>NC_039366.1:79167457-80367457 GCF_003573695.1 Papaver somniferum
AAAAAAAAAAAAAAAGGTAGGTGAGACAATAATGAAAACAAATCTATTCAGCACCGTTTGTTTTGCACAAGTCCAAGGAATTCAATTTCTTGGGGCAAATGAAGAGACTTCTATTGGGGGTAACAGGTAATTGTTGTAGAATCAAAGAGTTGTGCCATTAACATTCTGTATAAAGATGGTGACAATTATTCTTGTTGTGATATGAAAAAGCAACATCTTGGCAGGCAATATAGTTTTGTAAAGACAATATTAAAGAAGCAAAACAGCAACAACATCTAACAGATAATTTGAGATGAATGACCTAAGAATGAGCAGTATTGCTGCAAAAGTAGTAGACACCGAATTTATAGTAGTATCATCATTCATCCATTAAACCAAAATGCATAACATCGTCAGCAAACCTAATATGAGAAACCAAAGGAGTGATAGATTCAGATAATCAACATTTCCACTGAAACGATTTAATCAACTGAATTAATGAAAAGAAGATTGATATTACGGAGAGACCTGGTGAGTTTATATACTCGACTCTAACAGACTTTCACTGACTCTCTTACACTTATCACATGCTCTTGGCACTATTCCTCAGCCGTGAAACTCCTCCTCCCATCAATTAACTTACCCTACAAAAACAACAACATGTCAAATATTTGCACTATCACTATAAATCATGTTGTAGACATCAAGGAAATTTTGCATAGAGAAATCGATACCAATTGCTTGAGTACGAAACTCGTGAACATCTAATTCTAGTAAACAATCATAAAAAGAAAAAGAAAAAAAAAAGGTAAACAATTTTGAATAACAGAACACCGGAGCAAATATCAGAATGTATACTTACTAGGGTCTTGCTGTGGCTACCTGGTGGTGATTTCTTAAAGCAAGCATCGCACTTGTCATCACATTTTATAGCAAGATGTCCATCACCAGGGTCTGGAAACATACAGTCTCCAAAGCATTTACCAAAACAAGTGATTTCTGATTTACGAGATGCTGAAATTTGTCCTAAAAACATTCCCACTATCAACAACACTATTCTTATCATTCTGATGAAACTCTTCTTACCACCTCCTTCCATTTTTTTTCTCTTGAAAAATGATTAAAGTTTTCTAAGGTTACAGATGCAGATATGACAACTAGAAAGAAGCTAATCATCTAACAAAAACATTGTTCTCTTCTTCTTCTTTTTTGTTGTAAACCTTTGCTACATTAATTACATGAAGGCAGAGACAGTTAGAAGTTAGAACTTAAAGAGAGAGAGGAGTAGGAGAGAAGACAGTGATTAAAGATTAGGGCTTCGGTGGTGGAAAATGTAAAAAGTTGATATCAGATGGGCAAATATGGAGTTAGCCAGTACAACATGCTGATGTCAGTACAGTGGTAAAGTCTACCTAACTTGTCAGCATCAAATTCTTTACTGACAAAAAAAAAATGCTATGTTAAAAAGTTAGTGTAACAACAACCAAACACAGAATGACCACACTGGCTCTGATGGAACGGATCAAATCATATAAGAAATGAACCGGATTCGTCCATAAATGACCAGGTCAATGGTAGTAACATTAGATATGTAAAGGAGCAATACACTGGCTGTAAATGTCATTACCCTTGGATGGACCATTAAAATCTTGTGGTCAGATGCTAAATTCATACACAATGTCTGAATAAAGAATTAGATGTATTACCAGAAACTAATGGTACCTGTACAACATGCGCACAAACTAGCGTTGGTCAATTATATGATTGGATATTGGTCAGCTTCTGAAGCGTGGTGTTTTGTGTTCTGCATCGGCTGAGCACTGACGGCTGGAATTCGAAATCTTGGGCAGCCTTCCCTTGTAAGCGGCACTTCTAGGGAGACTTTAACCCCTGCGTGCATATCATTCTGTTCTTAGTTTTTTCTGTTTTGAATATCTTCTACAAATTGAATGACCATTTCCCCCCTATAACTCAATCCAACTATAGCCTCGTTCTTTTAGAATTTCACTTTCATTCATTTCCAGTCGCACTTTTGCAGCGTCTTCCCAGCTACCTTCGTCTGAATAGATCTTCGACAACAGAGTGTAAGCTGCATCATTTTCAGGAACCAGCTCAAGCAACTGCTTGGATGCTCATTCTCCCAACTCTCTTTTCCCATGAGTCCTACATCCACTCAGGAAGGATCTCCAAACTGCAAGCCAAGGCGCAAATGGCATAGTTTCAAGCACACATTTTGCTTTCTCAAGGTACCCATTTCGTGAAAACAAATCAACTAAGCAACCATAATTCCCTGCAGATGGAACCATCCCATAAACTGAGCTTATCGTGTCAAAGAGTTTTGACCTTGCTCAACAAGACCTAGATGACTGCACATTGAAATAACTGAAACAAAAGTGGAGTGACTTGGCTGTAAATTAGACCGTTTCATTTCCTCCAAAATCCCAATAGCTTCTGTTACTAAACCATGCTGTGCATAAGCCACGATCATCGTATTAAAAAGTATACAATCAGCATATCTCACCGACTGATTAAAAGCTATCCTTGAACTTTCAATGTCCCCACACTTAGCGTAGGCATCTATAACTGCACTGGCAATACACAGATTCATTTCAAACCCAATTTTGATTATAATTGAATGAACAGATTTAGTTTGTGTATATGCTGCAGCATCTGCACACCCATTTAGAATACTGCCCAAAATAAACTCATATGGTTTCTGACCATCTTTTATCAGGCTTTTCATAAGATCTAGAGATTGGTTAATGCGACCCCCACGTACTAATGAGGAAATCATAGCCCCCCACAATGCCAAGTCTAATCTCTCGATTCCTCTGAAAATTATAAAGCAATCCTCCACGAATCCAAACCTCCCATAAGTGTTAATCAACGAAGAACAAACAAAATTCTGAGAACAAAAACCAGATTTTATTATAACTCCATGAATTTTCCTACCAACTGCTATGTGTTCAACTCCTGTACAAGTACCTAGAATGCTGCATATGGTACACTCATCCACTTTCATTCCTGACTTCCATAAATTAGCGAAAAGCTCTAAAGCTTCCATGGTACAACCATTCAAGTTAAAACCCATGATAATCTCGTTCCATGAAGTTATGCTTTGACGGGGGATAACAATAAATATAGAATTTGCAATATCAGGTTTCCCACATTTAGAGAACAAATTGATGAGAGAATTTGCTACGATGGGTTCATCAGTGAATCCGAGGTGATAAGCAAGACAATAAAACTGAAACCCCAGAGACAGATCAACTAACAATCCACAGAACCTAAATAGAATTGAAAACGTAATACGATTTGGGTGCAATCCTGCTCTTAGCATTCTAGTGAACAAGTCCACTACCATGGCATCTCCATCGTGAGCAAACTCAGAAAGCATGGTATTCCATGATGCAACATCTTTCTCATGCATCTGACTGAAAACTTTCAAAGCAGAAGCCTTTTCACCAACTTTAAAATACATATCAACTAGAGAATTCATAACCGAAGAACTCAATTTTACTTCACTATGAATGATCTTGGCATGAATCTGTCACCCAAAATTCAAATCACCGAAACTTGAGCAACCCTTCATAGCACTGATGAATATAAGTTGATCCATAACCATTCCTTTCTTATTCATTAAAGACAATAGTTGCAGAGCTTCATAGCTATAACCATTTAGAGCATACCCTTCAATCATAGTATTCCAGCAACCAACATCATAATCCTTTATACACTCAAAAACCCGCTCAGCCATTACGACATATCCACATTTCGCATACATACACAGAAGTGAACTAATTACAAAATGATTATCCAAACTACCATTTTTGAGAGCCAAACAATGAACAGATGAACCAAATTGTATATCCTCTAAGCTAGTACACCCCCTCGATACACTTCCAAAAGCAAACTCATTCGGCCGGAACCCATTATCGATCATCTCAGTAAAAATATCTAACCCCGGTACACTTTCTCCATTTTGAATACACCCAGAGGTAATCGAAGTCCATGAAACAAGATTTCTATAAGTCATTTCGTCAAACACTTGTAATCCATTATCCAAAAACCCACACTTTGTGTACATAATAATTAAATTATTTTGAGAATATATGTTCTCTGTAAACCCCATTTTAATAACTTGTGCATGAACTTGATTCCCAAGAATAACTGATTTTGAATTTGAGGAGACCTTGAGAGCATTTGCAATGGCAACTGGGTCATGAAGATTGTGCTTAGATAGGGTGTGCAAATGATTTTTGATTTGAGGCCAAAGAAAGTTTGAACATTTCGGATAAGATGCGAAGAATTTTAGGTTTTTAAGAGCATCACGATGGACGATCAAACCTATATATTCGGTCAAGAAACGAGATACATCCGGACAGATTATTGAGTAAAAGTTGGACCAAAATCAAATCCCAAATTATATTTGGTCTGGACCAAGACCAAACCCAAATATAGTCTAGAACGCATAAAGTGATCATTGATGGGACGAACGTATAAAGTAATTTTGTGATGGGGCGAACATATAAAGTGATCTTGTGATGTGACGGACATTATATGTGATCCTTGTGATGGGGCGAACATTATACGTGATCCTGACCAAATTTACTCTTTCATCAAGTGGAACACCACGGACTAAACTCAAATTTGGTCAGGTCGTTTTTTTTTTTGTCTTTGGTCTTTGATTTTGGTCGCACCACTGCAGTTGCTTTGAGAACAAGCTGTGATCTTTTCATGGCAATAGAAAAGTGGTTACATTTGGCTTAGATTTTGAAGCCTATATCGCGCGTTTTCTTTTTATTTTTTTAACGGGCCAACAGGGTATTCAGGCCTCTTATAGCACCTGCTGCCACCATGAAATATCAAAAGATTCAAAACCCTCGACTTCCCGTAAGTGTTTAACTATTTCGCCACCTTCCCGATATAAGATAATCAGTAATCGGGTGTTTAAAGGTGAATGTTTGTTAGGGGTCGACAGCCAAACCCTAGAACTCTCTCCTGAATTGAGAGAGATTCAAGGTTCGGAGATATCAAGAATTCTCACTATCTTCTCCATCTTCTCGATGACGCGTGCTACAAGCGAGACAGTATGGAAGGCGAAAGTTGCACCTGATTTCGAGGTACTGGATAGAGGGCGAAAAGTAACTGAATGGATTAAGAGGACTGGATCACCAGGTCATCATCATATGAGGAGGACGAACCAGAGGATCGTCGGATAGGCTTAGGGGAAAAAATTACACGCAAAGCTAGAGTTGCACCTTCCACTGATCAAGCGGAGAAAAGTTTGCACGGCAGGTTGGGAGCTGCTGGAAAAAAGCGAGCTGCTGCTAGGAAATTAGAAGAAGAATTGAAGGCTACAAATGGACAAGCTAGTGATGATGACGATGGCGAAGAGACAAAGAGCAGAACCAATGCTTTTACCAAATGGAAAGTGTCACCTGTTTTTCCGCATGGCAAGAGAAACGAAAGGGATGAGGTCTAACATTTTGCAGGTGAAAATGCTAAGCCACAGTTATTTACTCTTGCAATTTTTTTTTTTTTTTTTTTTTGATGATTCCTATATAGAACAATTTTCGAATTATGTATGAAACTGAAGATCTTTCTGAAAATGTGAAAACTGTGAGAATGCATGGAGTAATTCTTAGAGAAAGGCAACTATTTAATAGTTAAAACAGAAAACAAACTGAAGCAGGTTCATTGTAAAGCTGAAAAACTGGTCGGGACTCCAAATTGGTTGAATCTCACAAATTCGTTCCTTTTCCACGACATAAGATATCCGATAATTTTATCCAGTTTATGCACAGGCTTTATATATACCTGTAGAATAGATAGCCTTGCGAGCTGCCAACCGTTCTGCATCTTTCTTGTTGCTGGCAGGAGGACCAGTGTAAGTTTTACCGTAAAATACTAATGAAGAGATGAAGAAGGGAACACGCTCTAGTTGGGTCGTTGTATAAACAGGTTTTGACAGATTCATCTTGACAGCGTACTCATTGAGAATAGACTTGCAACCTACTGTGTCCTGAGACAAAAAAACAAAGAAAATCAGAAACACTCTGAGAATGGACTTGCAATATACTTAAACATCTTATGCAAAACAACTCGAATGACATCAGACACTTTTGTCAACATGCACACCATCCCCACTTGTTGTGCATCTGCAGGAAAAATCTACCAATGAGGTGAGCTATATGCAACGGTGAAAATGTTGAGCATTTAACATTCGTCTTTTCTGATCAACTGACCTGACCCTAACAATTCAGTCGTCTTTTCTTGAAGCATATTTTTTTTTAAATGAGTCTCGTCCTGGCGAATTACAATAAGAGAGGAAAACTTGAATAATACACAAGAAAAACATTTTCAAGTGGCTTACTTGGATGAAACATGTGCAGAAAACAAAAAAAATCGAGAAGCATAAAAGATAAACTTAGTTGGGACTGGACAAACAATTTGAAGTTTTATAATTTTTACTCACCGATAGCGTCGGTGGAGAAGGGTTCAGAATTTGTTTCCTTTTCCCTGTGGGTCCGCTCCTTTTCCTTGTAGATGCCCCACTGTTACACCCTGGGATTGTCACCGTTGTCCCGTAAGTATCCTAGGCAGTCTGAGGCACCTCAACTACATGAGATGCATTAGACAGCATGCTTGTAGATCTGATAATTTCTGAAAGATAAGTCCCTGAATCAGAAGTACCTGTTAAGATACATCAAACATTATATTGGATTTTCAAATGTATGTGTTCATGTAAACAGGCAAACCAGTCCATACTGTATGCAATGCTGAGGTCCCCGCACCATGGTCAGTATTTTGGCGAAGCTCAGGAAGGCCCAACTTTTTTCACAAGCTTGTAGAAGGAACCTTCGCAATGTGAGATTATTCAAACAAAGTAGTAGTTTTTCGCAATGTTATCTTTCCACTGTCAGGAGAGGGAGGTACCGCTGCTCTGTGAAACCAGCCTAACGCAGTACCCTTCACTTCAGTGACCACACAGCCCAAGCCTAAATGAAAAACGCCGCTGCCGGGGATCGAACTCGGGTCACCCGAGTGACAGACGGGAATACTTACCACTATACTACAACGACTTGATATTTGTTAACCAAGTCTAGATACATTATATCCATCTATCTAAACATTTATATCTCTGATCATGATGGCAAGTCAAAAAAAATGCAAACACTTGAAGAAGACATTGAATTTTGCACAAAATTCAAACAAAATAAGGACAACTATTAAGCAACAGAAAGAAAGAATATGGAACCATCCACACAAACTAATAGATTTTTTATAGCACACATATATACCTGGTATAGAATTGATAACCTCGCGAGCTGCTAATTGTTCTGCGTCTTTCTTATTTTTGGAAAGATGACCAATGTAAGTTTTTCCATCAAATACTACAGAAGAGATGAAGGCAAGAAGGTCCAGTCGGGTGGTTGTATATGTAGGTAATGGCAGTTTCATCTTGGCTGCATACTCATTGAGGATGGATTTGCAATATACCGAGTCCTGAAAGGCACAAACAAAGGATAATTTACTTATACATCTTATGTAAAACTAGATTTGTGCCCGTGCTACGCATCGGATATTTTATTTTTTTTAATTTGGTGCGCGTGGGGCTTCGCCCCGCACAATCCTGTGGGATGCATTTTTGATTTGGTGTGAGCAATGCTTCTCCCCGCCCCGTAGAGATGCATTTTCGATGGTGTGCGCGGGGATTCGCCTTGCCCAGTGGGAATGCATTTGTGATTTGGTGTGCGCTGGGCTTCGCCCCTCTCCGTGAGGGATGCATTTTTTATTTGGTGTGCGCGTGGCTTCACCCCGCCCCGTGAGATGCATTTTTTACTTGGTGTGCGCGGGGCTTCTCCCGCCCCGTGGAGATGCATTTTTGATTAGGTGTGCACGGGGCTTGCGCGGGGCTTCCCTAGCCCCGTGAAAATGCATTTTTGATTTGTTGTGCGCGGGGCTTCCCCCGCCCTATGAAGATGCATTTTTTATTTGGTGTGCAGGGCTTTGCCCCGCCCCATGGGGATGCATTTTTTATTTGGTGCGCGCGGGGCTTCGTCCCGTCCTGTGCCTTCGCCCCGCCCCGTGGCGATACATTTTTGATTTGGTGTGGTGGGCAAACACATTAAATGGTGGAGAATATGTGTATATTTTATTTATTTTTTTATTTTATTTTCGCATAAAATATGTAATTTTTCCCCCTTCATATATTAATTTGGATTTATCAAAAAAAAAATTAATTTGGAAAAAAGAGTCCTTATACAATAGATACTCGATTTCCAAATTGAATTTGAACTTCCATAAAATTCCAAACATGGTAGGTTAGGTTTTTCTTTTGAGTTTGTAATTTTGAAACTAATCATACGTTGCCAAGTGTCCTCGTAAATTCCAAATTGAATTTGATTATTTTTTTATCTTTTATTATTCTTTTTAAACCAATCATTAGTTGTCAAATGTCTTCGCGAATTCCAAATTAAATTTGATTTCCTTTTTTTGTCTTTTCGTATTCTTTTTAAATCAATCACACGTTTCCAAGTGTCCTCCCCAAAACGATCGTTTTACAAAACTCAAAAAATGACTATTTCGGTCAATAGAAAACGAGGGTTTCCTCACCATTCAACGTGTGAGCTTTATTTGTCTAGGCCTTTAAGTTTTTAGAATAAAACCCCAACGAAATCAGACACCATTGTTGACAAGTATGCAAAACCAATGTAACAAAAGAGAGAAATACAACACACCTTGTTAATTATGGAAATACTTTCTTGTTTTATCTTCTTCGCAATAGACTCTAAGGCCAGTTTCGAGGCATCCTGCTCTGCATCTTCTGGATTCCCAAATGTGTTAACCGACCTATAAGCTTCTCCATCCAAATAGACAGTACATCTAAACCCTTCATGAACAGTCTCATAAACAGGTAACGCTACAGTTGATTGCTGTGCATATTTAATCAAACAATTCTTATAATCTGGAAGCCCTGAACCTGCATACGCAATATTAAGAAATGAAAAATATCAATTCTATAGAGATTAGTTTACACCACTAAACATTTTCCATATATCTGTAATCTTGGCAAAATCAGTGCCAATTTATAGTTATGCTTCTCTTGTGATTCACAATTTCACATGCAATGCAAACAGAGATTTTAACACCTAAAAATACCTTGAAACCTTCTAAAAATTATATAAAATTCTTATCGCTAGAGCTGGACCGATTTTGTTCCATTGCTTAAGATCTGGCTTGCATGCACAACTTTACTTCACTTGATTGAAAAGTAAGAAACTTGGTCATGGTGAAGGAGATGGGATATACTGGAAGAAACTGCGAGAGTAAGTTAAATGCCTCTCTATCTCTCTCTCTCCTTTGGCATTTATTTACTTTACTGGGAAATGGATTTCACTTTGGAGAATTTGTTTAAGACTGAAATGAACAGTCAAAAAAAAAATGAACCGTCAATTTTCAGATGGCACTTGGCAGCTATTCGTTACATTTAGTATGCGACAAATAACTTGATTTTCCCAAGCAACAATAACTGGTGGTAGTCCTAGTGCTGGTGGTAATGTTGAACAAGGGTGTTCTAAAGAAGGTTTGTTGGGAAGTCGATAAAGGCGCAAGCAAGTGACCAAAGCAGTACAATGGGCATATCGAAGCATTTGATGAAGACCATTTCAAGGAAGAGGAGTGAGGCATTGCTTGAAAGAAACCCACTCACAGAGATCACTTAAAGGAAGAGGAGGCATTTCTTGATGTGCTAAACAGATAGCGATAGCAAAAGTCAAAATCCAACTCCAGCTGTTGTAGTTGGTATCAAATTTTCTAATCTTAAGGCTGCAAAAGAAGGTGAACCATGACTTGATTTTCTGAAAATCAGTGTTGCTCATTGGAGATTAAGGATTAGGATTACAATGACTTCACTTGTGACGGGCGGTTTCCCTGGACAGGTTCAGCAGTTTCGTGTCTATCCGTCAGTTTAGTGTACAGAATTAATGGAACATTGGTGAGTTTGGATTATTCCATGTAAGATAACTAGGCATTTTGCTAGCAAAAATCTTGTTAAATGAACCACGAAATTTCACACCGACACTAGTCCAGAAAGGGTCATAAATCACTTTTTTAAATGACAGATTAATTACATAATTAGGATATTACAGACATACTCCGTCATATAACATGAAAATAGTGGGGTCTATCATTTAACACAAAAAAAATTGTCATTGCAACACAAATAGACGAATGAAAAGCAAGGAAACCATATATGTCATTTAACACAACATCAATTGATTGTTTTAATATATGTCAACAATAAAACCTTAACATTGCACCACAAATAGACGAATGAAAAGCAAGGAAACCATATGTTATTGCAAGAACAGAATTCTGAGGTGTCTCAACAGTCAAAATGAACAATATATCCACATACTATTTCTTAGTAGACTAATTTTTTCAGCCAATTACAATCTCAAAGAACAACATATGGATATCTTAGGCACATATTTACTATTAAGACTCAACTTTAAATGTCTCAAACAGAAGCCTTGGAACCTAAAAAACAAGAAACAACTTTTAATTTGGACCATATTCAGTAAATAATACGAAGACCCTATCTAGTAATAACCCTTATGTGAGATTTCAGACCATAAGGAAGTGATCTTGTATTCTTGTGATTCAGATGTAACTACAACTTAAGGATATTCACGTATCCAGACAGGTTAGTTAGTGAAGACAAGTACAGGAATACATGGCATGGTTTATGAGGCACTGAGCCTGAGCCTGATTCATCACAACATTGAAAAGAACTCGAGAAGATGTGATATGTATAGATTGTAAACCAAACAACCTCCAAGGTGCTATCGAATTCAGAGGAAATGAAGGAGCACAAATGGAACCAGCTCTTATGGCCCCAAAGGTTGTCTTCTAAGCAAGAGAGAGCACCTAAGAGAGCTTAGAGAAGCTAATTCAATGAAATGGCGCACATAAATAGGTGGACTCTAACAACTCTGTATCGAAGATTTAAACTGTTCAAGATTATACATAAAACTGCCACATGAGAATCAAATAGCATCCGCGTAAATCACCCATACTATTTCTCTAAATAAAACCCTTAAACCAAAAATTTAAGTTACTATTAGTACCAGGATGCAAACCCACAATTCAAAATTAAGCATAAATTTCCCAAACCCAACATTTCACACTAATAAAGGATTGAACTTTTTGCAACAAATAAATTTAATTCGCTAAAAAGTAACACAAAATATCAAACCCCATGGCATCATAATAATAAGAAAACAAAACCCAAAATTGGAAAAAATAAAAAAAAGCTCATATTTTCTTTGATAACTGAGGAATTTTGGGACGAATTTCAGGAACATAACTTGAATGTCTAACAGCTCCTAATCCTCCTCCACC
Organism: Papaver somniferum; assembly: GCF_003573695.1. Lineage (NCBI taxonomy): Eukaryota > Viridiplantae > Streptophyta > Magnoliopsida > Ranunculales > Papaveraceae > Papaver > Papaver somniferum. The sequence goes on from NC_039366.1 coordinate 79,178,846, forward strand.
ACCACCAAAAGCTCCAATCTTTGCATTTTGATATAATAAATCTTTAATAAAATTCCTAGAATCCCTTGCCGCCATCAAAGCTAATAGTTTTCTATCTCCATCTCAAAACCCTAATAAATAAAATTCAATCTTTTCGCACAAATAAAAGAAACCTTTTTTTTTTAATTTTTTTGTTTTTGCCCAAGCAAATGTGAATCAAAATATAAAAGACAGGGCAATAATGGAGAAAGTTTTAGTTTTTTTTCTTTTCTGAATATTGGAAGTAGAGGTTTTGTTGGATATGGGAAGTAAGAGGTAATGAGAGAATTTAGGTTCTGTGCCAATGTAATGGTGAGCGCCAAAAGAAAAAGAGAGATATTGTAGTATTTTATAGCGTGCTTTTCGGCCATAATTCATTATTGATGTTGTCATGATTTTTTTTTTTGAAGCTAGGCATAGGCTCGTCTTGCCCATGGCAGCGTAGCCACCGACTTACTCCCCACTGAGCAAACTCGGACCTCTTAAGCCCATGTTGAAGTTATTATGATTTACGCTTGAGCGGAGACTCGAATCGCTGACCTCCTACTTGAGATTCAGGCTCCTAGCCAACTGGGCTAACCCCTGATGGTTGATGCTGTCATGATGGTGATGCCTAAAGTGACTAAAGTCCACTGGGTGTTCACCTTTTTCCCTTTTTACTTGTGGCACGTTGCAAATACCACAAACATAGCTTCTTTAGGATGTTGAACTCAGAAGTCACATTATTTTGCTTCACAAAAAGTTAACTTTTCGACTTTCAGATGTTGTTTTCAAGTTCGATATCCAAAGTAACTTCTGACTTTTCGACTTCTCAATTTGCATGTGCTATGCAAGGATATTAGCTCTGTCTTTGTCCGCAGGTTAAAGGTAAAAAGGAAAATTTGTGGTTTTTGTCAAAACAAGTCTTACGATGAAACCAACTGGGAATAACCCATTTCGCGCGTAAAAAAGAATCATTTTCTTCTTTTTTTGTTTTGGTGGGCCAGCAGGGTATCCAGACCTCTTATAGCACCTGTTTTCCACCAAGAAAAATCAAAACCCTCGACCTCCCGGGCCAAACCATTTCCGGTCATCTTCCCGATATAATCGTTACCAGGATAGAGTCGACAGCAAAACCCTAGCCTTATCTCTCCCAACTCATCTTATCCAGCTCGTGATTCTCGATGTCGCGTGCTGCAAAAGAGACAGTACGGAAGGCGAAAGTTGTACCTGATTTCGAGGTACTAGATCATAGAGGGAGAATAATAATTGTATGGGTTAAGAGGACTGGATCATCATGTGAGGAGGAGGAACCAGAGGATTGTCGATTAGGCTTAGGAGCAAAAATTGCACCCCAAGCTAGACTTGCACCTTCCACAGATCAAGCGGAGAAAAGTTTGCACGGCAGGTTGGAAGCTGCTGGAAAAAATTGACTTGCTGATAGGAAATTATAAGAAGAACTGAAGGCTACAAATGGACAAGCTAATGATGATGATGAAGATGGCGAAGATACAGAGAGTAGAACCAATGCTTTTACCCGATGGGAAGTGGCACCTGTTTTTCCGAGTTTGCATGGCAAGAAGAAACTAAAGAGATGAGGTATAAAATTTCGCAGGTGAAAATGTAAAGCATTTAACATGGGTTGTCCTGAAACGGGAACGCTGTTGATTATTTTTGGTTAAGGAACAATTATTTTCTCTTGCATATATTCAGATATTAAATAAAATAAGAAACTCCTAATTAGGACATTCGGAGAACAACGTTGTATAATTTCCGTCCGATTACATCATATATCTTCACAAAAATTTTCCAAAAAACTTGTACAAAAACGCCGGTTCAAATTACATATTCGAAACATAATGACCAAAATAATCATCATCATCTTCGATCAATTCGAGTAACCCATCGGAAAAGTTGTTGTCCATGACGCGGTCCCAATCAAGCATGTTGGACTCATATTATTTCAACCATTCCTTGCAATGGTTCGTTGGGAAGTAATCCGTCCACTTATTCAAGGGAGGTAATGGACAATCTTTCTTTACCCTTAAACCGATAAAATGCATCTCATTCAAAAATGCCATGACAATTCTTCTATCTTTAGCCGATTCATCGCAAACCTTCCTTGTTGGTGCAAACGTGAAACTATGTCCATACCTTGGAGGAACAAACAAATGTACCACGCAATTCAAAACTTCCGCTAGGAGAAATCCACATTTAGGAATTGTCATCCAATACTTGGCTCCTATTGATTTCAATCCCTTTCGGCACTTTACACGCGCATATAATTCTTTAAACTCTTGTTCTTTATCGTGTCTATCTCCGACCCTCATCATAGAGATATAGAAATCCTTGTCCTTTACTAGTTGCACCGCCATCTTATTTCTTAAATTTTGGCATTCGATATCTGCCTCATCAAAGTGACCAATTTGTTCTGTAGCGACGTGAAACCCACAATTGCCATCCCCATCAACCTCGTCGGTCGACAAAATAAATGGAACAATGAGTGGAGGGAGTTGTTCCAAGTACTCTTCTATAATCGTATTCGTTGATCGAATTGGCCTTCCATGGATATCCCTAGGACAAATAAGACTACCATACATCTCTTTTATAGTCACCATCTCCATTGGTGGGGTTTGTTGCGAGGCTCCCATTTTCCCAAAAACTTCTTCGACCACCTCAGCTTAACTTACTAGAGAAGGCTCCGTGGAGATGTTTGGTCTCACTTGTCATGCGGAAGTTCCACTTTGATCCTTTCTTGGACGACCTCTTTTCTTAGGTTCCACCTCATCTTGAAATTCGGCTTTCAAACGCTCGTGCCTACACAATATTCTTTTGCTACAGAAATACGCCTTCAATTATTTCCTTTCAATGGTCCTTGACACTTCGGTGTTCGACCTACCCTCCCCCTTTTGCTTAATAGGTTCATCAACCTCCCTTAAAATGAGGGTGAAGAGCTTCCTCCAAATGGTGCATCAATATTTGTTTCTTGGCGCCATTTGTTGTAGCATAACGCTCCTCTATTCGTGCACACAATTCCGACTCTAAGAACGACGGAGCATCAACTACCGGGGTGCTTGGAGTGAAATTTAATTGCTTCCAAAACGGATGAATATCATTGATGTCAATCACTTCGACATACCTACCCAACTTATGACGATATGGGAGTCCAATACCTATCATATCCTTGCAAACACAAACCGTATTCTCGTCATCGTAAGTTCTATAAAACTTCAATTGTTCCATCATGTGATTTATTGCCCATCTCGAAACTTTATGAACAATGCCTCTTAGAAGCAATCTTTCTTTCTCATGTTCCTTAGGGAATTGGTGTACACTAAATTGCATACAACCCTTAATCTTTGTGAGATCATGATTGGTGTATTCATGGATTGCTTCTTGGATCGACACAACTCCATTTTGACTACCAAGTAGTATTTTCTTTAATCGTCCATGAGACCCCTCTGCAATGGTTGTCTCCTCGTTCTTGAAGTTTTGATACTTATATGTCCATGCAAACACAAACCTCTCCTTATGCGATGCCAACCATTGTTTTTTACAATACGCAACGGCTTTTTTATATTTCATGCCATATTCATCCTCAAATTTCTTCAAGTTATGTTCATAAATTTCCTTCGTCTTCGACCAAACGATCTTGTCCCATGCTTTCATGAACATTTTCCAAATCATTTCATCCTCCTTCCATTTTTCTTCAAATAACCTTTTCTCTTCCTCTCGTTCTTCCACGGTTAATTTACTAATGGACTCATCCTCTTCCTTCGACCTCTTGGTACCCTTCCTTGGCTTCTTAGCTTGGAAATGACGATGGCAATTGAGTTTGAGGTTGCATTGAATGTGCCACGTACATTGCAAGTTTTGAGATTTCGGAAACACTACCGCTATTGCATGCATTAGGGATTGATCGTTATCCGTCACAATAACCCGTGAATAATTATCGCAGTTATAACCTGACCTCAACGTCTCCAACATCCAAATGAAACTCACATTTTTTTCATGATCCATTAAACCCCATGAAACCGTAAACGTGTTTTTGTCGGAAGTGTGGTAAGCAATGTTCAACAACGGCATGTTATACTTGTTTGTCTTATAAGTAGCATCTATGAACAAAATTTGATGAAAGCATTGAGCCAATTAGATCATTTCGGGATGTGCCAATAAAATACGAACCACTTTACCATCCTTTTCTTCCCTTCTCAAGGTGTAGTCGTGTAACTCCACTAACCATTCTGATTGTTGCATGACCGTTCTACCATCCCATTCCATCCTTTTGATCGTAGCTAAGGCCGACTTAATTGTAGACAAAGAAGACAAGTTGTCGGGGTCGTCCGCCTTTATTTTACTTAAGACCGCACTCGCTTTTTGAATCCGCATAGACCTCACCGTCTCTATTTGATGTGGTTTTAACTTGGAAACCATTACATGTCCAATTAGACTATCCGGATCATCATGGTTGTGACAACCATTATCAACTTTATACATTTTATACTCTTTACCTTCACTACCATCGGTCTTATAGAACACAATCTTAAATGGGCATCCTATCTTCTTTGTATTGCTTCGGTATTTCCTATTCGTCTTCCGCACGTACTTACTATTCTTTCCCTCGTGACTCTTTCGCATCCCGCCCCGCCCCGCTCGCAAATTATTTCAAATCGAGTGTCACTAACATGATTGTTTTGAACTACCACGCACATGTTATCTTTTTCCTTGTTGAAAAGTTATTCCTTTGCGTCCTTCTTACTTCCAAATGTCTAAACGTGCATAAAACAAAACCATATCTAATAAGCATAAGGATTTAAAATACAAAAAAGGAAGAAAAAAAGAAATCGTTTGCGTAGTATAGGGAAGTATCGGGCCTCAAATAGAAATCATCGACAATCTCTACAACGGCCTGCAAATGAAAGCAACGACTTATTTTAGAACAATCAGACGTTATTGACTAAACTTAATGTCCGAATGAACAACAATCGGATGATAGTTGCTTCCATTAAACAACCGATTTATGCGAATGAATTTACACAGTTTACTGAGTACAAAATATAACATAATCGGAAGCCAAATTACATAAATGTGTTCCGAATACAAGGATTCGGGCATTAAAATAATTAACATACCTCCGATTGTCAAAGATGAGGAAATTCTATTTTGGGGCCAAGGAAATATTCGGTAGATATTTTAATATGCAATACTACCGAATGTGAAAGAAGAAAATACTGAGCTTTGTAATTTTGGAGGAATTTGTTTTCGGGGCCATTCGGAAGTAAATATACTCTACACAACTACCGAATGGCCCCAAATTTTGGAAAACCAATTTGAGGGTTTTCTAACATTCGGAAGTTAATATACTCTGCAAAAATACCGAATGTACATAAATTTTACACAGGAAGCTATATTCGGTAAATATTTATAGACATTATCTCCCGAATCTGGGTAGTTCATGGCAGTTAATGCATGCAAAAATCGTTCTTATTTGTTCCGAAACGCATACAAACGCATACAAAGTGGGTATTTGAGTTTCTTAACACATTACCTGTGAGTTAAATGCATCGTTGGCTTCAATATCGAGTGATTCTCTATTATCTTCCATGAAACCGTCGTCTAGGGTTTCCTCTCCACAAAAGTTTGGATCGTTCAACATATACCGCAAATCGTCTTCTCTAAACGGACGTGAACCTTCAACATTATGTTCTTCCCCATGATTCTCACCTTCTTGTTCGTATCCATCCATCTTTGTAATGAAAAAATGGTTTTCCCCTTTTTTCCCTCAACTTTTTTTCTATCACTCTTATAACTCAAAAACGAAAATAAATGAAAAAAAAGAGACCAAAAACATTCTAATACTGCACCGACAATAATCGGTGGTTTTAGAATTTTATTGTCTTCTGAATGCATTTGGGATATAAAAATGTTGCTTTGTCGTCCGAATGTGTAAGGGTAATTCCGCCATTACGAATTACGCGAGATAAGGGCTGGCTATATTTTTCATTTGGGTGACATTTTTTTGTCTTATTGTTGGCCCCTAAATTCTTTTCAGTGGCCCCTAAAAATGCCAGGTTCATTTTGATGAAAAATAAATACAAATAGTACCCTAAAATTTGTATAATAATACTAGTTTTCCTCTTAAAGTTCAAAAATATATTATCATAAAGTAGGGTTGATGAGTGCATCTTCTAACCTCAAGGTAGCCAACCGGATAAAATTGTTTCCTTACAACTGCCTTGAATCTTTTCCATGACAATACTTCTTTACCTAGGTTTTGTCTTTGATAAGCTTTCCGCCAGGTTTGATCATGCTTTTGTAGCTTCAATGCCGCGAATGCAATTTTTTCTTTTGAACCATATTCAAAGAAAGAAAAATACATCTCTAGACGTTCAATCCAATCATCTAATTTTTCTACATCGACACTCCCATCGTAAAGTGGAATATCAACACGAAAACCAATTTTCAAATTCTTACCATGAGGTTTAGTTGATGTAGGACCTTTAGGAAGCTCGCTTTTCTTCTTTTCTACATCCTCATATTCTTTCTCTTCTTCTTCTTCTTCTTCTTCTTCTTCCGACTCGTCTTCTTCCAAATCATTTTTTTCCGAATCTTCGGGTGAAGGTGTAATCTTTTTCTTTGTCTTCTTGGGTGTATGAGAACGAATACATTCACTCAGTTCCTAAAGGGTAACTTGAATTGACTTCATGTCTGTTTGTAGCGTAGCCACCTTTTCTTCCATAGTTTGTGGTTCGCCTTCCTTAGGATCATCATCTGACTTTGTCATCCTTGATCCCCTTTTTTTCTTAACGTCTTATAGCTTCTCGAGTACCTCACCAAGATTTATGTAGAGAGATCTAGTGAAAACCATAAACCACAGGGATTTACCCTAAAAACTAACCTTGCTCGTGATGCCAACTTGATACGTTTTGATCTTTATACCTTGGTAGCTATTACTATAAAGGCGGAATTCATAATAATAATAGACGAGAAACTTAGAAAACAGAAGACAAGTAGTAATTCGAAGAAAAATATCTTCTCTATTATGAACAAGAAAACGATTACAATTCTCTTTTTGTTACACTCACAATTTTCTCTAACAGTGGATTAACCTTAAACTGTTTGCTAAGCTTGTACAAGTTTGTTCCAAGCTTTCTCTAGGTTTTCTGTGCCTAAAATTCTGTGTCCCTAGCTATTATCCAAATCCCTCTATTTATAGCCTTCATCGTACTTGAAAAGGCGAGGGTACCCAAATATACCTCCAGCTAAAACTTTTCCTACCTATAAGTCCTTTCTCCGAAAGTGATTGTCTATAGACTGAGTCGAGACAATACAACTAATCGGTTCACACTTCATGTGATCGTCTATGGATATGAGATCGAGACAATACAACAACGAAGTATGTTTACTTGATACAAAGGTTCGGACTTAACCAAACATAATAGGATTGCTTATCAAGTAAATAGGAATTAATGTTTGTGTAATTTACTTTAATTATAATAAAACAATTATAATGCGGAAAATAAAAGTAAATGACACAACAAGATTTTGTTAACGAGGAAACCGCAAATGCAGAAAAAACCCCGAGACCTAGTCCAGAATTGAATACTCTCAGGATTAAGCCGCTACACAAAATTACACCTAACTTCGTATAGTTGAGACCAAGTACTTAAATCTATAGTATACCTAGTTCCGTCTGTATTCCCACGCCTCTGACCTATGAATAAGTCACGTACTTGGAACAATCCCTTTGGTTCGTATTCCAAATAGCAAAGGAACAAGAAATCTGTTTGGTATCAACTCTATTCAACCAAGTGATATGAGTCAGACAAAGGCTCTTCCGTTTATCTCAACGTAAACTCCTTCGTCGGGTCTAGATCCATCTTATGTTCAATCACCAAAGGTAATCGGTTAAGATTAAGCCAACAACACCTTTAATCCGAAGAATCGTGTTGATGCCGATCTACTCAATTAATCAATCCAATCTACCACAAGGATAAACCAATTATTAATTGGATCCTCTTTTCCCAAACAAGTATTGTGCACACCAAAGATTATAAAACCCAAGTAAGATCTTCAATATCTTCTTTGTATTCAAATCTTCTTAAATCTTCAATAAACACCTGCACACAATCACTTGAATCTCTTGTGATCAATCATGCACAGAACGGAGTCTGTTAACAATGGATTATCACAAGATCGTCTTTAGAACTAACAACAGTCTAAAGATCCCTGTCGAAACTTTGAACTAGTTTGAGTGAATCTTATATCAGAAGATAAGATTCTCAAGAATAAACAAACTAGGTGCAATCAGATTTCAACCACCGTTAGTCAATCAAATCAATCGAAAACAAAGATAAACCGCAATTATCTAGTTTCCCACCAACGGGTCGTGCTAGAGCTTCTCAATCCCAAAGAAGACTTTAAAACGAGCGACCGTAAGAGATTTCACCAGTAACAATGACAAAAGAGGAAGTCAAATGTCACGAAGGATTAGTTTGCTAGAAAGGCAAACTTCGTGTATTTATAGACAAGGAAGTTTGGACACCAAGGAATTTCCAAAACCGAAAATATTCTCAAGATATTCATAAATGCACATATTCGGTTTTCATAATTCCTGGAAATGCTCTGTCCAAAAATAACAATCGAAATCTCTCGTAAAATCTAATTAGTAAGTACATATTACTAATTCCATAATTTCCCTACCAAGATAAATTAATAACCTTAATTAAAAGATTCTTAACTTACTTATGTTTCGATCCTGGGATTCTCTTCCATTAGCCTTTATGGAATATCTTTGAACAATTATAGAAATAAACATTCACAGCACGTGTTCAAAGTTTGTCGACATCTTTACTTTGTAAGTTCTCTTTCACACTTACAACCATGAAATCGATTTGCCACACATCCAAACAAGTTTATAATTGGTTCATCTGACTTTAAAGAACTATGTGATTGATCAAACCAACATTCAATCACAATCATGGGTTTACGGTTCTACCAGAACAAGTTTTGGTTCTACCTCCATGTGAGTACTACGCATAGTCACACTAGCTTCCCAAAAGATTCGGTTGACTAGGTACTAGGATCGGTTCCCCACATATATGGTATCTAACTTATATGTGTTGCACACATTCGCAGGATCGGTTCCCCTTTCTTCTGTAAACCTTGTTGCACCCCTTACAAGGATCGGTTCGCCTTCACCCCTTACAAGGATAGGTTCCCTTCACACCTCACCCCACCCCCACACCCCCCGTACAAGGATCGGTTCCCTTTCCCATGGAAAACATAATCCGATACATACCAAGGTGATTACTTAAAATTGGTTTTACTAATAAAAGTTATACCAATACAAAAGTCGGGCCTTTGTGAATAGTTCTACCAAGAACACAACAAATTGTGAGTGGTTCTACTTTATCACACATATTGGTTGTTCATAAGATATGCAATGAATAACAAAACCAATAACACCTGGCTATTTCCTTTTCGGTTCACAAAAAAAGTTTATGAACTTACTTCCTTAGAACACATGTAAACATTGTTCCCTAGGATGAAATCCTCACCTTATACCCATACATAATCACAATAGCATTCAAATGATTATGGCAATGTCTTATCTACAAAGTTTAATAGTTAAGAAATAAACCTCATATTGTATTCCTTAATACTATGTCTATCTAGAGTTCAAATATGCTTCGCAGTTATGTTTTCAATATGCACGACTTGAAAGATACGTTAGGGAATGAAACAATTCAAGTAAAATATCACTAACCTCAAGTGGAAGGATGATTGTTGTCGTTGTAGCTCCTTGCTTCTTCACATCTTCAAGACTTCGCAATACTTGTAATGTCTCATATCCTAATGCTTTCAGGCTAACCTATACGAAGTTTAACTCTAGTACATCATCAAGCGACTCTTAACATGAGTTTTGATTCACTAAAATATGACAACCAAACTTGACATACCAACGCTTGGTGGGTTCAACCGAGCAATGCTCTAACAATCTCCCCCTTTGTAAGTTTTAGTGACAAAACTCTTACATCATATGGATAAAGAAATTACAATAATTCATTACAATCCGCTTGATTCCCGATTCAACATCACAGTAAAACTTCTTACATTCAATCCTTGAAAATGTCGTCGTTGACATTATAATAACAAAGTTATTACTCCCCCTAATGAAGATAGGTGGATATTCAATCCGCACGTCTTTGTTATACCAATCAATATGACATGTTACTCCCCCTTAGTCTGTGCTTTCACTCTTTCGTTAGATATAACATTCAAGCACCAATGTTCTTTTCCCTAGTGCTACCAATTAATATAAAATCAATGCCAGTATCACTTGTTTACTCCATATATTTCTCCCCCTTTTTCTCACAAAAATGACAAAGAAACGAAAAAATAAAGGACAACACGAAAAGAATCTTACAAATCTCATAATAGACTTGCAAACCTGTAGAGTTAGGCACGAGGGTTCCGCACATCACGTTCTGATAACCAATATCAAAACCGAAACTACAAGTAGTCTTATTTTGTTATGTTACCAAGGAAACAATTGCCCGAAACAATTTTTCCCATTTAGTTTAGCAAACCAAAACGACTAACCACATTAGTTCCTTTGCTAAACCGATTGTTCAAGAACAAACGCTTAATTCGATAAGACCAAAATAAAGAATAAACTCCATTTTTCTCATAAGGTTCTAATTATCCATAACTTAGACCTTTCAATTTTAAACAAACCAAATACTCGGTTAGTTAACTAGCATTTCTTTGTTTAGGCATTCGATTAGACTTGAATAACCGAAACCTCACTTTGATAAGACAAACTAAGATCAGAATTAACTTAGTTTCTTATCCGGAATCGAATTGGACTAAACAACTCATCCCGTACACATATTATTTCGTTAAGCCATAAATAATTCATACAAACCAATATAAATCAACTTGCAAAGTTATTCACCTCAACCGGAAGCAATTGAATCAACATAGACATTATAAGCACCGCAATTGCACCGTAATTTTGTAAGCCTAAACCATCGATATTATACAAAAGCAAAATACCAAAGGTTTTTCTTAACTGGAACCAATTGAATCACACACACACATCAATTGTACCGAAATTTTGTAAGCCTAAACAATTGATACCACACAATAAACAAGATACAATAGTTTTTCTTAACAGGAACCAATTGAAACACACTTCCTCACACACATCATGGAATAAATATCAATTGAACCTAAATTTCGTTAAGCAAAAGCAACAAATATATATAATACAAACTCAGGCTTTTCTTAAATAGGAAAACAATTAACTAACAAGATTGTTGCCTGAAATTTCGCATCCACTTCTCCAATATGATAGCATCTTCGTCCAGGGAGAATTGATATCGAAATGTCCCCACGTTGTCATCCTTATGCGTAAACAAAATAATAACAACACACCTCAACCTTTACCAGAGAAATGTTGAAAACCGGTTTTAACTATTGCAAGCAAAAGTTGAAAACCGTCGAAACACATATGCTTTTATGATAAACCAAAACCGATTCAACATATTGTGACTTTTTCACATACTGTTTCCATTAGAACCCCTCATAATCCTTTGATAAAGCCTACCTACTAGGGATAGAACTTAATCCCGCTAAATCAAAAAGTCACCCAAACCATGAGGGTTCACAACATATGAGATCGAACATTAAGGTAGTAAAACATACATCTCACCAGTAACAATGACAAAAGAGGAAGTCAAATGTTACGAAAGGGTTAGTTTGCTAGAAAAGAAAACTTCGTGTATTTATAGACAAGGAAGTTTGGACACCAAGGAATTTCCAAAACCGAAAATATTCTCAAGATATTCATAAATGCACAGATTTGGTTTTCATAATTCCTGGAAATGCCCTGTCTAAAAATAACAATCGAAATCTCTCGGAAAATCTAATTTGTAAAATGCACATTACTAATTTCATAATTTCCCTACCAAGATAAATTAATAACCTTAATTAAAAGATTCTTAACTTACTTATGTTTCGATCCTGGGATTCTCTTCCATTAGCCTTTAAGGAATATCTTTGAACAATTATAGAAATAAACATTCACAGCACGTGTTCAAAGTTTGTCGACATCTTTACTTTGTAAGTTCTCTTTCACACTTACAACCTTGAAACCGATTTGCCACACTTCCAAACAAGTTTAGAATTGGTTCATCTGACTTTAAAGAACTATGTGATTGATCAAACCAACATTCAATCACAATCATGGGTTTACGGTTCTACCAAAACAAGTTTCGGTTCTACCTCTATGTGAGTACTACGCATAGTCACACTAGCTTCCCAAAAGATTCGGTTGACTAGGTACTAGGATCGGTTCCCCACATATATATGGTATCTAACTTATATGTGTTGCACAAGTTCACATGATCGGTTCCCCTTTCTTCTGTAAACCTTGCTGCACCCCGTACAAGGATCGGTTCCCCTTGATGTACTGCACTCCTTACAAGGCTCGGTTCCCCTTCACCCCTTACAAGGATCGGTTGCCTTCACCCCTTACAAGGATCGGTTCCCTTTCCCATGGCAGACATAATCCGATACATACCAAGGTGATTACTTAAGATTGGTTTTACTAATAAAAGTTATACCAATACAAAAGTCAGGCCTTTGTGAATAGTTCTACCAAGAACACAACAAGTTGTGAGCGGTTCTACATTATCACACATATTGGTTGTTCATAAGATATGCAATGAATAACAAAACCAATAACAACTGGCAATTTCCTTTTCGGTTTACAAAACAAGTTTATGAACTTACTTCCTTAGAACACATGTAAACATTGTTCCCTAGGATGAAATCCTCACCTTATACCCATACATAATCACAATAGCATTCAAATGATTATGCCGATGTCTTATCTACAAAGTTTAATGGTTAAGCAATAAACCTCGTATTGTATTCCTTAATACTATGTATATCTAGAGTTCAAATATGCTTCGCAGTTATGTTTTCAATATGCACGACTTGAAAGATATGTTAGGGAATGAAACAGTTAAAGTCAAATATCACTAACCTCAAGTGGAAGGATGATTGTTGTCGTTGTAGCTCCTTGCTTCTTCACATCTTCAAGACTTCACAGTACTTGTAATGTCTCATATCCTAATGCTTTCAAGCTAACCTAAACGAAGTTTAACTCTAGTACATAATCAAGCGACTCTTAACATGAGTTTTGATTCACTAAAATATGACAACCAAACTTGACATACCAACGCTTGGTGGGTTCAACCGAGCAATGCTCTAACAATACTCAGCCGACCAAGGACTTCTATTATAAATCTATTTCCTAAACTAAGAGTATTGCCTGAAACAAAACCCTTTCCTAACTAGGAATTCTGCCTAAACAAGGATTCCTGCCTAGAATAAGATTCTTCTCTCAACTTAGATTGAGGTTAACTAAGTTCCCTAAAGGAATACAGATACACCTGTATCACTACATCAAATGACTATCTCACACAAATCATGTAAGATGTTACCAAGTGATTTTCACATGATCATCTTTTGAATTTTGTCAAGAATATAAGATGGATTTGGTTAAAGCGAAAGCTTACCAACACATATATATTTCGATAAATATGTAAGCGAGTTAAAATCAGCTCGAAATATCAAATGTGTATATTCGAAGTCTATACAGCTATACAATTTTTGTCTCAAATATGAGATAAAGTAGATATACTTTTGAGTGATAGATGAGTTCAAGTCTCCATATACCTTTTGTTGATGAAGTTCCACAAACTCCCCTTAGTAGTTCGTCATCTTCAATCGATGAACGCTGTGAAGTCTAATGCTCAAGTACACTTTCTATCCTAATCAGAGACTTAGCTATAAGTAGACTAGAAATCAAGACTTATAGTTTTGGCAATTAAACTTGACATATAAGCTTGAGGTAACAACGCTTGCGAGTTTGACCGAGCAGTGCTCTAACAATATCGTGAAAGAAGTAGTTGGTCATCACGATTGATAAAAACAAATATCATATTTTATAGATGAGACCATACCATTTAGAAAAAAAATGATCATAACCGCTGGATCATCTATACGGTTTCTCTGCTACCTTTAGTATCTGGTTGTATAAATCATGGTTCTAACTGTTCAAATAAAATTGATCGCAATACAACAGAGTATATACCAATAAAAAATATAATGAAATAAATTAATTTACGACCTAAGTTTGTGCAACCAAAACTTGACTCATGATGTTTGTGATTCAAAATTAGAAGTACGATAAACGACCAACGAGAGGTAGCCGGCAGTTGTGGTGGAGAAACAAATGGTATTAGATGGTTTGTAGTGGTGATGACGGTTGTTGAGTAGCAATAAGCTATGTTAATTTTATGTCACTACAAAATGGGTAACATTATCAATCAAAAGTTGTGGTTAATCGTCTTATTAATAACATAACTCGGTTAAAATACATGAAAGATCAAAAAAGATAAAGTAAACCACAAAATGTCACGTTATATAAATAAAACACTTTAATTGAGAAAAATTCATTACATATTCTCTTATTCCCATCAAAAATTTTAAATCAAAATGGAAAATTTTAATCAACTGAAAATAAAAAACCTACCTTCCTATAAAACTGAACAACTGATCCTCTCGCTCACATTCGGCAGGATGAGTGGGTTTGAAAACTCTAATTCCTTACTTTGGAGCAAACGAAAATCAGAAATAAAGTTGGGAAGGGAGATAGATCGTGGAAAGGAAAAACTCAAATCCAAGAGTATAGTTTCATTCAATCTTCTTTAAATTTTCTCTCAATCTTCGTCCACCAAAACGTACATCTCTGACCAGTTAAACTACTCCGAGCTAAGAGAAAATCCTTTCTTTATCACATTATTTCATGTATGAATTTTTGGGGGTTTCTATCATGAAAAGGCGAGGGTACCCAAATATACCTCAAGCTGAAACTTTTCCTTCCTATAAGTCCTTTCTCCGAAAGTGATTGTCTATGGACTGAGTCGAGACAATACAACTAATCGGTTCACACTTCGTGTGATTATCTATGGATACGAGATCGAGACAATACAACAACGAAGTATGTTTACTTGATACAAAGGTTCGGACTTAACCAAACACAATAGGATTGCTTATCAAGTAAATATGAATTGAAGTTTGTGTAATTTACTCTAATTATAATAAAACAATTATAATGCGGAAATATAAAGCAAATGACACATCAAGATTTTGTTAACGAGGAAAATCGCAAATGCAGAAAACCCCCGGGACCTTGTCCAGAATTGAATACTCTCAGGATTAAGTCGCTATACAAATAAACCAACTTCGTATAGTTGAGACCAATCAACTAAAACTATAGTTCACCTAGTTCCGTCTGTACTCCCACGCCTCCAACTTATGAATAAGTCACGTACTGGGAACAATTCCTTTGGTTCATATTCCAAACAGTAAAGGAACAAAAAATATGTTTGGTATCAACTCTCTTCAACCAAGTGATATGAGTCGGACAAAGGCTCTTCTGCTTATCTCAAATAAACTCTTCGTCAGGTCCTTAGATCTATCTTATGTTCAATCACCCAAGGTAATCGTAAGATTTTGCAATCAATACTTTTAATCACAAAGAATCGTATTGATGCCGATCTACTCAACTAATCAATCCAATCTAACACAAGGATAAACCGATTATAGTTGGATCCTCTTCTTACCGAAACAAGTATTGTGCACATCAAAGATTTATATAACCAAGTCATAAATCTTCTATCTCTTCTTTGTCTTCAATTCTTCTTAAATTTTCAATAAACACCTGCAGACAACTACTTGAATCTCCTGTGATCAACTACATACAGAACGGAGTCTGTTAACAATGGATATATCACAAGATCGTCTTTAGCACTAACAACAGTCTAAATATCCCTGTCGAAACTTCGAACTAGTTTGAGTGAATCTTATATCAGAAGAGAAGATTATCAAGCATAAACAAACTAGGTGCAATCAAAGTTCAACCACCGTTAGTCAATCAAATCAATCGAAAACAAAAGATAAACCGCAATTATATATGTTAGCGCGCTTCTCGGTTGAACCCAATAGCGTTGGTATGTCAAGTTAGTTGTCAATTTTAGTTGCCAAAATGCATTCTTTACTTAGCATACTAAAGATAGTTTCGAACTAGATTAGGTCTAAGAAGTTAAACCGAAGCTATCCTTAAAGGAAGAAGATTGAAGATTGAAGACAACAAGAAGGCATCAACAAGTACTTCATCAACAAAGGTATGTGATTGATTTCATTTAGATTCTTGTTCAATTCTACCTTTCTAATCTATCAAGATAAATGCTCACTCTATGGAACAATTCCAATGACGGTAAATGTATATTTATGTACATATACTTGAGGTTATTTGATTCATGACCTTGGATACAATAACCTTTATCCTTATAAAGAATCTCATGTTATAGTGAATGAGCTTACGAATCCAACGAGCCAAGAATCACTCAATTCCGAGTTATAACGATGAAGTTATGAGTGATTTATTAAAGTTCGTTAGTAGGAAACAATTCATGGGCTGTTTGTAACGGTTCATGGACTTGGGCCCAATTACGTGACTAAAAGCTATTTTTGGTCAAGTTGGTGATGTTTCCTTGTCTAGGAAAGATGGCTATTAATCCATACATATTTGATTACGATATTAAAGTGTTTGTGATAACTTTTAATTTCTGCGTAAGTTAAAATGTGATTTATTCACATAAATAAATATTTGCTAATTAATTATTTATTTAATTATTTATGCATAATATTTGTAACTTAGGAAAGACTCCCATAATTAGGAGAGTCTTGAAAAAGGAAAATATCTTAAACCCTAGCTTAGTTTTCAAGCTAACTTTTCACTATAAATAAAGGGTTCGTGAGTTTACACGGTTTTTATCCCCTTTGGAAAACTGGCGTAAACTTTGCAGGTTGTTTCCATGTCTTCTGTTCTTCGTGAAAAATAGCGAGATAAAAGTTTTTGTATTGGGGATCACAAAGCCAAGTTGGATTAAATCTTCGTGATTGATTATACAACTTGTAATCTAGGTTTTTCACCTCTTGTCTATTCTAAGGTTTTCTCTTCTGATATAAAACCATTCAAGAGTTGTTGATCATAAACCCTAGGTTTTAATAGATTTCAGTTTCCGATCGTATACCAACACTTGTTAGTCGAAATCGGAGACTAGAAAGAAAAACTTCTATTGAGGCATCTCGTAAAAATCCTTGAGAAGTTTTAAAAAAGATATCTTTAGATTTATTCTAGTTGTTCTTGTGGTAGAATAATTATGTTCCCCTTCCTTTATTGAAGAGTATAATAATCCCTAATCTACACGTTTGTTTTGATATTAATTTTACCTAGTAATTGTTTTTATCAAAATAAACACAAGATTTCCAAAACCTTGATTCACATTTAAAGGGAAATCAAATCGGTGTTTTGTGCAAACAAAATATAGAATCGTATTAATCGTGTTGTTGTATCTTCTAAAGAGAGCCTTGGGTTCTGCTAGAAGATTAACGAGAAGAATTCCTAAATACAATCGGTTTTGTGTTAGGAGTTCTATTTGTGCTGAAGCAGTTATTACATCTAGTCCGAATAGGTAGTAGGAAATTGGTGTAACAACTTATAATCAGTGTGTGTTTATTCTGGACTAGGACCCGGGCTTTTTCTGCATTTGCGGTTTCCTCGTTAACAAAATTTCTGGTGTCTGTGTTATTTATTTTCCGCATTATATTGTTTATCTTTATAATTGAAATATCATAGGTTGTGCGTAAGTTCAATCAATTGGGAATCCAACCTTTGGTTGTTGATTAAATTGATTGACACTTGGATATTGGTTTTTGATACCGTCCAAGTTATTTCTTATATCCAATTAGGCTCGCAAATTCCTAATTGTTTGACTGCAGATTGAATTAAGAAATTGAAATATAACTCTTCGATATACTTTTATTAAGATTGAGTCTGACTGTCTAGTTGATTATCTTGAAAGTATATTGGACTTAGTCCATACAGATTGCCAAGCGAATTATTGGGTGTGGTTGTTAGACCCCCGCTTTTTCAATATAGTTTCCCACCAACGGTACTTGTAGAGCTTCTCAATCCCAAAGAAGTATTTAAACTGAGCGGCCGTAAGAGATTTCTCCTAATTAGGTTACTCTCCTCTCCGAATAGGCGGCTTCACCAGTAACGGTACAACATAGGAAGTTTACTGTCACGAAGGATTAGTTTGGCCGAAATGCAAACTTCAAGTATTTATAGACAAGGAAGTTTGGACACCAAGGAATTTCCAAAACCGAAAATATTCTCAAGATATTCAATAATAATTTCCATATTTGGTTTTCATAATTCCTGAGAATGCTCTGTCCAAAATATTGATCGAAAATCTCCTTGGAAAATCTTTAACTAGCAAATGCACATTACTAATTCTTATTTTCCATATATATAATCAAAAACCTTAATTAAAAGATTCTTAACTTATTTAATTTCGATCCTGGGATTTACTTCCTTTTAGCTGTTAAGGAATATCTTTCAACAATAAAAGATATGCATTACTGCACGTGTTCAAAGTGTGTCGACATCCATACTTTGTAAGTCCACTTTCATACTTGCACACTTGAAACGGATTTACCACGCTTCCAAACAAGTTTAGAATTGGTTCATCTGACTTTCAAGAATTATGTGATTGATCAAGAACACTCAATCACAAATTGTTAGAGCATAGCTCGGTCGACCTCGCATGCGTTGCTATCTCAAGCATGTTTATCAATGTTAGTGATCAAAACTATGAGTCTTGATTTCTAGCCTACATAGCTAAGTCTCGGACTAGGATATAAAAGTGTAGTTGAGCTCAAGGACTTCATGGCGATTCATCATACAACGACGAAGATCTATACAAGGAACCGTGGAACTTCATCAACAAAAAGGTATGTGGAGACTTGAACTTATCTACCACTCAAAAGTCTACCTATTATATCTCCTACTTCTTATGAGACAAAATTCGTATGCTATATAGACTAGATCATACACATTTGACATTTCGAGTTGAGCATTCATTGCTTATCTTTTATCTCGAAATCGTGTGTTGGTAAAGCGTTTCGCTTTGATCAATTTTATCTTCACCTAGTGACGAAAGTCATGAAAAGTTTCAATCACTTTGAGAATTGCTCTGACGTGAATCGGTCTGTGAATAACGACTACATAGCGTCCTCTGAGAATGTCTCAAATATTGAAATGAGAGTTTAGATTACATAACCATGTATTCCTTGAACCAAAGTTTTCGAACTTTGTTGATCAAGAGAAATCGGGAGGATTGTGGAATTGGCTTTCCAAGTCCGCGAACCCAGTCCGCAGACTCAGTCCGCGAACTGTCGGAAGTTCTCGACCGAGAATTTCTGTTGTTTTTTCCAAAACTAGTCCGCGAACTCAGTCCGCGAACTGGCGAAAGTTCTCTTTCCGAGAATTTCTGCTGAGTTGGGAAAACTCAACCGATTAACTTAAGTCCGCGAACTTGTTTGTGAACATAAGAGGTTATGATCTAAAGATGTGCTCTGAACATGAAACATTAAATTACTAAGGAATGCTTTATGCAAACCGTGGCTATAATGTTCATGAGCCGATTCAATCGAATCGAATCATCTTTGTTTCAATTGTGTCTTGTGTAGTTACATAAGATCTCATAGCAGTTGAACAACTCTTTAACTAGTTCATATGAGTCAATTGAACTAGTTATGGTGAAGAAGAACAAGGTTAATATGAAATTCTCATATGGTTAACCTTTTGGGGTACTATGTTGAACCAACATACACGTACACGTTTGGGGATGGTTTTCACAAACCCAGTAAACGTTTACCCAAGTGTGTGTGACAAGCTAAGTTTTCGATCTAATGGTTGAGAAATATTAGCTTGAATCTAAATCAGGTTTTCATATAACGGTGGATAAGGATTGCTTTGTAACTAAGGAAAAACCCTGATTTGAAGGCTATATAAAGGATACATCTAGTTTTGAGCTAAACTAATCCCCACACGTCTGTGTGATACTAGTGTGCTCGCTAGAGTCGATTCTCCTTTAACCTTTGATTTTCTTCTCTAAAACCAGGTTAACGACTTAAAAGCTTCATTGGGATTGTAAAGCCAGACCGATACTACTTTTATCGTAGTTGTGTGATCTGATCATCCATCTTCTATCGTACGAGTACAATCGATTTATTTGTTTGAGATCGTGAGAGTTCTCCGATATGAAAGATAAAGAAGTCACAAACATCTTCGTCTCACTGTTTGTAATTCCTCGACAAACCGCCTGTGTAGTTAGGAAGGATTGTAGAGAGGTGATTGATTAATCTAGGCTGTTCTTCGGGAATATAAGACCGGATTATCAATTAGTTCCTTTTCACCTTGATTTTATATCTTAAGACGGAACAAAATCTAGGGTTTATCTGTGGGAGACAGATTTATCCTTTGATTGACTTTTCTGTGTGAGACAGATCTGTTTATTATCAAGTCTGTGATTTTGGGTTGCAGCAACTCTTGGTTGTGGTTCAACTATAGTCCATTCCAAAGATAGCTTGGAGTAGGCTAGTGTCTGTAGCGGCTTAATACAGTGTGCATTCAATCTGGACTAGGTCCCTGGGTTCTTCTGCATTTGCGGTTTCCTCGTTAACAAAATTTCTGGTGTCTGTGTTATTTCTTTTCCGCATTATATTTTATATAATTGAAATAATACAGGTTATGCGTTCGTGATCATCAGTTGGAAATCCAACCTTTGGTTGTTGATTGATATTGATTGATCCTCGGACATTGGACTTTGGTACCGTCCAAGTTATTCCTTGTATTTGATAAAGACTCGCTATTGTTTTTAGCTTGAGTAAAAATCAAATCAAGAGAGAGATATTAACTCCTTGAGATACTTTTATCTAGATTGAGTCTGACTATCTAGTTGATTCTCTAGCAAAGTATTTTGGAGTTAGTCCATACAGATTGCTAATTGAAATATTGGGTGGTGTTGTTAGACCCCCGCTTTTTCAATTGGTATCAGAGCAGGCAAACACGTTTAAGACCTAACAAGTCTGTGTTTGTAGCGATCTGACTCTATGGACAGAGGTGCTATATCTATTAACGTACCACCAGTCTTCGATGGCTCCAATTACTTATGGTAGAAAATTTATATGCGAGCTTCAATCGTGTGATTGTCAATCATGGGTATATGTGGTAAATGGTTATGATGCGCCCGTTGTTGCAGCTGGAGACGGAACTGTTCCCAAGAATATTGGTGAATATAATGCTGCCGAGATTTTTGCTGCAAAGCAGAATTCTGAAGGGTTAAATGCTATCATACATGCCATTGCCCCAAGTATTCAACACCATATGTCTAATTGCACCAGGTCTAAAAATGCTTGGGATATCTTAGAAACCGTATTTGAAGGAAACTCCAGTGAAAAGGAAGCTAGGCTTAAAAACCTTAATTCTGATTGGGAGAACCTTCGTATGGCAGATGAAGAAACATTTGATGAGTTTAATCACAAAGTTTCTGAAATTGTTAATGCATCTTTTTCATTGGGTAAGACTATTCCTGAAAAGGACATTGTGATGAAAATTCTCAGATCGTTGCCATCTAGATAAGAGTCTAAGAAGCATGCCATCGTTGAGTGGAATAACCTCAATAATCTTTCTTGGAAACCTTGGTTGGGATGCTAAAGATCTATGACCATGAGCATACATCCAAAGTCGGTAACGATGTTTCCTTTAAAGCACAGAAGAGCACTAAATTACTTGTCAAAGGTAAAAGTGTTCATGTCTCTGAGGATGACCAGTCTGAGAATGATTTTTCAAATGAAGACCTTGACAAGTCGGTCTACTTGATCACAAGACAGTTTAGGGATCTTCTGTTGAAGAGAAGTAAACGGTTTTCAAGAGACAAACCTGGGTCATCAGACAAACCTCACAGTCGCGTATCTCCTAAAAACAGGGATGCTGACGAGGCTGATGACGAGGACATGCCTCAGTGCTTTAAGTGTAAGGGTTTTGTCCATTTTGCTAACGAATGCCCAAATCGTAGAAAATACACTGGGAACAAAGGTCTAGCTGTAACACTTGATGAAATGTCTGAAACCTATGATTCCGCTGAAGATAGGAAATCAAGTGTAGGGCACCTTGGTGAAAATATCGATTTTGATACTTGTAGCAATACATATATCAACCTCAATGGGTTCAGAGAAGAAGGAAACCCAATCAAGTTGGAAGATTCTCTAACTGGAAACCCTGTCAGTAATATTTCAGGATCTACTGTATGTCTAGCTGCTTGCACATCTTAGATGCCTGAATACTATCCAAGTTTGACGTGCTCATTTTGTTCGATGAAGGGACACGAACTATCAAGGTGTTACAATACAAGCACCAAATAAGGCACGCCATCAAACTCCAACGAAGAGCAGATTGATTAGCAAGGAAGATGAAACTTGCTCAGAAGACCGCCGAGGTATGTAGGATCTTATCTTCGCCTAAGAAGTTGGTTTCCAGGGATAGAGTAAGGCCATTTGAAAAGAAAGTATGGTCGAATCGTTTTGATAGACATAAGTCTGAAGATTCCTCGCTTGAGGAAAATGGTGGACAAATTGTTGTTCACCACAACACAAATTAATTGTGTTGTTTGGAAAATCTTGTCTCATGTGCCTGTTCAAAAGAGACAAGATCATGAACGTACATGCTTTAGAAAAGGGTGTTTTCTTAGGTTTGTTGTTTTCTGTCTATCAAATAAAAGAAAGGGTTATTATCGAAAATTCTACTCTTTATAGGGTTTAGAGTTGAACGACCACGAACCTGTTTATAGGTTTCGAACCCTACATTCCTTTTCCCTCCTTGATATTCTTTGTATCTCAAGATTATTTAATGAGATTGTGAATTCCATCCACAAAAATCAGTTGGTTATAACTGTTCTCAAAGCATCGTGTCTATGGAGAGAAAATATGTCAACATGATTATTAAATCTTCAATCAAGGAAAAAGAAAAATCTCCTGCAACTCCATCCTTGAAAAGAAAAAGGAGGAATACAAGAAAGCCAAAGGCTGTGCCTTCTAACTCTCAGAAGTTTTCCGATGTCTTGATGAGTTGAAGGAAGTAAGAAAGGAGATTCGTGAAATAAAGGCTTTTGTGTCAAAGTCCTTAGAAATTCAGAGAGCCCTGGTACGACATAATAAGCCAAGACAGTTCGTTGATACAAACTCCTATCTTCGCGAACCGTATGTTCCAATGGCTGTTGACAACAAGGAGTTCGGGAATGATGCTAAATTTCTCAAAGGCATTGTCGCCTAGGAAGTCTTAGTTTTGGATTAGTTGGAAGAATAACTAGTGCTTTGAATAGCGATGATTGTGACTACACATAGCTATTTTTGTTTTCATATTCTTATGTTATTTTTTAGGTTTATTGGTTTTAAGTTCTAAAAATATTGGGAGGATGATGATATTGCAATTTGTTTATGGTATATGTATTGTTTGCATCCGTGAACTTGAAGGTCCTATATCACGGTCAAAAGTAAAGTCATTCATGAATCAGTATTCGTATTGATGAAAGGACGAATGGACTTTTGACAATTACAAAAGTTATGCCTATGCAATCATGTATTTGATGGAAAATGGGATAAAATCTTTTGTTTGACAAGGATAAAGTCTATTATGTCGTTATGATGGAAAATAGAATAGATCCTTGTATGTTATCCACGGTATTGATCTTCATTGATCCATCTTGCTATGGTTTACCGTGAAGGCTCCATTGTGTGTCTTATGTTGAGCACGATACAACTAAGTCGATTATTCTTATTGGCTTGTCGGTTGTTCCATAAGATGCTATATGTCGAGAATTAGGAACTAAATTAATCAACCAGTTTGGTTATTTAGTTTGTACTCCATAAGTTTTCTTTCTTATGTCGAGTACATGTACAGTTAAGGTTGTCATATTATATGATGAACTTAGTCGGGGTTCCATAAGTTCTCTTATGTTGAGCCCAGAATAATTAAATTGATTACTTTGGTGATTAGTTTGGTTGTTTGTATTCCAATTAGATTAATTATAGGTTCTCTTGTAATTAATCTAGTTGAGTTTTCATATATTCCACAAATTCTTGTGTTGAGTATATGAACAACTATACTAATCATGTTCTATTGGTTAATGTAGTCGTATATTCCGTAAGGTTTTCCTTATGTTGAGTATGTGAACGATTAAGTTAGTCATCTCCGTATGATTACCTTAGTCGTAGCTCCATAAGTTTATTTATGTTGAGTACTTTCAATTAAATTGATCACTTTTGTGGTTTGATTTAGTTGCTTTTTCAATTGAGTTAATCATGGGTTTACTTGTGATTAATTTGGTTGAGCTTTGGATATAGAAAATCATTCCTATGGTTTTTGGTGTCCAATTAAAAAATCCTTCTTTTTCTTCGAAATTAAGGTCGCTCTTGTTGTTCTTTCGGGAATGACATCAAATGGGGGAGAGTTCTTTTGAACTTGTGCTTAATGGTAATATCTTGCGGGGTGTGCGACTGTGGAATTTTATAGGGGTTTTCTTGTATCTTAAAACTCCTTGATGAATTCATTTAACTTCGGCTTTATGATTGCATTTAAATTAAGTTGGTATGTATTTTTCTTTTAGTCTATGAAATGTCTCTTGTGGGAATTTCATTATGATCCCGTTCTTGTACCTTTGCCCATTTTATTGACAAAAAGGGGGAGAAATAATGTAGTTCACACTACAAATACATATGATTTTCGGATCATTGTATAAGGGGGAGTGGTTTCCATGATCGAGATGGAGTATTGACTAAGGGGGAGTGATACATATCACTGTAGTATTATTGTTAAAGTCGTGATACAATTGGACTTTGATATTACATAATAATACTATGACATTGTATAATAATGATCGAGAATCTCGATTTCTCTCATTGTTATAGCTACGGATCTTCAACACCGGTGATGCTAAACTTACAACCTTTGGGATCATTGGAGTACTTGGAAGGACGAAGATTTCAGGGAACGTTGAAGATTAGACTACGGAATAGGAGCCACTAAAGTTTATTTTTTTTGTATTCCATATGTATTAATAGTTTTTTCACTGAAATTGACAAAGGGGGAGATTGTTAGAGCATAGCTCGGTCGACCTCGCATGCGTTACTATCTCAAGCATGTTTGTCAATGTTAGTGATCAAAATAATGAGTCTCGATTTCTAGCCTACATAGCTAAGTCTCGGACTAGGATAAAAAAGTGTAGTTGAGCTCAAGGACTTCATGGCGATTCATCATACAACGACGAAAATCTATACAAGGAACCGTGGAACTTCATCAACAAAAAGGTATGTGGAGACTTGAACTTATCTATCACTCAAAAGTCTATCTATGCTATCTCCTACTTCTTATGAGACAAAAGTTGTATGCTATATAGAATAGATCATACACATTTGACATTTCGAGCTGAGCATTCATTGCTTATCTTTTATCTCGAAATAGTGTGTTGGTAAAGCGTTTCGCTTTGATCAAGTTTATCTTCACCTAGTGACGAAAGTCATGAAAAGTTTCAATCACTTTGAGAATTGCTCTAACGTGAATCGGTCTGTGAATAACGACTACATAGCGTCCTCTAAGAATGTCTCAATGATTGAAATGAGAGTTTAGATTACATAACCATGTATTCCTTGAACCGAAGTTTTCGAACTTTGTTGATCAAGAGAAATAGGGATGATTGTGGAATTGGCTTGCCAAGTCCGCGAACCCAGTCCGCAGACTCAGTCCGCGAACTGTCGGAAGTTCTCGACCGAGAATTTCTGCTGTTTTTTCCAAAACTCGTTTGTGTGCTAAGTCCGTGAACTGGCGGAAGTTCTCATTCCGAGAATTTCTGCTGAGTTTGGAAAACTTAACCGATTAACTTAAGTCCGCGAACTTGTTTGTGAACTTAAGAGGTTATGATCTAAAGATGTGCTCTGAACATGAAACATTAAATTACTAAGGAATGCTTTATGCAAACCGTGGCTATAATGTTCATGATCCGATTCAATCGAATCGAATCATCTTTATCACTCAAAAGTCTATCTATTCTATCTCCTACTTCTTATGAGACAAAAGTCGTATGTTATATAAACTAGATCATACACACTTGACATTTCGAGCTGAGCATTCATTGCTTATCTTTTATCTCGAAATCGTGTGTTGGTAAAGCGTTTCGCTTTGATCAAGTTTATCTTCACCTAGTGACGAAAGTCATGAAAGTTTCAGTCACTTTGAGAATTGCTCTGACGTGAATCGGTCTGTGAATAACGGCTATATAACGTCCTCTGAGAATATCTCAATGATTGAAATGAGAGTTTATATTACATAACCATGCATTCCTTGAACTGAAGTTTTCGAACTTTGTTGATCAAGAGAAATCGGGAGGATTGTGGAATTGGCTTGCCAAGTCCGCGAACTGTCGGAAGTTCTCGACCGAGAATTTCTGCTGGATTTTCCAAAACTCGTTTGTATGCTTAGTCCGCGAACTGGCAGAAGTTCTCGAACTGAGAATTTCTGCTGAGTTTGGAAAACTCAACCGATTAACTTAAGTCCGCGAACTTGTTTGTGAACTTAAGAGGTTATGATCTAAAGATGTGCTCTGAACATGAAACATTAAATTACTAAGGAATGCTTTATGCAAACCGTGGCTATAATGTTCATGAGCCGATTCAATCAAATCGAATCATCTTTGTTTGAATTTTATCTTGTGTAGTTACATAAGATCTCATAGCAATTGAACAACTCTCTAACTAGTTCATTTGAGTCAATTGAACTAGTTATGGTGAAGAAGAACAAGGTTAATATGAAATGCTCATATGGTTGACCTTTTGGGTTACTATGTTGAACCAACATGAACGTACACGTTTGGGCATGATTTTCACGAACCCAGTAAACGTTTACCCAAGTGTGTGTGACAATCTAAGTTTTCGATCTAACGGTTGAGAAATATTAGCTTGAATCTAAATCAGGTTTTCATCTAACGGTGAATAAGGATTGCTTTGTACCTAAGGAAAAACCCTGATTTGAAGGCTATATAAAGGAGACATCTATCATTGAGCAAACCTAATCCCCACACGTCTGTGTGCTACTAGTGCGCTCGCTAGAGTCGATCTCCATTAACCTTTGATTTTCTTCTCTAAAATCAGGTTAACGACTTAAAGACTTCATTGGGATTGTGAAGCCAGACCGATATTACTTTATCGTAGTTGTGTGATCTGATCTTGCATCTTCTATCGTACGAGTACAATCGATTGATTGGCTTGAGATCGTGAGAGTTCTCCGATAGGCAAGATAAAGAAGTCACAAACATCTTCGTCCACTATTTGTGATTCCTCGACAATCCGCTTGTGTAGTCAGGAAGGATTGTAGAGAGGTGATTGATTAATCTAGGATGTTCTTCGGGAATATAAGACCGGATTATCAATTGATTCCTGTTCACCTTGATTTTATATCTTAAGACGGAACAAAACCTAGGGTTTATCTGTGGGAGACAGATTTATCCTTTGATAGACTTTTCTATGTGAGACATATTTGTTTATTATCAAGTCTGTGATTTTGGGTTATAACAACTCTTGGTTGTGGGTGAGATCATCTAAGGGAATCAAGTGCGCAGTATCCTGCTAGGATCAGAGGCATAGGAGTACAACTTACCTTGTATCAGTGGGAGATTGATAGGGGTTCAACTATAGTTCAGTCCGAAGTTATCTTGGAGTAGGCTAGTATCTGTAGCGGCTTAATACAATATGTATTCAATCTGGACTAGGTACCGAGGTTTTTCTGCATTTGCGGTTTCCTTGTTAACAAAATTTCTGGTGTCTGTGTTATTTCTTTTCTGCATTATATTTGTTATATAATTGAAATAATACAGGTTGTGCGTGCGTGATCATCAGTTGGAAATCCAACCTTTGGTTGTTGATTGATATTGATTGATCCTTGGACATTGGTCTTTGGTACCGTCCAAGTTATCTCTCTTTGATAAAGACTCGCAGATTGCTATTTGCTTGAGTAAAGATCAAATCGAGAGATTGAGATATAAAATCGTTGATATATCTTTTTATTGATTGAGTCTGACTGTCTAGTTGATTCTCATAAAAAGTATATTGGAGTTTGTCCATACAGATTGTTAATCGAATTATTGGGTGTTGTTGTTAGACCCCGCTTTTTCACTTTGTAACTAAGGCAAAACCCTGATTTGAAGGATATATAAAGGAGACATCTAGCTTTGAGAAAAACTAGTCCCCACACGTCTGTGTGATACTAGTGCGCTCGCTAGAGTCGATTCTCCTTTAACCTTTGGTTTTATTCTCTAAAACCAGGTTAACGACTTAAAGACTTCATTGGGATTGTGAAGCCAGACCGATACTACTTTTGTCGTAGTTGTGTGATCTGATCTTGCATCTTCTATCGTACGAGTACAATCGATTGATTGGCTTGAGATCGTGAGAGTTCTCCGATAGGAAAGATAAATAAGTCACAAACATCTTCGTCTCACTGTTTGTAGTTCCTCGACAAACCGCCTGTGTGGTTAGGAAGGATTGTAGAGAGGTGATTGATTAATCTAGGCTGTTCTTCGGGAATATAAGACCGGATTATCAATTAGTTCCTGTTCACCTTGATTTTATATCTTAAGACGGAACAAAACCTAGGGTTTATTTGTGGGAGACAAATTTATCCTTTGATAGACTTTTATTTGTGAGACAGATCTGTTTATTACCAAGTCTGTGATTTTGGGTTGCAGCAACTCTTGGTTGTGGGTGAGATCAACTAAGGGAATCAATTGCGTAGTATCCTGCTGGGATCAGAGGCGTAGGAGTACAACTGTACCTTGGATCGGTGGGAGACTGATTGGGGTTCAACTATAGTCCAGTCCAAAGATAGCTTGGAGTAGGCTAGTGTCTGTAGCGGCTTAATACAATGTGCATTCAATATGGACTAGGTCCCGGGATTTTTCTGCATTTGCGGTTTCCTCGTTAACAAAATTTCTGGTGTCTGTGTTATTTATTTTCCGCATTATATTTTATATAATTGAAATAATACAGGTTGTGCATTCGTGATCATCAATTGTAAATCCAACCTTTGGTTGTTGATTGATATTGATTGATCCTTGGACATTGGTCTTTGGTGCCGTCCAAGTTATCCTTGTATTTGATAAAGACTCGCTATTATTTTTAGCTTGAGTAAAAATCAAATCCAGAGAGAGATACTAACTCCTTGAGATATCTTTATCTAGATTGAGTCTGATTATCTAGTTGATTCTCTAGCAAAGTATTTCGGAGTTAGTCCATACAAATTGCTAGTCGAAATATTGGGTGGTGTTGTTAGACCCTTGCTATTTCATAAATCATATGTTTAACGGTTCTACCAAAACAAGTTTCAGTTCTACCTCCATATGAGTACTATGCATAGTCACACTAGCTTCCCAAAATTCGGTTGACTAGATACTAGGATCGTTTCCCCACATATACATGGTATCTAACTTATATGTGTTGCACATGTCCATAGGATCGGTTCCCCTTTCTGCTATAAACCTTGTTTCACCTCATACAAGGATCGACTCCCCTTTGTGATGTGTTGCACCTTTTTCTAGGATCGGTTCCCCTTTACCGAGAGTTGGTCTTACACACACAAACTCGATCATACCATCATGTGATTACTTAAGATCGGTTTCACTAATAAAAGTCATACCAATACAAAAGTTAGGCCTTATGTGAATAGTTTTACCAGAAACACAAACAAGTCATGAGCGGTTATACTAATCACACATATTGGTCGTTCATAAGATATGCAATGAATAACAATCCCAATAACGTCTGGCGATTTCCTTTTCGATTCACAAACCAAGTTTATGAACTTACTTCCTTAAAAACACATGTAAAACATTGTTTCCTAGGATGAAATCCTCACCTCATACCCATACATAATCATAATAGCATTCAAACGATTATGTCGATGTCTTATTTACAAAGTTTAATGGTTAAACAATAAACCTCGTATCGCATTCCTTAATACTATGTCTATTTAGAATGTTCATGCTTCGCAGTTTTGTTTTCAATATGCACGACTTGAAAGATACGTTAGGGAATGAAATAGTTCAAGTCAAATATCACTAACCTCAAGTGGAAGGATGATGTTGTGGTTGTAGATCCTTACTTCTTCACTTCTTCAAGTCTTCGCAATACTAGTAATGTCTCATATATATCCTAATACTTTTAAGTTAACCTATACGAAGTTGACTCTAGTACATTTAATCAAGCGACTCTTAAAATGAGTTTTGGTTCACTAAAATATAACAACCAAACTTGACATACCAACGCTTGGTGGTTCGACCGATCTATGCTCTAACACTGGTTATATTGCGTTAACTGCTTATGACTTTGCAGGACAATTTATTGGGTCTATAGGATATCCAAGATACCACGGAATGGATGGAACAAGCAAAGGAGCTAAATTAGCTTTTGATTGGGGAAAGGAAATGCAAAGCATAAATGTGACAATGGACGCTGAAGATGTACCTACACTGGATATTTCCAAATATCTCTACCAGGATATGGTGCAAGGTCGTTTTCCAATCTGCTGTCGAGCTAGTTATCAAAAGGATAAAGAAGAAAGATTGCACCAAGTTTTGTTTGAGTTTACAAATCAGCTTATTTGTAGAACATACAATACTGACGCTTCAAATTTAGCTTAATTTGGTAAATGTGTGAACTGTTAGGAGACTATCACTTGTTCTGAAAATTAAGAAAACTTCCTTTCTAATTTTGGGCACAAAATTATTGATGGTGGGGAATCTGTCCGCAAACTAAATCTAGTAATGGACAAGACATTGGAAGTGTCCAGCCTCTGTCTTTTCGGATGTAACCTTTTCTTATTAGAAAAAAATAATAATTAGACACCAGTGTATACGAGATTCCCTAACGGTTGATGTGTGTTTCATATGTGGCATCATAGTAAAGACATCCTCTTGAAATAAAATCTCTATACAAGGTTATAAGGCCAAGCACTATGGAAGAGGGAATCCCTTCCCTATCCCTCAAATGTAGGGAAGATATATGGCTCAAAAGGAATCTTCATTATGGTCTGTTTTCATCCCTTCCCCATACTGCATGAAAACTAAGTTTTCGTGTGAATAGTGAGTTTCCGTTTTTTTTCTTCCAAATTTTATTTCTACGTGTTTAGATATTTATTATGGGTTAGAAAAAGTTGATGAGAAAAAGTGGAGATATAATTGGAAATAAAGAGTTTTAGTGGAAATAAAAGAGTTAAAAGTGAAAACCAAGAGTAAAAAAAAAAACTCAAACAGATACTGAGTTTCCGTAAAGCAGTTTTTCACAGGGAAACTGAGTTTTCATGTGATCCCCTTTCGTACAAGGGGATCAGATCTGATCCATTTTGAGTAGCAGGGAAGGGATATCCCTACACAAGTAGGGATATGGGATACCATAGTAGTTGCCAAATTAAAATTTTCCCTACACATGAGGGATGAAGAAGGGAAATAGGGCATCATAGTGGCCTAATATGAGGAGTAAAAAATAAACATCTCCAACCCATTAATTATAAATCTTTTCCATTGGGTATATGTTCTATATTTATTTTTGCATTGATTTTTTGGGAAAATGATAAGTTGGATGGGGAGACATTGTCTAAGTGAATGTGTAGTTTTAGACATTGGCTTTGACATCGTCTACCCAAAACTATACCACCTCATTAACACATTGGTTTAAGAAGTCTGGGCTAGAGAAGTTTTTAGAAAAAATGAATATCTATCCTACATGAATTTAGAGATCTTCCTTCGCATGCATTCCAAACTCTAAGGGCAATTCCTATGGAATGAACAAACTTGGAGTTTGTTCATTTTGCTCCCACTATGGAATGAACAAACACAGAAAATGGATGTTCAAATGAACAGATCTGTTCATTTGAACATCGAGTCGGAACATCAGGGGCACGTCTATTGTATGAACGCGCGCCATCCCTACTCACGCTGACGTCAGAAGAAATAACGCGCTTTCATGCAAAAAACGCCAGCGACACTCGGATTGACGCCCGCGACTCTTGGATTGACTCCAAGTACAATCCCTGATTATTTTACTACTTTTTAACCTTGTTTTATCTCACTTTATCATATTTTATCTCACTTAAATATTATATTTTATTTTTCATCTTTACCCTACAAAACATTTTATATTAAAAAATAAATACTAGTGGGGTCCTAAAAACCAAATCTGTTCATTTTGCCTTGCTTTATCATAGTGGAGAAACACGTTTGACTATCCACGTGACTCAACAAAATTTTGAGTTTGAACATTACCATAAGAACTGCTCTTAATCAAATCCGTTTTCACAGAAATCAGTGGTTAGATTTGTGAGGGTGAAATCAAGGGCTAACAATGTGCCAAGCGTATAAGAATCTGGCACGAGTTAGGCACGCGCCTAGATATATATGGGATTATCTGATTCGCAAAAGCGTAGTAGAATCTTTACGTACTCCTGTCCGAAGGGCAAAGCTCAATCGTCATTTGCGAACTGTGAGTACACTCTCGAAACCCTAGAGGAGCCATTTCCTTTTCTTTTCTAAGGTTCCTGACTTTATCTCTCTGTATATCCTGGATGACTAAATCTGATAACTGAATCCCTAGATTATTACTCGAGTCTCAATTTTCTTTTGTTTAATTGGTTTCTCTAGTAGCTACAGCCTAAGTTGTAGTCAATCCGTCGTTGGCAATTCCAAAACTAATTACCAGTTACTTTCAGGATGTCATGGTGTGTACTGTGTAGAGTGTTTTTTTTTTCTTTCTTTTTTTTTAATTGTTTGTTGGTTTTTGAATTTTTTTACTCATAGTTTATATGTCATATTTAATCTTGACCTAATCTCTTTAGTATATTTGGATGAAGATTTTGTGCCGAAAGTATGTAAGAATGTAA
This sequence comes from Papaver somniferum, assembly GCF_003573695.1. Classification (NCBI taxonomy): domain Eukaryota; kingdom Viridiplantae; phylum Streptophyta; class Magnoliopsida; order Ranunculales; family Papaveraceae; genus Papaver; species Papaver somniferum. Next base: position 79,211,811 of record NC_039366.1, read on the forward strand.
TCACATTCAAGCTGGATTGCTCAGAAAATATTAAACTAACAATACTAATAATAATTATGATTTTCCATAGGAAGCATGAAACAACAAACACTTTAAACGGAATTAACATTGAAAACCATTTACTCTTCTGAGAATGCTTAATTCCTTGTGCATTTGCAGGCTTGAGTTAGCAGGTTCATGCTCATTAGCCTGTAGATGATGCTGCATGTTCTTCCGCTTGGTTTGATGAAAAGTCAAATGTCATGTCAATGCCATGGGCTGGTACGTTCATTTCGCCTCATTCAGACTACCTGATGATTACGTATTTTTGCAAGTCACATTTTCCGTGCTTATATTGTCAATAAGTTGATAAATGCATTTATACATGTGTATATGTTCTTTATTAATAGGAAATATGACGTGGGCTTTACATATTTGTCTTTTTCTCTGATCTTACCATGTTTGTATGCATAACTGTTTGAATTACTCTATTTTTGGTAATCATTATATAAATTGTTTGTTTTAATACAATGAGATCGACTGGGGTGGCTCGAAGAAGACTAGGTTTAGCACAACTGTTGTGGTCACCACCTTCTTTGGTCCTCTCTTTCTCTATCTATCTCTCTTGCACACACGTGCGCGCACAATTCTTCTTACTACTTACTCCTCATATATTGCTGATCTACTTATTTTCTGATTAGTTTTCTCGGGTACTGACCAGACGAAGTACTGAATTTCGTGTCTGTTAGCGAGACCCTAATCATTATTAAGGTAACCATTTAGCTAACATATCGTTCGTAGAAATGAGAGCTTCTCTTAAGTCTTACTCATAAAGACATTGGATGGTTGAGTACTTTGCTTGGCGTGTCTTTTTGGTTAGATCTTAGTCCTAGCAAACATGGATTTCACTTTCACTAGGATGATCACATAACTACTGGTAGGTGCAGGCGAATTTGAATATCATCTAGGGTCAACAATTATTTCTGACTGCCATGCATGTGCTTAGTATAAAGAACACTGGCAGGGTGGTTGAGTTGTCTTTTGTTCCTGACGGGTTTTGTCCAGACCTTACAGTAATTCTGCATATTTGTTTTTTGGCTATTTTATTGCACCATTTCAAATAGTTTCCTCTCAGCTGAGATGTTTGTGGTCTTTCCCATTCTGCAGGTTATTCAGGGGGCTAATTTTTCCGATTTTTCATTTCTGAAGACAAACAGAGTATTCTTTGGTCCAACTTGTAAGTTATACTTTGCAAGTCCTGTTCTCTCTTATCCTTGCAGTCTGCAACAATTGAAACAGGTAAGAAACCAGACAAAGTGTCATATAGTTCTTGCGAATCACAATGGAAATGGTGAACATGAAGAAGGCAGGTCCAGACCTATCAGTGATGATCAAGTGTTCACGTCCATTTTCTTGGCCTCGATAAATAATGATTCTCAAGAGAACTCCGCTGTTAACTCAAGTGCGTCAATTTCACACTCACAACTGAACCCCAAAGAACATGTTGTTGATCTTCCAGTGAACCAAAAAAACCTTCTTGACAGGTTAAAGGCTGTTCACTTGCATATCTCAGCCTCAGAACAATGGAATCTTTCTCGGATTGAACTATGCCACAGGTACGATATGAGTTTCACTTCAAAAAAAGCTGTTACTTGTTATGCATGTATAGTAACTAATGCTCATTTTGGTTGGCATTTAACAGAAATTACTTAGTCAGTGCGAGAAACTTAATACACTATTTGGCATTGAAATGCCTGGATACTGAGCAGCTCCAAGAAGAACTTTCTGCTATTGGACTTCAGAATTTGGAAACGATCAATCCACATGTTCTTGCAAGTGTATATTCAGGAATACAGCTGTTGAACAATCTGGAATCTCGTTTACCAGACAGCGAAGCTGAGGCAAATTCTGTTAATATAAATCATGTATTTTTCGGAGATGGTTTAAAAATTTCAAAGCACAAGAATGAGGATTTTAGCAGAACCTCATTGAGAAGGAGGGCGGTCTCATGCAAAGAATCGTTACTCGGTCCACTTCAAGATGGAAAACCATCCCACATCATGGCTACTGTTGGCAGCAAAGCTATTGAATGTGAAACACTATTGGGTGACCTTCTCAGTAATGGGACCGCCATTTTCCGAATTAACTGTGCACATGGTGTTCCGAGTGTTTGGAGCGAGATCATCAGAAGGATAAAGAGAAGCTCTAAGATGCTTGAGAAACCTTGTCGGATACTCATAGACTTAGCTGGACCAAAGCTTCGCACTGATCGCATGAAGGAGGGCCCATCTGTGATGAAAATTTCTCCGAAGAAGGATGCTACCGGAAGCGTAATTTTACCAGCTCAAGTTTGGTTATCTTACATAGGATCTGGATCTCCTCCTACACATTTGTCCCCAGATGTAGTTCTTTTCGTTGACAACAAACATCTCTTTAGTAGTTTAGAGGTAGGTGATGTCCTGAAATTCTGCGACACTAGAGGAAGAAAAAGGTCACTGAAGATATCCAAAAAGTTTCCTGTTTTTGCCGGCGTTGGTATCATGGCTGAGTGCTCGAGGAAAGCATGGTTGTTCCTCAGATGGAAAAATAGTGAATGTTCCAGCAGTAGAAGAGTTTGTCAGATTGAAAATTGGAGACTTGCTAATCATATCTCGAGAACCATGCTTAGCTTCAAAGGAAGGGTCCCCAGTTGGTGACCTGCGGGTATCTTGTTCATCTAGCTACTTATATGACTCGGTTAAACCTGGTGAGCCAATCGCTTTTGATGATGGGAAGATTTGGGGTGTAATCCAAGGGACCAGCAGTTTGGAGATTGTTTTCTCCATCACTCATGCAAGCCCAAAAGGATCTAAACTTGGATCGGAGAAATCCATCAACATCCCTCAGAGTGAAATTCGGTTCAAAGGCTTAACTTCTAAGGATCTGTTGGATCTTGAGTTTATAGCTGAGCATGCTGACATGGTAGGGTTCTCGTTTATCAGAGATGTCAGTGATGTTATTGTTCTTCAGCAAGAATTAGAGAAGCGAAAACTTCAGAAACTGGGAGTTGTACTGAAAATCGAGACTCAGGGTGGGTTTGATAAGTTACCCTTTATACTACTGCAAGCGATGCATTTACCAAACCCCCTAGGAGTTATGATTGCTAGGGGAGATCTTGCTGTAGAGTGTGGATGGGAAAATCTGGCAGACATCCAGGAGGAGATCTTATCTATCTGTGGTGCTGCTCACGTACCGGTAATATGGGCAACTCAGGTACTGGAATCACTTGTTAAGTCGGGTCTCCCTACTCGAGCTGAGATTACAGATGTATCAAATGGACAGAGGTAAGTGCAACATACAATGATCCGGTTCCTTCGTTTTTGATATTTCCATGGTTCACGTACATAGTCAGGAAAGCATATAATATATGTTGTATTCATACATATGCATCTTTCTAACTTTTTTTTTTTTCTTTCTTTTCCTCTAAGCTCAGCGAGATTTCCTTTGATTTCTTGAGAATACCTAAGAAATGACCTCACAGTGGGGTGTGATAGTTGTGACCCTGTAATGAAAAAATCACTTTTGTGTATGTTTTCTCACCATTGACTGAATTGCTAATGTGAACATTCTCATATGCATAACTAATACTCTGAAATCTTAGAGCACCAGTTGCTTGCTGTGAAATTAGTTCAGATGAGCTTCTTACTGTTTGTTACTTTTATACTTTTCTGGTGGAGGTTAATTTATGTTTCTTGTAGATTGAAATCTCTTGTTAATTGTCTGCTTCCAAGTGCTGAGTCAACCGATTATGATTTAGTGGTTTTTAAACCTACTGAAGACTGAAAATTTTATTCCTCAAATTTCTGTAGTTAAAAGAACAAATAGGAGGTTGACCCAAATGTTGTGAGGAGCATCCTACTAGTTACATGGATAGGATCATTTGATGCATTTTGAATCTCATTCCATGAATTAATAGGTGGGTTGTTGCTGATTCCTGCTAGCTTTTGCGTTGGACTGAGACCATCATTTTCTTAGTGAACTGAGTAGAAAGGGAAACCAATTCTACCTCTAGGTTTACTGTCAGCAACTTAATATGTGTACGAAGAGAATATAGAAAAAGAAAAAATGAAGAGAATAAAGATTAAAAATGTTTTTGAATTATGATATTTTGTCAACCTGGGTGCTTAATTTGAATTTAATTTCCTTTTTACTTTCAGGGCAAGTTGCATTATGTTGAATAAGGGGAAGTACATTACTGGCGCTGTTTCGACTTTGGATTCTATCTTGCGCAGCAGCGGCTCCCAGAAAATGGAGTCAAAGTTGAAGTCATTACTAGTCCCCAGCCAACAACATGACGGGGCTGATGTTTCTTTTAGCAACAACTGGAAGAGAAGAAGAAGAAGTAACTAAACCGTAAACAATATATGTACAGAAAAAGATCTCATACACCTAAGATAGCGATGTATATGGTAAGTATGACAACCATCAAGGAGATGGAGGTGGCCGCGAAGAAGATACAGAAGATCAAGTCTTTCTATCCTAGCTAGAAAAGGGTCGGGATCGACTAACAAACTGTGTTGACAAGAGATTGGCCGTATGATCTTATATATATATATATATATATATATTTGTTTGGTCGGCTAGTCAGTATCCTCTCACAAAATTTTAGTCGATCTGCAATTGTTGGGTATTGTATTTAATTAGTTAGTCGGGTCATATTAGTCAGGGATTAGGCCTGTGGACCCGCGATTAAGGATGGTCTATGTATTTAGATAGTCTTGTCATACCTTAGTAGCCGGGACCATAGGCCCCGGCCGTGGATTGAAAAATCTAGGGACAAACACAGTCCAACATTAATATTAAATTAATTGTGATTTGGTTGAGCATATAAGTTAACTGGGACTTACAGCCTCGATGTTTTGTTGGTCGGGTCTAATTAGTCAGGGCTTACAGTCCAGGTCGTGGTCTCTTACACAAATTCCAGTTATTTTATTGGTCAGTCCAAATTAGCTGGGTCAAATTAACCGTGATCATAATCCCGACCATGACCCCATAATGTTTTTGCAAATTTATATTTGGTGCTAAGGTTATCCGTCTCCAATTGAGTTGTGGATCGACATTATATATATTCACTAATACAAAAGAAGAGGGAATGCAATCCATACAGACCCTTGACTTGAGCCGTACCGTTATGGTGAATCCACACAGACCCTTGAGCCGTACCGTTACGGTGAATCAGGTGAAAGTTTCATGTAGAGGGAGAAAAAAAAATTGTGGAGTAAGAAAACACAAAACCTCATATTTAAGTATGTATAGGCTAAACGTAACCTAACACTAATTAATCTTGCTTCAAAAAGGAAAAAAAATAAACACTTCTAATTTTAATTATGTGAAAGATATAATTTAAAGGTTAAGTATTTTTTTTTAATTTGTCGGGGAGAGCTAAGATTAGAACTGTGTCTAGGTTGAGGTCGTAAGGTTAGTCGCCATAAGGTTTAGTGGTCTATGTCTAGTAGTTTATTACCAGGCCAGGGCATAATCGAGTCCGTCCAAAATATAGGAAACCCAAGGGATCGGACGGACGGTGTGCTTCCGTTGGACGAACGTGAACATTAAACATTTTTTCGTTGGTCTATGTCCAGTTGGTAACGGTGTGCTTGGAAATCCAAAAATAAGGCAACTAAACGGATCTTATGGTAGTTTAGCAAAATCAAATAAATACCAATAATTGGTATCCAAAAATATACACGTATCTTATGGTAGTTTAGCAAAATCAGGAAACCCACCGATCGGACGAACGCCTATATAGAACATATAACGAATCGATCCACGCCGTGGGATGACGAAATCGATGGTCGGATTTGTGAGGCTACACACACAACACTTCTTTTTATAATATATATATATATATATATTTTGATGATATGGCGTATATTTTAGCTTTGACTTTGAGTTGTCTTTGGTCGAACAGAGTTTAGGGAATGAACTGAAATTGAATATAGATTTGTCACCTTTCAACGTTCGAAACTGTAGCAGTCGTTGACTGCTAGAGACTTGTTGACATTAATATGAATCTAGAGTTTTCATCGAAATCAAATAAAATATCATCACAGAGTTCTGAACTCTAGACTAAACATGAATGCTCATCCAAAACCATCCATGGAATGCTCTCCATCGTTTTTGGAAAAATTACTGTTTTTGGGAACGATCTCTTACTACCGCTATATTACCAGTTAATTAGTGAGAAATATTTTGATTAATTTGTTGCACTTACGACAAGCATCAAATTTTGGCGCCGCTGCCGGGGAACAGTTGCTAGTTTTTAGATTGTTATTTTTATTTTCTCCTTCTTGTGACTCGTCATGTTTCCTTACGAAAATAACATGTACGGAGCACAAGATCAAACATATAATTGTGGTAATCAGTATGGTTTTCAATCTCATTCATATGACAACTACGAATCATCCTATGGGTATAATCAAAACCAATCTTTTGGTTACGATCAATATCCTACGGAATCTTTTGGTTATTCGCATACATATCAAGAACCTTATGACGGGTATGTAAGTGAGCAAACACAAGGATGGGAAGATAGTTGTGCTTCTAATGATAATTCTTCTAGTCTGGCAGATTTAATGCACCAATTTATGGATCAGTTGCATCAGCATAATCAACAGCTGGATGAGCATATCAAAAAGACTGAAGAATCACACCAAGAAATTCAAAGGAGCACGGAGAATTTTCGAATACATATGTCTCAACTTAGTGAGGTAAGGAACGAAGAAGAATTTTGTCCTAAAAACCAAAACAATTTTGAAATTCCTAACGATAATAATGAATATTTTGAAGATGAGAAACCTTTTGAAATTTCTTGTAGCAATGATGAAGTTATTCCAACTGCGTATCTTAATAATTATCACTCGCTTATTCAAAAGGAGGAGCCTTGGTATGACCGAACCATTGTTATGAACGGTGTAACATACTCGAATGCACATCAACGATACAATGAATATCCGGATTACAATGTTTTTAGTCCGGTTGATTTGCAAGAAGTAGACACAATCATTTCCTCGACTGAGACTCATGAAGGATACCCAAAAATTTATACCGCGGAAGAGTTCATGAGAGCGGAATTTGATTCAGATTATGAGAGTGTTGAAGAGATAAAGAAGCCTTTAAACCCCTAGGTGTCCCTAGTGGACAAGTTATAGTCTCGTGAGGGCTTACGAGAGATATACCCACAAAACCTACTCCAACTTCAAAGCGTTCAAGCTTCCCAAGCATCCAAAGAGCTATGAGGACATAGAGTTTCTGCATGTTAGTAATAAGAAGTTAGAAATACCAAAGAACATATTCATTCTTAAATCTTGAGTGAGAAAAAACCACACCATAATGAGATAATGCGTGTTTGAGAGCGATCAATAAACATTTCGCCTCGACTTCTGCCTCACTTAAACGGATTTTATGATAATTGCACTCAATAAGACAGGTTTTTTTTTAGTGAAAAATACTAGAACCCCCTACTATATGGGTTCAATATAGAGAAGCCCCACCAAATGGATCCTCCACTATCAACTCCATTCTTTCAAGATTTGTAACTCCTAGGCCCAAAACTTTAGAATTCAGGGCTTGTTAATAAAGAATTTTTTTAATAATACCAAACATGCCATTTTGTATTTATACCAATAAAATTAGTTATAGATTCCATTTTTCAGTTTCATTTTTTTTTCCATTCTCTCCCTCATTTGCTTTTGCACTCTCTCTCGGCCAGAAAACAGGAAGAGAAGAAACAACTTATTATCGAGATTTTCAATAAAAAAACGATTTCAAAACCTTGATCTAGGATTTACAAACAAAGATCGTGATTATCTACACCTAAGTTCAACATCAACATCACTTGTTCCTAGAGATTCAGTGAAAATCAATGGAAAAGAAATGACAATCATCAACAACAAATGAATCAGAAGATTCACGTACAAAAACAAATTGAACAGGTAAGTTTCTGTTTTCTTTAACATTTCAATTCAATAGCTAGATTTAATTCTTTGATTTTCAAATTTTTATTTATGCAAAATGATTTTGAGAACTTTTAAAAGCTTGATTTCAGCGTGAATATCTTATTGAACTCATAATTGGAGTCAGATCTGTTATCATCTCACCTTAATCTTACTGTTGAGAAGAAAATTTTGAAAAAATTTCAAGAAAAATTTCTAGGGTTCTTGAAAAAAATTCGATAGATCTTTTAATTTTTTATCTCGATCGAAAATCGGTTTTCAGATTTGAAATCAGTGAATCATTATCTCTTTTACCCATCTATTTGATACGAATTTGACATACTTTGATTTTCGAACTGTTCTTAAAAAATTATTTTAATTCAATCCATATTTGCTTTGGTTGTTCAAATTTAAACAACATTGTGTAGTGTGATTTCAAGATTCAGATTATATATCTAATAGAAATTTTATGTCAATTTCGTCATCAGCTAATATCTTCTATAGAGTGCTGTCAAATCAAATAAAACTACGCTAAAGAATAAAGAGATGGAAGGAAAAGTTGAACCGGAAGTGATTGTACAGGTAAAATGGATTAGGTTACTAAATTGTGGCTTGTGTAAAGTTCTTATGGTTCCAGCATGAAGTGTTTGCTTAATGTTATAACAATTTATTATGTGTTTCAGTTGTAGGGTTAATGCATCGGTTTTCTCGTGAACTTTTTCAGGTTTGATTGAATTGTTTTAGTGTTTTTCTATGTTTTGAAATTGGTGCTTCAAATATGTTGTTGAGTATGGAAAATGTATGTTGTTCATACAAGATACAGATGTGCAGCCGAGGAGTCGTGAAAATGGGGGTTCTGGTGGAGAAAAAGTCGATGAACACAGTGAAGCAATCACGTTTGATGACGTTGCATGATTCGACGAGGCTAAAGAGTAATTGGAAGATATAATGGTATGCCTAAGAACTTTCTTTATGGGTTGCATAAACTGTAAAAGAAGTTACACTAGCAGTTGTTAATTATATACGATGCAAATAGTATATTACATTTTTCAGTTGATTGAGAGTCATTCGATCTTATTTTTTGAGTAGACTTTACTGTTTAAAAATCGCAAGTAGCTCTATGTGATGTTCTTGTTTCTAGCACTGATGATGATAACATATATGCTCTGAGTACACAAGGCGTATTGATGTGTAATTATAGATTACACAAGCCATATGGATGTGTAAATTTTTATTACACAAGCGATATGGATGTCTAACTGCAAATTACACAAGCCATATGCATGTGTAACTTCCATTTATAAAGCAGATTGTATCAACTAGATTTTGTGTTGTTTTGTGCAGGTCAAAGGAATGCTGATGGAGGTCTTAAAGTTCGTACTTCAGCAGACTTGAGTGTTGAAGTTTCAACAACAATCTTGCTCAACCAGATAAGATTTTTTGTGGTTCTAATAGAGCTAAACTTGACACGACAACTGATATGCTAATCGCAGGTTCAATAGAGATAAACTTGATGTTAAAATTTTCTATGTGTGGGTCCCTTATGACTGTTGGATACATGTTTATCATCAGTTTGAGCAATTAAATCCAACAATTTTTTTTTGTTTCAGTGCCTGGTTATGTTTGAATAGGTGTTAAAGAAATAATAGTGTTGTCTAGGAAGATTTATTTTGTGCTTTATTTTGAATAGTTTTGTTGATAATGGATGTGTAACTGCTGATTACACATGCCAATATGCATGTGTAACTCTTGATTACACATGCCAATTTGCATGTGTAACTTCTGAGTACACGTCTATTTTTTTGACGTGATGCAGGTTTCTTAATGTCTCTATTTTCTCTTGCAGGGAGCAATTTTGGTTCGTTATAGGTTTTATTAATTAAATGTAGAAGATAAAAATCCTAGAGACTAAATTAATTTTATGTATTGGTTGCATTTAAAATAGTGTATCTACTAGTTACACAGGATTTCTAGCATGTGTATCTACTAGTTACACAAGCTTTCTAACATGTGTATCTGCTAGTTATACATGCTTTTAGGATGTGGAGTTCATTGAGACAGGAACTTAGTCCTGGATATGTACTATGTGCCTGGTCGTACCTTGCTTGATGCAGATTTTTCTCCTCATGAATTGTATGTGCTTCCTGAGGAAACACCAAAGCCTCCTCTAGAGCCGATTGCATCTTTACTTTCTCCTATTGTTTGGCAGGTATAGCTTCTTAACCTTCCTGGAGTATGCACCACTCATTGTGCTAGTCCACTTTGTTTGAAACTCTATCTAAGCTTAGCAAAGACGGAAGAGAATTTGTGTTTCAGTGTTTCCATGGAGTTGCATGCAATTTCAATTTTCGTCTTAGTATAAGTTGTACTTTCTGATTTTATCTCTTCAAATACAATCCAAATTCTTGTAGTCATGCTCATGAGCTGGTTTTTTGTGGTTGGTACAACTGAACAGTCCGATCTGTTCGATATGTACTCTGCTGGCATCACACTATTGCAAATGGCTATCCCTAGTTTAAGACCCTCAGTTGGATTAAAGAATTTCAATACAAAAATAAAAGTCGCTTGATATGAGATATGGAGGGAAGTTACTAGGTTGTGGCCTGATTTCTGGCTTCTCGATCTCGAAGTTAATGTTGGCATGTTTCTTTGGGTTGGCAGGTGAGACTTTTCTTGTAGTTAATGTTGGCATGATTTTTTGGATCCCGAAGAGTTATCATTATTTTGCAAGTTTCGGTCTCTGGTTTACCGAGTTGCTAAATTGATTTTTTTCCCCTCTCTTCTGCTTTTTGGGCCAACAGGTTCAGTAACTGGTTTTATTTGCTGCCGCTCACAACCAGAATTTGGCACCTTAGAAACTGAAGAGTACATCAAATACTTGAGGTAGGTTTTTTTCTGCCATATCAGTTTATGTTCTCGACAGAACATCCATTAGTGATGACGACTTTGTCAATTCACAATGAATACTAGCTTAATATAATGACCAATAATCTCATCAACATCTGTGGTTACATAATGAATCACATTGAATATAAGTATTTATGATCTCTTTAAAGTATCTTAGATACTATTTATCTTCCATGAATACTCTTAGGTCAAAACTGATGCAATATGCTTATCTTTGATTGAAACATTTTAAATCTTCTGAACTTTATGTGATGAAGTTAGCGAATTTTAACCTGACAAGCTAAGTGGGTGTGTAGCTACCAGTTACACATGCTTATTAGATGCGTAGCTTCTGGTTACACAAGCTAAATAGATGTGTAGCTACTAGTTACACATGCTAAATAGATGCGTAGCTACTAGTTACACATGCTAACTAGTTTATGTTTGTTTGTTGTTATATTTCAGGTTTCCGATAAATTCATAAAAGCTAATTACTTATTCGTGGTATTGGTCTCGTTGCGCTGGAATTGGAGTTGATGCCGAATACACGAGTCAGATGCATGTGTAACTCTCAATTAAACTAGATAGATGCATATGTAACTCTCAATTACACTAGACAGATGCGTATGTACATGCTAAGAAATTATTATAAATGAATATTAAAGTTATACATGTATTTTTTGTATGCGTTCTTTTGGATGTCTATTTTTTTGATGTGTAACTTTGAATTACACATGTCATAAGGATGTGTAACTTCTGGATACACAAGCCATATGTATGTGTAACTTCTGTTTACACATTCACACTATACTTTAATAATTTTGGGCTTAGATTTAATAATTTTGGACTTAAGTTTAAATTTTATTTAATTTGGGGCTTGACAATATATAAAAGGGCATGAATGTCTTTGAATAACTCGGGGCCTAAATTTAAATTTCTTTTAATTAAGGGACTCATATTATGGGTTACCCATGGGTTGGGCCTTAGCCTAATTTTCCCTTTTTTTATGGGTCTCACATGTGTGCACGTAGGAATGAAGAGACAAATCCTACACACGTTGAATGGTGGGAAGGAAACCTTCCGAATTATTTCTGGAGACCCCACAAGATCGTGAGAAATAAAAGACTTTTTCTGATGATCTCTAAGAAAGGAAATCAACCACTATTATCAAGGATGAGAGTACTTACCACCTTCACATCCGATTGCAATGATGATAACACCACTCTCACAGCATCCAATAGAAACGTAGTCTTCAACTCATCTTCTTCATCTTCTCGGTCTTCGTCTCCGGTCTTCAACTGTTGATGATAAACTATTGAACTTCGTAAAACTTCGACAATTTGTAACTCTTTTCCTCAATTTCCTTGTTGCTTGAAACTTCTTTATAGATTTTTCTTCCCCATGTCCTTATTGAACAAATAACAACCTAAATGAAAATCTTTTTGTATTTTTTTACGTTTCTTTTCTTCTTTTTTTTTCTATTTCTTTTTCTATTTTTTATTTTATATATATATATTATTTTTAAACAAAAAGGTTGCAACTAAAAATAATAACAAAATTAAAATAACATGGCCATGAAAGAAGTACTTTACCACTTTGATCTTCACAACTTGTATTGTCTTTGTATCATAAACTTCAATAACTCTCATCTTTTAATTTTCTTCGCTCTTGTAAATAAGTCTTCAACTTGGATATAGAATTATGCTCCTTATATGTAAATCTTCAACATGTATATAAAAATCCGCTCACAGTTTGTTGCTTGTAAACCTCAAACGTCTTCAACTTTCCTTGTAGATTTTGATCTCTCTCCACTTGTTGATGATGATGTGTGTTTCTATGGATCTGTTGTTGGCGAGAGAGAATGGTGCTAACTTCAAATCAAACTACAAGAAGGTGTTTTTCATCTATAGACGTCACCCTCATGATTGACAAAATTAGCACTCAAGAGATCAAAGAGTAGTGCTTCTATTGGTGGGAGGTTGGGTAGCTCAGCATTCTACCCAGAATTAACGTACGGTGACACACACTCAAATGAAAGATTTTTAGTCAACTACAAAAAATTTAAGGTCTGGTGGCTCGGTTGATATGAAAATAGGTAGCCTCCAATAATGATTGATCAACAACTCTAATAATGCATTTCTCTCTTCTCCTCATTTGCATAATTGGCATGATTAAACCCATTATTTAACACTCCAATTCGTAAGAAATCCGAACGTAGTTCTCTAACACCTCCAAGTTCAGTTATGTCGGTCAGAATTCTCTATGTAAACATACCTAGTGACTCTAAAATATCTACAAGTTGGAGGTTTTTTGTGCAAAAATTTTAGAAACTCTATATGCAAAATATCCAAACACTACCCCACACTTAAACTTTACATTGTACTCAATGTAATTGACTCGTCCTAAGTAAAATCAAGGTGGGAAATCAAAATATGATATGAAAATCTAAGAAAAATAAAAGATAGAGAAAGAAATACAAAACCGATGGGTTGCCTCCCATTAAGCGCTTAGTTCGTCCTCAACCTGACCCTCCGGTTATCGTCCGTAAACCAATAATCTGAAAATCTGGTAGTTCATCCAGAAAACAATCTGCAATTCTAATAACAGCTTCCCAAAAACGTTAGCATAAGATATAAATATTAAAGATGTTATTTTATTGAAGTTTCCCTCACGCTTAGTTCTTTCTACACTCGGAAGTGGATAGAGAACATAAAATTTGGGGACTTCAAAAGGTTCTTCATCTTGGTGAACCTGCACACTGCTAGAATCAAACACATCAAGTGGTGGGTACTTAGAAGCAAAATAATCCGTTAAAAATTTGGAAGCACATAACTCCAATCCTAAGTGAGGTAATTTCCTAAAAGCTGGGTTAACAACTATTTGAAAATCTACTTCAATTGGATGGAAAGGATCAATAGATATAGAATTATGCAAAGGATTAGACAAACCTTGTATCAGATCCTCATCTTTTATCTCTATTGAATTATTTACCTCAAGTATGTCGTGGTCCTCTATCGAACTCTTAATTTCTACTTCAACCGAAATCTCAGCATCATTATATTCCAACACAAGCTCAATTGGGTCTTTCAAAACTTCAATCAATTTGGTTTCATTCTCAATCTTTATCTCTTCAGCACTCTCATCATCTGAATCAAATTCCGCTCTCATGAACTCTTCCGCGGTATAAATTTTTTGGTATTCTTCATGAGTCTCAGTCGAGGAAATGATTGGGTCTACTTCTTGCAAATCAACCGTACTAAAAACATTGTAATCTGTATATTCATGTATCGTTGATATGCATTCGAGTATGTTACACCGTTCATTATAATGGTTCGGTCATACCAAGGCTCCTCCTTTTGAATAGGCGAGTGATCATTATTAAGATCTGCAGTTGGAATAACTTCATCACTGCTACAAGCAAAAGGTTTCTCATCTTCAAAATATTCATTATTATCGTTAGGAATTTCAAAATTTTTTTGGTTTTTAGGCCAAAATTCTTCTTCGTTCCTTGCCTCACTAAGTTGAGACATATGTATTTGAAAATTCTCCGTGCTCCTTTGAATTTCTTGGTGTGATTCTTCAGTATTTTTGATATGCTCATCCAGTTGTTGATTATGTGTTTTAGTAGTTTTAATGCGGTAAATAAGAGTTCGTTGCTCGGACTTGTAAAGATTTAAAAACAAAGATATATACAGAAAATATGTCACAAGATCAAGAGGAACCAGGACTCAGGATTCCAATGTGTTTCATATTCAAGTGGCTCAGAAAATAATCTTAGGCGATTATAGCTCAAAATAAAACAAATATTAACTCTATCTTTGCCAAATTAGATTCCAGAAAATATTACTTGTATATTATAAGCATGGCACATCAAGAATCCCTAGGACTAAGCATGTTCCATCAAACAAAATCACAAGTAATTAATTGAAATCATAAATCAATTAAAATCGGTGCAAAAAGTGAATTAAGAATTATTTAAATAACCACATGGCTGAAAAACAGCTTCCTCCATCATCCCAGTATTGGGGTTTAGCTACTCATAATAATCATGTTCTCAAAATACATACTTGATGCTCAAAATATGATTAAAAGAGTGAAAAATATAAAACAGTGAAACTACGACCCTCTATAAACGTCTAGAGAAGAACGATACCAGGGAACTGCAGTAAAGTAACGATACTCCGCTGCTGCTGTTGATGCTGCGGAAAATAAGACTGCTCTGTGCAGTATGTTCTTCGTGATCTTCAAGGTCCTCTAATGGCAGCAGCAGCAGCAGGCGGGAATTGCTGCCAATCCTTCTTCTTCGCTCCTCTGCGTCCCAAACCTTCCCCAAACTCTTGATAAAGCTTCTCTGAACTCCCACAGGACTTTTTATACTCGACAGGCCCAAAAATATCTTGGTTTAATCCCGAATATCTTCTATTATTCTTCACGGCCTCGTCCGTTATTTCTTTCCCTGTGGACTCTGATTTCTCGTTAATAGCAGATATTTGGTTTTTAATAACTTTCCAAACTTTGTTAAGATAGGGAAGCAAATCTTATGATTGCTGATTAATCACCATATCTTCGAAATATGTTCACGCTCCTGCTGTTGACGCTGTCTTCCTCCAACAGATTATCCAGCCCATTTTGATTAGTTAAACTGCCCAAACTAACTTTGTTTGATCAATACAAGTCCATCCCAATCATTTACAACGATTGAATCTCGTTAAAACAGCCCGAGAATTCAACTCCAAAATCTGTAGCGTCTGCATGCAATATTCCCGCCAAAATCGTTTCAAATGGGGAAGAAACTGGTAGCCCCTATCCATAGTATGGGTGCGAATAGCAGCTGCCTTGGGGGTGACCTGGGGGTGCCCCTTATTAATTAAGTTACCCCTTATCCAAAAGCGAGAGTCCGAATAACACTTGTCCTCCGGGTGCCAAAATCAACTTTTCGAGCCGAATTTTCAAAAAATGTTTATTTCCTAAAAATACATAAAAACACAATATTAGTACAAAAATAGAGTTCCAACAATACGGACATTGAGGACAAATTAGACACAAAAATGTGTCTATCAAATACCCCCAAACTTATTATTTGCTAGTCCTCGAGCAAAACTAAAAAAATAAATAAAACCGAGTTAATCTCGGGGGGGTTTACCAGAGGTGTGCCCACAAAACCATTACTCCAGACCCTAGCTTATCTATGCAGAACCTTGCAAGGAACTAAAGAATCTCCTTGGTTGGCATACTTATTGACTATAAGAGGAAGTACCCTGATGCGAAATTCCAATTGTTGTACACGAGTTTGCACTCAAGCATACTAAAATTCATATAAAGTGACAGAGCTCTACTAAGATAGTTGCACTATGGACATCATATTCAGAGTCAAACTAATCATATGGATAGAAAAAGGAGATGGAAATAGAAAAATGTAGATGGTTTTGATGTTAACCAAATGATCGATGTTTCACATATCTGTCTGAAGGCCACTGCCAGAATGAACCTATCCTAATGGACTGAGATACCGGTCTGACTAATATCAACACAACTGGCATATACAAGGGAACCAGTGGTCAATAACTTAAATCTAGATCAACAAACTGGCAAATACAAGGGAACCAACAGTTGACTACACAAAATAATAACAAATTTTTTTTTTTAACGGCATGAATAGATCTTTTGTATCCAAGCGCATGCTTCTTGTCAGCATATTACACGATAGTTCCCGCGGGTCCTGCATTCCACGCTTGCTTAGGCGACGGAAACAGGGAGAACACACGCATATTGCTATCCAAGTGTTAATACTTATTCCGATTGGTCTAACTGGTCCGGTCTTTTTTTTTTTTTTTTTTTAGTAACTCAGTCACTCTAATTCACCCTAGCAGTGGTAACAACTTGAATCGTGTGCCCCACCTAATCACTTAGAGAAACATAGTTTAAAATAAAAAATAAAATAAAATAAAAAAATAAATGAAAAGGACTCAACGAGATATGGTGAAACTATCATGTTATTACTAACACCTGAGATCTGTGCTTTTATGAATAGACTCTTTCGATGTTTCCATCTAATCAGATTGGTTCCTCAACTCCTATAACCAAGATGTTCCCATCCACTTAGATTGGTTAGTGCAATCCTAAATAGGCATAAATTTCTAAGCTCTGGAGTTTATTTATTGCAACTAAAAAGTTTCTCCCATACCCCCAAACTTAAATCTAACATTGTCCTCAATGTTCTAAAGATGAAACTAAAAGCATGAACAAGGAGAAACTGTTACCATTTAAAGCGAAAGAGTTAAGGAAAGATATTACCATGTTGCATGAGCATGGGATACCTCCCAAGAAGTGCTAAGTTTAAAGTCTTCAGCCAGACTCAGGAAAGGATTAGTCAACTCGAACCATAAAATAACATTCGAAATAACTGTGTGTCTTCAAAACTAAATAGAGCTGACCAAAGGAAACTGCAATGAACCAAGAAAGTGGACAAGAATAGCATGCCCTTACCTAGTTTCCTGAAAACTATCGCTAATTGCGGTTCAAGTTCAGGTTCTATGAAAGGGTCTAAATAGAATATTTTCATTGGCTGTGTTTCTTCATAGATGGGATCCGAATCACTAGGTCTTAGAGTCTGTAAAAACTCAAATACGAACTTAGAATCACGAAGTAATAACCTAAATAATTGTGGATCCTCTATGTCAATCAGATATGACTTACATAGTTGACCACAGTGAGAGTAGTGGTCATTCTTAGGAAAATGTGTCGATTCTATTAACCTAAAGTACTTAGGCTTAGTCTCAGAACTTAATATTCGACTCATTTGAAACGTTCCCACAGTTGGAAGAAAACTATTTGGTGGGAAAACAAAGTCAATATGGGTATCATAGCCTGGGCAAACCACATCAACCAGAGGATGGGTTTCTAATAACTGAACTCCTTCATGGACATCATTAGGCTCGGGAAAACGAGTATGAAGGTAATCTTGTAAAATGGTCGAGGCACAGATATCAAGTCCTAAGTGTGGGGACTTTCTGAGAGTTAAAGGTAAGGCACTAGGGAAGTGATAATCACCCCAAACTTAGAGTTTTCAGTGTCTCTAGATAGACCTCTAATTATTTCTTGAATTTCCGTATCTTCAGAGTCCTTAAAATATTCAAGAGATTCTTCTAAGTTATTATCAGGTAGTGCATCTTTACTCATCTCTACGGGTCTATCTTATTCTTCCAAGACTATTTTTTCTAAGTCGCTAGACTCTAAAACAGTATTTTCGAAATGAACCCGTTCCTCTAAACCACTATCGGCTTCGTAATCAAAAGGAAAATCTACATCGTCTAAAACGGTGGTATCCCTAATCAAATCCTCGTCCTTTTGAATAGGTGAATAATCATAAAAATTATTTGGATTTGAACTAGAAATAATATAATCACTATACAGCTCAATTGGATTACTAGACTCCTGATCACTATGCCTACATATTTCAGATTCTTCATTACTGCTATCCTCATCATCATAGTACGAAGATGATTGAACCTTATCTAAATAAGTAGTGTCTTTTATTCTAACCTCGTCCTCTAAATTACGCAAATATTCACTATTTACATCAAGGGTAAAATTGGAAACACTATTTTGGAATGTAAGATTATTTCGAGAAAGTCTTTCGTTCGTCTCAGCCATCAGCTTGAGGGATTCCTCTATAGAAAGTTCACTCATTATTGTAGTTCTTTCGTCTAGAATTACACTATTCATCTCAGCTAACTTACGCGTCGACTCAGCTAACTCTCTGAGGGACTCTTCTAAAGGAGGAATAGGAACAGAGGGATCATAAAAAGGACTACTTTTCAATAGTTTGATTTTATCCTATAGAGACGAAGAACTAGTACTATAATCTTCTTGCTCGTAAGACTGATGCATGTGTGGATAGTAATTGGGCTCACCAGGGTATGACCCATATCCTTCCAAATGATGGCGTTCCCAACCACTATTCCCAACATGGTCATAGAAAGGATGATGTCCATATTCAAATTCAGGTCGATATTCATTGTATTGGCTTCTATCATACCAGCTCGACATTCTTAAATGCAAGGGAATTCTACACAACCACAAACAAGGCCGACTCGACTCCACCAAAGCAAACCTAAAGATTTCTAGCAAACAAAAAGCATGATGGCTCCACTTAGATTGTTTTCTAGACCAGCTTCTATTCCTTCGAAAAGGAATTCGTTACAATTTGAGCACACCCCTCTGGAATCAATCCGAGCTAATGTAAGTTGAATCGAGGCGAGGGAAGCTTAGTAGAGCTTTGATACCCAAGGCCTCACCACATTTGAAGGCGGCGCAGTCACGCATTCAACTCACAGAAACCATCATGAACTTTGAAGTGTGCTTAAAGAGGAACCAATATTTTTCGAACGAGTTTCCTATTAAGCTCGTTACCCTATCGGTCTCGTTCTATTCCAAATTTTAAAGCTTGGGTTCGCGTTAGGTTTTGTTTTCCTAAGGCGGGCAAGAAGGGAGCGGTGATGAAATCCGAACCCTTATCTTGTATTGGTCAGGCCTTGCCCTTTACTAGGAATTTAAAAACAGTCCAAATTCGTCCTCAATCAATGAATCACCTTAAAGAATACAATAACTCTCTTACAGGAGATTCGCGAGTGTTTCGATGGACTTACCTCCCGTACCAGACGGGGGATGAACCATTGAAGTCGACTCGGGCCACGACTCCTATGTCATGTACGAACCCGAGGGGCCGAGACAATATAGTAATCGTCGTCCTTCCCTGCACACAGTTTATATAATTTTTTATTTTTTTTAATAATACCCTTCCGTAGGGTTAAAAAAAGAATAAAGTCCAATTGTTTAAAGTCCAAAGTCAAAAATAAATAAATAAAAAATTACAGTTTTCCTCACACACTCTAAAAAAAATTAAAAATTAAAAATTAAAAATTAAATCCTAAAATTGTCCTTTTTTCTTCTCTTTTCGCTTTTCGCTTTAAGCTTTTTCCTCTCCAAGTCCTTAGTGCTCCACTTCGAACCTGTAAATCAAAGAAAAAAAAAGACAAAGTAAAAAGGAAGAAATAATAAAAAAAAATATAAACCTAAAAAAAATAAATAAAAATAAATCTATAAACAAGTCCGCGTCGGCAGCGCCATTTTGTTTTAGTAGTTTTAATGCGGTAAATAAGAGTTCGTTGCTCGGACTTGTAAAGATTTAAAAATAAAGATATATATAGAAAATATGTCACAAGATCAAGAGGAACCAGGACTCAGGATTCCAATGTGTTTCATATTCAAGTGGCTCAGAAAATAATCTTAGGCGATTATAGCTCAAAATAAAACAAATATTAACTCTATCTTTGCCAAATTAGATTCCAGAAAATATTACTTGTATATTATAAGCATGGCACATCAAGAATCCCTAGGACTAAGCATGTTCCATCAAACAAAATCACAAGTAATTAATTGAAATCATAAATCAATTAAAATCGGTGCAAAAAGTGAATTAAGAATTATTTAAATAACCACACGGCTGAAAAACAGCTTCCTCCATCATCCCAGTATTGGGGTTTAGCTACTCATAATAATCATGTTCTCAAAATACATACTTGATGCTCAAAATATGATTAAAAGAGTGAAAAATATAAAACAGTGAAACTACGACCCTCTATAAGCGTCTAGAGAAGAACGATACCAGGGAACTGCAATAAAGTAACGATACTCCGCTGCTGCTGTTGATGTTGCCTTCCTACAACAGATTATCCAGCCCATTTTGATTAGTTAAACTTCCCAAACTAACTTTGTTTGATCAATACAAGTCCAGCCCAATCATTTACAGCGATTGAATCTCGTTAAAACAACCCGAGAATTCAACTCCAAAATCTGCAGCGTCTGCATGCAATATTCCCGCCAAAATCGTTTCAAATGGGGAAGAAACTGGTAGCCCCCTATCCATAGTAGGGGTGCGAATAGCAGCTGCCTTGGGGGTGACATGGGGGTTCCCCTTAGTAATTAGGTTACCCCTTATCCAAAAGCGAGAGTCCGAATAACACTTGTCCTCCGGGTGCCAAAATCAACTTTTCGAGCCGAATTTTCCAAAAATGTTTATTTCCTAAAAATACATAAAAACACAATATTAATACAAAAATAGAGTTCCAACAATACGGACATTGAGGACAAATTAGACACAAAAATGTGTCTATCATTATGTTGATGCAAATGATCCATAAATTGGTGCATTAAATCTGCCAGACTAGAAGAATTATCATTAGAATCACAACTATCCTCCCATCCTTGTGGTTGCTCACTTACATACCCGTCATAAGATTCTTGATATGTATGCGAATAACCAAAAGATTCCGTAGGATATTGATCGTAACCAAAAGATTGGTTTTGATTATACCCATAGGATGGTTCGTAGTTGTCATATGAATGAGATTGAAAACCATACTGATTAACACGATTATATGTTTGATCTTGTGCTCCGTACATGCTATTTCCGCAAGGAAACATGACGACTCACAAGAAGGAGAAAATAAAAATAAAAATATAAAAACAAAAGAAAAAACAAGCTAAACAAATAACAAATCAATTAGCAACTGCTCCCCGGCAGCGACGCCAAAATTTGATGCGTGTCGTAAGTGCAACAAATTAATCAAAATATTTCCCACTAATTAACTGGTAATATAGCGGTAGTAAGAGATCGTTCCCACAGAGAGCTGTATAATTGATAGGTTAATTAGTTCAGCAAAATAAAGTAAATAACAAATGGGGGATTGGTTTTAAGATGAACAAAAAGATAATAAGAAAACAAAGATGACTAAGAAATCATTCTCCGCCACTGAACATAAACTTAATAAAAGTACTTGTTTATTTCTTGTAAAATTTCTATTGTCACCAACCGTAGAATAGCAATAAGCTCTGCTATCCCCGGAATTCCTGTTGCCACTGGATACGGAAGCGCTCGACTACCAGATTATATCCATCTGAGCCACCATGAATAATCTCTCAAGGTGTAACCCAGTCAAATGCATTAGGTTTTGTGAATTAGGTTTATCCTAGCATCAGACGCATAAGCTCGGTCTGCTTACTAGTGTCATCTCTATACACAATTGATTAACGGAATCCCTCTGTCAGCCTTTGCGATGTACTACTTGTGTATGGAATTGAGTGACTATTACACGTATCACCAATCTCAATACTAGTATAAGAATTATTATCATGTTAATTCAAATGGCCAATTGAATAACCCAATAATAATCTTAGACACTACAAATAATAGAGACAATCGACCAGAAAGTTAAACTCAAAATAAACTTGTGAAAAGAAGTAAAGTTCCATTACTTAGGACTTTGAAATCATCCTTAATCAATAAAATTAGCTGCACATGGATTTACTAAAACCCATGAAAAATATATAAAAGAAGAAGAAAATATTTGGTTTCCCCCAAAAGGGGTAAACCCTAAGATAAATAAAACCTCTCCTCTCTTTTACTTTTCTCTGGTTTTTCTTCTCTCTCCAAAGTTGTGTGAAACCTCCTTGTGTTGGCTTCTATTTATAGGCTTCAAGTACCATAGCCGATCCTCAAAACTCATACATGATAGAGAACAAAAGTCGGTGGAGTTTATCCTGCTTATAATTGAGTGCATCGCGATGTATTGTAGTATCCTGCGTATGGCTTATGTTCCGTCCGATCCTTTGAGGAACCATTTGTATCTTCATCTGCACCGTCGAACTATCCAGCCTCGATGTGTCACCTTGGAGTAAATCATTCCATCTCTCCAAAACGCGTCAACCTGTGCCAGAAGCATGTTTTCTTTTCTCGCAAGTACAACAGGCAGGCCCAGCTCACATCTTCACATGCTCGCCTTATTCCTTTTCCACCAAGTATACCACCAACTTACTTATTCGACAATCTGTATTAACAAAACCTAATACAATTGCAAGTATACAAACTGAGTGATCCTTGACAATGTATATAGAGTTTGTATCTTTAACTCTTCTCAATTAGTATGTAACCTGATTGTTAGGAAGAGTACTTGGAAGATCTCAATAATCAACATCCATGACCAATCTAGTTGTATCCCAATAATCCAATCGGATTCTGCCAAGTAATTAAACTTGTTATATATATTTCAAGATACGAATTCTACAAGAAACGAGTCCCGTAGTCGACCACAATTGGATGGACGTGCCTACTAAGATTGAATACGTATAACTTGCGTAAATCCAATTATATAGATAAACAATATAATGCGGAAAAATAAAAAGGAAAAAAAAAACACTAGATTTTTTGTTAACGAGAAAATCGCAACTGCAGAAAAACCCCGGGACCTCGTACAGATTTAAACACCAATCTGTATTAAGCCGCTACAGACACCAGCCTCTTATAAGACTTCAGACTGGAATGTAGTTGAGACCGAATCCACCCTCAAGCGATTCAGTTACAGATGCGCTCTTTACGTCTCTTGAACCTCGCAAGGCTCTACACAATTGAGTCCCTTAGTTGATGTCCTTTACAGCCTAAGAATTGCTTCGGCCGAAGTGAAGAAAATTGATAACGATCTTCCTCTAATAGATAAGCCTAGTTTATTTCCATTATTTAGATCAAAGATCAAGGTGAAGAAATCTGTTGCAATAGACAAAGATAGCAAAGCTCACAAATCCGGAACTTACGACTCCTGAAGAGAAGCCTAGATTCTTAACCACCTCTCAAGAACAATCTTCAAAAGATCAATTAAGATCAGTTTTCAAGTATCTATCTTGAGGAATCACAAAGTTTGAGACAAAGAGAATTTCGCGATTACTATCTATCTTGCATAAAAGTGATTACGAAAACTCCAATAACAGGAAATCAAGATCAGGATACACGAACTATCAAGGTAAAGATAGTCGGATCTGGCTTCACGAATCTCCAAAGCGAAGTCTTTTAGTCGTATACCTATTTATATTCTCAGAAGAAACCTAGGTCTGTAGAGGACGACTATAAAATGAACTAGGACACAAAGTGTTAGGGAATGAATTTTTATATTTATAGTCTTGAAAGACCTAGAGTTTCTTAGAATTCAAGCTAAGATAACTTTGGAATCAAGCAAACACTTTTAGGTCTTGAAAATACAATAAAAGAATATATACTATGAACCAGTTCTTGAACCTTCTATAATGGATATTAGGGTTTGGAAAGTATGCCAAAAAACTAAAATCAATTTGATGTTCATTTAAACACCTAAGAATTTAATCATGATGCACATACATAAGTGTTTGAGTGATCAACGAAGTCTTAGAAGTGTTTGAGAGAGTTCCAGCAATTTTAAATATATTTAAAAAAAAAAATCTTTGAGCATCTTCCAAAATCAGCTGGCATGGTTGGTACAAAGATTCGTGAACCGTAAATCTTGTTCACGAGTCAGGGTATAACGGTTCATGAACCGGGTTTGCGAACCCTACAAGACTCCTCCGTTTATTAATATGCTTAAATTCAGCGGGTAGTCCCTCTTGACCTGGGATCGCAGAGTGGGTGTCATATTTATGGCCCGATGGGTTCCTTGTGGTCCTTCACGGTAAGCACAGCAGACACGGATTCAGGAATGAAGAGAGACAACGAGTGTCGACCACCACGAATCGTGACGCTGGCCTCCCAGTGCCTGTGTTTAGACCGACCGCACTTTCAAGACACGGGGGGTCAATATCCTCCCCATTCACTGCCCAATGCCAATGCCAATGCCGCCAGGAGGCGCCAAGGACATGAGTTGGAGGGGGAGACTCGGTGCGTGACGCCCAGGAAAGTGTGCCCTCGGCCCGGAGGCTTGGGGCGCAAATTGCATTCAAAAACTCGATGGTTCACGGGATTCTGCAATTCACACCAAGTATCGCATTTCGCTACGTTCTTCATCGATGCGAGAGCTGAGATATCCGTCGTCGAGAGTCGTTCGAAGATTGTATTTCGCGACACCTACCGCTGCATTTTTCCCACCAAGGAAGGAGAAAGAGAAGAGGAATGCTAGCATCCATTTGTTTTTTCCTTGGCGCTTACCGCGCCTTGGGTTCGTTTTTCTGCACAAAGAGAGGGTTGTTTTCTGATGGACAATACATGTTGGCGTATGAGTGGTGTTTGGTTCTTGTGTGCTGGTTGGCTCTCCGTTCTGTGCGGCGAACGACAAGCCTGATAACCTCTTCAGTTCTGTCCCATGTTTTCCTTCGGGAAACACTCGTTTGGTTCCTGTGTTGCCAGTCAGCTTTCCCAGATCCTTGTAGTCTTCCCAAGCATCATTTTGAGACAATTTGTGCATGCACTTTTTCCGAAAAATGGTGCGGCTTTTTCCCAAGTATGGGAAAATGTAATTTGGTGACACTTTCCCAGATCCTTGTAGTCTTCCCAAGCATCGTTTTGAGACAATTTGTGCATGCACTTTTTTCGAAAAACGGTGCGGCTTTTTCCCAAGTATGGATCACCAAAAAATGTAATTTGGTGACACTTTCCTAAATCCTTGTAGTCTTCCCAAGCATCATTTTGAGACAATTTGTGCATGCACACAATGTCAAGGTCGCGGCCCTGGGAGTTGGTGAATGATTTTTGCTCCCCTAATCTAATTTGTAGAAATGCAAATAGGCATATATAGGGAGGGTGTGTGGGCTGAAACTGAAAATTTGGGAAATGTCACAATACTCCATGGAAGCAAATGGCGATGCATTTACCCAAGATTTGAAGCTATATTTTGGATGAACCAACTCGAAATCGCACCATGGATAGCGGCATTGACGGTGAAGCGCAATGATTGTGCGGCATGGATATCGGCCTTGACGGTGAAGCGTGATGATTGTACGGCATGGATAGCGGCCTTGACCGTGAAGCGTGATGATTGTGCAATATGGATAGAGGCCTTGACGGTTAAGCGTGACGATTGCACGATATGGATAGAGGCATTGACGGTGAAGCAAGATGATTGCGCGGTATGGATAGCATGAATAGCGGACGTTGGTTGGGAGACAGGTTAGTTTTACCCTACTAATGACAGTTTCGCGATAGTAATTCAACCTAGTACGAGAGGAACCGTTGATTCACACAATTGGTCATCGCGCTTGGTTGAAAAGCAAGTGGCGCGAAGCTACCGTGTGCAGGATTATGACTGAACGCCTCTAAGTCAGAATCCAGGCTAAAGAAGCGGCGCATGTGCCCGTCGCCCGATTGTCGACCTGCAGTAGGGACCTTAGGGTCCCCAGAGGCACATGTCGTGGGCGTAGCCCTCGTAGCGGACGAGCTACGCGGGCCGCCCTGAAGTACTATTACCACCGGGTGGCGAGTAAAATCCTTTGCAGACTACTTAAATACGCGACGGGGTATTGTAAGTGGCAGAGTGGCGTTGCTGCCACGATCCACTGAGATTCAGCCCCATGTCACACCGATTCGTCCCTCCCCTCCAATCTTCACTCCAAAAAGAATCACTTTGAAGAAATAAACAAAGTCCCACACGCCAAAAAAAATCCATTATTAACTTTAAAGAGTTTGCCAAAGGGTTCGAGTCGCAATTGGACGCTTCGAAAAAGTTGCATGCACAGATTTTGTCAAGACGACGCTTGGGAAGACTACGAGGATCTGAGAAAGTGTCACCAAATTACATTTTTTGGAGTCCCATACTTGGAAAAAAGCGGGTGATTTACGCGCAGCGTTTTTCGGAAAAAGTGCATGCACAAATTGTCTCAAAAAAATGTAATTTGGTGACACTTTCCCAGATCCTCGTAGTCTTCCCAAGCATCGTTTTGACACAATCTGTGCATGCAACTTTTTCGAAGCGTCCAATTGCGACTCGAACCCTTTGGAAAAACCTTTAAAGTTAATAATGGATTTTTTTTTGCGTGTGGGACTTTGTTTATTTATTCAAAGTGATTCTTTTTGGAGTGAAGATTGGATGGGAGGGACGATAGGACCGAAATCCTATGATGCTATCCCATGCTAATGTATCCAGAGCTTGGGCTTGCTTTGAGCACTCTAATCTCTTCAAAGTAACAACACCGGAGGAACGACCCGGCAAATTAAGTCTAGGAACACATCGTCGGTAGAAGGGACGAGACAACTGGTGCACACCCAAAGGGCGGACCGGACGACCCAACCGAAAGTCCAACTACGAGCTTTTTAACTGCAACAACTTAAATATACGCTATTGGAGCTGGAATTACCGCGGCTGCTGGCACCATACTTGCCCTCCAATGGATCTTCGTTAAGGGATTTAGATTGTACTCATTCCAATTACCAGACTCGAAGAGCCCGGTATTGTTATTTATTGTCACTACCTCCCCGTGTTAGGATTGGGTAATTTGCGCGCATGCTGCCTTCCTTGGATGTGGTAGCCGTTTCTCAGGCTCCGTCTCCGGAATCGAACCCTAATTCTCCGTCACCCGTAACCACCATAGTAGGCCACTATCCTACCATCGAAAGTTGATAGGGAAGAAATTTGAATGATGTGTCGCCAGCACAAAGGCCGTGTGATCCGTCAAGTTATCATGAATCATCTGAGCAATGGGCAAAGACCGCGTCGACCTTTTATCTAATAAATGCATCCCTTCTAGAAGTCGGGGTTTGTTGCACGTATTAGCTCTAGAATTACTACGGTTATCCAAATAGCAAGTACCATCAAACAAACTATAACTGATTTAATGAGACATTCGCAGTTTCACAGTATGAATTAGTTCATACTTACACATTCATGCATTAATCTTTGAGACAAGCATATGACTACTGGCAGGATCAACCAGGTAGCATTCCTCAATGACACCATCTTCTGGCCCAGACTGTCGTCGAAATTTCACCATACATCAGGAGGGAAAAGATAACAGTCGATTTTGGAAATCGTTTTTCTGGGGCTCGGAAAATACTCCGAGCTCCCAATGGCATCATCGGCATCCAAGGGAACAAAAAGATCTCGTGCTCCATGTGAACGGGATAATAATATCACCAAACAATGGGAACACGAGACCCTTGTCGAGTACCATCTCACGTCACCCAAGAGTAGGCGAGAGGCAATATAAGCGAGGGACAAAATCGATACCTTCTCGATAGGTAGGCAACACAGGAACCAAACGAGTGTTTCCCGAAAGAAAACATGGGACAGGACTGAAGAGGTTATCGATCTTGCCGTTCGCCGCGCAGAACGGAGAGCCAACCAGCATACAAGAACCAAACACCACTCATACACCAACACATATTGTCCATCAAGAAACAACCGTCTCCAGTATAACTAGCAAGCCAAGCCACTTAAGGCAAGCCAATCTTGCACGAGTACCGGGGACAAGTAATTCCAAGCGAACATGCTGTGCATGAAAATATATTTTGACCAACAATTTCCTTCTCGTCTTGCAAGGAAAAAACCCAGGAAAAGCCGAATCTTATTCAGCCCGGGGACTTACACAATTGGCGCATAAAGATGATCCAACTGATGCCGCACCAACTAGTGCTCTTTTCCCAACCAATGTCCCTTCCCTATATATGTCTTATTTGCATTTCTACAAATTAAAAAAGAAGAAGCAAACTCTAAGGTTTCACGAGAGGAAGCTCCGGTTTTTTCTCCCTCCCTTTTTTCTTTTGCGTTCTTTAGGCTTTCTCTTGATTTTGCGCTCTAATGGCGCAAAATCAAAGCAACAATCCGCCTGTTTTAGGAGATCAACATGATGATCAAACAAGAAGGAATAATTGGAATCATTCACGCAATAGGCGTGTCTATGTTCCAAAAAATACTGCTGCAAACCCTAGTTCTTTCGTGAATAGGAAACAGCTCGAAGATGGCAACCATAGCGCGAATGGGAATCCGATTGAAGATGGAAATCATGGCGTGCATAAAGAAGGCACTTATGCGGATATATTAAAGAAGAGAACACATGTTTTATCAAAGATTGATGTTGATACGCTCTCTCATCCTCCAGTTCGTTCTACAACGAACAATGATGTTTTTATTAAAATCCCGCGGGAGACTCATGCTAGAATTAAGGCTGTGTGGAGGTTTAGTTTGGTTGGGCGTTTGATATTTTTCAAAACCCTAAGATTCGAGGATGTTAAAAAAGAATTATTGAATCAATGGAAGCTCTCAAGTTCGGTTCAATTTATTCCATGGAAGAAGAGATATTTTGTTATTAAGCTTGACAATGAAGATGATCGGAAACGAGTAAGCTATGATGGCCCGTGGAAGATTAAATCTGAAACTGGGTTTCAACAGCTTAAAATTCATCCATGGACGCCTATGTTTGATCTAGGGAAGGATAAGATTACTAGGGCTGGTGTTTGGGTTCATTTCACGGCTCTTCCAATGGAGTTTTGGGATGAAGAGACGATTTTTCGAATGGCTAGAGGGCTTGGAAAGCCGGTTTCTGTCGATCCAAGAACTCTGCGTCATGAATATGGCTACTTTGCTGCTGCTTTGATTGATATAGATTTCTCGCAAACTTTAGGAAGGATTCTGATAGATGGTGAAGAGAACGAAGAAATTTTTGTTCAAGATTACGAAATTTTAAACAAGCTAAGTTTTTGCGATTATTGCAAATCTATTGGCCATAAGAAATCTGATTGTAGAACAAAAAAGTATGATGATTTAAAAGACAAAGCTGATGAAGAAACTGATCCTGAGATCAAAAAATCAATTGAAGCCGATATGGATGACCTTAAGAATTTCTGGCAAAAAGAAAGAATTCCTAAAAATAATGGCAAGAAGAACATGCCAGAAGATCCACCGCTGCAACCAATTCTTGAGAAGGCTCAAACAAACAAACCTGGTGATGATCCTAAAACAATGAAGAACCTATCAATCCTTGAGATTGCTACTGGAAAACATACCATTTTCCCTGAGAATAGTGCTAGTAATGGTGAGAAATCGGGTGAAGAATGTAACAGTTCAGAGACGCACAATGATGGTGCGTCACTGTCTGAGGCGCGCAATGATGGTGCTTCCCATTCTGTGCAGCGCAATGATGGTGCGAATGATGATGGTGCGTCTCATCCTGAGAAGCACAATGATGGTTCGGAATCAATTTTGCGCAATGATGGTGAGGAAATTGCGGAAAATATGCGGGATAATTTACGCAAGGAGGATGATGCTAATCTTGAGATGCAGGAGATGGAAGCTTATAAGAATTATGAGGCTATGAAAGAGGCGGCACGGCAACGTGAGGTTGATGCTGAGGTTGCTAAAATTCAACAAGAGATGGCTAAGACAAGGCTAGAGAATTTGAGAAAGAAGGTTTTAGAAAAGAAACATGCCGCAACTCAACCAATTTTGGTTAATATCAATGAAAGTGAACCTGTAGATAATGAGGTAGCAACTTGTTCTCCAGCTGCTAGTCCAACTCCTATGGATGATCATGATGATGCTAGTTTTAGTGAGGCCACTAAAACTTCAAGAAGATATACTCCGGTTAAATCTTTAGAGAACTTAACGCTTTCTAATAGATTTGAAACTGGGACCGAAGAGACTGATGAGGTAGTTATTGAAACTGATGATGAAGTTGCGGATACGGTGGATCAGGTGTCAACAACTACTTCCAAGACAGCAGAAGATGATGCAAGAAATTTGGAATTACTTTCTAAAAAGGAACAAGATGATCGTGAGAAGAAGGAATTGGCTGACAAGAAGAAAAAACCAAAGGTTACAAAAAAGAAGACTGTTACTGTGGCAAATGTTAGTCAAGTTCAAACTCGAGGTGGTAGATCTTCCAGACAGGGTTCGGCAAGCCCTTCAAAGAGCAGGGTTAATTAATGCGTGTCTTTTATTGGAATGCTCAAGGCTTGGCTAAAGATGGTGCAAGGGCCAAGTTGATTGAGCTTTACCACTTGCACAATCCTGACGTAATATGTATTACGGAGCCGCAAATTCGTTGCACTACACGTTTTGTTAGGAATTTAAATTTGTTTGATTTTTTTGAAGATGTTATTACTAATGAGGTGAATGGTGAGAGAGGTAACATTTGGGTATTTTGGAGGAATTCTCTGGCAAGGCCGAATGTTTTATCCTCTTCAAAACAAGCTATCACTTTGGATTTTTCTAGTGATTATATCATGGCAGTTCATGCTTCTTCTGACGCGGTGGCAAGGAGATCTCTTTGGTGTCAATTGGGGTTGGGATTTATATCTATTCCGTGGTTGGTGTTGGGGGATTTTAATTGCATACTGTGTTTGGACGAAAAGAAGGGTGGTAGGCTGATTAAAGAAATTTATATGAATGAGTTTCGAAGTTGGATCTCTGACAATGGTTTGGTGGAAGCAGATGCTATTGGGAAAAAATATACTTGGACTAATTTTCGGAGTGGAATGCATATAATCGTTTCTAAACATGATAGGGTTGTTATAAACGATGCTTAGTATGATAAGTACGCTAACTGGAGGTGTAAAGATTTGCCAAGAGTTTGCTCTGATCATTCCCCTCTGTTTGGTTTTGCTTTTGACAGTCCAAGGCCGAATAGGGCTCCTTTTAGAATTCTGAAAATGTGGCTTTCTCATCCATATTTTTTGGATTTTGTAAAGGAAAGTTGGAGTGTTAGGATGGATGGTGCGCCTCCTTTTGTTTTCACTTCTAAGTTGAAGAGACTGAAGGAAGCCTTGAAGATTTGGAATAGAACTGTATTTGGGGATGTTCAGTTTCGTTTAAAGCAAGCGGAATTGAATCTTGATAAGGAGAATGATATTCTGGATAAAAATGTTAGGTGTGAGTTACAATTTTTGAAGGTTGCAGATGCTAGAAAGGTTGTTGATGAGGTGCGAACTGAGTTGGCAGTTATGCTTAAACAAAAATCGAGAACTAATTGGTTGGAAGATGGTGATCAAAATACTCGATTTTTTCACAACAGTATACGCATGAGGAGAAGCCAAAACACAATCTCTGAATTCAAGATTGCTACTAACTCTACTTTGATTTTGCAGGATGAAATTAAGGATTACATTGTTGATCATTACCGTGCAAAATTCAATGGTGGAGGCGTGCATATTGATCTAAAGTTGTTTGATTATGAGCATGAAAGCATCTCAGCTGCTGAAAGTGCTTTTATGGATGCTATTCCGTCCTTGGATGAAGTTAAGGAAGCGGTTTTCGATTTGGGCGCAGACTCTGCACCTGGCCCTGATGGATTTACAAGTTCTTTCTATAGAGTTTGTTGGAACATTATTTCTAGAGATCTTTTTAATGTTATTGCAAACTGTTGGGAGATGCGGAAAATTCCTAATGGCATTAACTCTAGTTTTATTGTTCTAATCCCAAAAAATAACAAATCTGATGCTATTAAGGATTATAGGCCAATTGGCTTAAGCAACTTTTTCTTCAAAATCATTACAAAGATTATGTCTACCAGACTTGGTACAGTGCTTAATAAATTGATCTCTGAGGAGCACGTGGCGTTTATGAAGGGAAGAAACATTCATGAAAACATAGCTTTGGCGTCGGAACTGATCAATGAGATTAGTGCGAAAAGGAAGCATGGTAATGTTGGCCTCAAACTGGATATAGCCCAAGATTTTGACACGGTTAGTTGGGAATTTGTTGCTGAAGTTTTTCAGCAATATGGTTTTTCCGATGCATGGTGTATGTGGCTGCTTAATATTCTTAACTCTGCTCGGATTTCTATCATGATTAATGGTAGCCCTGAAGGTTTTTTCAGTATCACTAGAGGTCTGCGTCAAGGTGATCCTCTTTCACCTTTGATTTTTGTTCTTATTGAAGATGTTTTGAGTCGCAATCTCTCTAAGTTGTTTGCAGCAAGAAGTATGCACCATATGGTGAGCAAGAAAGGTGTTGCGCCAACTCATTTACTCTTTGCGGATGATATTCTTATTTTCTGTAAGGGTAATATTCATAGTTTGCGGCATTTGAAGGAGATGCTTGGTATGTACCAACGTGCTTCTGGACAATACGTTAGTTATGCCAAAAGCAAGTTCTATTATGGTGGTAACAAACATTCTCGTGCTGTTACTATTGCAAATTATATGGGAATGGAAAGGGCGCTATTCCCAGATAAATATTTGGGAATCCAAATAAAACCTGGTATTGTGCGTCATATTCATGTTCGGCAAGTAATGGAGAAGATTATGGATAAACTGGCAGGATGGAAGGGTAAGCTCTTATCTTTTCAGGCTCGGCTAGTTTTGATTAAATCAGTGATTTCTAGCTATTTGCTTCATTCCATGGCTGTGTATAAGTGTCCATGCACGAATATCAAGTCAATTGAGAGGGCCATTCGAAATTTCCTGTGGTCTGGAGATGCTGAGAAACGTATATACTTTACGGTTCTTTATGATGAATTATGTCGTCCAAAGCGTGAAGGTGGTTTTGGTCTTAAGAAATTGATTGATGTTAATAGGGCTATGCTTATGAAGTTGTGGGTTTCAATTCATGACTCTGATAAGACTTGGGCCAGATTTTTGAAGGCGAAGTATTTCAAGTTAAATGACAACTTGATAGATTATAAATTGGGTTCTTCGGTTTTTCCATGAATCAGATTGGTGTATAACTTTGTGCAAAAGTATACATGCTCAATTATAGGTAATGGTGCTAATACTTCCTTATTTTTTGATAATTGGTGTGCTGATTTTTCAATTGCGCAAAAGCTTGGCATCACTAAAAAGGGTCCTAATGATTTTAAGGCCAAGGTTGGTGATATTATTGTTGATGGTTCTTGGGTTATTCCTCCAAAGACTAAGGAATTGGTGTTACGTTGCAATATTGATGTTGATAATTTGCCTCTTATTGGTGGTGGAGATGATTACAAAATTTGGGACTTGGACAGCAAGGGTGTATTCTCTGTCAAGTCGGCTAAGGCTGCCATCAGGGCACCTGCGAAAGTTTCGCCAACTGCGGCTCTTTTCACTAAAAGTGTTGTGCATCCTACCTTAAGTGTACAGTACTGGAAGTTATTTAATAAACAATGTTGCACTACTGAAGATAAGATCATTAAGAAGACAGGTAGGGAAATGCCTTCTATGTGCCGCCTGTGCAGAGAGAATTGCGAAGATGTCAGCCATATCACTTGGCATTGCAAAATTGCTAAGAAGTTTTGGGATTGGGCGGATGATATTTTAAACTGAAACCGAATGAAGATCTTGTGGCCTCTTACAAGGTTGCAAAAGGGCGTAGTAGGATGATAAAAGATCTGTGGCTTGTTGCAAATCTTGCAATAGTTACGGAGTTATGGAAGCTGCGCAATAAGGTTTATTATGAGAATATGCATGTACGATGGCTTGAATTTAAGGGACGGGTTCATAAGGTAATTCGTGATAACTCAATTAGAATGAAGGGCCACATGTACAACACCTTAAATGATTTCGCATTTTGAATTTCTTTAGAGTGAAGTACAGATCTTGCAAGCACTCTGTTCCAATTGAAGTTACTTGGACATCGCCTAATCCAGGTGAGCTTATGATCTGTTGTGATGGTGCATCACTTGGCAACCCGGGCCAAGCTGGTTCTGGTGTAGTTTTTCGTGATTCTAACTCGGCAGTTCTGGGAGTTTTGTCTGTTGGACTGGGCTGGCAGACCAACTACTATGCTGAAGTGTGTGCGGTTATCTATGGCGCAGTTGTTGCTCAAAGGTGGAATGTCAAAAATCTATGCGTCAGATTGGATTCGATGAGTTGCATATTAGCTCTTCAGAAAGGGGAGTTGCCGTGGCAGCTAATGCAGAAGTGGAGAATGGCGAAGAGTTTCTACAACAATATTAGCTATGTTCATAGCTACAGAGAGGATAATTTTTCAGCTGATGCCTCGGCCAAACAAGCATGTTTGTTGGCTGAGGAAATTTATGAGGGTCGGCCAGGTTTCATTCAGTCTGTTGAATGGCCTGGAGAGGTTTATTTTCGTTTCAAATAGGTCTTATTGGCGTGCAGCCTAACGGCTTAGTGCTAATATAGCCTAGTCCCTGTACAATTTCGCTCTTTATTTTATTTTTAAGTTGACCGAGTAAAAAAAGCAATTTCATTTCTAAAAATTAGATTAGAGGAGAAAAAATCATTCACCAACTCCCAAGGCCGCAATCTTGCAAAGGCCCTGCCCAAATGAAGCTTCATCGTTTCAACTGAAGCTTCATCTTGACATATGATGCAATATGGGTCTTCGGAATTGGCCTTACTCACTTGTTTGCTAGCTAGTGATGGCAATAAATTCGATAAATCGCATTTAGCATGCATAAAAGAAAGGCCAAAGCATCGCAGCATATGCTTCCCATGTGAAATGCAAAGCAAACTTGCATTTCGTTCCCAACCAACTTCCCTTCCCTATATATGCCATATTTGCATTTCTACAAATTAGATTAGGGGAGCCGTCTAACAAGTGTTGGATTGTTCATCGTTTAGACAGTCTGAATTAGTTTATACTTACACATGCATGGCTTAATCTTTGAGACAAGCATATGACTACTGGCGGGATCAACCAGGTAGCATTCCTCAATGACGCCATCTTCTGGCCCAGACCTTCGTCGGACTTTCACCGTACATCAGGAGGGAGAAGATAGCAGTCAATTTTGGAAATCGTTTTTCTGGGGCTCGGAAAATACTCCGAGCCCCCAATGGCATCATCGGCATCCAAGGGAACAAAAAGATCTCGTGCTCCATGTGAACGGGATAATAATATCACCAAACAATGGAACACGAGACCCTTGTCGAGTACCATCTCGCGCCACCCAAAAGCAGGCGAGAGGTAATAGAAGCGAGGGACAAAATCGATACCTTCTCGATAGGTAGGCAACACAGGAACTAAACGAGTGTTTCCCGAAGGAAAACATGGGACGGTACTGAAGAGGTTATCGGGATTGCCGTTCGCCGCGCAGAGCAGAGAGCCAACCATCATACAAGAACCAAACGCCACTTATACGCCAACGCGTATTGTCCATCAAGAAACAACCGTCTCCAGTAGAACTAGCAAGCCAGGCCACTTAAGGCAGGCCAATCTTCAACGAGCACCTGGGACAAATCATTCCAAGCGAACACGTTGTGCGTGAAATTATATTTTGACCAACAATTTCATTCTCGTCTTGCAAGGGAAAAACCCAGGCAACGCCGAATCTTATTCAGCCCAGGGACTTACACAATTGGCGCATAAAGATGAGCCAATTGATGCCGCGCCAACTAGTGCTCTTTTCCCAACCAATGTCCCTTCCCTATATATGTCTTATTTGCATTTCTACCAATTAGATTAGAGGAGCAAAAATCATTCACCAACTCCCAAGGCCGCAATCTTGCAGAGGCCCTGCCCAAATGAAGCTTCATCTTGACAGATGATGCAATATGGGTCTTCGGCATTGGCCTTACTCACTTGGTTGCTAGACAGTGATGCCAATAAATTAGATAAATCGCATTTAGCATGCATAAAAGAAAGGCCAAAGCATCGCAGCATACGCTTCCCATGTGAAATGCAAAAGAAACTTGCATTTCGTTCCCAACCAACGTCCCTTCCCTATATATGCCTTATTTGCGTTCCTAGAAAACTTGATGTGCGTGAAAATATATTTTGACCAACAATTTACTTCTCGTCTTGCTAGGGAAAAACCCAGGCAACGCCGAATCTTATTCAGCCCGGGGACTTACACAATTGGCGCATAAAGATGAGCCAACTGATGCCGCGCCAACTAGTGCTCTTTTCCCAACCAACGCCCCTTCCCTATATATTTCGTATTTGTATTTCTACAAATTATATTAGAGGAGCAAAAATCATTCACTAACTCCCAAGGCCGCAATCTTGCAGAGCCCCTGCCCAAATGAAACTTCATCGCTTTAAATGAAGCTTCATCTTGACAGATGATGCAATATGGGTCTTCGGCATTGGCCTTACTCACTTGGTTTCTAGCCAGTGATGCCAATAAATTCGATAAATCACATTTAGCATGCATAAAAGAAAGGCCAAAGCATCGCAGCATACGCTTCCCATGTGAAATGCAAAGCAAACTTGCATTTCGTTCCCAACCAACGTCCCTTCCATATATATGCCTTATTTTCATTTTTTTGGTGGACAATATGTGTTGTGAATGAGGTAGGTACATAAGGTACGTGACTAAGACCCCTCTCTACTTTTGAATATACGTTGGAAGCTTTCTCTTTTAGTAGGACTGTACAAACCGCGAACCTGTAATCCGTCATGAAAGAATTCTGAAAGGGGGCCTCCCCTGTAGCTCTGCAGCTCGCAGGATCGTGAAGGGGAATCTCCCCGTAGCCCTGCAGCCAGAACATGGAGTATGTGGATCCATCACCTAAATGGTCGCGAATGCGTAATGAAAAAGCGGGGGTCTAACAACACCACCCAATATTTCGCTTAATAATCTGTATGGACAAACTCCAATATACTTTTTATGAGAATCAACTAGACAGTTAGACTCAATCAATAAAAAGATATATAGAGTTTATATCTCAATCTCTCGATTTAATCTTACTCAAGCAAACAACGAGTCTTGATTAAAGAGAGATAAACTTGGACGGTACCAAAGACCAATGTCCAAGGATCAATCAATATCAATCAACAGCCGTTAGGTCGGACTATCCAATTGATTGATCTAACGCACAACCTGTATTATTTCTATTATATAACAAATATAATGCGGAAAAGAAATAACACAGACACCAGAAGTGTTGTTAACGAGGAAACCGCAAATGCAGAGAGCCCCCGAGACCTAGTCCAGATTGAATACACACTGTATTAAGCCGCTATAGACACTAGCCTACGCCAAGCTAACTTCGGACTGGAATGTAGTTGAACCCC
The DNA here is from genome assembly GCF_003573695.1 of Papaver somniferum. Lineage (NCBI taxonomy): Eukaryota > Viridiplantae > Streptophyta > Magnoliopsida > Ranunculales > Papaveraceae > Papaver > Papaver somniferum. The sequence goes on from NC_039366.1 coordinate 79,249,330, forward strand.
AATCAGTCTCCCACTGATCCAAGGTACAGTTGCACCCCTACGCCTCTGATCCCAGCAGGATATTACGCACTTGATTCCCTTAGCTGATCTCACCCACAACTAAGAGTTGCTACGACCCAAAATCGTAGGCTTTAACAATAAATAAATCTGTCTCACACAGACAAGTCTATCAAAGGATCAATCTGTCTCCCACAGAAAAACCCTAAAGTTTTTGTTTCGTCTTTTGATATATAATCAAGGTGAACAGAAACCAATTGATAATCCGGTCATATATTCCCGAAGAACAGCCTAGATTAATCAATCACCTAAAAACAATCTTAATCGTATGGTAGCGAAACAAGACGTCGTGGAATCACAAACGATGAGAAGAAGATGTTTGTGATTACTTTTATATCTTGCCTATCGGAGAACTCTCACGATCTCAAGCCAATCAATATGATTGTACTCGTACGATAGAAGATGCAAGATCAGATCACACAACTATGATAAAAGTAGTATCGGTCTGGCTTCACAATCCCAATGAAGTATTTAAGTCGTTAACCAGGTTTTAGAAGAAGAATACCAAAGGTTAAAGGATAATCGACTCTAGATTACAAACTAGTATCACACGGACTTGTGGAGATTAGTTTGTAGAGTTGCTAGATGTCCCCTTATATAGTCTTTCAAATCAGGGTTTCGCTTGCTCACAAAGCAAACACTATCCACCATTAGATGAAAAACTTATTTAGATTCAAGCTAATATATCTCAACCGTTAGATCAAAATCTTAGCTTGTTATACACAAATGAAATGCACGCTTCTAGATTTGTTAACCGTACCCAAACGTGTGCATAGTTGGTTCAATAATAGTCAACCAAAAGGTTAGCCATTTGAGCATTTCATACCAACCACTTTCTTCTTCACCATAACTAGTTCAAATGACTCATATGAACTAGTTAGAGAGTTGTTCGATTGCAAGGAAATCTCATGTACTACACAAGACACAATTGAAGCAAAGATGATTTGATTCACATGAATCGGTTCATGAACTTTATAGCCACGGTTTGCAAAATCATTCCTTAATCTTTATGAGTTAAGTTCAAAAATCATCTTTAGATATATAACCTATACAAGTTCTCAGACAGGTTCGCGGACTTGAAGGACTGGAAAGAGTTTTCAAACTCCAGCAGAAATTCTCGGGTTCGAGAGCTTCGCTAGTTCGCGGACTTGGCTCACGCAAATTAGTTTGATAACTCAGCAGAAATTCTCGGGTTTGAGAACTTCGGCAGTTCGCGGACTGAGTTCGCGGACTTGGCTACTAGCCGACTTCTAACATGGGACTTATGCACATATGTGTTTCCACAACATACTTATGTCCACTATGGTTATGTAATCTAAACTCTCATTCCAATCATTGAAACATTCTTAGAGGACGTTATATAGTTGTTACACTATTTCTCGTCAAAGCAATTTTCAAGAAGATCGAAACATACATGACTTGCGTCACTAGGTAAAGAAAAACCTGGTCGAAGCGAAACGCTTACAAACACATATTTCAAGATATAGAGAGGCGAGGTATACTCGGCTCGAAATACCAAATGTGTATAATCTAAGTCTATATATATAGCATACGACTTTTGTCTCAAGAAGTAGGAGATATAATAGATAGACTTTTGAGTGACAGATAAGTTCAAGTCTTCACATACCTTTTTGTCGAGAAGTTCCACCGGTTCCTTGGGTAGTTCTTCCACTTGTATGATGAATCGCCATGAAGTCCTTGATCTTAACTACACTTACTATCCTAGTCCGAGACTTAGCTATAATAGACTAGAAATCAAGACTTATAGTTTTGATCATTAACATTGAAAAACATGCTTGATATAGCAACGCATGCGAGTTTGACCGAGCAATGCTCTAACAATCTCCCCCTTTGTCAATTTTACTGACAAAACTATCAATACATATGGAATACAACAAAGATAATGAAACTATAGTAGCTCCTATTCCATAAGTCTAATCTTCAACATTCCTTGAAATCTCCGTCCTTCCAAGTACTCCAATGATCCCAAAGGTTGTAAGTTTAGCATCACCGTTGTTGAAGATCCGTAGCTATAACAATGAGAAAGCACTGGTCTCGATCATTGTTATACAGTGTCATAGTATTATTACACACTGTCAAAGTACAATTATATCACAACTTCAACAATGCTACTATGGTGATATGTATCACTCCCCCTTAGTCAATACTCCATCTCGATCATGGAAACCACTCCCCCTTACACAATGATCCGAAAACCATATGTATTTGTAGTATGAACTACATATTAATTCTCCCCCTTTTTGTCAATAAAATTGGCAAAGGTACAAGAACGGGATCATAATGAAATTTCCACAAGAGACATTTCATGACTAAAAGAAAGGACTCACATCATCTTAATTTAGATGCAATCATATAGCCGAAGCTAATAGCATTCATCAAGGAGTTTAAAGATACAAGATAACCCCTTTAAAATTCCACAGCCGCACACCCCTCAAGATATGACCATTAAGCACAAGTTCAAAAGAACTCTCCCCCATTATATGTCATTCCCAAGGGAACAACAAGAGCGACCTTAATTTCGAGAGAAACAAAAGATTTTTATTGGACACCAAAAACCATGAAAAATGATTTTCTATATCCAAAAACACAATCAAATTAATCACAAGTAAACCCATGATTAATTTAATAGGAATCGTAATCAAATTAAACACAAAAGTGATCAACTTAATTGTTTATGCTCAACATAAGTAAACTTACGGAACATATGACTAGCATAACCATTAGACAGTGATTTCATATAATCAACACAAGAAGAATCTCATGGAATATATGAATACTCAACTAGACTAATTACAAGAAAACCCATAATTAATCTAATTGGAATACAAACAATCAAACTAATCACGAAAGTAATCAATTTAATTATCATTTGTTTTGCTCGACATAAGAGAACTTACGGAGCAAATAACTAAATAACCAACAATATGATTAATTTAGTTCACAAATGCTCAATATAACATACCTTACGGAACAACCAACCAAGCTAATCACGAGAATAATCAACTTAGTTGTATCGTGCTCAACATAAGACATATTACGGAGCCTCACAGTATTTCATAGTATATGAATCAATGAAGATCAATATTGTGGAATACACAAGGATCTATTCTATTTTCAGTCATAACAATAATAGACTTTATCCTTGTTCACAAAAGATTTTAACCTATCTTCCATCAAAGAATTGACAAAATAGGCTTAACTTTTGTGTTTGTCAAAAGTCTATTCATCCTTAAATCAATACATACATACCGATCATGAACGACTTTACTTTTGACAAAATATGGGACAACATAGTTCACGGACGTAAACACCAATATCCCATAACATATTGCAATATAACAAACCATAAGATTAAATATTGCAAACCATCATCCTCCAAATATTTTTAGAATTTAAAACCAATAAACCTAAAAAATAATACAAGAAGATGAAAAATAATAGCTATGTGTAGTCACAATCATCGCTACTCAAAGCACTAGTTATTCTTCCACCTAATCTAAAAAGAAGACATACTAGGCATTAATAAATAAACTCAGTTTTCCTTGATGATTTCATACCTCTGAAATGGTCCATCGAAATAGGAGTCACTGATATCCTTGATTTTGTTGACTGTAGAGACACCATGTTCATGAGTTAGAACGTTAGTTTTTTGATCAATGATGCGAGCATAATGATGAGCTTTAGCGCAATCAAGAATAACTTTCTTTTGATTCCTGATCAGGATGTTCTGAGTACCAAGGATTTTTGCCTGTCCATCAATAAGCTGGTTTATCTGCAGTTGAAGGTTAGCAAGTTCGTTCTTCACTTCATTCTGGACGAGAATTGGATCCTTGATAGATTATCCAACCCATGAGTTATACTCTTTCCTTTCAAGCATTTTCTTCATAATAAACTCTTGAGCTGAATCACTTCATTTGAGATCTTCCTCCATAGTAGTGTTTACTTCTTCTTTGGGAATAATTTCCATAGAGCTCCTTTATGAAGATTAATGAATGCATATATGAAATATATATATCAAGAGTATTCCATAAATAGAAACCCTAGGTTTCCTTGAGGAAAGAAAAACTGGACGTTCGTGGACTAAGCCAATACGTCAGAAAAAAAGGATGGAACCAACAAGGAAAACGCAACTGTGTTACTTTCAAGAATAATCAGAATAGCAAGATCACAGTGAAAAAGAAATATCATAAGAAATCAAACAGATGATAATCAGAAACATACTTGAGCATCTCTCAACAGCATCCTTGTACCCCCCAAGTTAGATACAAGGACGAAACTTTTCTGCTAATGGTCAGCAGAGGGAGACATAGTCTCGCCATAGGTATTGAGAGAATGGTTGTGATTTTTACCTGGATATCTGATCTCAGGATTTCTTGTCTTCCTTCGATAGATTCTGTTTTAGGAAGGTTTCTCACAGCTCTATCTGAAAACTCATATGAAGGAGTTTTCGGATTACTGAGTCTAGGACCTCTAGAAACAGGTTCAAGAGGATTTTTCAGAATGGGTCTCCAAACTCTAGACTTAGATTTACCAGAGTTGTTCTCATAAGCACAGAAGATGCTTTCATTAGTAACATAGAGATTTATGTCAGTAGAAAGCAACGAGTCCTGTAATGATTTCTAAGAAAGAGATCATTTTTATAAGTTGTCTGGTTTACTGTGAGCATAGGATTCACTGCTGCAGTCCGCTGACTGTTTACTCCATTAACAGTGGAGAGAAGCAAATTGCGAAGTTTCGAGATTTGTTTCTTCCTGGCAATACAACGGAGAGCATAGTGATTTACCTTTCCACATAAGGTACAGGTTCGTGGAGAAGACGCAGTAATCGGCATTTGTTTCATCTCAACAACCCTATGAGAAGATTGTAATAAGTTTACATCCTTTTTGACACAATCTTCCTTTGGAGAGATATTCTTCATATACTGTATGTTACGAGGTACAGAAGAGTTTTTCTTTAAAACAGAGTTTTCCTTTTCCAAGGTCATACACTGTTCATGGGCTAGTGAAAGTGATGCATCTAACTTCTCTTTCTCAACACGAAGTATGTCAAGATCAGATGAATGTGTCTTGATCAAACATTTTTCTCTAATTGAGCCTTCTTTGATAAGCTTTTCAAGATCACAAATCTTTTCACGATGTAGATCATTTTCCTGAAGAAGTTTCTCAATATCCTTAGAGAATGACTCTATGATGTTATAGAGTGCAAGTTCACGATCAATAGAATTTTCAAATTCATCAATGAGCTGTTCATGATTCTGAAGATCAACAAACTCAGTAGAATTTTTTGCAATTCTGGTGAGCTTAATTTCAGCTTTTGCCATTGTATCCAATGTCTCATTGGAGGAAGAGTGGTCAACACAAGATGTAACCATCTTCCTACCTCGGGATTCAGAAGAATCATCTAAGGAGTAATCCTTTGAGGTATTTCCGAGACACTTGACAAGGTTGAAAACTTTAGGGGGCATTTTGGTATGCGTAAGAGATTTCATCCTCAGACTCAGATTCCTACAAACACATACTTGTGAGGTCTTAAACGTGTTTTCCTGCTCATATACCAATTAAAAAATCGGGGGTCTAACAACACCACCCAATATTTCGCTTAGCAATTTGTATGGAAAAACTCCAATATACTTTTTATGAGAATCAACTAGACAGTTAGACTCAATCTATAAAAAGATATATCAAAGAGTTTATATCTCAATCTCTCGATTTAATCTTACTCAAGCAAACAACGAGTCTCGATTAAAGAGAGATAAACTTGGACGGTACCAAAGACCAATGTCCAAGGATCAATCAATATCAATCAACAACCGTTAAGTAGGACTATCCAATTGATTGATCTAACGGACAACCTGTATTATTTCTATTATATAACAAATATAATGTGGAAAAGAAATAACACAGACACCAGAAGTTTTGTTAACGAGGAAACCGCAAATGCAGAAAAACCACGGTACCTAGTCCAGATTGAATACACACTGTATTAAGCCGCTACAGACACTAGCCTACTCCAAGCTAACTTCGGACTGGAATGTAGTTGAACCCCAATCAGTCTCCCACTGATCCAAGGTACAGTTGCACCCCTACGCCTCTGATCCCAGCAGGATACTACGCACTTGATTCCCTTAGCTGATATCACCCATAACTAAGAGTTGCTACGATCCAAAATCGCATGCTTTAACAATAAACAAAACTGTCTCACACAAACAAGTCTATCAAAGGATCAATCCGTCTTCCACAGAAAAACCCTAAAGTTTTTGTTTCGTCTTTTGATATATAATCAAGGTGAACAGAAACCAATTGATAATCCGGTCTTATATTCTCGAAGAACAGCCTAGAATAATCAATCACCTCATAACAATCTTAATCGTACGGTAGCGAAACAAGACGTCGTGGAATCACAAACGATGAGACAAAGATGTTTGTGATTAATTTTATATCTTGACTATCGGAGAACTCTCACGATCTCAAGCCAATCAATATGATTGTACTCGTACGATAGAAGATGCAAGATCAGATCACACAACTACGATAAAAGTAGTATCGGTCTGGCTTCACAATCCCAATGAAGTCTTTAAGTCGTTAACCAGGGTTTAGAAGAAGAATACCAAAGGTTAAAGGAGAATCAACTCTAGCTTACAAACTAGTATCACACGAACGTGTGGGGATTAGTTTGTAGAGTTGCTAGATGTCCCCTTATATAGTATTTTAAATCAGGGTTTCGCTTTGCTCACAAAGCAAACACTATCCACTTTTAGATGAAAAACTGATTTAGATTCAAGCTAATATATCTCAACCTTTAGATCGAAATCTTAGCTTGTTATACACAAATGAAATGCACGCTTCTAGGTTTGTTAACCGTACCCAAACTTGAGCATAATTGGTTCAATAATAGTCAACCAAAAGGTTAGCCATTTGAATATTTCATACCAACCACTTTCTTTTTCACCATAACTAGTTCAAATGACTCATATGAACTAGTTAGAGAGTTGTTCAATTGCAAGGAAATCTCATGTACTACACAAGACACAATTGAAGAAAAGATTATTTGATTCACATGAATCGGTTCATGAACTTTATAGCCACGGTTTGCAAAAGCATTCCTTAGTTAAGTTCAGAAATCATCTTTAGATATATAACATATACAAGTTAGCAGACAGGTTCGCGGACTTGAAGGACTGGAAAGAATTTTCAAACTCCAGCAGAAATTCTCGGGTTCGCGAGCTTCGTTGGTTCGCAGACTGGGTTTGCGGACTGGGTTCGCGGACTTGGCTCACGCAAAGTAGTTTGATAACTCAGAAAAAATTATCGGGTTTGAGAACTTCGGCAGTTCGCGGACTGAGTTCGCGGACTTGGCTACTAGCCGATTTCCAGCATGGGACTTATGCACATATGTGTTTCCACAACATACTTATGTCCACTATGGTTATGCAATCTAAACTCTCATTCCGATCATTGAAATATTCTTAGAGGACATTATATAGTTGTTACACTATTTCTCGTCAAAGCAATTTTCAAGATGATCGAAACATACATGACTTGCATCACTAGGTAAAGATAAACCTGGTCGAAGCGAAACGCTTACCAACACATATTTCGAGATATAGATAGGCGAGGTATACTCGGCTCGAAATACCAAATGTGTATAATCTAAGTCTATATATATAGCATACGACTTTTGTCTCAAGAAGTAGGAGATAGAATAGATAGACTTTTGAGTGACAGATAAGTTCAAGTCTTCACATACCTTTTTGTCGAGAAGTTCCACCGGTTCCTTGAGTAGTTCTTCCACTTGTATGATGAATCGTCATGAAGTCCTTGACCTCAACTACACTTACTATCATAGTCCGAGACTTAGCTATAATAGACTAGAAATCAAGACTTATAGTTTTGATCACTAACATTGACAAACATGCTTGATATAGCAACGCATGCAAGTTTGACCGAGCAGTGCTCTAACACGTAATCCCCTGGAGATGATGGGCCACTGCACCCTCTGAACCGAAAATTAACAAGACAAGGGATGTGTCAAGGATTATTCTTACCGTCGAGTGAGTTGCGTCTCGGCAAGCAGGCAGCCGGTGTAAAAACTTTTGCCGCATCTCTAGAGATAAGATCGTTATGCGGTTTATCTCCGCTCGACCTGGTACTTGCTATTGGAAAAGAGCTTTGGTTTTGGTTTTGGTTTTGGCACATACATAAGTGTTTGAGTGATCAACGAAGTCTTAGAAGTGTTTGAGAGAGTTCCAACAATTTTAAATATATTTAAAAAAAAAGTCTTTGAGCATCTTCCAAAATCAGCTGGGATGGTTGGTACAAAGATTCGTGAACCGTAAGGCTTGTTCACGAGTCAGGGTATAACGGTTCATGAACCGGGTTTGCGAACCCTACAAGACTCCTGAATTCAGTTGACTACTGCTAGACTAACATACCAACTTCATGAAATCAGTTCACAACAGTTCATGTTCCCAATCGAACTCACGGTTGCAAACTGGTTCACCAACCATCCTGTATTAATGAAGCTCAAATATATATGGTTTGCTAACTGGTTCGTGATCGCTGTCGTATGCGTCAAAAATAATATTACTTTCTCACAACTTAAAATATATAATATAGCAAGGGTAAGAAAGAGTTCGTTCCTACAGAGAGGCTTTTGTTGTTATGCAAATTTCAGTTTCTTAGTAACCAAGGGGGGATTTTTTGTTTTAGCAAAGCAATAAAAGTAATTGAAAGCAGTAAAATAATTTGAATAATCAATAAGGAGAAGATATTGGTCACGGGATAGTATCATTCACAAACATGTATTTTCATCAATGACTAGAATTGATATTTTAATCTCTCATTTATTAAAAGTCCTAAGATATCTTGATCGCAAGAGTATCCCGTTTATTTCCCGATTTTATCACAAACAAAATTAAAAGATGCTATTGTGAAATCTACCTAGAAAGCAACCTAAAGTGTAAAAGCACAATTAAGTTTAACTCCCTAAGAGCAATAAGTTCTATGAAATAAGACTAATCAATGCAAACAAACGTGTAAAAGCACTAATTCGTTTTAACAAAGGTTATGATTCATATGTGACTAATAGGATATATCACTACACGCACTACTCACATTTATGCTACTTGTAATCAGGAATTTATCACTTTTTCGTATAATAAAGTTTAATCTATCAATAGAGATGAAGACTAATCTAATTGATTCCGGACTCAACCAAACTAGCATTCAAATCATAAAACATTATAAGCAATGAATCATAAGAAAAAAAGTTGAGACAAAACTAATCCTTTGATTTAAATATCATTTTTGAGAAATCAACTTTTATCCCATAACCAATAATTGTGTTTAGTTACTCATATTAATGGAGTTCATCATAATCATAATCAATAATAAACGAAGAAGATGAAAAATAAACAAAAGCAAACCCTCGTCGCCGCTCTCCTAAGTTCCAAGTAGAAAATACGTGATACAAGAAAGTAGAAACTTTCTCCTTTTGTAGCTTTTCATCTTTCCAAAACTAGGTCAATCCTCCAAAAAGCCCATATCCAATGTGGTCCACCAAGTCCATATGTGAAAATACCCATGTGAAAATATATCCCAAAAGAGGTCGCCGGAAAACTGGTACATGTGCCGGAAGTTTGCCGGAAAAGTATCTCAGGTGACCGGCAAAGTCCACCCGGTCACCGGTCAAACGATTCAACTCGGAACAAGTCAGAACCGAGTCAACTCGGCTCAGTAAGTCTACTCAGATCTAAATCAGCAGAGTCAGCCAACTCAGGCCAAGGCCATTGCACTGGCCTAAGCTCTGTTGCATAATCATTGTGTAGCAGCATTACACATCCAACCATAATGGCTGCTTCCTGCACATCAAGCCATCTTGCCCAGGCCATAACCAAGTTAGGCCCATGATTGCGCTTCACCCTTCATTCCATACTCAGCTCAGTTTCAACTGTAACAACTAATGTAATTCATGCTTGCACTTTCAGCTAAAACACAAACTCTCCCTTGCAATTGCAACTTCATTTCTTCAGTTCAAGTCCATAGGACCCTGCAACAACACCATTACAGCTGCAAAACCAACTCTGCAATTCAGGATAGCTGCATCATTGATTTACTCCCCTGAAATTGCCTGTTCACACACAAACCATTTGTAGTAACAGCTCCACCACTGCATATTGCCACAGCCCACTGCAACTGCAACATTCTTCATAGCTTGCGATAAACACCAATCATTCCATTGCATCCGTTTGATTCACTCCTTGCAGAAGCAGCATCAGTCTCAAGCCTTCGCCATCACCACCTGCAATGCCCTTCAACCTGCAATAGCTGCCACTCAGTTCACTGCCTACTCTTGCTTATGTCATTTCAATCCATCAGTTGTTATGCCAGCTCCAACTGCAGCTCAATCTGCTTCATTCTGTAACCAGCTTAACTACCACCTGAACCATTCAACTCTCAGCTCAACCCATACCAAATCACCACTGCAAATTCAGCTCATATTTGCTTGTAACTTCAGCTGGAAATTAGCTCAACTTCATGTCTATACAACCACCAGTTGAATCATCATTCATCCATAGCCATCTGACTCTCCACCAGTCCTGTAGCTTATTGCCTCCATAACCAACTGCAGCTGCAACTTCAGTAACTCAACACCTTAGCCAAACTGGAGCTGCATCAACCACCTAGAATCAAACACTGCACCCATTTCTGCAACTCCTGGCAAGCTCAACAACCCATAAGCACATAAGCTACAAACCACTTTCGTCTGTAATCACATTGAACCAGCAGCCAACAAAACTTCAAACTCCAGTAATTCACGCCATTCACTGCAACTCCATCTGCTCAGGCAACCATTCTTCTCCCTGTGATTGCTTACCCGGCTGCAACAGCTTCAGTTCCTTATCAAAATCTCCATCTGAGATGCAAGCCTGCAACTGCAACTCACTCTTGAATCTTGAAATCAGCCTTCAGTAACACAACCTGCTTATAACCCTAACATACATCTAACAAGCAATCATCCATCAGCTTCACCATCAATCTGAACTCCACCATGTTCACTAGCTCTGGCAGCAACACTGCAACCAATCAATTTCATCCTCAATAGCATATCAATCTCAACTGAACCCATTATTCTTCTCATACTCAGTTCATCTGTGAAACCACTTCCATTTCTTCTCTTCTTCTCAAATCGAAATCAACCCATCTTCTAATTCATCCCCAACAGCTGCAAAAGTAAACCCGTCACCAGATTTGAGCAGAAATCTTACATCAACTTCAGATCCCCATCTCAAACCTTAGCTTCTTTGGAACTCGAATTCAAACCCTAACGGCCTTCCTCACAGCAACAACAGATTCATTTCTCCATCTCTCTGTGTTATTCACTCGAGCATCAGCAAAAACAATTGATCATGATTCAAACCCTCATCTTCTTTCTCTGATTTCCATCAACACCTTTCTCAGATACCCTAACTGTTTGATAAACTCCCAGCTGCTCTTTACAGTATCAGCAAATTGCATCTGTTTCCTTCACAAGCAGCATCATCTTCTCAATCTCCATGCATCTCTCGATCTCTCTTCACAATTTCTTATCTCTGAATATTTCTAACCCTCAGACAAAAGCAGTTGCCGAAATGAATGAGAGAAAATTGATTCTCTCTGAAATTTAGGGCTCCGTAGGAAATTAATTGGATATAGCCACCCAACTGACATAGATAAGGGGTGGTGTTACTAGTGTAGGAATTGGAATTGATATTGGCACCCTGCAGGTTAGGATAAGGCCACCCAGTCTTTAATTGGTTCTATGAAACTGTCAGTTCCAGGGAACTGACATCTCATTCTTCATCTCTGTTGATGTATAACTTTGGCTGGCTCCAACTATCACACGCCTGTGAATCCGCCTTTTTGCGCTTTCGCTCCAAATGGACGTTTCCTCCTTCTTTTGCTCCCAAGGACTCCATTGCACCTAATAACTCAAAACTAAACATAAGATATGCAATTCACAAGGATAATAGCAAAGAAAGCATAAATACTATACATAAAATTAGGTGTTTTACAACACCTATCAAATTCCCCCACACTTAAACTTTGCTAGTCCTCGAGCAAATCAAACAAAACTTATTCTAAAGGATACATACAACTCACATGAGGGTTTACTAGAGATATACCCACAAAACCTACATTTCCAACTTACTAGTTCTTCATAATGATAGCATCCAACGCGCTAAGAAGACATAGAGATTCTGCACACTAGTCATAAGAAGTTAGACACATATATGAACACAATCTCATCCTTAAAAGTTGAGAGAGAAATAACCATCCCTTATCGAAAGAAATTCGGGTTCGGAGTGATCGAAAGTCTCGACTCTGCCTCACAAGAAAGGGTTTTATGATATTGCTCTCAATAATAAACAGCTTTTTATGGGTCACACATGTGTCCAGGTAGGAGTGAAGAGAGAATCCTGCGACACCTTGAATGGTAGGAAGGTATAACCCTCCGAATTGTTTTGAAAACCCACATCTTTTATTCATTTTGAAAACCCTTTTTATGACGATCTCTAAGAAAGGAAATCAACCACTTAACGAAGGTGGGAATATGCTTACTTACCTCATTATCCGCTCGGCGTGCAGTTAGCACCACTCTCACAGCATCCATAAAAACGTCTTCGGTCTTCAACTCTTGATGATAACTCTTGAATTTCGTAGAATCTTGACAATGTAACTCTTTCCTCTAATTCCTTGTTACTTGAAACTTCATTACGGATTTTTCTTTTTCCATTGGCTTTATTGAATAAATACAAAACCAAAAACGAACTAAACAAACCAAAATATGATGCAATGAATTGTTTTGTTTTTTTTCTTTTTTTTCTCTCTTTTTTTTTGAGACAAAAGAAAATAAAATACAAATTAACAAATAAAAATAAAGACAAAATAAAATACAAAGGCCACGGTGTGAGTACTTTACCGCTCGATTCTTCACAACTTGTATGTCTCGATATCATAAATTTCTTGACTCTCATCTTGATAATATTCGCTCTCTTACAATAGTCTTCAACTTGTAAAAATTCTGCTCCTTGTCTTGTTGCTATACTTCAATCTGAAATCTTCTCATTTTTGTATTGTTGCTTGTAAACCTTAAACGTCTTCAACTTTCCTTCGAATTTGTGATGCTCCTCTTGTTGATGATGATGGTGTTTCTATGGACCTGTTGGTGTAGAGAGGGAGAAAGTGGATGGTGCTAACTGCGAACAAGATTACAAGTGGTGTGTAAGTTAGCAATTCGATGTCACCATTCATGATTGATAAAATAGCACTCAAGAGATCAAAATAGTGCTTCTATTGGTGGGAGGTTGGGTAGCTCACCATTCTACCCGGAGTTTACGTACGGTGACACACACTCTAAAAGCACATATTTAGACAGGTACAAAGAAGTGAAGATCGGTGCCTCTCATGATGTAACATGGGTAGTCTCCACTATAGGGGATCATAAATCTAATACTGAATTCAGTCTGCACCTCATTTTCCACCGGGATGGTTAAATCCAACTTTAACTCTCATACAAGTAAGAAAACCGATCATGTTCTATGTCATCTCTAAGTTCAGTCACTCTTATGAGAATCGCGATGTAATCTTAGCGACACGTATACTATGTGACTCTAAACTAATTACAAGTTGGAGTTTTCTTATTCACTATTTTACACAAAAGTCAAAAATTTCATGAAGATAATTTACAATGCAAATGCTTAACCACTCCCCTACACTTAAACTTTACATTGTCCTCAATGTAAATTGAATTATCCAAAGTAAGTCAAGGTGGGAAATTCTAACATGACATGTGACAAGAAATCAGAAAAAATAAAAACAAAACAAGACAAGAAAAACTAAAAACAAGACAAGAAATACTCATCCTATGGGTTGCCTCCCATTTAGCGCTTAGTTTAAAGTCGTCAGCCCGACTATCTCCTTTCTTTTTGTGACTCCTCCAGGGGGAGTGCATCCACAAAATTAGCTCCTTCCACCACTTCGGAAGTGAAATTCTCATAATATGGTTTCAACCGGTGCCCATTAACTTTAAGTTCCTTGCCTGTAGCTATGCTACGAATTTCCACTGCACCATGAGAAAACACATTAGTAACAATAAAAGGTCCGATCCATCGTGACCTTAATTTACCCGGAAATAAATGCAAGCGAGAATGAAACAAAAGCACTTTTTGTCCAACACAAAATTGTTTTCTAGAAATCATATTATCATGAAAGGCCTTCGTTTTCTCCTTGTAAATGCGCGAGCTTTCAAATGCATCATTGCGAAGCTCCTCTAGCTCTTGGAGTTGTAACTTCCTTTGCTTTCCGGCCCCATCCATCTCCATATTGCATTGCTTAATATCCCAAAACGCCTTATGCTCAATTTCAACGGGTAAATGACAAGGTTTACCATACACAAGCCTAAAGACAGACATCCCAATAGGTGTCTTGTATGCGGTTCTATAATCCCACAAAGCATCATTAAGTCGCATGCTCCAATCTTTCCTTGTTGGGTTCACCGTCTTCTCTAGAATAGATTTCACCTCCTGGTTAGAAACCTCGGCTTGTCCATTTGTTTGGGGATGATAAGGTGTTGCAATCTTGTGCGACACATTGTACTTCTTCAACAAGGTTTGTAAGATCCTGTTTTTGAAGTGAGAACCCCTATCGCTAATGATGGCTCTAGGAATTCCAAACCTTGCAAAGATATTAGCTTGCACAAAATCTGAAACCACTTTAGAATCATTAGTTGGGGTGGCCTTAGCTTCCACCCATTTCGAGACATAATCAACAACAAGTAAGATATAAAAATTCCCATGAGAGTTGACAAAAGGACCCATAAAATCAATACCCCATATATCGAAAACTTCAATAAATTGAGTAAAAGTTTGTGGCATTTGATTTCGGGCACCTAGATTGCATGTTCTTTGGCACCTATCACAAGTTGTACAAAATATATATGCATCCTTGAACAAGGTTGGCCAATAGAAACCGCTTTCAAGTACCTTGGGAGCTGTTCTCTTACCCCCAAAATTTCATCCGCAAGCATAGGAGTGACAAAAAGACAAGATAGAATTAAACTCGGATTCGGGAACGCACCTTTGTAATACTTGGTCACTACCTTGTTTCCATAAGTATGGATCATCCCATATGTATTGGTTTCCTAACTTCTTAAGTTTGTCCCTCTCAGCACGAGACAAGTTCTTTGGGATTTGTTTAGACACCAAGTAGTTCACAATGTCAGCATACCATGGTTCTCCAAAGGTAATTGAGAATAGTTGCTCATCCGGGAAACTTTCACGGAATGGGATAGCTTCCTTGTCCACAACAAGATGGCTCAAATGATACGCAACGGTGTTCTCAATTCCTTTCTTGTCCTTGATTTCAATATCAAACTCTTGCAAGAGTAAAATCCATCGTATGAGCCTCGGTTTCGCTTCTTTCTTCATTAGCAAGTACCTAAGTGCTGCAGGATCAGAAAAGACAACAACTTTTGTACCAATTAGATAAGAGTGAAACTTTTCCAAAGCAAAAACAATAGCTAACAACTCTTTTTCAGTGGTTGTGTAGTTTTGTTGGGCCTCATTTAACGTTCTATAAGCATAATAAATAGCATGAGGTATTTTCCCCACACGTTGCCCAAGCACCGCACCAACCGCATAGTCACTTGCATCACACATGATCTCAAAAGGCTTGCTCCAATCCGGTGGTTTAATGATAGGGGCTGAAATCAAAAGTTCTTTCAAACGATTGAATGCCGCCATACACTTTTCATCAAAGTTAAAAAACCACATCTTTTTGCAATAAGTTGCAAAGTGGTGATGCTATCTTGGAAAAATCCTTGACAAATCTACGATAAAAACTGCATGACCAAGAAAAGAGCGTATATCCCTCACCATAGTGGGAGGGGTTAAAGCAGGAATAAGGTCTATTTTAGATTTATCAATTTCCAAGCCTTTAGAAGATATTATATGGCCTAAAACTATGCCATGAGTTACCATGAAATGACACTTTCTCCCAAATAAGCACAAGATTTGTTTCAACACATCGTTCAAGGATTAGTGACAAGTTGTGCAAGCAAAGGTCAAATGAATCACCAAAGACACTAAAGTCATCCATAAACACTTTGATTATGTTTTCAACATATTCCGAAAAAAATACTTACCATACACCTTTGAAAGTGATGAGTGCCAAATAATGTATATATCTATCCCTTTTTGTTGGCATTTAACTCATCTTTTGTGCAGTAATTCTACATTTTATCCCATATTCTGTATTTTCATTGTTTTCAAGAATAAATATTTTTCTTACTTAATTTTGCATTTTTAGGTAATAAATAAAGTCTGGATGACTTGCGGAGCGGAAAAGAGCTGAAGAGTGGTGAAAAGCCGGAAGAAATTACGCAAGGAAGCCGCAAAGAATGGAGCGCACGTCCAAAAAGCTAGGAATGGGCTCAAGAAGGAAGAATTGTTCTTAAAGAAGATATGGGCTTGGCATACCCAAGGCCCAAAACCCTTACCCAAACCCATTTTCTATATCCATACCCACCTCCATTCTCAGCCGTTAGATTGGATCCATCTCATCATCCAATGGTCGCTTCTTCATCGTTCATCAAAATCTGAAGCACCTGCAAAACACCATAGTGCCTAAATTCCAAGCCTTCAGATTAGATCACATTTAGATCCTACGGTCTCTTCTTTGCCTGCGCATCAAATCTCGATACTTCCGCTTAACACTTCAACACCTAACCCCATCTAGAGCCGTTAACTTCGTTGTATCAAGACATCCGACGGTAGATACCAGCCTCTTCAGGCGGAGCCGTCCGATTCACCTACCAGCTTCGATTCCAGTGGCTCAGCTTCGCCAACATCTAACTTTGATGCGCCCGCTCAACACCCTAAAAACGGATACCCTATACCCTAAACTGTCGACCCATTCTTCTCCTCTTTCTTTCTTCTTCTCCTCCACCCGACAGTTGCAGAGCTGCAACTGCAACACCCATTCCGCCACCATACCTCTGCCACAACCACACCACCTTCTTTATCATCACCACCACCTACCGCACATGGTAACTTTCAATCAACTTCATCAACATCACACGATTTCAGTGACGTGTGGAATTGATGAGAATGATTGCATGTTATCAATCGAAGCTAGAAAAGGCATGGGAAGGAGCAGTGAAGTCAGAGGAAGGATGGGTCAGCGATTGATTGAAGAAATTGTGCCATCAAAGTAAGATTTTACGAAACCCTAATTTCTCAATTTTTGGGATTTTTATAGAAAACCCTAATTTCTGTTAGGAGAAGCAATGAATTAGTTATGGGTTCAATTTGTACTGTCAAAAATTAGGTAAATCATATACCTAATTTCACTGTTGAATTTGGGTATTTTTCTATAAACCCTAAATTGGGTATTGGGTATAAAAGGGAACCGTGGGTTTGTGTGTGAGGTTTTATCTCTGGACTAGCCAGTGTATCCCCATGAGGGCTGGACTAGCCAGTTCCTCTTGGGTAGATTTTTCTTCCCTGTTGTGTATTTGTAGATTTAATTTTAATTTGCAATTTTAATTCCAAATTCAGTTTTAGTTTATCTTGTTTTCAATTCATGTTTTGCTATCCATGTTTTGCTATCCATGTTTTTCCATGTTCTGTGTATTGTTCAGTTTCTCCATTTGATGTAATGTTCTGTACTGTTTCTGTTATGTATGTTCTGAATCTCAAATGCTAGGACTAGATGAAACCATGAATCAATAAGATCGTCTTCATCATGTGCAGCTCATGTTCAGTGTTGCTAAGCCCTTAGACTAGTTGTGCTTTAATCAGACAATTAGCACTTTGGTAATTCTCTTAGCTGTGAGTAGAATATCCCTTAGGTTAATGGTGGATTCAACATCCTAGTGTTCTTTCATCACTCTTGTTTACTGTTTTGTGTGAATGTTAGGCTAAAGCCTGTGAAGCATTGGATTGATTGAGCAGTGGGGAGAAACTAGTGCTCACTAGTGACTGTGAGCAAGCTGGTTCTCTTCCCACTCTAGTAGTATGCCTAGGCTCACCTTCACCATTTCACCTTCACCATTTCACCTTCACCATCTCCCCTGCCCTTGGCTTAGGCCTTGGTTCCATTATTCTTTGTTTAGTTTCATTGTTTTATCACCTTCACCATCATCATTGTTGTTTGCTGTTTGCTTATGCCATTGTTAATATGCACATGTAGATTACTGTTGTTTTATCATTGTATATATTGCCACATTGTATATAATGATACTATCTCCATTGCCATCCTCACTGCCTTGGTCTTTCCCTTTGCTATATTGGCTTGTTTTGCCCTGTTATGCTTCCCTGAGGAGCCTGCATTACCCTTCTGCTGCTGCTGAAGCCACTGCTGCTGCTGCAACTGAGCTTGCCTCAGCTAAGACCACAGTTCAGGTTAAGGCCTAAGGCCCAGTTCACTGTTACCAAGCCCAGTACACATCAAAAGAACCCAAGCCCAAATTCAAAACCAAAGCCTAGTTCACTACCAAGCCCAGTTCACAAGTGAACTGTTAAGCCCAGTCCACAGTTCTCTCCAAAAGCCTAGTGTACTGATAGGCTAAAGCTAAAGCCCAGTTCATTCCCAAAGAACTCAAAGGCCCAAAGCACAATCATAACCCATTGGTTACCAAAATCCATTGGTACCCAAAGCCCAACAATAGCAACTAGAACCTAAAATAGCTAAACACTACAAAACACCCCCAGTCTCTGTGGATCGACCCGTACTTGCACGAGCTACAACCGACGACCGTGCACTTGCGGTATTACTGTAGGCCCGTTTTCATTGCTCTTCAATTTTATACGCTTTCCCGGGCCCACCAAGTTTTTGGCGCCGCTGCCGGGGATTGGTGCTGTGTTTTTCACACTCCTTCGGGCCCACCAAGTTTTTGGCGCCGCTGCCGGGGAGTGGTGCTGTGTTTTTCTTGTAGTTTTATTAGCTATTTTTGCATTTCACTGCATAGCATTTGCATCTGCATCTGCTTCACTTCCTTTGCTGTTGGTCCTGCTGTTCTGAACCTGTTTTTCCTCCGCTGGGGCGCCACCAAGGAAAAGAACCAAAGCCCAACTGGGTTTTTGCAACAATATCAGAGCAGCTGGGCTGTGCTTAAAAGGTAACCCATTTAAGAGAACCCGAATTGTGGGCTTCCAATTTTTAATTGTGGGCTTGTAATATTAAAGCCAATTTTTGGGCTTCTCTTATTTTCTGTTGGGTTTGTAATAATTTATTTGTGGGCTTGTTTGTTTACATTGATTATGGGCTTGTGTATTTAATTTTTGTGGGCTTGTTTAAATTGGACTTGTATCTTGTATTATGGGTTTAAACCCAGCTGAGCTTGTAACCGATCCCGCTAGGTTAACTCGTTAGTGGGCCGAGTACCCAAATTCTAGGCCGAGATTTTGGACTCAGTTTCACCAAACGTTTTCAAACCAGCTGAGCCAAAGCAAACACAAAACCAACAGTGGGCTTGCTCCCATTCAAAAACCAAATTTTATTTTCTTTTTTAAAAAAAACAAAAAAACAAAAAAACAAAAAGTTTCCAAATGTCTCCCGACAAAACCAAATTTTTCCCAAAAAGTCCAATCCCATTAAAAACCAAATTTTCTTGTAGATAATGTGTTAGTTCAATTTCCTTTTGTATATATTTTGTGCTCATCCATTGTGACTCCGAATATGTTGGAGTATTGCCTTGGATAACGGAGTTTTAATTCTGCTTTCGCCGAAATCGGGTATTCTCTCTCCTTTTACTCTACTCAGCATGTCCCTTTCCATATGTTGCATTTTAATTCTTTCCATATTTTTAAACATTGAGGACAATGTTTAGTTTAGGTTTGGGGGTATAGAGTAGATACCACGATAATATGCCATAATTGAAAACAAAACTCCATCTTTTTGAAAAAAATTGAAAAATTCCAAAAAAAATTAGAAAAATGATAAAAACATAAAAATGGAGCTCATTTACCTTGAAATGTTGACTCTTGTGCAAATATGTAATTATTAGGAGTCTTAGTCTAGATATTTAGGCACCCTGATTCTAGCACAATTCACATAGTGATAAGAAATTTGCACGCGCACGATCTACCAATACATGTATGGCCTCGATCTTCAAGGTGTTTGATAGGAAGTTACGATTGCCAATCACTTTAGAATACTGAACGAAACTTGACTAGCTTGTTCTTTGGTTGGTTGGGATAGAAGGTGGAGGTTACATTAAGAAAGACAACCATCGAATTTAACTGGGTGCATCAAAAAGGGCTACCTCTTGCAAAGTGTCATGTAATTTTTTGTTTCTTTTTCCTTATGTATCAAAAGTTCTTCCAAAAAAAAAAAAAAAAATCAAGTATTAATCAATTCCATCCTCTCTTGTTCCAAAAATAAAAGAGAGTAGTCAATGTAAATAAGAGTCATGTAAAGAGTCATCTTTTGTTGTTTCATTGTAATAAGCAAGGAGGGTGTATGCCATTGATGTACAACGCGAGTAATTGTGAAATACCTCCAACTCATTCACAATTCTCGTAAAGTCCGGACAGCTAGCTAGATTTCGACCTCGGTTCTTAGCCTGAGAAACTATCTCTTGGTGATTAGTAGTCATAACTTCAGATCTTTCTTTACACATGTGTAGATACACTTTACACTCTTATCACATGTCTTTTTTTTGTTATCAGTGCTAGGATTGTGCCTTTGATAGCTAGATTGACATCTCCATTTTGCTGTGAGCTTAAACTGTTTTGCACATGTCACATTTGATGGAATCTGAGCTTATATTTTGACCTAGAACTTTGTAGGTACGTTCTAAGTAAACCTTCACGAGACTTCAACTCGTCCACTAGGGACACTTAGTGGTTTAAAAGGCTTAGTGCATACGCTAAATGCATTCGAGAGACCAGCGACAGTGGTATAGTTAGGATTTCCTTAGTTTTGTTTTACTTGAGGACAAGTAAAATTCAGGTTTGGTGGTATTTGATGAGTGCCAAATAATGTATATATTTATCCCTTTTTGTTGGCATTTAACTCATCTTTTGTGCAGTAATTCTACATTTTATCCCATATTCTGTATTTTCATTGTTTTCAAGAATAAATATTTTTCTTACTTAATTTTGCATTTTTAGGTAATAAATAAAGTCTGGATGACTTGCGGAGCGGAAAAGAGCTGAAGAGTGGTGAAAAGCCGGAAGAAATTACGCAAGGAAGCCGCAAAGAATGGAGCGCACGTCCAAAAAGCTAGGAATGGGCTCAAGAAGGAAGAATTGTTCTTAAAGAAGATATGGGCTTGGCATACCCAAGGCCCAAAACCCTTACCCAAACCCATTTTCTATATCCATACCCGCCTCCATTCTCAGCCGTTAGATTGGATCCATCTCATCATCCAATGGTCGCTTCTTCATCGTTCATCAAAATCTGAAGCACCTGCAAAACACCATAGTGCCTAAATTCCAAGCCTTCAGATTAGATCACATTTAGATCCTACGGTCGCTTCTTTGCCTGCGCATCAAATCTCGATACTTCCGCTTAACACTTCAACACCTAACCCCATCTAGAGCCGTTAACTTCGTTGTATCAAGACATCCGACGGTCGATACCAGCCTCTTCAGGCGGAGCCGTCCGATTCACCTACCAGCTTCGATTCCAGTGGCTCAGCTTCGCCAACATCTAACTTTGATGCGCCCGCTCAACACCCTAAAAACGGATACCCTATACCCTAAACTGTCGACCCATTCTTCTCCTCTTTCTTTCTTCTTCTCCTCCACCCGACAGTTGCAGAGCTGCAACTGCAACACCCATTCCGCCACCATACCTCTGCCACAACCACACCACCTTCTTTATCATCACCACCACCTACCGCACATGGTAACTTTCAATCAACTTCATCAACATCACACGATTTCAGTGACGTGTGGAATTGATGAGAATGATTGCATGTTATCAATCGAAGCTAGAAAAGGCATGGGAAGGAGCAGTGAAGTCAGAGGAAGGATGGGTCAGCGATTGATTGAAGAAATTGCGCCATCAAAGTAAGATTTTACGAAACCCTAATTTCTCAATTTTTGGGATTTTTATAGAAAACCCTAATTTCTGTTAGGAGAAGCAATGAATTAGTTATGGGTTCAATTTGTACTGTCAAAAATTAGGTAAATCATATACCTAATTTCACTGTTGAATTTGGGTATTTTTCTATAAACCCTAAATTGGGTATTGGGTATAAAAGGGAACTGTGGGTTTGTGTGTGAGGTTTTATCTCTGGACTAGCCAGTGTATCCCCATGAGGGCTGGACTAGCCAGTTCCTCTTGGGTAGATTTTTCTTCCCTGTTGTGTATTTGTAGATTTAATTTTAATTTGCAATTTTAATTCCAAATTCAGTTTTAGTTTATCTTGTTTTCAATTCATGTTTTGCTATCCATGTTTTTCCATGTTCTGTGTATTGTTCAGTTTCTCCATTTGATGTAATGTTCTGTACTGTTTCTGTTATGTATGTTCTGAATCTCAAATGCTAGGACTAGATGAAACCATGAATCAATAAGATCGTCTTCATCATGTGCAGCTCATGTTCAGTGTTGCTAAGCCCTTAGACTAGTTGTGCTTTAATCAGACAATTAGCACTTTGGTAATTCTCTTAGCTGTGAGTAGAATATCCCTTAGGTTAATGGTGGATTCAACATCCTAGTGTTCTTTCATCACTCTTGTTTACTGTTTTGTGTGAATGTTAGGCTAAAGCCTGTGAAGCATTGGATTGATTGAGCAGTGGGGAGAAACTAGTGCTCACTAGTGACTGTGAGCAAGCTGGTTCTCTTCCCACTCTAGTAGTATGCCTAGGCTCACCTTCACCATTTCACCTTCACCATTTCACCTTCACCATCTCCCCTGCCCTTGGCTTAGGCCTTGGTTCCATTGTTCTTTGTTTAGTTTCATTGTTTTATCACCTTCACCATCATCATTGTTGTTTGCTGTTTGCTTATGCCATTGTTAATATGCACATGTAGATTACTGTTGTTTTATCATTGTATATATTGCCACATTGTATATAATGATACTATCTCCATTGCCATCCTCACTGCCTTGGTCTTTCCCTTTGCTATATTGGCTTGTTTTGCCCTGTTATGCTTCCCTGAGGAGCCTGCATTACCCTTCTGCTGCTGCTGAAGCCACTGCTGCTGCTGCAACTGAGCTTGCCTCAGCTAAGACCACAGTTCAGGTTAAGGCCTAAGGCCCAGTTCACTGTTACCAAGCCCAGTACACATCAAAAGAACCCAAGCCCAAATTCAAAACCAAAGCCTAGTTCACTACCAAGCCCAGTTCACAAGTGAACTGTTAAGCCCAGTCCACAGTTCTCTCCAAAAGCCTAGTGTACTGATAGGCTAAAGCTAAAGCCCAGTTCATTCCCAAAGAACTCAAAGGCCCAAAGCACAATCATAACCCATTGGTTACCAAAATCCATTGGTACCCAAAGCCCAACAATAGCAACTAGAACCTAAAATAGCTAAACACTACAAAACACCCCCAGTCTCTGTGGATCGACCCGTACTTGCACGAGCTACAACCGACGACCGTCCACTTGCGGTATTACTGTAGGCCCGTTTTCATTGCTCTTCAATTTTATACGCTTTCCCGGGCCCACCAAGTTTTTGGCGCCGCTGCCGGGGATTGGTGCTGTGTTTTTCACACTCCTTCGGGCCCACCAGAAAGGTAGCTGGAGCATTGCATAATCCAGAAGGCATCCTTATATAAGCAAAAGTACCGAAAGGACAAGTGAAAGTGGTTTTCTCTTGATCCTCCGGTGCTATCACAATCTGATTGTAACCTGAATAGCCATCAAGGAAGCAATAATAAGAGTGTACAGCTAAACGTTCCAGCATTTG
This sequence comes from Papaver somniferum, assembly GCF_003573695.1. NCBI lineage: Eukaryota > Viridiplantae > Streptophyta > Magnoliopsida > Ranunculales > Papaveraceae > Papaver > Papaver somniferum. The sequence continues at coordinate 79,273,308 of NC_039366.1, forward strand.
ATCAATAAAACGCAATGGAAAATGATCCTTCATAGTGGTGGCATTCAATTTCCTGTAATCAATACAAACCATCCAACCGGTTTGCACACGAGTTGGGACAAGTTCGTTCTTATCATTCTCCACCACCGTCACACCTGATTTCTTTGGTACTACTTGTACCGGGCTCACCCACTTACTATCAGATATGGGGTAGATAACGCCCACGTCCAAAAGCTTTAGTATCTCCTTTTTCACAACTTCCATCATGGGAGGGTTCAAACGACGTTGCGCTTCCCTTGTAGGATTTGCATCGTCCTCCAAACGAATCTTGTGCATACATACGGCAGGGCTTATACCCTTGATATCGGCAATTGTCCATCATATGGCCGTCTTGTACTTCCTTAGCACCCTTAGAAGTTTTTGCTCTTGTAATTCACTAAGCTTGTTAGAAACAGTCACAGGAAAATCTTCCTTGTCACCCAAGTACAAGTACTTTAGGTGATCGAGAAGAGGTTTCAATTCTAACTTTGGAGATTTAACAATGGAAGGTACAAGCTTTCATCACTGCATGGTAAAGAAATAAAAGAGATATTATGAGTTTCCGGGCATCCTTGTAGTGAATTAAGATCACCAAGGGCTTCATTGACTTCATTACCACACTCTACACCATTATCCATGGATGTAGTTAAAACGGTTTCCAAAGCATCTTCACCATTCAATTCAAACACTTGTTGTGCCAATTTATCCATAACGTCAATGGAGAAACAAGAATGGACATCGTTAGGATATCTCATCGTCTCGAAAATGTTGAAACGTATTGTTTCTCCATCAAACTCCATAGTTAGTGTTCCCTTATCCATATCAATAATGTTTTTCGCCATTTTCATGAAGGGACGCCCAAGTAGCAATGGAAGAGACGAGTACGGTGACCCTTCATTCATCTCTAACACGCAAAAGTCAGCTGGAAATACTAATTGATTAACCTGCACAAGAACATCCTCAACAATACCCATTGGGTAAACATTAGAGCAATCGGCTAATTGCAATACAATTCCAGCCTTTTTAAGAGGACCTAACTCAAGTGAATTTTATATAGATGCAGGCATAACATTAACGGATGCACCTAAATCCAACATAGCTTTGTTAAATGTGGTGTTACCAATTGTGACAGGAATGTCAAAGCTACCAGGATCCTTACATTTCAGTGAGAGTTTGTGTTGTAAGATTGTCGAAGCATTCTCCCCCATACTTAGCACTTCATTACCTTTGAGCCTTTGCTTATTGGTACACAAGTCCTTCAATACCTTCGCATACTTGGAAACTTGCTTGATAGAATCAATGAGTGGTATGTTCACATGGATTTTTTAAAGAACGTCTAAAATCTTCTTTTCTAGTTCCGCCTTCTTGGAGTTTGCAAATATGCGAGGAAAAGGTAAAGGAGGAACATAAGTAGAAACCGGAGTTTTAGAGTTAGGAATAGGTACCTCAGAAGTTTGGGGAGAATCATCACTCTTCTCCTCCAAAACAGGTTCCTTTGGTGTTTTTACCTTGCCCGAATCAGTAACCTCGGGTTGCACAAGTTGTGTACCACTTCTCAACGTAATAGCATTGACACCCTCTTTTGGGTTAATGGGTTGAGAAGGGAGTTTACCACTATTTTGTGCCTTCAATTTGTTTATGTCCATCGCCATGGAGCCCATTTTTGTCTGCAAATCCTTGATAGCACTCTTAGTTTCCTGCTAACTTTCTTTAAACATAGTAGAAATGTCTTGCATAAAAGTTTGAAGCTTTGCATCGATATCAGAACCTTGATTTTGCATTGATTGTTGTGGTTGTTGAAATTGTTGTTGTTGCGACTGGAATTGTTGTTATTGTGGTTGAAATCCACCCGAACGGTTGAAAGTAGGTTGTTGGACTGCACCTTTCTTGTTGGCATAGCTAAAATTTGGATGATCTCTCTATCCCGGATTGTAAGTGTTGGAGTAGGGATCATACCGTCTTTGCTGATTTGGAAAGACCGCACTAGCTTGCTCCAACTCTTCACCATATGAAGGTAAAATAATTGCTGCCATATTTTCCATCATTTGCTCCATATTATCCATCCTTTGATCACAGTGTGATGATAAATCCGTAACTTCATGCACTCGCCTAACCATTGGTTCACCTCTTGTGTAGAATTGTTGCGAGTTTGCAGCCATGCTTTCAATCAACTCGGTAGCTTGGGACACCTTCTTGTTCACTAGTGCACCACCACCCGCTGCATCAAGAAGATATCTATCACTAGATTGGAGACCTTTGTAGAAGTATTGGATTATCATAGCGTTACTGAATTGATGGTGTGGACAGCTTGCCACCAATCTCTTGTATCGCTCCCAACATTCATATAAAGATTCTCCCACATTTTGCTTTATCCCACATATCTCTTTGAGAATTTGGGTAGCTTTTGACGCAGGAAAATACCTCTCTAGAAAGAGTTTCTTCAACCCGTTCCATGTAGTGACACTTCCAGATGGTAAAGAGTACAACCAATCCTTGGCGCTATCCATGATAGAAAATGAAAAAACTTTCAAAATTGCACCATCGGCATCAGTCACCGCTGGAAGCATGGCCTTGACAATGGTAATGAATTCCATAAGATGTTTGTTTGGGTCTTCATTCACCATGCCATGGAACTTTGGTAACTCTCTAAGCAACCCCGGCTTGATGTCGAAGGTTGAGTTTGTCTCAATACACCACCGTTGTGCATCAAGCCTATGAGAAGCCAAGTCCTTGAGTGTACGATTTGCATCACCCACTGCTTCTTCTTCTTCTTCTTCAACTAGTGGTTCTTCTGCAAATGGAACCTCTTGTTCTTCTTCTAGTTGTAACTCTTCTTCCACTTCTAACTCTTGTTCTTCCGTCGTGTCTTGACTTGGTTGGAGTATTGTGCCTCTTCGAGTAGCTATCCCGCACCTTGGATAATTCCAATCTTTAGAAGCTAGGGATTAGGTACCTGAAAACAATTCTCGCTAACAAGTGATAAACAAGACAAGAAACAAAAAGCAAATATGAAAGCAGAAATGATGATAACAAACTAAAAACTTAATAACAAGCCGTATGCCTCCCCGGCAGCGACGCCAAAATTTGATCGCCTTCGTATGCGTCAAAAATAATATTACTTTCTCACAACTTAAAATATATAATATAGCAAGGGTAAGAAAGAGTTTGTTCCCACAGAGAGGCTTTTGTTGTTATGCAAATTTCAGTTTCTTAGTAACCAAGGGGGGGATTTTTTTGTTTTAGCAAAGCAATAAAATTAATTGAAAGCAATAAAATAATTTGAATAATCAATAAGGAGAAGATATTGGTCACGGGATAGTATCATTCACAAACATGTATTTTCATCAATGACTAGAATTGATATTTTAATATCGCATTTATTAAAAGTCCTAGGATATCTTGATCGCAAGAGTATCCCGTTTATTTCCCGATTTTATCACAAACAACATTAAAAGATGCTATTGTGAAATCTACCTAGAAAGCAACCTAAAGTGTAAAAGTGCAATTAAGTTTAACTCCCTAAGAGCAATAAGTTCTATGAAATAAGACTAATCAATGCAAACAAACGTGTAAAAGCACTAATTCGTTTTAACAAAGGTTATGATTCATATGTGACTAGTAGGATATATCACTACAAGCACTACTCACATTTATGCTACTTGTAATCAGGAATTTATCACTTTTTCGTATAATAAAATCTAATCTAGCAATAGAGATGAAGACTAATCTAATTGATTCCGGACTCAACCAAACTAGCATTTAAATCATAAAACATTATAAGCAATGAATCATAAGCAATAAAGTTGAGACAAAACTAATCCTTTGATTTAAATATCATGTTTGAGAAATAAACTTTTATCCCATAACCAATAATTGTGTTTAGTTACTCATATTAATGGAGTTCATCATAATCATAATCAATAATAAACGAAGAAGATGAAAAATAAACAAAAGCAAACCCTCGTCGCCGCTCTCCAAAGTTCCAAGTAGAAAATACGTGATACAAGAAAGTAGAAACTTTCTCCTTTTGTAGCTTTTCATCTTTCCCAAACTAGGTCAATCCTCCAAAAAGCCCATATCCAATGTGGTCCACCAAGTCCATATGTGAAAATACCCATGTGAAAATATATCCCAAAAGAGATCGTCGGAAAACTGGTACATGTGCTGGAAGTTTGCCGGAAAAGTATCTCAGGTGACCGGCAAAGTCCACCTGGTCACCGGTCAAACGATTCAACTCGGGACAAGTCAGAACCGAGTCAACTCGGCTCAGTAAGTCTACTCAGATCTGAATCAGCAGAGTCAGCCAACTCAGGCCAAGGCCATTGCACTGTCCTAAGCTCTTTTGCATAATCATTGTGCAGCAGCATTACACATCCAACCATAATGGTTGCTTCCTGCACATCAAGCCATCTTGCCCAGGCCATAACCAAGTTAGGCCCATGATTGCGCTTCACCCTTCATTCCATACTCAGATCAGTTTCAACTGCAACAACTAATGTAATTCATGCTTGCACTTTCAGCTAAAACACAAACTCTCCCCTGCAATTGCAACTTCATTTCTTCAGTTCAAGTCCATAGGACCCTGCAACAACACTATTATAGCTGCAAAACCAACTCTGCAATTCAGGATAGCTGCATCATTGATTTACTCCCCTGCAATTTCCTGTTCACACACAAACCATTTATAGTAACAACTCCACCACTGCATATTTCCACATCCCACTGCAACTGCAACATTCTTCATAGCTTGCGATAAACACCAATCATTCCATTGCATCCGTTCGATTCACTCCTTGCAGCAGCAGCATCAGTCTCAAGCCTTCGCCATCACCACTGTAGTTGCAGGAAATCCTACAACACACCCCTTGTAATAATTTGTAGATCTAAACATAAAAATGATGATAAGAATGCTAAAATTATAAAGAGACACAAGGTTTACGTGGTTCGATCAATTTGATCTACATCCACTGGGTTAGGTTTTACTATGATTATTTGTAATTACATATGGATTACAATTGAGACTCCATTAATGAGTATTTGGAGCTCTCTCTCTCTCTCTGGTTTTTGGGGAAGAATAAGAAGATAATAATAATACAAGTTCCTTTTCTATCTCCTACCTTTCTCTTTATATAGATATTTACATAGTGGATGACAGCTCATATGTGGTGGGATACAGCTAACATTTCCCCTAATTTCGGAATCACCGTGCGATGTTCTTGCAGGCTCACGTTGGATCTTAATTTGCACACATGCTACGTTCTCTCGCAAGCTTCCCTACATTCTCACGAGATCTTATTATTGTGCGATATTTGGATCCTACATCTTGCCTCTTTTTTCTTGAATATTGCTTGAAGAGCAATCTTTAAGGAAAAATCCGTCTTGTTGAAGTAGTCTTTAATCTTTATTGATGAAGGAACGAGCGAAAGAATACTAGACTTGAAAAGTACGTACTTGCCTCTATTCTTTTGTGAAGTTCTGGAACGTTGCGAAGTAAATAAGAAGTATCATCTCTTGAAGTATGCGAAGTATGAAGTATCCTTGAAGAAGTATAAGAATCATGAAGTATCCTCGATGAAGTATAAGAAATATTCAATTCTCGAAATATAAGAAGTATCCGTCCTTTAATGAGAATAATAAGTATTTCCTCTATTCATGCGAAATTATTACTCCATTTTTGGTGATTCTTGACGAGAAGATAAAGAACATAAAATGTTTTCTTGGTAATCCATAGTTGCATATGTTCTTTATCTATGAGGGTAGAATCTTTGAGAAAATGTTGAATGTGCGAATTGTTTCCTCATTCTTATCTTGCCTCTGTCTCATGTGTTGTGCTCATGCGATAGTATAATCTCTTCAAGTTGCTTATAATTGTGTGAAATAATTGAGAGAAATAATAATATCGTTCGGAATAATCACATTCTGAAAAATTCTGACACATTTGACGAAATTTTGAATCATTCTGCGAAATTCTGAATCATTTTGCGAAATTCTGAATAATCCTGCGAAATTCTGAACAACTCTGCGAAATTCTGAACAACTCTGCCAAAATTCTGCAAAATTCTGAATAACTCTGCGAAATTCTGAATAATTCTGCGAAATTCTGAATAATTCTGCGAAATTCTGAATAATTCTGCGAAATTTTGAACAACTCTGCGAAATTCTGAATAATTCTGCGAAATTCTGAATAATTCTACGAATCTAATGCTTATGTGATGATTATGTTATGAAATGTGTATGCGATATTTATGCCATGAAATGCTTGTGCAATGCTTTTATGATGCGAGTATGATGCTTGTATGATGAGAATGCTTATCTATTGCAATGTATAGTTAATGTTTGTGTTACTTAGCTCATTTTTCCATCTAAAATTGATTTAGCTTTAAATTGCTTACATTCTTCATTTCTCTGGCTTTTTCTTTAGTGTATGCATTCCTCTTCGTGTAGTTATTGTTCCTCACAAGTTCTTACTTGTGTTTCATCTTTCCTCTTTCCTGCACTATTAGTATCTCACAACAGTATGATCATAATATCAAGTCTGCGGCATTTTCACTGCCTTAGTTTCATTTCCATGTACATATTCGCAAGCTTGTTTGCTTACATATAATCATTCTCGCAAGCTTACTTGCTTACTCATTTTCTTATGTGGTCTTATTTTGCCTTCCTAGTTAAAGGTCTTATTTTGCCACCTCTTGTCATTGCGACAAAATCGCAGGACGTCTTTGCACTTTCATGCAAAAACCCATTGATCTTGCCTTAACTTTTTCTTTTTTGTTATTGCCTCTTCAGGATTTTTGCGACAATATGACAGGCCTAAATATTCTTGCGAAAATAAAGCCCCATGACATTGCCGTCTTGCGACGAAATCGCAGGACGTCTTCACACTTTCATGTAATGACCCATTGATCTCGTCTTCTCTTTTTCTCTAGTATTATTGCCTCTTCAGGATTGTTGCACAAATATGACAAGCCTTAATACCCTTCCCTGTTTCTAGCACCATTATGTAGTTGCAGGAAATCCTACAACACACCCCTTGTAATAATTTGTAGATCTAAACATAAAAATGATGACAAGAATGCTAAAATTATAAAGAGACACAAGATTTACGTAGTTCGATCAATTTGATCTACATCCACAGGGTTAGGTTTTACTATGATTATTTGTAATTACATATGGATTACAATTGAGACTCCATTAATGAGTATTTGGAGCTCTCTCTCTCTGGTTTTTGGGGAAGAATAAGAACATAATAATAATACAAGTTCATTTTCTCTCTCCTACCTTTCTCTTTATATAGATATTTACATAGTGGATGACAACTCATATGTTGTGAGATACAGCTAACATTTCCCCTAATTTCGGAATCACCGTGCGATGTTCTCGCAGGCTCACGTTGGATCTTAATTTGCACACATGTTACGTTCTCTTGCAAGCTTCCCTACATTCTCGCGACATCTTATTATTGTGCGATATTTGGATTCTACATCCACCTGCAATGCCCTTCAACCTGCAATAGATGCCACTCAGTTCACTGCCTACTCTTGCTTATGTCATTTCAATCCATCAGTTGTTATGTCAGCTCCAACTGCAGCTCATTCTGCTTCATTCTGTAACCAGCTTAACTACCACTTGAACCATTCAACTCTCATCTCAACCCATACCAAACCACCACTGCAACTTCATCTCATATTTTCTTGTAACTTCAGATGGAAATTAGCTCAACTTCATGTCTATACAACCACCAGTTGAATCATCATTCATCCATAGCCATCTGACTCTCCATCAGTCCTATAGCTTATTGCCTCCATAGCCAACTGCAGATGCAACTTCAGTAACTCAACACCTTAGCCAAACTGGAGCTACATCAACCACCTAGAATCAAACACTGCACCCAGTTCTGCAACTCCTGGCAAGCTCAACAACCCATAAGCACATAAGCTACAAACCACTTTCGTCTGTAATCACATTGAACCAGCAACCAACAAAACTTCAAACTCCAGTAATTCACGCCATTCACTGCAACTCCATCTGCTCATGCAACCATTCTTCTCCCTGTGATTGCTTACCCAGCTGCAACAGCTTCAGTTCCTTATCAAAATCTCCATCTGAGTTGCAAGCCTGCAACTGCAACTCACTCTTGAATCTTGAAATCAGCCTTCAGTAACACAACCTTCTTATAACCCTAACATACATCTAACAATCAATCATCCATCAGCTTCACCACCAATCTGAACTCCACCATGTTAACTAGCTTTGGCAGCAACACTGCAACCAATCAATTTCATCCTTAATAGCAGATCAATCTCAACTGAACCCATTATTCTTCTCATACTCAGTTCATCTAAGAAACCACTTTCATTTCTTCTCTTCTTCTCAAATCGAAATCAACCCATCTTCTAATTCATCCTCAACAGCTGCAAAAGTAAACCCGTCACCAGATTTGAGCAGAAATCTTACATCAACTTCAGATCCCCATCTCAAACCTTAGCTTCTTTGGAAATCGAATTCAAACATTAACGGCCTTCCTCACAGCAACAGCAGATTCATTTCTCCATCTCTCTGTGTTATTCTCTCGAGCATCAGCAAAAACAATTGATCATGATTCAAACCCTCATCTTCTTTCTCTGATTTCCATCAACACCTTTCTCAGATACCATAATTGTTTGATAAACTCCCAGCTGTTCTTCACAGTATCAGCAAATTTCATCCGTTTCCTTTACAAGCAGCATCATCTTCTCAATCTCCCTGCATCTCTCGATCTCTCTTCACAATTTCTTATCTCTGAAAATTTCTAACCCTCAGACAAAACCAGTTGCCGAAATGAAGAGAGAAAATTTATTCTCTCTAAAATTTAGGGCTCTGTAGGAAATTAATTGGATAAAGCCACCCAACTGACATAGATAAGGGGTGGTGTTACTAGTCTAGGAATTGGAATTGATATTGGAACCCTGCAGGTTAGGATAAGGCCATCCAGTCTTTAATTGGTTCTATGAAACTGTCAGTTCCAGGGAACTGACATATCATTCTTCATCTCCGTTGATGCATAACTTTGGCTGGCTCCAACTATCACACGCCTGTGAATCCGCCTTTTTGCGCTTTCGCTCCAAATGGACGTTTCCTCCTTGTTTTGCTCACAAGGACTCCATTGCACCTAATAACTCAAAACTAAACATAAGAGACGCAATTCGCAAGGATGATAGCAAAGAAAGCATAAATACTAGATATAAAATTAGGTGTTTTACAACACCTATCAGTTTGCCAACCTACCCTGAGCAGAAATATCAGTAGTTCTGAATTTCTCTCTTTTAATGTTTGAAACATTCCCAAGTGGTAAAATCATTGTAGGGGAATTTTTAATTGATCCACAAATCAATTCACCCAATAAATTGTTTAAAACTAATATTGTTAAGGATCTTTAAATATCTTTGCTAAAATCATATTTCGAGATTTTTAACAAGACAAGCTTAACTTGATACTTCTTCTTTGTAAATCTACTAGGAGTCATACGACATCGTCTCAATAGGTGGAATGTTAATATAGTGAGTAAAATATAATGGTTCTGTCCTCACATACGTGATATAAAAGTTCTCCAAATGTTTTTGTTGATTTTCAATCTTCGAGGGTGATGTATACTCAACTACCAAATTTTAACCTAGTCTGGGACTTGACTTAGTAAACTAGAAATCAAGATACAGTTTTGATATCTAAAAAGATATTGAAAATTAGTTTCAGATCTTGCCTTGAGTATCAAAAGAAAATATCTAAACTTAAGATATATGAGTTTAGCACATGTTCATATCACTATGTCGACATCTTGTGGAAATTCCAAGTTCAATCTGTGTACATATCGACGTTTGCAAAACCCTCGAAGATAACAGACGTATCGACAACATAAAAACGGATTTAATTCTTCCGTATTGGACACTTGGTGAAAAAACGGGGGTCTAATAACCACACCTAGTATTTCGTTAGACAATATATATGGACTAACTCCAAAATAATTCCAAGAGAATCAACTAGACAGTCAGACTCAATCAAGGAAAAACATCCAAGAGTAATATCTCAATTCTTCAATACAATCTGTAATCGAACAGATAGAAATCCGTGAGCCTGATTGACATGAGAAATAACTTGAACGGTACCAAAGACCAATGTTCAAGTGTCAATCAATTTCAATCAACAACCAAAGGTCGGATTTACCAATTGATTGAACTACGCACAACCTGTGATATTTCAATTATATAAACAAATATAATGCAGAAAAGAAATAACACAGACACCAGAAGTTTTGTTAACGAGGAAACCACAAATGCAGAAAAAACCCGGGACCTAGTCCAGATTTGAACACCACACTGTATTTAAGCCGCTACAGACACTAGCATACTACAAGTTAACTTCAGACTAGAATGTAGTTAAGTCCTAACCAAGTCTCACATCGATTAAGGTACAATCACGTTCCTTACGCCTTTGAATCCCATCAAGACTCTACGCACTTGATTCCCTTAGCTGATCTCACCCACAACTAAGAGTATCCACGATCCAAAGCCGAAAACTTTATAAACAAATTTGTCTCCCATAGAAAAGTTTATTTTGATAGATAAATCTGTCTCCCACAGAAGTACCTATGAAGTTTTGTTCCGTATTTTGATAAATCAAGGTGAAAATGAACCAATTGATAATCCAGTCTTACATTCCCGAAGAACATCCTAGAAATATCAATCACCTCATAATAACTTAACTATATGGTAGTAGATCAAGTTATTGTGGAATCACAAAGAATGAGACGAAGAGCTTTGTGATTACTTTTTATATTTTACCTATCGGAGATAAATCTCGAGCAAATCTTAAAGAAGATAGTACTTAATACGATAGAACAAGTAAGATCAGAATACGCAACTACAGAAAAAATAGTTGGGTCTGGCTTCAGAATTCCAATGAAGTCTTTAAGTCTTTAACCTATAATGGTTTTAGGAAAAACCTAGGTTAAAGGAGAATCGACTCTAGTACGCAACTAGTATCACACAGAAGGTGTGGGGATTAGGTTTTTAGTTGCTAGAGTTCTCCCTTATGTAGTCTTCAAATCACGGTTTAATAGCTTAAAAACAAAGCAATCAATATTCACCGTTAGATGAAATCCTGATTTTAGATTCAAGCTAACTTTGCTTAAAACAAAAGCAATACGTCTCCACTGTTAGATGGTCTTAGCTTGTTAAACATAAATGAAATATACCTTCATTTAGATATGGGTAACCGTACCTAAACGTGTATATTGAGTTGACTCAATAAGAATTAACCAAAGTTAGCCATATGAACACTTTTGTAGTAACCACATTCATCTAACACTTCTAGATTAAATGAATCTAATTGTGTTACTCATAAAGTTGTTCAATTGTTTATATTCTCATAGAAGTATATAAGACACAATTGAAGCAAAATCGGATTTGATTCAAGAGAATCAATTCATGAACATTTAGCCACGGTTTGCAAAGATTACATTACTTAATTTATAAATATATTTGTTCATGAGTATGAAATCATACTTAACCGATTTTAGAACTTAACCAACTAAGTTTGCAAACGGGTATGCAAACTTAAGTTCTGGACTTTTGGTCTTGTCTGACAATTTGCAAACGGGTACGCATATTGTTGTCTCGGACCTCAATTCAGGTAAAACCATTCGCATACTGGTATGCAAACTTGGTTCCCGGACTTTGACAGTTAAAACCGTTCGCATACTGGTATGCAAACTTGATTCCGGACCTGAATCATGCCACAACAATTTGCATACTGGTATGCATATTATACTATATCCATACGATGGTTAATTGTTCTACACTCCCATTTCTACCACTGAACATCCATAGAAGATGACAATAGCTGTCTGACACAAACTATTAGCTTATAAGTAATTTTCAAGTGATCGAATGATCAATAAGAAACATTATCATGTAAGATGTTTCAAGGAAACTTTCACATGATCATCTATTGACTTATTATTTAGTTTCCAACAAATAAATTGTTTCTAACTAAACTCGTCAAGAATAATAATGAACGTAGCTAAAGCAAAAAACTTTCCAACACATATTTCGAGAAATAGATAACCGAGATAAATTTGGCTCGAAATATCAAATGTGTATAAAGTAAAAGTTTATCATTAATACAAAACAAAGCTAGGCTAAGTTTTCCTTTGTTATTGGTGGTCAGGATTTGTCCTGGCAGAGGTAAATCAAGGGTTGTGGTTCTCTTTGCCACCCCATACGACTCGCACGCGTGGCATTAGTTCCAACATTATGAATGAAAAATGAATAATCAAGTCAAGATGTGGATTTTAAAAAATTATAACGGAGAGGTTCGAACTCATGACCTATTGTGTCGTAAGAGTGGCCTCTAACCAGTGTTCCACCTTGGTTGGAATTAATAGAAAATATAAATCAACGGTGGTGGTTTGTTCAACTTAAATATCATAATTGCTTTATCCATTAGTGTTTCACTAATTGCACATAATAAATAATCTATTCATTATAAAGTGTTCTTTAATTAGTGTTTCACTAATTGCTCATAATAAATGGTTAATCATTTTTTAATTATAAATGTTTTCTTAATTAATTATAATATTTATTTCTATTAATAAGTAATTCTGATAAATAATATCAATAGACATTTCTGGCGACAATGAGTAGTAGAAGAGGTGGAGGCCGAAAGATTAGTGGTGGTTAAGGACAGAGCCAAGCACAATTATATTTATTTTTGTTCTTTTATCGTAAAATGAGATACAAAGTCCATTTTTCACATGTATCCAACTTTCCAAGAAATTTTTCTCCTTGTTTCCTCAAAATCCTGGCTCCGCCTCTGATTTGTGGTGGAAGAAGTAGTGACGGTGAGTACAGATGAGTAGTGATGGACAATATTAATTTTATGTTGTCGCTACAACGTCGATAACATCGTAGTGTGGAAGATGTGGTTGGTTGTTTTTAACACTTTTGATAAATGAAGGTACCATATATTTCAGGGATGATATCATACAAGACAATATTTTCATGAACGTAGTTGGGTCACCCAAATGGTACCCATGTTATCTTTGGTACTATATCGTATAAATCATGATTTTTTAATGTTAAAAAAAATTGATTGCAATACAAAAAAGAATATATACACGGAAAAATAATAATGAAACTAATCAATTGAAGAAATTTTGTTCAATCTAAACCTCATACATGGCATTTGTGATTGAAAATTAGAATTGCGTCCAACAACCTACATGGGGTGGGCGGCAGTGATGGTGGCAGTGGTGAGAGTCAAAAATTGACATTGAGGAGGCATATTTAAAAAAAAAAAAAAACATGTAAACTTTGGTGGACTAAACGATAATATATATGGACAAAGTACTATTTATAAAATAAACTAAAAAAATTACGTAGTTATTAAAAATTTAAGGGGTTAGAGCCAGGTTAGTCAACCCTTGGCTCTGCCACTAGGTGGTGGTGGATAAAAGAAATGGATTCATATGGTTTTACGGTGGTGGCGGGTATTGGTGAACAAAAACATATTATGCTAATTTCGTAACGCCAATATGTAACGTTATATATTATAAAGTATATAAAACGTGGTTGATCATTCTAATGTTAAAATAAACTCGATAAAACACATGTCCATTTTAAAAAATTGGTGCAATCAATTTCCATGTTATGTAATAACTAAACGAACGACACGAATCAAGATCAGAACATATGGAATTATTTATTATCGATTTGTCTATGTAAAGAGTGGTCAGAATTTGTCCTTGGCAAAGATAAATTTACCGCTGGGGTTTGTTCAACTTAACCATTTTTAAATATTTTATTAACTAGTGTCTCATTGATTGTTCATAATGATTAATTAAATTTCTATTATAAATGTCCTTTTAATAATCTAACATAAATACATAATTTTATTAATAAATAATTTTACTAAAAACTATATTAATTCTAACGGTGGCGGGTGTTTGTGAATAGTGGAGGAGGTAACATTACTATTGGTGGAAGAAATAGTGGCAGTGGATGGTTTTTATGGTGGTGGGTGTTGGTAATAGTAGTGGATAATAATAGTTTTTGCTTTTTAGTGAGTTTTATTGACCGAGGAAAAAAAATCTTCACAAAATATGCAACATTATATTGTGAAAGATGTAATTGGTTGTTTTTAGCACAATTGATAAGGACAAAAACCAAATATTTCGAGAATGATACCGGAACGTATAAGACACTATGATCATGACTGTTGGATCACCGAAAAGTATCCGTATTATATAAAGGCAATTGGTGTACCCGCGTAAGAGAACATTATCGCTCTCTCAAGTACTATTATTCTTTTTCCTGAAAGACCATCAATATCGAGTTGTTTCGCGACAACTACCTAAAAGACAACAACGTACTTTCACTCAATTCCCGATATAAAACCTTATTGACCAGGAAAATATATTTACAGTGTAAAATATTTGTTTGAAAATTATGTTTGTTCATCAAAATCATCATAAAAAACTCTAAATCATAAATCTAAATTTTGCCTCCGATGTTTATAGAATATTTTTTATATTTTACATTCTCAAATCATGCGACATCTTGATTACAAATCAACAATATCAAATTACGGATCAATATGTATAGGGTTCGTTCACTGGGTTAGAAGGTATAGTAGATACAGATGGGTAGATCACACAAAACAGAACACGACTGAGAATAGTTCAATAATTTGGTCAATAAATAAGGTCAAAAATTTAAGATTAACTTTCTATAGGACTAATCAGATCGGCTTTGATAGGAGCCGATTAAAATATGAATTAATAATAATTTTCACGTAAAACAATTACAAAACATAGTTTGGCTAACTCTGCCTATGTAAAGAGTGATCAAGATTTGTCCTTCCTCAATTACTATGTTATGTGAGAAGAAGGTGATATCTAAGATTGAGGTACAATTCAAATCTATTAGATTCATGCCATTTACAACTGGACGCCTTGAAAAAAACTGACGTGTTTTTATTATTATTACAGTTAAGGGATACATTGACCACACTTGCGCAAATAACTCACTTCGCAAATGATCGCTGTTGCATGTATTGTCAAATTAATTAAGGAAATAAATATAGTTTCCTTAGTTACAACACATTCTCCATATTCTATTACATTTTTAAAACCCTTATCATCTAAAACACCACAAGAAACAAGATTTTTGCAGATGTCTGAAACATGAAGAACTTCATTCAAAGTGAGAGTCTTGCCATAAGTGAGCTTGAGCCCAACTTTGCTTTTTCCTACCCAAAGTTGTAGATGAGTTACCCATATAGAGTTTCTCGCCTTCCCCTACCTTATTATGAGAGGTGAACATATCTTTGTTTCCACAGACCACCAGAGTCTACCCACCAGTCTCTCACATTTGTTACCAAATTTACTTCAGACACCGTGCCAGAAAATTCATCTTTGTTGTTTTCAACCAAATTAACATTATTTTTCTTTTTAAAGTCCTTACGGTTTCTACAGAAAACCGCCATATGTCCAGGATTTCCGCAAGCATAGAAATCACCCTTAAGGCCAGAAGCAGTGTCTGGAGTATTTTGGATATATTAACTTAGACTCGATGTAAGACTTATGTTCTTCTTATTTTTTTCCAAAATCTATTTATTTAGGAAAAATGAACATTGCAAATATATAACATCAACAAAAATTGGACATATTGCGTTTGACAATAATGGCTACTGATGGTCCGGAAACGACAAAAGAAAGGAATTGATGTAGAAGAATTGTTGGGATATACAACGGATTACTTGATACGAATGAAAGAGGTATAACTATTTCGATTCTGAAATCACATAAAGTTCAAAGTAGAAGATGACATCAAGTTTAAAGTTAGTAACAAATATAATATGGCTAACTAAAATGTTAAAAACAAACAGGATATATAAACTTAGAAAGCCGTGGGACTTGAATAGGCCACTTTTGAAAACTACAATCTTAGAAAGCAACCATCCACAATACCCTAATTTTTTTTTAATATTCAACATAGAAGATGTCAACTTTTGGTAAAGGATCTATTGACAACCTATTAATTTGAAATAGGATCAGGGAGTACAATATGTGTTCAAGGTTCTTTATGAGGTAATGTGTCGCCAGATTGTATTCCAAGTGAAGGTATGAACATATAGAAGTGACAAAATGTCCAAGACTTTTGAAGTTACCAAAGCCTTCGTTAAGACGAACTGCTTGGCACAATACTTTGTTGAAGATTTAATGGCAGAGGTTCGCATATATACAATCCCTTTGAAAAGGTAATGGGTACACATTTTAAACATTGTCATCTAATGGATGTTGAAAAATTACAGGAAAATCATGTGACATTGGAGAGTTTGTATCATCCGTTCGATGCAAAAAAATATTATTCTCTGCCTATTTGGAGGATCGACAACATGACCTATGATAGATGAATCAGCTTGAGTGAAATAGGAGCATGGTAGACTTTTATGGACGATATTAATTAGTTGATTTCACTGAGATGAGCGCTGCTGACGACATATTTCCAAAAAATATTTAAACTTCCGTGTTCATGTAGAGCATTATCTCATTATAAGCAATGAACCTAAATAAAAAATTGGCTTGAAGTTAAGATTATATTTCTTTCGTTTGAGCAAATCTCTGCGGTAAAATATTATAGGAAAAAAACAAGAAAAAAAAAGAGGAAAATCACAACTATTTTTATGACAAACCCATATTAAATCATAAGGAGTTGATAAGTATTCGGGATACAAATTATGCAATATATTAAAAATGAACCAACATCATGGCCCGTACCGTTACGGCACGGGTTAAGGGCTAGTCTAGAATACAAAACAAATCTTGGCTAAGTTAGGCTAGATAAAGAGGGGCCAAGATTTGTCTAGGAGGGATAAATCTATGGACGTGGTTTTTTCAACTAACCATTATAAATACTTTATTAATTAGTGTGCTATTAATTGCTCATGATGAATGATTAATTAAAAGTTAGGCTAGATAAAGAGCGACCGAGATTTGTCTAGGAGGGATAAATCTATAGCCGTGGTTTTTTCAACTAACCATTATAAATACTTTATTAATTAGTGTCCTATTAATTACTCATGATGAATTATTAATTAATTTTTCATGATAAATATTCATTTAATGAATATAATAAATACTATTGATTGGCAAAGAATTTGGTGTTGGCGAGTTTCGAACTCAGGTAACTGGTATCATCACTCAATGACTTTACCACTATACTACAGTGACCTCGGTTAAAAATTATATTAATAATTTTTAATGGTGGTAGTGAAAGACGCAGTGGGTGGTGGAAATAGTGGCGGGTATCTGTGAGTGGTGTAGGTGGTAACATTACTAGCGGTGGAAAAAATAGTGCGCATCGCTGTTTTTTACGTACGGTGGTGGATGTTAGTGAATAGTAGTGGACAATAATAGTTTCGTGTCTTTACAAAATGGCAACATTTTATTGTGATAGATGTAGTTGGCTGTTTATAGCATAACTGGTAAGGACAAAACACAAATATTTTGAGGAGGATACTAAATCATATAAAATAATATGATCATGACCGCTGGATCGCCCAAATGGGATCCTAGCTATTTATAGTACCCGATCGAACAAATCACGGTTTTTAGTATTAGAATAAAATTGATTACATTTCCAGAATACAAAATAAAGTTTGGACGAGTTAGGCTAGATAAAGAACGATTAAATTTATACTTGCAGAACATAAATCTACCGCTATTAACGATCAGGTTTAATTAAAATTTAATAATAAATATTAGATTTATATTTCATAATAAATATTTCTTTAATGAATCAAATGAATATATTTTTGTTGACAAATAATAAATTTATCTGATATTAACCATATCAGTAAGCATTAATGGTGGTTGTAATAGTGTGCAGTAGTGGGTATTGGTGAGACCGGTGGAGTGGTGACGATAATGTGGTGGTGAAAGAAGCAGTGGTAGTAGGGTGAGAAAAGGGGTCCTAAGATAGATAAATTAAGCACTAATAGTGGTTGTGATGGTGGTAGATCGGAGGTGGGAATAATGGTGATGGGTGTTGGTGAGATTGGTGGAGGGGTGACGACAATGTGGTAGTGGAAGAAGTAGTGGTAGTAGGGTGAGAAAAGGTGTCCTAAGATAGGTAAATTATTTAGTCATCCTTGGTTAATTTTTCTTTGTTTTAATTTGATTTTAGTTTTCAAATTATTTTTTTTATTATTTTTTTTTTAAAATTAAAACAATTTCTAAAGGCCAGATTTTTCGAAAAAAAAAAAATTTATTGTGATTTTAAGAGTTTCCGGGTAGGGGGCAAGAAGAAAAACGAAACCTATAAAAAAATTGACCAGTCATGCAACTATTTCTCTTTCTTCTCCTTTCCCCTTCTCTCCAAAAAAAAAAAACCCTTTAGCCTCCATTAATCTCTTGCTCATATCTGGTCCTTTTTGGACCAGATCTGAGCAAAATTTCTTTTTCTTTTTAAGTTTTAATTGAATAAAAGTATTTTTGTTTTGTTTTTGATGTCAATTGAAAAATTTCTTCGATATTTGGAGCGATTTTTCTTCGCCATTTGGGGCCAGTTTGTCTTCGTTTTGAGGGTGTAGATGGGGAAAAACGATTTGCTGGTTTTTAAGGAATTGAGGAGACGACCGTACGGAGGAGACTCCTCGAACCGAGCGAAATGTTAAACCTCACACAGATGCACCGCTGCAAAGGGGGTGCTTTAGATTCGAGAGATCAATCTGTAGTACTCCGTCCTAAATCAAGACAATGACCGTTCCAGAGTAAATTCGGTCACAAGAGAGAATGGGTTGATCTGTAGGAGGGAATCTGAGAAATGTTTGGAATCAATGATAATCAAAGATTGTGGGTGTGTGAATTCTGAATACGATAAGCTCTGAGTGATTGAAATTGATCAATTGAGAGTAGTTGCTCAATTGATGAGTTGATGATCTCGTGTTGTCAGTTTGACGTGAGATTGATGATACTGATGATGATTCAATCATGATTCAGAGACTTATTTATATTGCTGGAATTGTAGACACGATGATTCCATTAAGTGTGACAGTTGATGGAATCAAGGAGTGGGGAAGTGGAGATCGTGTTTGAAACCAGTTGCTCAACGTGTGGAGACTTGGTCGATTTTCCACCCACTACCTCGTGAATTCCTTCAACTGATTGCACGACTTGGTCACATTCCATCGTGTGTTTGAACACACGTGTTGTAGACCGCCAGACCAAAACCCTAAGTGATATCCCCCCAAGTGACACGATTGACGTCTCGTGGTTTGTTAGTCAATTGATACTTCGTGTTTTGATGGGACGATGAGTCCATGTAGACGTTGAGTTGAACATGATGTTTTGAAACTCGTGAATTGAACATGTCATGAGACAGAGGTATAGTTCTTACGATGAAGTGAGCAAGTATTGCTCATTCGATGGATCGTTGAATATTGATTGTTGAACCAATATTCCTTGGTTTGAACAAATATTTGTCATCTGAGCAAGTGTTGCTCATGTGATGAATTGTTGAATATTTGGTCGTCTGAGCATGTGTTGCTTGTCTGATGGATTATTGGCAGCGTACCAAAAATATTAATTAGAATACTGGTCGTTGAACCGAGCATAATTAATAAAATTAATGACCATGAGGTCATCATAAAATTATTAAGCTTAGAATCTGGAATGATGATCCTCGGATTCAGAAACCCTAATTTGATCAATTGATGATCAATTCATGGTTCGTCAGAGTTTCAACCATGGGATGGAGGAGGGAGCGATTACATGGGACCGTGGATAAACCATGTAGTGTCCATATGCTCACGTGAGCAAATACGAAGAACTCCTGAAGAGTTGAAGATTTTTTGGTGAAAGAATGATTAAATGCTGGTTTAGTCATTTATTCGAAAATGCTCGTCTGAGCCTTAGGTGAGAAAACCTAATTAATTATGACGAGGAAAGGGACCGACCATGGAGTCATGAAACCGGCCCTGGGTTGTCCCGTGACCGCCTGATGATCACTTCATGAAAATCCAAAGTGTTTGGGAGAGTTTTGGACCTAATACGAGCAATTGTGCAAATTAGGTCAAAACTGTGAAAATTGATGGGACCGGCTTCCGTGATCCAAAGAGACAATCTTGGTCGGTCAATATAGCGTGCTCGTGTCCCCAAGGCGTCCGCATCTCAGTCCTGAGAATTTTGATATTTTTTCTGGTGTGCAATTGAGCATCCATTCGAGAAAATATGCCAAAATTAGGGTTTCGACGAAACTGAGGAAAACACCATGAGATGATGAAAAATAATTATAAAATAAGGAATGAGGAGGCGTGGGACCGCCGTGGTTAAGGCATGGTCGGACGGTCATGACCACGGTCCCGTGGTGCCTTTTCCTTAATTTTATAATATTTTGATGATTTTATGAAAAATTCATGAATTTTGAGAAATTTGATGAATTTTGGGAGTTTCCATGAATTGAAGGAGTTTTCATGAGTTCAAGTAAGCAAAAGATATTAAAATGATAAAACAAGGGCGTGTGGGACCGTGGAAGACATGGCCGGCCGGCTAGGGACCGGTCCCACGAGTTTCCCTAATTTTATAATATTTTTTAGGTATTTTGATGATTTGAGGGAATTTTTCCTAATTTGAGAGAAATACCATGAAATCCAGGAAAACTAATAATAAAATAATAAAACAAAGGGGCGTGTGGGACCGACTAGGGCATGGACGGCCGGCCAAGGCCCGATCCCACAAGTTTTCATAATTTATTTTATTTTATTATTATTTGATGATTTGTGCAAAAATACCATGAAATCAAGGAGTTTTTCATGAAATTAGAGAAATAATAATAATAATAATAAAATAATAAGGAACCGTGGGTGTAGGGCTGGTTGGGACCAAGGCATGGACGGTTGGCCAATGGTCACGCCCCACACTCCTTTCCTTAATTTTAAATTATTTTTATGGATTTATGGAAGTACCATGAAACCGAGGAGCTTCCTCAAGACGAAGGAGATTTGATAAAATGAGAGAATTTTCATCAAATCATGGAAAATAATAAAAATGCATCAAAATATAAAACTGGCGTGGGATTGACCATGACACGGTCGGTCGGTCGTGTGTCCGTGCTCCCAGCACCTTGGTCAATATTTTTAATTATTTATTATTTTCTTCTCTATTTTGCATAGGTTCATCGTTTCGTTGTATTTTTGAAATACTCGTTCGTGCGGTGACTGTTAGTGTATCATCGTTGAATACACCTTCACCATTTGAATCGGGGCTTACTTAGAGGTAGCTCAGACGCCCGATTGTTGATTATTTATTACTAATTGTGGAATTCAGTGGAGAATAATTCACAAAACTGAGTAATAAGATGTTTATTATTAATTCATAGGATCAGCTGAGGATTCGACTACGAATTCAGAATAATAAAGTGAGCATTACCATTCCATGGGATCGTAGATTCGACCATAGAATCAGAGTAATTAAGGTTTATCTATTACCATTTATGAGACCAGTTGTGGATTCGATCATGAAACGGAGTAATGAGGTAATATAGTTATTGATATTCTATGAGATCAAGCTGTGGATTCGATCATAGAATCAGAACAATTTTTATTGTCATTCCACGGGACCAGTCATGGATTCGACCATGTAATAGGGGCGATTGTAATTAGGAATAATTAACTTTTGTGGCTCTATACTAGCAGAGCAAGCTGTCTAGGAGCATTAATTATCCTGATACGAGCTTGCCGGTAAGTCATATCCTTTATATAGTCAGGGTAAACTTGTTGTTTGTTCCTGAAGACGTTATCGCTCTATACTAGCAGAGCAAGCTGTCTAGGAGCCGTACATCTCGTGATGCTATATAGAAATAATCACTGAAGTATTCAATATTCATGAGATATGCCGTTGTCCAGTCGTGAGACTACATATATACATGTACTCTGAGAGAAAGTACTCTCCGTTGAGAATTCGATGAGAGACTCGTGTCTCGATACTCACGTCTGATTGCTGAATCAGAGCTTCGTATAATTATGAGTTTACGAATTTAGCCTTTGTTGAAAATCCACCATCTACATTAAGTACCCTGCTTACTGAGGAAAGTTGTGTTCCTCAGTCAGCATTAAATGGTGATTTTCCGGCCATAAATAATAATACCGGTAATTGAACTTAGTCGTAAGTTGAGACGTTACCGGATTTAAAGAACATGAGCAAACCACGACTTGATGAAGGCTTCAATGTCATAATTGGAGCGTCTTTTGATGAACATAAATTGGTGTTGAACCGCTGGTTTGGACGACGAGTCCGTGGTCGGTTAGGATTCGCGGGTCGGGCCCAATAAGGAAATCCTTAGAAAATTAGGTTTTGGAAATAAAATTGATATAAAAGGAATTAATATTTTTTTTTTTATTTTCCCACAACCGATCAGTGC
Organism: Papaver somniferum; assembly: GCF_003573695.1. Classification (NCBI taxonomy): domain Eukaryota; kingdom Viridiplantae; phylum Streptophyta; class Magnoliopsida; order Ranunculales; family Papaveraceae; genus Papaver; species Papaver somniferum. The sequence goes on from NC_039366.1 coordinate 79,295,780, forward strand.
TTCATCACCTCTCCACCACCTTTACGCTAGCGGCAGAAGGAAAAAATTCGCCGGCGCTCCACCGTCCGCCGTCGTCCGATCACCGACCGACCAGATTTCCGTCGGTGCCGACCAGGTAAGCGCCGATTTTTTTTCCAGATGTTATTACCTTCATGATGAAGTTATATACATGTGTGTATATTAGTGTGAGTTTTTCATTTTATGAAAAACTCTCGTTTTTGAAAACGTATGTTCGTTCGATCGTTAGTTTTGTAAACTAACTATAATCCCTGATTTAGGAGAGATTTTTTTTTTAGTATATGAACCTAGGTTCAGTGATAAAACTTAGTTTATGAGCTTTCATGTGTACCAAGTTTTTATCATAAAAGAAGTGAATTTTCATGAAATCGGAATAATCTTTCGTTTCAAAGACAAATAACGATGACACGAAGGAAAATATGTATGATGAACTTGTGTCCAGTGATAAAATTTTGCTTATGAGCTTTCATGTAAATACAAAACTTTATTATATGTATGAGATGTGAGCTTTCACAATATTTTTTGAAATAAACCTTCGTTTTAAAGACAAATAACGACGATACGAAGGAAAAATAATTATATATATATATATATATATATATATATATATATATATATATATATATATATGTATCCGTGACATATATTGTGTAAAATATGATGGTATATTTTATTTGCATGAACTTTTTTTCATTAGATAAAATTCTTGAGAATTTATGTAAGCAATGTTGCATTAATTGCTGTTTTTTTTCGAAAAATCAGAAACGTGGGTTTTGAGGAACCTTCGAAGATAGACAATATATTTATGATGAAATATTTTATTGTTATGAACTTCATAGGTCAGTTGTGTGAATGTTCATATTATGAAAATTGTGTCCGTGATTTCATGAAAAATCAGTTTCGGAAATTAAATAAAGTTTCGTTCGTTTTTGCAGTTTTCGAAAAGACAAACGATTTTGGGGTGTTAACTCTAGCATTACTATCACTATTGTTAGTGGAAGTATAAAAGGTAAGAGTTAAGAGTTACCATTTTTGCTTGTATTTCCTTGATTTATATCTGGACGGCATACTGAAGTAGAATGTAGTGTGAACCTTTTCAGCTACTTAGCAAAGATGTCCAATTCCCAAGCTGACGACGCCTCGAGGGAAGAGATGTGCGTTGATGATGGTATCTCCAGAGATGAGACATGCATGGATGAAACTTCCGTTGGGGAGACGAAGACGAAATCCCTGGGATTAAGAATGTCCCGAACATAGATGATGCATTCTTTGAAAAAGATATTCCAGGAGCTGAGCAACATTTGAAATCCCCAGTGTATCGTCTTTTGATAAATCCCAGAACTGTTACTCAGAAGAAATTGGTGACTCCTAAGACAGTGATTCGATTTTGTCTTGAACGAGGGGTCTTCGCCTCATCAATCATAGAGTTTAAGCTTTCTCGACGACCTTTGGAGAAATTTGCGGCTGGGCGAGGCATATGTTGGGTTTTCCTCATGTGAGGACTATGCTCGACCAGGCGCAGGTGACGAGAGCTATTCAAGCTTCTGGAGAGTTGTTCATTTATCATGACGCAAGTGGTATTGTGGCTCTGTTTGCTCGCTGGTGCATTCCCACTCACACTTTCATATGTAGATGGGGAGAGTTTACCATTACCTTGGAAGACGTGGCGGCTCTGATGCATCTCCCGATCACGGGCAATCTTCCTGGGGATCTTTCAGATGAGGAGACCGCCGTTTCTCATGTCTTGACAGCTGCAATGGAGAAAGCGAATAAGGCTGGTAGTAAAGGATGCTATGCTTCCTGGTTGACACACTGGTGGCCCAAAGACGAGGTTTCTGATAAACCCATCGACGGTATGTTACCCATTGCTGCTTTCTTATGTTTATGGTTGTCCAGAGACGTTTTTGAAGACAGTGGAAACTTGTTGAAGCCTTTTGTGATTCCCTTTGCTATTAAGATGGCTCAAGGTGAGCAACTTCCGATAGGTAGTTTATTCTTAGGCTCCTTGTATTACAACCTGGACTCCTTGATTATAGACTCCAGTGTGTCGAACGGCTCTATGAAGATTGAGTATTATGCCAACACGATGTTTCTTCAAGCTTTGATGTGGGAGAATTTTAAGAATTATGCACCTACTCCACGTAATGTTCTGCAAGGACCGAATACTGATGCTCGCCATACTTTCCCGGAGAAAGATAATGCTAGGATCATGCGTTGGTCCACCAAGCAGCCTCGTTCTAAAATACGTTTTATTGATGTGTTAGATGAAGAATCTGAGTTCAATTTTCGCCCGTGGGTGTCAGTCCCTGATTATGTTTCTCAGCCGATGACTTTCAATACTGGAGAAGGCACGAGTTTGATGTCTGGTGCGCATCTGAGTGATGGAGAAAGATCTTTCATGTTGAGTTGCACTCCTGGTCATTTGCTATCAGTCACGTTTGGAGAGCTTTTAGTGGAGGAGTATAACATTGATAGAGCAACTCGAAAAATGGGTATGGATCAGTGTGTTCCAACCATACGGAGGAGGAAGACATCAGTTGAGCAACTCAGGACTCATTTGGATCATACTCACGTGGATGGAAGTAGCTACTGGTTTCCTGGTTCTGGTAGATTCACCTATGTAACCCCAGGTTATGTAGAGTTCTGGGATCAGCAACTTGGGCGTTTGCGTGGCTTTGTAAGATTTCCCAGAACTCCATTCAAGGATCTCTCTTCGGCTGAGATGATTTCCAGTCGACCAAGATTGAAGTATCTTTCTGGTGATAAACGAAAGTCGTCTCCAGGATGCTCTCAGGTTTTTTTTTTTATATAATCTTCACGAAATTATAAGAACTGTATTCTGATTATATTACTGGATTTCACCACAGGACGGTCGTAATATACGACCTCAAATCGGTGTAGATTTCTCAGAGACTGAGGCGGTTATTCATGGCGGAGAAGGCAAGCATAAAGGTTATAAGCTGTTACCCAATACCGTAAAGTCCCCAGTTGGTGCTTTGGTGAGTTCCCAATATTTCCCACTGTTATTTTCATTGCTATTAACATTAGAATCATGAAGCCAATGTTGTTAATTTTGTTGCAGAATTTTACTCCATCGAGTCTTGAAGGTCTTCAATTTTCTGCTACCGAACAAGCAATCGCTGATTTGAGTGACGAAGAAACTGTAAGTATTTCTTCACATGTTCAAATGTGGAGCTTCATGGATGAAAATATTGATTGTAAAGGACGTGTACAGGAGGATGTCGTCATGGAGATGGAGAATTCTGGAACTCAATCATCCTCTGGGAAGGGGAATGGAGGTAATTCCCAAGATTCGGAGCCGGATGGAAGTGATGTTCCTCTTGTCGTTGATGTGGACAATTCCACTCCCTTGGACACTTCAGTGACTCTTCAAGTAAGTATATATCCTGTATATTCTTCATAGAAGTAAAAAAGTGTTGACTTGTGAATGAATGAATGAATGAGAACTCATGTGAATATATGAAAACTTAGTCGAATTTCGTCGTCAGAAAATTCAGAACCCATCTTTTTATTAAAAACACTGTAGAATCCTCGTCCGGAGTCGGATTTTGATGATATGCATGTGCAAATTCAAGCCCGGAAAATTTTCAAGCTTTATCAAAGAAGCTTTTTAAGTTTTGAGTACGTTCAGAGCCTGAAAAAGGCGAAACAGTAAACTTCCAGGAGACTTCCAGAACTTTTTTCAGATTGCGCATCACTTGATATTTTGGCCACATCTACTCGCTCGTTCATCGGATTGTCATGAAATTTTGACATGTAATAGAGGACATCCATACGAAGAGAATGGCATATGACCCATCCTCAGATTCCTTGTATATTGCTCCCAGTTCGTCTCCTTGATGATGTTGCCTTGCTGGTATGTTGTGTTTCATAATCTCCTTTGGATTCGTGATTCTAACCTCATGTAATCTTCGTATTAGGTGCTAAATGCCGAAGTTGAGGATACTGGAGCCCATGATGACAACTCTAACCTTTCCGAAGTTATTGATGAAGAGACAACCATCCCTGCACTTCGAGGCCATGAGATGGTCGCTGCTGATTTTATGGAAAACCAGATGGTTGTTGCTTCAGTGATAGAAGAAACCGAGATAGCAGCGGAGAATACCAAAGTAACTGTTGCTTTGGTCGTGGAAGCCGCTCCAGTGACTGAGAACCGTATAATAGTGTATGAATATCCAACTGCAGGGGTTGCTTTCGATCCTCCCTTTAAGACTTCAATCCTGTATCATGAACTGATCGGTGGATTCAGCGTTCCCATTGGATATGCACGCTTGTACGAGACGATATGGAAGAAGTTTGGCCACATGACCGTTGACAGGAACCCTGGGCGTGCTTATGCTTTAACCATGCAAGTAGGCGTTATCTTGCGTGTCGTGAGTGATATGCATACGAGACCCAGGAATACCGTGACTCCAGATATACTCTTTGATTGGGAGTTTAACTTGGAGAATTCATAAAGACTTGGCCTTAACGTGAAATGACTTCGTAAGCAAATAAACGTTATCAAGGATTCATGTGAAAAGAACATACCCTTTCCCAATGATGCCGTGGAGGAGAAGGAGGACAAGATTTCCAAGCTGACCGAGGAGTTGAACAAGGAGAGGGCGGCTTTGCAAGTCTTGAAGGATGCTGATGAGCGAATTCCTTTTCTTGCTGATCTTTTGAACTTCTGAACTTCTGAGAGATGTGAGGTTTATACTTGGGTTTTGATATTTAGATGGTTTTGGATCGACTGATGGTTAAGGATTTTCTTGTAGATTTGATAGAGATTTTCTTTTACGAAATATGAACTGAATTTTGATAAATTGCTGAATTCAAATATTGATTGCAATTATTGCAAATGTTTTAGAGGAATTGAAATACAAATGAAAGAAAATCCTAAATGTTAAATCCCAACACCATGAGTGCTTCAAACGCCCAATACCTTAAATGTCCAATAATTTCAGATAAACGCTTTGAGCCAATTTTCGTAAATTACTGGTAGGGTTCTGCCATCTGTGTTGGTCAATTTGTAGTATCCTCCGGCCACGGACTCAGCGACCATGAATGGTCCTTCCCAATTGGAGTTCCTTGTAAAATGAAGACCGCGCTGAACTGCTTTGAGAACCAGGTCCCCTTCATGAAACTTGTTAGGCTTGGTCGATCGTGCCTTGAATATCTTCCGCTGATTCAGAATTCCTTGTTTGATGGAATTCCTCGATTGTGGCCCGTAAGGACACTCACGTGGAAGAGAGTATCCAGCATAGTGTTGATCATGCTTAGCCAAGTCTTCAGCAATAAACCTCTCGATGGAGTGACCGATTTGAAGAAGTTCTTAACCCAACCATTGAGTGTAATATTGCTGAGGTGAAGTTACCCACTCGTAGCTTTTGATGACTGCTAAATTGTTCATGGGGAGAAGTCCCTGGACCATAGTAGCGTATTTGAACATTGGTAATATTGGAGCAAGAGGAGGAATAAGACTTGCCTGAGCTCGAAACCTTCTGATAAAGGTGTGCGGATTATCTCCAAGTTCCTGTGTAAGTCCCATCAGAGTTTTTACTTCTTCCAGATGCTCAAACGATGGTGCGTCCTCTGCTTCGTCTTCCGACTCAGAATCCTTGTCGATGACAGGATGTGTTGAAGGCATCGTTGTCCTTTCATCATGAATCCAAGTTCTCCCAAGGACCATGTCGTATCCAGGGTCTTCCCGGATTATGAAAAACTTTGCCTCAGTGCAGATCGATCTTTCCGTAACTTTGAGAGTGATGAAGTCGTATGCGTTTCTGGAGATTCCTTCGTGGTCCCTGATTGCTATGGGAGTATGGGTGGCTTCCCGTCGAGTAATACCAGCAGCTCTGAGAGTTTTCAAAGGGATGATGTTGACGGCGGTACCAACATCGATGAACGCCCCCTTGAACTCATTTCCTTTAATGTGCACTGTGGTGAGCAGTCCCAGTCATACATTTCTGTGTCGGTGGTTGAAGGTCCGGTGGTAGTCTCTTGGACCAGCGGACGTCTTCCGGACACGATGTGGTTCAGTGCAGCAAACATGTCTTTCCTTTGAGCTTTCGAAAGATACAACAGCTCGCAGACATGTTCGATCAGAGATTGGACCATTTTCTTGACAGGAGGTTCGGAGATGGTAAAAGTTCTGACTGAGAGGGGGGTTTTGTGCACCCCCTTAGTCCCCAGGTTGAGATCTCCGGATTCGACCTTTTCTTTGAATATGCGCTTCAAAATTTTGCAATCACTCGTGGGATGGCTGACGTATCTATGGAAGCGACAATACCGAGGATTTTCCATGGCCTCTTCAGTTGGTTCCTTCTTGAGATAAGGCAATTTGATTGTGTCGTCTTGAATCCAGGCATCGAGTAGTTCATTAACTTCTTCCATTGAACAGGGAAAATCAGGTGCTTCTGGTCTTCCGTATGCTGAGGAGGGATTTTCGAATTCCCCTTCTTGTGTGTCTTTGAAGGGGTGGAGGAAGTCTGCTTGTGTTGTGGTTCTGCTTTTCGCTTACTCCCTTCCGCGACAGCATTTGTTGAAGATTGCAGGTTATACTGCTTGTTGATCAGACGCCTGCTTCCTCGAGTGTCTTTTGAATCTTCAGTCTTTGTAGACTTTGCTCTCTCCAAAAGAGCGGGTGCAGTGGTTGCCGACCTCTTCGCAGCTTCGTGAAGCTCTGAGAAAGTCTGGAATCGAAGGTTTTCTAGCAAGGACCTGTAGACCGGGAGCATGCCATTGATGCACAAGTCCACCAGTTGTTGCTCCGTGACGTTTGGGTTATGACAATCCAGGGCTTGGACTCTGAATCTTTTCACATAATCATTGGGATTTTCACTGACCCTCTGAAACATCCTTCCAAGGTCGGAGAGGGTGACTTGTTCCGACACGAAGAAGTATTTCCTGTAGAATGCGTTAACCATTTCTCTCCAATTGTTGATAGTCCCTGGTGCGATGTTGTCATATCAGGTGTATGCTCTGCCTTTCAGATATTTTGAGAATTCCTTGAGACGGACGACATGATTGTGTTCATGTTCTCCCAGGGATTCGAGAAAATGAGAGACATGTTCCCTAGCATTGCCAGTTCCATCATATAAGGTGAAGGTTGGAGAAATGTAACCTTTGGGGAGTGGAGTCCTCTGCGTAGCGGCAGGATAAGGAGGTTGATAACGATGGACATGCGATGTTTTGTCTTTTCCACGGTTCTCCAAAAGGTGCTCCAGATCCTCGCGAGTGATGAAATTCGATGATCCCTTCGCTGATGTTTTGTCTGCAGTAGTTTTGTGGACTTCGTCGTCTTCTACTATATGGATTGGAATTACTTCAGAACCGTCGTCTGAGGATTTCTCCTTCTCCTTTCCCTTTTCTTGAGTCTTCTCTGACATCTTGTCAGTAAGAGTTTTGAGATAATTACACATCTCCTTTTGTGTAGCAGCCATGTCAGTCTGGTTCTTTGCAAGAGTCTCCTGCGCTTTGATAAGATCAGCAATGGTAGGCGGTGGATCTCCTCTGACTTCTTCAGGGTGTCGTCCGGACAGTGGATGACCTTCGGTGTGAGGAGGAGTAGTGTCACCACCATCAGTGTTGGAGGTCGGAATTGTCTCCGGGATATTCTGATTGTTGTTGTTGCTAGTGCTAGCACGATTTGTGTTAGGGTCGTAATTGAACCTGACCTGAGATCAACCATCTTGTGAAATTGTGAGATTGCAACCGAGAGAATGACCTCCCACTGTGGTCTCCAATCTGTAGATGGGGAAAAACGATTTGCTGGTTTTTAAGGAATTGAGGAGACGACCGTACGGAGGAGACTCCTCGAACCGAGCGAAATGTTAAACCTCATACAGATGCACCGCTGCAAAGGGGGTGCTTTAGATTCGAGAGATCAATCTGTAGTACTACGGCCTAAATCAAGACAATGACTGTTCCAGAGTAAATTCGGTCACAAGAGAGAAAAGGTTGATCTGTAGGAGGGAATCTGAGAAATGTTTGGAATCAATGATAATCAAAGATTGTGGGTGTGTGAATTCTGAATACGATAAGCTCTGAGTGATTGAAATTGCTCAATTGAGAGTAGTTGCTCAATTGATGAGTTGATGATCTCGTGTTGTCAGTTTGACGTGAGATTGATGATACTGATGATGATTCAATCATGATTCAGAGACTTATTTATATTGCTGGAATTGTAGACACCATGATTCCATGAAGTGTGACAGTTGATGGAATCAAGGAGTGGGGAAGTGGAGATCGTGTTTGAAACCAATTGCTCAACGTGTGGAGACTTGGTCGATTTTCCACCCACTACCTCGTGAATTCCTTCAACTGATTGCACGACTTGCTCACATTCCATCGTGTGTTTGAACACATGTGTCGTAGACCGCCATACCAAAACCCTAAGTGATATCCCCCCAAGTGACACGATTGACGTCTCGTGGTTTGTTAGTCAATTGATGACTTCGTGGTTTGATGGGACGATGAGTCCATGTAGTCGTTGAGTTGAACATGATGTTCTGAAACTCGTGAATTGAACATGTCATGAGACAGAGGTATAGTTCTTACGATGAAGTGAGCAAGTATTGCTCATTCGATGGATCGTTGAATATTGATTGTTGAACCAATATTCCTTGGTTTGAACAAATATTTATCATCTGAGCAAGTGTTTCTCATGTGATGAATTGTTGAATATTTGGTCGTCTGAGCATGTGTTGCTCGTCTGATGGATTATTGGCAGCGTACCAAAAATATTAATTAGAATACTGGTTGTTGAACCGAGAATAATTAATAAAATTAATGACCATGAGGTCATCATAAAATTATTAAGGTTAGAATCTGGAATGATGATCCTCGGATTCAGAAACCCTAATTTGATCAATTGATGATCAATTCATGGTTCGTCAGAATTTCAACCATGGGACGGAGGAGGGAGCGATTACATGGGATCGTGGATCAACCATGTAGTGTCCATATGCTCACGTGATCAAATACGAAGAACTCCTCAAGAGTTGACGATTTGTTGGTGAAAGAATGATTAAATGCTGGTTTAATCATTTATTCGAAAACGCTCGTTTGAGCCTTAGGTGAGAAAACCTAATTAATTATGACGAGGCGAGGGACCGACCATGGAGTCATGAAACCGACCCTGGGTTGTCCCGTGACCGCCTGATGATCACTTCATGAAAATCCAAAGTGTTTGAGAGAGTTTTGGACCTAATACGAGCAATTGTGCAAATTAGGTCAAAACTGTGAAAATTGATGGGACCGGCTTCCGTGAGCCAAAGAGCCAATCTTGGTCGGTCAAGATAGCGTGCTCGTGTCCCCAAGGCGTCCCCATCTCAGTTCTGAGAATTTTGATATTTTCTGGCGTGCAATTGAGCATCCATTCGAGAAAATATGCCAAAATTAGGGTTTCAACGAAACTGAGGAAAACACCATGAGATGATGAAAAATAATTATAAAATAAGGAATGGGGAGGCGTGGGACCGCCGTGGTTAAGGCATGGTCGAACGGTCATGACCACGGTCCTGTGGTGCCTTTTCCTTAATTTTATAATATTTTGATGATTTTATGAAAAATTCATGAATTTTGAGAAATTTGATGAATTTTGGGAGTTTCCGTGAATTAAAGGAGTTTTCATGAGTTCAAGGAAGCAAAAGATATTAAAATAATAAAACAAGGGCGTGTGGGACCGTGGAAGGCATGGCCGGCCGGCTAGGGCCCGGTCCCACGAGTTTCCCTAATTTTATAATATTTTTTAGGTATTTTGATGATTTGAGGGAATTTTTCCTAATTTGAGAGAAATACCATGAAATCAAGGAATTTGATGAATTCAAGGAAAAATAATAATAAAATAATAAAACAAAAGGGAGTGTGGGACCGGCTAGGGAATGGCCGGCCGGCCAAGGTCCGGTCCCACAAGTTTTCATAATTTATTTTATTTTATTATTATTTGATGATTTGTGCAAAAATACCATGAAATCAAGGAGTTTTTTCATGAAATTAGAGAAATAATAATAACAACGGGCCCCTAGCTCAGCTGGTCATCCCCGTTCCCCAAAGTTTAATGCGCTCCAGGAGGTCACAGGTTCGAGTCCCCAATGGCGTAATATTGCAGGAATTAACATGGAAGGTAGTGTTAGTTTGCCCCCCTTGTGACACAATCTCAGCCCCCCCTCCCGCCGTTTCGGCTCCCTTGGCTAGGTTACCCATGAGGTTCGCTGGTAGATTAGCACAACAACCTGTTCAATTAATGTAATAGTATGTCGTTGGAGCTTAGCTTGTTAGGCTTCCAAGTAGTTTCATGTAATAATATCCATCCAATAATATAATAAAATTTTAAAAAAATAAAATAATAATAATAATATAATAATAAGGAACCGTGGGTGTAGGGCCGGTTGGGACCAAGGCATGGCCGGTTGGCCAATGGTCATGCCCCACACTCCTTTCCTTAATTTTAAATTATTTTTATGGATTTATGGAAGTACCATGAAACCGAGGAGTTTCCTCAAGACGAAGGAGATTTGATAAAATGAGAGAATTTTCATCAAATCATGGAAAATAATAAAAATGCATTAAAATATAAAACTGGCGTGGGATTGACCACGACACGGTCGGTCGGACGTGTGTCTGTGCTCCCAGCACCCTGGTCAATATTTTTAATTATTTATTATTTTCTTCTCTATTTTGCATAGATTCATCGTTTCGTTGTATTTTTGAAATACTCGTTCGTGCGGTGACTGTTAGTGTATCATCGTTGAATACACCTTCACCATTTGAATCGGGGCTTACTTAGAGGTAACTCAGACGCCCGATTGTTGATTATTTATTACTAATTGTGGAATTCAGTGGAGAATAATTCACAAAACTGAGTAATAAGATGTTTATTATTAATTCATAGGATCAGCTGAGGATTCGACTACGAATTCAAAATAATAAAGCGAGCATTACCATTCCATGGGATCGTAGATTCGACCATAGAATCAGAGTAATTAAGGTTTATCTATTACCATTTATGAGACCAGTTGTGGATTCGATCATGAAACGGAGTAATGAGGTAATATAGTTATTGATATTCTATGAGATCAAGCTGTGGATTCGATCATAGAATCAGAACAATTTTTATTGTCATTCCACGGGACCAGTCATGGATTCGACCATGTAATAGGGGCGATTGTAATTAGGAATAATTAACTTTTGTGGCTCTATACTAGCAGAGCAAGCTGTCTAGGAGCATTAATTATCCTGATACGAGCTTGCCGGTAAGTCATATCCTTTATATAGTCAGGGTAAACTTGTTGTTTGTTCCTGAAGACGTTATCACTCTATACTAGCAGAGCAAGCTGTCTAGGAGCCGTCCATCTCGTGATGCTATATAGAAATAATCACTGAAAGTATTCAGTATTCATGAGATATGCCGTTGTCCAGTCGTGAGACTACATATCTACATGCACTCTGAGAGAAAGTACTCTCCGTTGAGAATTCGATGAGAGACCCGTGTCTCGATACTCGCGTCTGATTGCTGAATCAGAGCTTCGTATAATTATGAGTTTACGAATTTAGCCTTTCGTCGAAAATCCACCATCTACATTAAGTCCCCTGCTTACTGAGGAAAGCTGTGTTTCTCAGTCAGCATTAAATGGTGATTTTCCGGCCATAAATAATAATACCAGTAATTGAACTTAGTCGTAAGTTGAGACGTTACCGGATTTAAAGAGCATGAGAAAACCACGACTTGATGAAAGCTTCAATGTCATAATTGGAGCGTCTTTTGATGAATATAAATTGGTGTTGAACCGCTGGTTTGGACGACGAGTCCGTGGTCCGTTAGGATTCGTGGGTCGAGCCCAATAAGGAAATCCTTAGAAAATTAGGTTTTGGAAATAAAATTGATATAAAAGGAATTAATCCTTTTCTTTTCTTTTTTTTATTTTCCCACAACCGATTTATTCAAACCTTGATCGTTGGTTCGTGACTTGCTATTATCGATTCAAGAACATCGACAATCCAACACGATATTGCTTAGAATCCATATTCAATCCAAGGGATTAGGGCATCCAAGTTCGTTTGGATTTACAAGATTTTGGGCAAATAACTCCTTTCTTACAGGAGTATCTCTTATTGAAGAAGAAGAAAATCATATTAAATGGTCGGAATCGATTTCGGATTATACCATCGTCTTTCCCTACTACATTTACAAAAATTGGGTATCTTTACGGTATATGGGTCTTTCTCTTTGTGAATTACTTGTAATTGATATCTTCATTTGTATTAGGATTCTTATTATCTTATATTTTGATGTTTTTGTTATTCTTGTAAGCGATCATGTAATCACATTTTGATTTAAATAAATTGAAATTGTTGATTGACCCAAAAAAAAATGACCAAACACAAGGCTACATGCGAATTAATTGTAATCGGTTCGGTTTCTCACATCTCTCTTTATTCCCCTTTTTTGTCATGGTTTCTGTTTCTTTCATTATTCCTCTCCTACTTCATGGGATTATGCAAGGCTACGCGTGAATTGATTGTAATTGATTCGGTTTCTCACATCTCTCTTTATTCCCCTTTTTGTCATGATTTTTGTTTTTGTCATTTCTCCCCAACTTCGTATAATTATGCATGCTTGAGAAATAGTTCACGATAATAGGTAAAGAGACAAGAAAAGAAATGGATCAAGAATTAAATATTATCATAAGTTTTAGGAAAATGAATGAACACAAATCTATGTACATTGGGAACCCAACAATTTATATCAAAAATAAAAATTAAATTCTAATGCTAATAGATTTTGAGAGATTAATCTAATTGATTTTAAAGTAATTTTAGGTGTTTTTAGTTTTGTTACAAGTTTGGTGATTGACCTTTGATCATATTTTTTTGAAGTAGTGAACGAAGATATGTTCTACATCCCACAGGATTTGCTCTAACGATTAATTATGTTTGTCCCGAAGGGTTGTATGACTTACATACACAATATTAAAAGATTCGAGGATAATGCCATGTTTATTAACCAACTCCTCAAAAAATTTAGACCTGGATCGATCGGTTCGATTCTTCTCAGACAATTACGACATGTATGAATCGATGGATACATTTGAAACACATATCTTTTCCCGTGCCGTTATGGCACGTGTTGAGACCTGGTATATCTATACGACTTGGTCTCATTAGGAGATAGAATAGAATAGATTTCTGAGTGATAAATAAGTTTTAGTCCCCACATACCTTTTGTTTATGAAGTTCCTCCAAGCTCTCCCCAGTAGATCTCCGTCTTCAATCAATGAACGCCGTGAAGTCTAAAGCTCAACTACACATTATATCCTAATCCGAAACATATCTATAAGTAGACTAGAAATCAAGACTAATAATTTTGATCACCTAAACTTGATAAACAAGCTTGAGATAATAACGCTTGCGAGTTCGACCGAGCAGTGCTCTAATACTTAGAGTCAGTCCTATACTTAGGATGGAGCATGAATTCATTTTTCAACTAGGAAACGAGTTTCAGAAGTGTACTTATTTAAAATATGTTTATGAAATTATTTTCAAACATAATTTGAATGTTTAAATTCATTCGGAAGTTCAATACGCTAAATAATAACAAGTTACAATTTAGTGTAATATTGATTCATGAAGTCCATAGATAAATATACTTTGTAACTCCATGTACTCAATTTGTATAGACAACTAGTATATCATTCCTTGATATTTTGATGTTACGATAATTACCAAGTCACTGAACTTTACTTCTTATGTTGTGTTTTCATTACATACTGACTTGATAGACTAGAAATCAAGTCTTATAGTTTTGATCACCTAAACTTGACAAACAAGCTTGAGATAGCAACGCTTGCGAGTTCGACCGAGCAGTGCTCTAACACTTGGAATCATTCCTATACTTAGGATGGAGCATGAATTCATTTTTCAACTAGGAAACGAGTTTCAGAAGTGTACTTCTTTAAAATATGTTTATGAAATTGCTTTCAAACATAATTTGAATGTTTAAATTCATTCGGAAATTCAATACGCTAAATAATAACAAGTTACCAATTAGTGTAATATTGATTCATGAAGTCCATAGATAAATATACTTTGTAACTCCATATACTCAATTTGTATAGACAACTAGTATCATTCCTTGATATTTTGATGTTAGGATAATTATCAAGTCACTGAACTTTACTTCTTATGTTGTGTTTTCAATACATACTGACTTGAATGAATAAAGATAGAAATTGAACAAGTGTAACTAATTTCGAATTGAATAATGATGTGTTCGTCGATACTGATACGTCTTTAGGTTCTTCATGAGTAACAATGTCAAGTCTAAACATTCCCATGTTCCTAGTATAACCTAATGAAGTTGACTGATCAAGTAACCAAATCAAGAATCTTCGAGTGTTGGAACTAAACTTGACAACCAAACTTGACATATCAACAATTGTGGGTTCAACCGAGCAAGTTCTCTAACAATATGTATATATATCAAATTTTAACCTCAATTCTAGTTGCATCTTCTCTACACCTTTGATCTTACAAACTCTTCTCGGATCGTAATTAAAATTTTCTAATATATTATTAATTTCCTGAAATATGGCTTAACCCAATTTTCGTGCTCCTAATTTTACTGAAGAAAAAGATTTACTTATTTGTGGAGCTTATGTATTACAATCACAACATCCTATGTAGGTTGAAAATCGACCAGATGCTCAGATTTTGACTCTACTTCCAAATCTTCAAACACTTCGAGCCGACCAACTTTTGCATAACTGCTAGCTGGATAAGAAAATATTTGCTAAGTATCTATAACATAAACACTCTTTCGATTTCTTCAACACGGTATGGGTTTGTCCAGCCTCGTTTGCGCTGTAAAAAGTTCAACCCTGAGTTGGTAATACATCACTTGTCGATTCTAGATGAATTTGGAGCGCTTCTGTTAGAGCATTGCTCGGTCGAACTCGCAACTTTTTCTATCTCAAGCTTGTTGTACAAAACCATATCTTGATTTCTAATCTACATCCTAGGATTAAAGTATGATAGTTGAGTATCAGACATCACTGGATATCCTTCGTAGATTGAAAACTTAAGATCAGACAAATACATTTGGAGAACTTCATCGATAAAGAGGTATGTGAAGACTAGACCATCATATTTACTCACGCCATTTACCATACTTTTTTATGAGATGTCATATGATTTTAGTAGATTTAATATTGTAAATAATTTTTTTTGAGTCAACCTTGTTTTGATAAATCTTTTGAAATATGATTCAAGCAATGGATGTTCATAAAGTGAGTCATTTTTTCCAGATAAAATCAATTTATAAAAGTTAACATTTGATCAGATTTCTAATACGAACTCAATTCTTCATTTGCTGAATATTCGTCATCATGTACACTACTTGATCTGTCTCTGAAACTGAAAGTGAGAATTGAGTGAGAACATAATTTGAAAGGGTGCTTAGTGGAACCAAATTACATTCCAGTAATCATTTAACATGCTTCACAGTGATACTAAAAGAAAACGATCAAACATCTTTTACATACATCACACAACAAAAGATTACTCCAACTCACCTCCTCGGATATCGTGTACCATATTACAATATTTTATGATAGATCACCACCAGATGATCTACAGATATGACATCATAAAAACCTACACATATCTTATCCTAACCTCGCCTTACTCAATGGAGAAAATGATGATACGATAAATCCAGTCTCAAATAGTATCGACATCCACACAAAATGCATACACCCCATGATTCAGGAACTAACATCAAAGTATAGAATATATAAGAAAGTTTTGATTACTCTGACCCGTCTCCATAGAGTATTTTCATAGTGCACCCAGTCACACCATGAAACTATAATCTCTCCCAAAAGTTGTGTTAAAATAACCCAGTCTTACTAGAATCACATTCCCATAAAGTGCTTTCACAATTCATGGTTCAGAAATCACTATGAAAGCCTATAATCAAGCACAATATGCATACGACCCATCTTTGTGGGAAACTTTGTATCATTATTTTACTCTAACTCATCTTCTGAGTACTAAGACTACTTACACTTGTAATATCTTCTTGGTCATAGTGAAATCATCCACAAACCCGACATGAACATCGAGTTCTTGTGAGCTTGTTAGCAGTGACGGAGCCAAACTCTTCGCTTCACATGGTCATATAAATTAAAAAATCCTAAATTCAACTTTTTATACCTATTTTGCCCCCACAAACCACTGAGTTTACACTAAAATCTTACTAAATTTGTACTAAAATAGGAAAAGAAGTGGGATCGAATGCACCCACTTGTCTCAATGTGGCTACATCACTACTTGTCAGCACAATAATTTGCTTGAGCTCCTACAACAATCTCGACTTGAATCCCGCAATCTATCATGACCGACACAGTAGGTGGATCCTCCTTTCCAAACCCATGATTTAACAGAGAATGGATCTAGGGTGGAGCTATCCCACTGTACCAGTCAGGATATGCCTCGGGATTCATCCTGCGATTAGTCTATCATTTTCGATGTGATTTGCTTCATGATTCATCATGTGATTAGACTATCATTTTCGATGTGATTGTTAATTACATTGATCTTAAATTAGTCTATCATTTTCGATGTGATTGTTAGTTACATTGTTTAGTGATCTTAAATATTGAGCCCCGCAATCCTGCTTGCTTGCCATATTGAGCCACGCAAATTCCTGTTTGCTTGCCAGCTCGGTAGTTTCCTTGTGTGGTGTGATTGTTAATTACATTGTTTAGTAATCTTAAGAGCATCTCCAATAGAGGGTGAAGATTTTTTTTTTTATGACACATAGGATTTTAGACCCTCATTTACATTAAATTCATCTCCAACAGTGGGTACTATTAAGTAGGAAGGGTGTCAAAATAAATATGAATGTCTTGGAGAAAGTCTTATTTAGACCTTGGGAATGACCTCCACGTCATCTTTTTAACCATATTTTAAATTTTTACTTTTAAATAATTTTTTCTAAACCAATAGGAAAAAGGAAATCAATTTTATCATCTATCTTACAAAAACAAATGGTTTTTGAACCATCTGATGGATGTAAATGATCCTTTGTAACCCATCAACGGCTCTCACTGCTTTTAAAACACAGGAAAGTTGAGCAGATAAATCGCGGCTGAAAATCTTTCCATATTTTACGCCCTAATCCAACGACCCCTAATTCCATTTACACAGATTTGTGGGTTTTCTTGGAGTTATTCCTCCTTCAGTTTCGTACGTTACGAACAACAAAGATCCTATTGATTCCATTTAGCATCATAATATCTGCTATTCAAATCCTACTGATTCCTGCTACCAAAAGTAGGGTTCTTCCGTACGTTACGAGAGAAAAGAAAGATCCCAAATAACAGCTCGGTAACAACTCACTAATTTCTTATAATCAATGCCTGAGATGTTCCACTACATAAACCTCATCTTCCCATGGTTCTCAGTTTATTTCTTAACCATACTCTTTCAGGATTACATGTAAGTTCAACTTTTGAGGTTTTTTATTTGTTAATTTTTCCTGAAATATTTCTTTGATTTAGTTGTTCATCTCGATTCTTTAATTTTTGCAAATTTAATTTTTCTGAAAATGTTCCATTTTGATTTAGTTGTTGGAGATATTTATTATACAATGTTAGCAGATTTTTGTTGGTAGATATTGAGAAAATAGATAGCATACATCTCCAATGGTAAATGTCAATAAAATTTCACTTGATTTGATTTTTTTTGGGATGTTTTATGTTAGGGCTTGATTTTTTGATCAATCAGAAGGTTTAAGAATTAAGCCTTTCACCAAAAAGACAGTGTTGATTTAATATGAGGATCGAATACCTAAGAGATAATGATATGTAGTTACCTTTTCAAATAGGCAATTACCATTTTTCTAATTTGGAATCGGCTTAAAATTCTATAAACATTGTTTGAAGGATGGATGAGCTTTAGTCTGCATATCTCTTTGCTATTCATTGTATTAACTGCAATGGTTCCTTTGATCAGTTGAATACTCAAACTCGGGAAAAAGAGAAGTTGGAAGCTTGAAAAACATATAGTAGAGATGTTGTTCAAACGAGCGGAGTGATTGAGCATAGTCAAGAACTTCATAATAGTTTGGATTTAGTTCGGCTGATTGATCTTTAACGGAAATTCATTTACTTTCAGGTGTTTAGAAAGTCTGTCTGCACTCGAAGTGTTCAATACGATGTCTAATGACGGGCTCTTCAATCCTGGAGTGCTGGGTTCCTAACATATCATTGCTACTCTACTGTGCCTACTTATATTATACCAGTAATCACTTTACATGTATGACAGCAAGATCTTTTGCGTGAAAATGATAAGTGAAAAAACTGCAGAACTTATACAGGACAGTCGTAATAATTTTTTGAGGGAGTTTGCTGCTTTTCGAGAACGTTCATTGAGTAGGTATGTGCAAAGCTAATAATTTTTTGTTAGATATAGAGTATGTTTTAGTTTTCTTGGTTTCTTTGGGTTAACATAGTAAGGTAGACCATCAAACTCTCTGTTGGGAATGATCAATATTCTAGGTGATGCGTTGCTGGAATCCGAACTCCTCTTCAAGTAGCCAATTAACGGTATAATTTACTTGCTCCCCCATCCAATATATCCATTAATCCTAGGTATGACTACCTCTCTCTCATTTAAGTTTTATGAAATTAAGGCTCAATTCTTTCTTTCCCATCTTTCTTTCCCAGATGAACAAATTGATGGAGAGGATCCGGTGTGGTAAACATTTAGAAAAATGTCAATTCAGTTATAATTTTCATAATTATAATTTTTGGGTAGTCTTTAACTGGGCGAGGAAATAAACTTCTCAGGTTGAACTATCTGAGTTGACATGAAAATTGGAAACGTATGCAAGGTGTGGAAGCTAACAAGGTTATCAACATACGATATCCAGGAATGTTTTTCTTTGTGTGTGTCGATATAACAGATAAACTTGCTTTTGATTTTCCCGTTAAAGCTAAATCAAACAAACTCATTAGCCTCGATTTTAATCTTTTGATTTTCATTTCTTTAACCCATTATGTGAAGTTCGGGTTTTGATCCTTTGACTGGGTTTTGTATGCTTTTGATTATCTTATGAGCAGTGAATCAAGAAAGGGAGGTTTTCGTATTAAAGTAGTTGCAATGTCCACGGAATTGAAAAATTTATCTGTTATAACACTATTAATTTTTGGTTTTTCCTGTTAAAGCTAAATCACATAAATACTCGAGGATGAGTGCAGGGTGAGTGTTAAATTACTTTCAAGGATGTAAAAACCATTAATTTTGATTTATATAGTTATTGGAGTTTCTAAAATGGACTAGGGGTCTCTTTAGGCTGCTCTACTTTCTCTTTTCTCACATTCTCATCCTTAGTTTATGTTACGTTTTATCTATCAACCCTGCTAATTTAGTTATATGTTTCGTGTCTCTGCAGGTCTATTTACAAGGTGTACTGTAGATGGTGTCCCCTAACTAAGGTTTTTGCTTGCTCTTCTTATATTTTAGAAAGCGTTCGAGGCAGTGACAACTCTGAGATGTACATAAGGTACTAAGCACTACTCTCTAGCTTACAGTAAAGAGTACCCGATAGTGGTATTTCTCACAACCATCTAATTGGAAGGTGGTCTTGAATCATTCTCTCCAATACTAAATACCTTTATTTTGTCACCTGCGAATCATGTTTCCTTATGGCTATGTTTTTTAATAAAAATCAACCATAAACAAAATGTCATGAATGGGTTAAAGCACGTTGTTTAAATGAACATATGAGCCCAACCTGAGAATCTTTGATTTGATCCACCTGTTACAGTCCTAAGTAGAAGATGATTTTGTTTGCCAATAATTATACACATGTACTGAAAATGGTCTTCTTAGTTGGTGCTTGAGAAGTGGTAAACCACATCTAGCCTTATTTTTGTCTAACCCATTTCATTCTTTTAATCAAGTATTTACAGGAGTAAGACTATCTCTAAGTTAGAAGTTTATCTAACATTCTCTTGGAATAAATTCTCTTTGAGTTGTTCAACTTTTGCTTATTTCTATAACCTATGAGCTATCTTGCAACATGAATTATTTTGATCGCAACTGTAATTGGATAGTAGGCACCACTGTAATTGAGTGTGATCTCTAAATATTATACCTAATGGATTTCTATTTAAATGGAAGCACTGAGTGAAACAAACTGGATGTGCCACTTAGAATGTTGTTTGAATATTCTGTCAAGTTCTGTTATGCTACTTGACAATGAGATATACACTAAAAAGTGCCTCTACATTTACTAATTTGATTCGTTGTACTATTGTGCCTCCTTGGCACTGTGTTATCAATTTTAACCTATCTTCAAAAAAAAAGTGCCTCCACATTTCTTAGAGATATTTCTACCGTTTCAAAAATAGAAAATTTTGGTTTTGTTTTTTCAACTTTCTGTTGAATCTATAAAATGTTGTAGATTGGTTTTGAGGGATTTTGTTTTTGTAGAAAATCATCAATGAAATTGCTAGAATCCATATCTTAAGGAAGAAAAGCAATGAAGATGAGTCTGAAGAAGGACGTTGCAGATCATCTTGCTAACAGCCTTACCTAATTCTTATATCGGGTAATTTCTCTTAGATTTTTTTTTCTTTGATCTTTTGATTTGTGCCGTCAGGGTAAAAAAAACACATAATCTGCCGAAGTGTGAGTCAAAAATGACCAAGTACACTCAATCTATTTTGGACTTAACCAACTGTTGCATGAAGTATATGTTTAACATCAGCTTCATCTCCCATAAAAAGACAGAGTCAGTGTATATTAGTTATGGTTGGTCTATGTTCCCAATTTTATTCAACAATAATATATAAAAGATTACCACTTTGTGTTAGTTCATACCCTGTGGAAGCTTGCGCTTTCAAAGTTGCATTATTTGATACCCTGAGAGACCCAAACCTTTATTTTACCATTTCATTGATAGTTTTGAAGGTTGCTCTTAGAGCAGCTAAGAGACCCACCTTTCATCACAGTGCAGAAACACAAGTTATTTTTAGAGGCTTTAAAAGTTCAAACATCTTGCTTGAATCAGTTTGCAACTCCTCATTCATAATGTAGATTCAGCTCTAATACCTATGTTGTTTAATTTTGCGTTTTGATTCGTATATTGCAATGTTAAAAGTCACAGGCTTACAACGCTAAGCTTTAATATTTTGGGTGGCAAAACATGGTCCTACTGGTGATAGAAGTCATGTGTATACAAGAGTCATGGGCACCTGTGGAGTCATGTGTCCTACAAGGGCCACATGTACTATTACCCTTCTATGAACTTCTTTTTACTTGAAAATTGAGCGTTTGAGTTCCAATTTGTATCAAAAATAGGCATATTAGTGATTCCAGATCCCGAATTTTTGAAGATTTTTGAGTCAAACGAACAAATAGGTTTTGCGTTGAAGTATTTTTGGCGGTATATGTTATTTCTGAGGTGTTTCGCTTTTACTACTCTTTGTTCATTGCATTAGGAAATTGGGAATCTTAAGATTCATATGATTTGTTATATCATTGCTTAATTATTGTACATGTTCCTGTAATGTGAACCATCCTCTGAGTTCGGAGCCTTAGATGTGGCACTGGAAGCTCTTTGTCATTAGTCTGCAACCCCGACTATAAACTTTCTAACCCTGCCCTGTGTGAATAGCTCGACTTAATCCCTTACAGATCTTTTAGGTATATCTGTTATTTCAATCCCTTGCAGAACTAATTGCCTCTCGACCACCCAATATGTAAATCCAATTTCAGATAAAATTCAAGCATGACTATTTTTATCTGCTGGCAACAAGTTAATTTTTTGCTATAATCGTTCAGTAAGTGAATTTAAACTTTAGTTTGTGTTCAGGGGAACGGTCTTTCTAATTGTTGTCCATATTTTCTCCCTCACATGATACATGTCTCCATGACAATCATACACAAGGATTCTGAGTTATTAAGGATTACTCACTGACTTGAATTTGTTGACAATTGCAATTTTGTTTTCTTTTCAAGGAGTAAAAATGTATGATTGTATTAATGTCTACTGATCTATTGAATTTGTAAGTGGGCTTGGTTTACTGTTGTAATTATTTATCCACATCACTGGAAGCACTTTCTCCGGTTATAGTTATGGAGGAGAAACAGTCTATCTTTCCTTACACCAAACATGGATTGAAGTCTGATGGCATATATAATTAGAGGCCCTGTATAAATTGGGAGTAACCAAGGATATTCACACTTTCCCACGATGAAGTACAAATAAAATTGACAACGATAAAATTTACCATTCTAACTACACATAAATCTGTGGTACCTATTTTTAACATGGATGTCTCTTGAACTAATACATGAAATTAAGTATCTTGAACATATATAACCTAAAAACGTACCATAAAAAAAATAACGTTACATGAGAAAGCTCAACAGAAACATAAGTTATATAATCTAAGATCACATACCTTTTCTGATTGCTTCAAAAAAAAAAAAATCTCTGATAACAACAACCCAAAGCCCGGGCCGTTACGACACAGGTCATATACTAGTTATCCAAAAAAAAAAAATCCTCAAAATAAGACCCACGCTGTTGGAGATAGTCCATGAGCAAAACGATGTTATTTTTGCCACACACATATGACCCCATAAAATAAGGATCTAAATAAAAATTCCACGTAGGATTTTAAACACCCACGGTTGGAGATGCTATAAATATTGAATAGTGAGCCACATTTCTATTTGCTTGCCCATTCGGTTGTTTGTGTTTACTTGTGTGATTGTTACTTACATGACCTTGTGGCCATTAAATTAGATTGAAGTAACTACTAGACATTTAGAAGTTGCAATAAAAGGACTTGGAAGACGCCAATCTCTGCAACAATAAATACAGCTCGCACACAACGGCACGAGTAAAAATAGGTCACCAACATCAAAAGCATAACAGAACAAACCATAAATTATAATGTTTACATAGCTGGACGACATCAGTATTAACATACCAAAAGTTCCCAAACAAGAACGAAAAGGGGAAAGGAAAAAAGAAGGGGGTTCATTCATTTCTTCTCACCCTTCAAATTACTTAGATTACAACAATCACTAGTCACTCCATTTATACAACAGATTGATAAAGAAAAACGCGGGGAAAGAGGAGAAAGACTGGAAGACCACAACACCACGACACACCAAAACCCCCCTGAATCTCACCCCTTTCCTGAAGAAACACAAGAACCAAGCCAAGAATGAATTGCCTGAGAAACACCAGTTACCCTGGGGGGAATCCACTTCTGGTTGCTAGGGTTCATATTCCAGCACCACTGTTGATTGCCATTTGCTCTCTACCATATCTGACATCTCAATAAGACACTGGAGAGGTTTAAGAAAGGTAAGAGCAGTAATACAGAACAGCAATACGGTAATAACCCATTCCCCACACATAGGTTCACTGGATGGTGAGGGCCCTGCTTTGAGCCTGCTTCACCTGGATGTTCCCTCGCTGCTGGCCTGAACAATCTTCTTCTTCTACCCTTTCACCAGATAGTGAATGAAAACTTGATAATTGCAGACCTTGATTGTGTCGGTAGCAGCTTTTAGTATTGTTGTTAGAGTATGAATTTGATTCTTGCCTATCCTGGCCTGTTGAATCATTTACTATTTGTCTCCCATTGGAGGAGTTACGGTTACCGTTACAGTCGGATGTCATGCCCTCCTCGGTGGTGTGCATCGATGAGCTGTCTTCAGGTTTCTTTGTGTTGAGAAAACGACCTCCGCAACCCCTTGCCCTTCTCATAGCATGTTGGTGCCGGGATTCGTGAAGATATGGCTGTACAAAGTAAAGCCGACATATATCAAATTAAATTCGACCCACCAAAATGGAACTAGTAAAGGTACTGCAAAAAGAACAAAAACAAAAGCTTGTGTAGCTGATGTGTACACTGGGTGCTATGTAGATCCAAACAAATGAGTCGTGCAATCATAACCTAAAACATTAACGTCATCACTGACTTCAGACGTGCCCCTACGACACCATACAAAAAACTACAATAACATATTCTTTGCTCCAGAGCCATATTCCACCAGTATGTTCAGTTGCTTATATGTATCTTCGTCTTCATTAACCTAGTAATAACAATTCCAAACATCTCTCCTAATCAGCTCCTGAAGTTCTTAATTAAGCTGCACACAGAGAGGTGATGCTAAGATGCTACCAAACATTAATTTCATTTCAACTACCCTCCTGCATATACCACCTTCCTGAATTTCACCATAATCATGTTCCTTCTAAGTTAAGCTAGCTTTATAATTTCTCAGTCCGATAAAACTCTCCTCTCCCCATCAGCCAAAATTCCCTGTATCTGAGAACCCACACTCAGAATATACCTTCCTACAGGCTATATTCCACCAGATATAATAATAGCAAACAGTAGTTCTGATTGCAACAAGACAACTATATCAAAATCTTTGGTTCTCAAGCAGTAGTGAAGACATTTTTCCTACAAACTTGCAAACTACCTGCAACCTAGAATGTAAGTGTACAATAGAGGTGGAATTAAGAATTGCATGTAAACTGAAGCAAGCATACACATATAGACCTTTCTAGATTTTATAAGTTTCTTTTCTAGCTCTGCCTTTGCACGTGACTGCCTTCGCCTCAGAATTCCATGGTACTGCTTGGCATTTACGTAGACAGGCTCTTCTGAAATTTCTAGAGGCAATGGCATTCTACTATGACGCACACCAAGTAAATGCGGCTGTACCTGCTACAATTCCAAACCATCAGTGAGAGAGAAACTTCCTCTTAAAATCACAGTAAGGCATTAAGTAGTGTCACTCCCAAACAAGTACTTAATAATTATCACTCACACAAAAAGCAAATTTTCGCAGAATGCCATTTGCATTCAACCTAGTATTACCTATTACTTAGGAAAACTTTACTTTCAGTCGATGATCACAATTTACAAGAACACAGTTGTGTTGCAGTTTCTACTATAGTTTATAATAATGATGCAACGATGAACCAAACAATGAATGGCCCAGACTGTATCCCAGTCCTAAAACCAAGGAATGCACAATGTAGTTCTTTTATTGAGCATATATGATGCAGGATAAAATCACCAGATAATCAGAAAACGGATATCTAGATTAATATATACTACATCATAAAATATAAGGCTTCTAACCTGAGACTGAGATCCCATAGCACCCATCATTCCAGCATAATATGGATCAGAATATGGATACGTTGCGCATGCCTGTAGGAAGCTAAACAACACTTAGAATACCTCAGGCAGTGCTTTAAAGCTAAAATATCCAAGGGTGTGTACAATTTTGATTCAGGAGGAACCGCAGAAGAATCATCTTACTATTGAGTGACCAACAAGCTCAAATTGGGGACGTGGTATGTGGTATTCACCACCCGCTGGGGGCATTGTAGATGCAGCAAGCTGCAGATTTTGGTGCTCCTGTCCATATTGTCCATCTGACCCTGAAGCAAAGATCCTCATAATATACAAATATCACTATAAAGTAATTAATTTAGAACTGAAAAGGACCCACATAATTAATAAAATCAAAATATGCATTGCTTTTAGCTGAACTGCAAGTGGCAAGTCAAAGACGAACTTCAAGCCAAGGCCTTAGTCAAGACAATTGCTATTAGATGATGAACTTAACGATAAGTCGATTAAAAATTGCTTGAAAAAAGATAATCTTCACCCTATCCAATGAGGTTGAGAATACGTTGCTTAAGCCACACAAGCAGTGTATATGCCTTTTCAGTGTGCACCTTCTCAGAATTCTACTTCGTAAACCCCCATGCCTATATATTATATCTTACACTTTGCTTAAACATCCATGTTTAATCACAAAAAATTGATCTAACAACTCAATCTTTCATTGTCATGTTGGTCAAGATCAAATCTTTTAGCACAAACTATGTGCATTGATGCATTTACTCTTCTGGAACTTTAAATGTTCCAATTGGCTGTTAGCGAATCAGTATTATGTAAGAAACACACTTCCGAGAATTTGTGATTGTCGATCCTAGAAAAAGATCAGAAGAGAATTCTATGCAGTGAAAAAAATAAATGAAACACAAACATGGATAGCAAGGAGTGAAAACCCTCAACTCATAAAAGACGCTTACTCTACGCGACCTCATAAGATATAGTTAACCTAAGGTGAAGAAAAAAGCTAAATCCACAAATATCCACATTTCAGGTTGAAGGGAGATGTGCATTAGCTGTTTAACTCACATCTTGAATTCCTTTCTCAAGATCAAAAGAATCCACATGGGTTAACATAACTAGTAACCTAGAAAGATTAGTGTCCTATCTTCACACTAGGTGGGTACCTATTTCATATTGTTGAGGCTAGATAACCTGTTCAGGCTGTTCTCATGAAAACAGGATCCAAAATGTAATAGCTACAATTAAATTCATATGAGAGAATGATACAAAGGAAATAATAAGTAGTAGAGGTATCAGGTTCCTAGTCTCTGTCATCACTGAACCAGCTCCTCAGACATATTTTTATATATAAATCTTTTCATATCTTAATTGAAGAAACAATATGCAAGGAACCCAAATACCCTCGAAAGCCACTTAAGAGCTCAGGTTTTCAAAATAAACTGTCAGGCTGTTAGCAGAGAGTACGATGTAGCCGAACACCATTTGCAACATACGCAAATACAAATTGCGACCTAACTATTTCTTGTAATCTATTGTACGCTCACACACAGCCACCAAAGAATAAAGTTCCCTCCAAATTACGAGCAAGCATGAGTACGGTTCTCCTTCTATGTTTTAAAATCCTTTGAAGCCATAACAATTCTAGACTATGTTTGTAAAATTCAAAGATGAGAAACTTATTGTTCTAAACCTGGCAAAATTCCACAAATCTCTCACAGACCAACACAAACAGCTAAATATTTAGCAAGATGTACCTGATTGTGGGGCTATGGTGGTCTGCATCTCTTTCGTACCACCACCCCCTTCATTCTGGCCACCATCACCTATCTCTTTAGCGTTGGTTTCCATTCTACTGTCAGGCTGTTCTATTAAAGATGGTTTACTTGAGCTTTCTCCCAACTCAGTTGACGTCTCGGTGTTATGCACAGAACCGCGCCACCAAGGTTGAGAACAGGTTGTTGATTGCGGAATACTTTGCTCGTCCAAATCTGATGCATTTACGTTCCCAGGTTTCGAGTGCATGCCTTCAAATTCCTTCAATAATCAATCAATATTCGACACAATTACTACCCAAACAGAATTCCAAGGGCAAACAACATAAACAAACCACAAACACAAAAAACTAAATTGAAATAAACTGGAACCCATGCAAGAAAAACGAATACCCACACCGAAATCAAGCAATAAACAGTGCTGAGGTATTCAAGACAAGGTCCAATTAGAAAGAAGAAAAGGCTAAACCCTATCTCACACATTAAACCCTCTTCTGAATTTGGTCCAACTACTGATATAATATCAACCAATAAGTTAAAAATGAAGTCAATACATGTCCAGACGGTGATAAAATACCCAATTCTGATTCCAACTTAAATAAAAAAGTACCCACCTCTGTGTATTTCATTGTCAAACTACAAATCAAAACGAGTTTGTAATACAGGAAAACAGTTATTAATTTTATAAAAAAAAATTATCCATGATAAAACTAATCAAACGATCAAAATTGCCCCAAATAACAATCATCATAGCAACCAGTAATCATAATTCAAGTAACCACCAAAAGGACAATTAAAAAATTCGAATCCTAATTCTCAAACCCAATTAAGAGAATTTAACAGCATAATTCTGTAAGAAAAAAAAGAGTATACTTACTTCTTGTAGCTATTAAGAACAGTAACAAAAGAAAACCCTAGATATCCTCTGTAATGAGAGAATTCAGAGCTCCCATAGAAATTGATTTTTTCTGCATTTTTTTTTGTTGTTGTATAATTGAAAGAAGAAACAGTGGAAGTAGTGACGAATAAAAAGATCAAACAGGGTTGAATTTAGGACAAGTCAAGAAAACATTTGCTCTGTTGTTTGTGTTTCCGTGCGACATCATTCATTCCAAACATACTCTATTTTTCTTTCTCGAAGAAGAAATTAAGATAACGACATGTTTTGTATAAGAGCAAGTCTTATGGTGGAATCCAACCTATTCCAAGTGTGGAAAAATCATGGAATGTAAGTCTAATGACTTCCAAGTTGGGGTCTTCCACAAAAAATCCAAGCAAGGTTCCACCGTTTCGTGGAAGGGTTCGTGGAATCCATGAAAACGCCAGTAAGAATAGCGTTAAACGCTATTCTTAATAGCGCTAAGAAAACGCTACTAAAAATAGCGTTTTTTTGTGTCCGTAAATTTAGGATGAGTTGTTGAAATCTAACGGCTGAGAAAAAAACGCTATTCCTAATAGCATTTTTTTAGCGCTATTAAGAATAGCGTTTTCTTAGCGCTATTAAAAATAGCGTTTTCACTATTCCACCACTACACTTGCACTTTCATCCACGGTTCCAAATGCTGAGGTGGCGTGGAAGATGGAAGATGAAACTCTTCCACCATAAGACCTGCTCTAATGACACCAACATCCCTTCAACTATACGCTTATGGCCAACTTATCCTTCTTACCATAAAGTTCAGCCAAGCCATGCTGCAAACATTTTTTTTTTATTTCCTTTGGGATTATGGTCCGTCGCACGGATAGCAATGATGAAGTTGCGTGCACATCCATTTTCTAGAAGTGTGTTTTTATCTAGTCTACTCCTGCTGATTCATGATTCAAGAGGTATTATCTGGTGCTGAATTTTGGTGCTTGCATTTTATGGAACATGTATGGATGGCAAATGTTTTACTTCTCGGTGGTGATTTTGGGATCCTCTTAAAACTCAAGCTTAATCGTCAAAATAAAAATGTGCAAGGAATAATTAGGGGCGGAGCCAAAATTTGTAAGGAGGGGTGCAGAACTTTGCTTTGGGCAGATAAAAAAAAATTTAGAGGATGCAAAATGCAAAATTAGACTTATGGATAGTTAAGAATATTTGTTTGGGGCCTAAATTAGGCTTTGGAACCAGCTGGGCTGGGGGTGCAAGTGCACACCCCTGCACTGGGCTGGCTCCACCCCTGGGAATAATTATGTTTTCAACATGGATACAACTTATAATAGACCAGTGCATATATCTTTGCTTGTAAGTTCACGAGTTATTTGAAAGACAAAATGTAGTTAAATGTGCGGTTTCGATTTCTATCTCCCACAATGAAATTTCTATAGTATGAGAAAGACCTTCATCTTTATTTGTCTGAAATTAGTGTTGATGTAGCTTTTGCCAATGGGAGTAGTTTTGGGTAGTGAAACGACATCTCCAACAGTTGCTGAAGCAACGACTTATGCACTTGGTACACACCAATTGGCGCAAAGACTTCAAGTTGCTAATGTCATCGTGGAGGGCAATGCTCTGGCAATACAAAACTGCAGTAAAAGGCAACACACAAGATATCTCGAGGAGCATTCTCTCAATTAATTTTTCCATCCGAGATCGCATAAATAAAGTCTGTGAAATTAAATTTATATTTGTTCGATGATTGCACATGACGTGTGTCAATATGCAATCGCTATGTAAACAAACGGTCACCTGATTGTATTACGCCTTACCGGCCCAAATTTTGTTGAGGAGTAATTAATAGATGTTGTCTTTCAATAAAAAAAAAAAAGTTGTACGCTAAAGTTTAGAGCATCTCAATATAAGGGGTCAAGGTCTTAAAATAGCATGACATATATGATTTAAAACCTTTTCTACTCACGGTCTTTTTCTCGCTGATGACGAGTTGTTTTTAACATCATTATGGATTTCATGATTGAGTTCACTGATTTCACTAGATCCAATTTTTCATCTTTATGGAGAATTGAACTCATCTATCAGTCAGAAGTTTATTTTTATTCTATCTCCTATTGAGACAAAAGTCGTGTAGCTATATAGACTTTAAATTATACACATTTGATATTTCGAGCTGAGTTTAACTCGCTCACATATTTATCGAAATATGTGTTGGTATGCTTTTACTTTAACCAAGTTCATCTTTTATTCTTGACGAAAGTCAAAAGATGATCATGTAAAAATCGTCTGGTAACATCTTATATGATTTGTGTGAGACAGTCATTTGATGTAGACTCAGAATGTTTCGTATTGATCATTAGATCACTTGAAAATTGCTTTGAAGCTAATAGTTTGTGTGAGACATCTATTCTCGTCTTCTAAGAATGTTTCAATGATTAAAATGGGAGTTTAGAACGACTAACCATTGATTGGATATAGAACAGTATGCGTACTTGTATGCTAACTGTTGCAAGTTCCGGGAATTTAGTATGCGTACGAATTCAACAGTTAAAGTCCATGAACTATAGTATGCATACCCGTATGCGTACTGATTTCAACTGAGTTCGGTCATGAACGACAGTATGCGTACCCGTTTGCATACTGGCGAATAAGACCAAGTTCAGGAACTTAAGTATGCATACCCGTTTGCATATTTGAGTGGGTTAAGTTCTAAAATCAGTTAAGTATGTTTACATACTCATGAAAAAATACATTTATATAATAAGGAATGCAATCTCTGCAAACCGTGGGTATAATGTTCATGAATTGATTCGAGTGAATCAAAACCGATTTTGCTTCAATTATGTCTTGTATACTTCTATGAGAATATAAACAATTGAACAACTCTATAACTAGTTTCATTTGAGTCATTTGAACTAGTTGTGATTAAAATAAAAAAGGTTGATACGAAAGTGTTCATATGGCTAACTTCGGTTAACTATTGTTGATCCAACTAAGTGTACATGTTTAGGTACAGTTACCCATATCTAAATAAAGGTATATTTCATTTATGTGTAACAAGCCAAGACTATCTAACATTTCAAAGATATTGGTTTGAATCTAATCAGGTTTTCATCTAACAGTGGATATTGAATGCTTTGTTAACAAGGTAACATTGATTGCAAACCCTGATTTGAAAATTATATAAGGGAGAACTCTACCAACTGGGAGACCTAATACCCAAACCTCATGTGTGATACTAGTTGCGACTAGAGTCGATTCTCTTTTAACCTAGGTTTTTCCTAAAACCATTATAGGTTAACGACTTAAAAACTTCATTGGGATTCTGGAGTCAGACCCAACTATTTTCTTTGTAGTTGCGTGTTCTGATCTTACTTTATTCTATCGTATTAAGTACTATCTTCTCTAGTATTTGCTCGAGATTTAATCTCCGATAGGTAAGATAAAAAGTAATCACAAAACTCTTTGTCTCATTCTTTGTGATTCCATAATATCTTGTTCCGCTACCATACAGTTAAGTTATTGTGAGGTGATTGATATTACTAGGCTATTCTTCGGGAATATAAGTCTGGTGTATCAATTGGTTCATGTTCACCCTGATTTATCAAAAGACGGAACAAAAACCCGTAGGTATTTATGTGGGAGACAGATTTATTTATTCAGTAGACTTTTTTGTGTGAGACAAATTTGTTTATCAAGTCTTAGACTTTGGGTCGTAGCAACTCTTAGTTGTGGGTGAGATCAGCTAAGGGAATCAAGTGCACAGAGTCCTGATGGGATTCAGAGACGTAAGGAGCGCAACTGTACCTTAATCAGTGTGAGATTGGTTAGGGGTCAAATACATTCCAGTCTGAAGTTAACTTATAGTAGGCTAGAGTCTGTGGCGGCTTAACACAGTGTGGTGTCCAAATATGGACTAGGTCGCGGGGGTTTTTGTATTTGCGGTTTCCTCGTTAACAAAATTTCTGGTGTCTGTGTTATTTATTTTCCGCATTATATTTGTTTATATAATTGAAATATCACAGGTTGTGCGTAGTTCAATCAATTAGATAATCCAACCTTTGGTTGTTGATATAAATTGATTGACACTTGAACATTGGTCTTTAGTATAGTTTAAGTTGTTTATCATAATAATCAGGCTCGCGGATTTCTATCTGTTTGATTTGATGATTACATTGAGAAACAAAGATATAACTCTTGGATGTATTTTCCTTGATTGAGTGTGACTATCTAGTTGATTCTCTCGGAAATATATTGTATTTTTCTATACAGATTGTCGAAACAAAATATTGGGTGTGGTTGTTAGACCCCCGCTTTTTAATTGGAATCAGAGCAGGCAAACACGTTTAAGACCTCATAAGTATGTGTTCATAGCAATCTGATTCTATGGACAGTAGTGCTATCTGAAACAACGCATCACCAATTCAGAAACGTTTTGACTTGGTTCAAAGCTCTGCTTCTCCTGAAAAATCTTTTTCATCTTCTCCATGGTCGGAAACTGTGTATAATTGGGAAACACGCCTAGATGAACAGTTGGATGATCTTTCAGAGGAAAGTGATTCAGACGATGGATACGATGTTGATGAGGAAGTCTCTTAATACATCAAGCTTTTTGACCATCTCATAAATAAAAAGAAGTCAACACCTTGCTTGGCTGAGTTTCTGACTCTTCTCTGTCTAGAAAACAAGAAAATGAGAAAGCTCTTTAAAGGCTACGGTTGTGGATGTAATCTCCTACAATCTCTTCTTAAAGATCGAGAAGAAGATGTGCGTTCAAAGAGTTCTGAATGTGAAAATCTTCATCGAAATCTCTTTATGTTGAAAGAAGAATTTGCTGAATATAAAGCTAGATGTAACTTTCAACAAACCTGTTTTAAAGACAGAGAGAACGTTTTATCTCCCGAGAGAAACAGTTGGAGGATGAGCTTTCTTCTGCTCAAAACAAGGTAATTATAATGAAGGAAAACTTGAAAAAGTTTAATCTTAGTTCATCAAAATTATCCACTATGCTGGGAGCTTGTATGAAACATCGTGATGCACTAGGTTTGGGCTATGAAAGAATAGACGCTCCGAGCAGTAGCAAGATTAATTTTGTTTGTACTAAAAGCAACTTCCTGCAGAAAACTTGCTCTAATGGCAAACTTGTAAAATTACCTTATGTGGAAGAAGCCTCAATTGACAAAGGAAGTTAACCTCCTACTCATATGAGAACGATTAATAACATTCCCTTTAGATGTTATTATTGCGGAAACAAAGGTCATCTTGAAAAGAGATGTCGTTTTCGGTTTTCGTTGCGGAATGAAAAACTTCATAACATTCTTATTTGGATGTCTAAGGAAGTAATCAAACCAGTGTCTCATATTACTGGTCTTAAATGTCCAACTCTCAGACAAGAAAAGTGATGTGATGAGTCAAGTCTTGCCTGTAAAGATAACATAAAGGCTTTCTACAATTGTAAAAAGAATTGTGTTATACGGACAAATGACTGTTTTGTTGATCCAATAAGTAAGAAAACTTATTCAAACTCTTCTTTCGTGACTAAAGGAAGTGTTGGATCAAAAGCGCCAATCGTTCATATCAATAATCGTATTTCGGAACTAAAGACCAGTATAAATAGACTCAAGCGCAGCATTAAGAAGGCAAGGAATGCAGCAACTTCAGGTATCTCTTGTCCTCCTCTTGTTAATTCTCTTGAGACTAACTCTATTGACTTTCCTGATGATACTCATGTAAGAAAAAAGGAAAATGTCAGTACCTTTGATGAGCTATATGCTCGTCAAATTACAACTGGATTGCTTACAAATGTGCATCCTCTTTTAGACCGTATGGGGATGCTCATAATTCTCAAGAAGCTCTTCTTCTTGACAAAGTGGTCTTTGTTGTATCTGTTTTTCGGTTTAATAAACAAATAAAATGATCATCTTAGTATTGAGCCTTGCTCCGGTTAATTATTACATGATGTAATATAATTGATCAATAACTCTTGAGAAAATTCTCTTTGTTGCTCACTTTGAAAATCTTCGTTTCTCTCCTTAATGACAGTTGATTTGTTGACTTCAACAATTACCTTGTGATCTATTTCTAAGCCAAGATGTTCTGTCTTTAGAGTTTGTTTTTATCAAAACATACTTTTAAAAATAGGCTCCATTGGTTCCTTGGTTTTGAACCTGGTTCACAACCACGAACGTTCGTGCACCCGACCCTTACCGAACGTAAACAAGTAAACCTAGGGTTTCCCTATGAAAATCTCGTATATATATATATATATATATCATGGACTCCTTCCTCTGATATATACTCGTTCCGTAACATCAAGATTTCTTGAGATTTTATGGTGTGCAAAATGGATGGATGCAAAAAGGAAGACAAAGTTGAAGAGGGTAAAGTTATTGAATTTCACGAGAACCCTGTTTTCATAACCTGCTATCATGCAGTCGATCATGAAAACGATCTTCCAGTTCATATGTCATCTCAATTGGTTGGAAATCTTCTTCGATATTTTGAGGTTGTTTGTGGTCAACTTGAAATTGCAACAAAGAATCTTGAGTTTCTGAAGATTGAACTGAAGAAAGCAAGCGATGAACTTGTTTTTGTTCGATCCCTGGTTGGTGGTTATGTCTAAAGTATTTTTTTAAGTTTTTATTTTGTCTTGGAAAATTCTTACGAGAATTTATTCTTGTGTTTTAAGAAGGATAACTAGGGTTTGGAATAGCATATATTGTGGTTAATTACACATAGATATTGCCAACGATTTTCATCTTGCAATGTTTTTAGATTTATTTATTTAAATTCTAAAGTTTATTTGGAAGATGATTTTGCGGTATTAATCTTTATTGGTTTTATATATTGCAAATAATGTTACGGGATATGTGTGTTTACGTCCGTGAACTATGATTGTCATTATGCAAATATTGATGGAAAATAAAATGAACTTTTGATGTCAAAGATTAATTCTATGGTATCATTATGCAAATATTGATGAAAAATAGAATGAATCTTTGAATATTTCGCAGTATTGATCTTTCCCTGATCCACTTCTATGTGAAAGTACTGTATGGCTCCGTAAGTTTTCTTATGTTGAGCATTTTCGATAAATTAAATCATTGAGGTTCCTTTATGGTTAATTTAATTGAGTTTTCTGGATACAAATTCATGTCTCATGTGATTTGCTAATGTCCAAAGAAATCCGTCTTTTCTTGTAAGTAAGGTCGCTCTTGTTGTTCTTTCGGGAATGACATTTTATGGGGGAGAGTTCATAACTGAACTTGTGCTTAATTGCCAAATATTTGTGGGGAGTGCGGTTGTGGAAAATTGTAGGAGTTATCTTGTATCATTATAAAATCCTTGATGAATACACTAAGTTTCGACTATGTGAAATCGTCGAAACAAAGTTGATATGTTCTCTTTTAGTCATGAAGTATCTCTATGAGAATTTCATTATGATCCCGCTAGTTTTCATACCTTTTCCAATTTATATTGAAAAAAAGGGAGAGAATTATTGTGTAGTTCACACTACAAATACATATGGTTAACGGATAATTATGTAACGGGGAGTGGTTTTCATTGTGAGATGAAGTATTGACTAAGGGGGAGTGATACATATCACCATAGAATTATTGTCAAAGGTGTGATACAATTGAACTTTGATGATGTGTAATAATACTATGACAATGTATAACAATATGAAAACATCTTGTTTTTATATATTTTTATAGCTACGGATCTTCAAAAACTATGATGATGAGTTGAACACATTCAGAATCAATGGAGTACTTGGAAGTGACGAATATTTCGAGTAATGTTGAAGAACCAAGGAAATCAAGCATTTGGATGAGAAGCTACAAAGTTTATTTATTTTGTCATCCATATGTATTGATAGTTTTGTCACCAAAATTGACAAAGGGGGAGATTGTTAGAGCACTGCTCGGTCGAACTCGCAAGCGTTTCGATCTCAAGCTTGTTTTTCAAGTTTAGTTGTTAAAACTATAAGTCTTGATTTCTAGTCTACTTGTAGAAATGTCTCAGATTATGATAGTGTAAAAGCGGGGTCTAACAACCACACCCAATATTTCGTTCGGAAATCTGAATAGAAAAACTCCAATATACATTCAAGAGAATCAACTAGACAGTCATACTCAATCTATAGAAAAGTATATCAGATAGTTATATCTTTGTTTCACAGACACCAGAATTTTGTTAACGAGGAAACCCGCAAATGTAGAAAAATCCCGGGACCTAGTCTAGCTTTGAACACCACACTGTATTAAGCCGCTACAGACACTAGCCTACTACCAATGAACTTCGAACTAGAATGTAGTTGAGCCCTAATAAATCTCACACTAATCAAGGTACAGTTGCGCTCCTTATGTCTCTGAACTCCAGCAGGATTCTGCGCACTTGATTCCCTTAGCTGATCTAACCCACAACCAAGAGTTGTTACGGCCCAAAGTCGAAGACTTGATAAACAAATTTGTCTCACACAGAAAAGTCTATTGGAATAGATAAATCTGTCTCCCACATAAATACGTATGACTTTTGTTCCGTCTTTTTATAAATCAAGGTGCACATGAACCAATTGATAAACCAGACTTATATTCCCGAAGACCAGCCTAGTATTATCAATCACCTCACAATAATCTTAATCGTATGGAAGCAAAACAAGATATTGTGGAATCACAAACGATGAGATGAAAATATTTGTAACTACTTTTAATCTTACTTATCAGATATAAATCTCAAGCAAATCTTAGCAAAGATAATACTCAATCACGATAGTAGAAGTAAGATCAGAACACACAACTACATAGAAAATAGTTCGGTCTGGCTTCACAATCCCAATGAAGTCTTTAAGTCGTTAACCTACAGGGTTTCGTGAAAAACCTAAGGTTAAAGGAGAATCGACTCTAGCCGCAACTAGTATCACACAGTGAAACGACGAGGGTACCCAAATATACCTCAATCTAAAAAAATTCCACCTATAAGTCCTTTCTCCGAAAGTGATTTCTATGGAGTGAGTCGAGACAATACAACTAATCGGTTCACACTTCGTGTGATCGTCTATGGATACGAGATCGAGATAATACGACAACAAGATAACTTGTGTGATTTACTATGGATACAAGATCGAGACAATACAAGAACGAAGTATGTTTACTTGATAATAAGTTCAGATTTAACCAAACATAATAGGATTGCTATCAAGTTAATAGGAATTAACGTTTATGTATTTTACTTCTAATTATAATAAAACAATTATAATTTCGGAAATAGAAAAGTAAAAGACACAGCAAGATTTTGTTAACGAGGAAACCGCAAATGCAGGAAAACCCCGGGACCTTGTCCATATTTGAATAATCTCAGGATTAAGCCGTTATACAAAATCTAAACCAACTTCGTATAGTTGAGACCGAGCAACTAAACCTATAGTTCACCTAGTTCCATCTGTATCCCTGCGCCTCCAACTTGCAATAAGTCACGCACTTGGAACAATTCCTTTGGTTCGTATTCCAAACATTAAAGGAACAACAAATCTATTCGGTAACAACTCTTTTCAAACAACGTGATATGAGTTTGACAAAAGGCTCTTCTGTTTATCCCAATAAACTCCTTTGTCAGGTTCTTAGATCTATCTTTTCAATAGATACCAAAGTAATTGTTAAGATTTTGCAATCAATACTTCGAATCACAAAGAAACGTATTGATGCCGATCTACTCAACTACTCAATCCAATCTATCAAAAAGATAAACTGATTATAGTTGGATCCCTTTCCAGCCGAAACAAGTTATGTGCACACCAAAGATTATGAACCCAAATCAAAAATATTTTTCGTCTCCAAATCTTCTTAGATCTTCAATAAACACCTGCACACAATCAACTTGAATCTCTTGTGATCAATCACACACATGACGGAGTCTGTTAACAATGGATTATCACAAGACGTCTTTAGATCTGCAAACAGTTCTAAAGATCCTCGTCGAAACTTCGATCTAGTTTAAGTGAATCTTATATCAGAAGAGAAGATTCTCAAGCATAAACAAACTAGGTGCAATCAAAGTTCAACAACCGTTAGTCAATCTAATCAATTGAAAACTAATAATAAACTGGAATTATCTAGTTTCCTACCAACGGTACTCGTAGAGCTTCCCAATCCCAAAGAAGTCTTTAAAACGAGCGGTCGTAAGAGATTTCGCCTAATTAGGTTGCTTTTCTCTCCGAATAGACGACTCCACCAGTAACAACACAACAAGGTATTTTTGCTGGCTCTGAGGATTAGTTTGCTAGAAATGTAAACTTCAATATTTATAGACCGAGGAGTTTGGACACCAAGGAATTTCCAATACCGGAAATATTCTCAAGATATGCAATATATTTCCAAATTCGGGTTTCATAATTCCTGGAAATACTCTGTCCAAATACTGACTGAAATCTCAGTAGAAAATCTCCAATTAGTAAATGCACATTACCATTTTTTATTTTCTAAAGATATGCATTTTAATTGTTGGAAATTAAAAGCATATAAAACTAAAAACCTTAATTAAAAGATTCTCAATTTATTTCGATCCGGGATTCTCCCTTAGCTATTAAGGAATATCTTTGAACAATAAAATATAAGAGTTACTGCACATGTTCAAAGTATGTCGACATCTTTACTTTGTAAATCCTCTTTCATATTTACAATCTTGGAACCGATTTGCCACACTTCCAAAACGAGTTTAGAATTGGTTCATCTGAATTCCAAGAACTATGTGATTGATTATCCTATCAAATCACCAATCATGGGTTTCACGGTTCTACCAAAAAAAATCGGTTCTACCTCCATATGAGTACTAGAATTAGTCACACTAGTTACCAAAACTTGGTTGACTAGGTACTAGGATCGGTTCCCACATATATATGGTATCTAACTTGTATTTGGTGCACATGTTCATAGGATCGGTTTCCCAATAACTAAAAACTTGTTGCACCTCTTACAAGGATCGATTCCCCTTTTGTGATCTGTTGCACCTCTTACTAGGATCGGTTTCCCAATGTCTAGAGTTGGTCATACCAATTACACTAAATCGATCATACCATCTCAGGTGATTACTTAAGATCGGTTTCACTAATAAAAGTCATACCAATACAAAAGTCAGGCCTTGTGAATAGTTTTACCAAGATACATAAACAGTTTATGAGCGGTTATACTAAACACACATATTGGTAATCCAATGATTTGCAATGAATAACAATACCAATAAGCCTAGCGATTTCCCTTTCGATTCACAAACAAGTTTATGAATGTACTTCTTGTAAACGAATGTAAAACATTGTTTCCTGAGACGAAATCTTCACCCATACCCATACATAATCACAATAGCATTGATATGATTATGTCGATGTCTTATATACGAAGTTCAAAAGATAGACGTTATACTTCGTATTTTGATTCCTTAATACTATGTAAAACTAGAGTATAATGATTCACAGCTTCGCAGTTATGTTTTCAATATGCACGACTTGAAAGATACGTTAGGAATTAAACAGTTCAAGTCAAATATCAATAACCTCAAGTGGAAGGATGATGTCATCGATCTAGTTCTTTACTTCTTCACATTCTTAAGTCTTCACGTAATACTTGTAAGTCTCATATCCTAGTAACTTTCTAGATAATCTATACGAAGTTAACTCTAGTAAATAATCAAGCGACTCTTTAAATAAGTTTTGGTTCACTAAAATACGAAAACCAAACTTGACATACCAATGCTTTGTGGGTTCAACCGAGCTATGCTCTAACACACATGAGGTGTGGGTATTAGATTTCCCAGTTGCTAAAGTTCTCCCTTACATAGTTTTCAAATCAGGGTTTGCAATCTAAGTTACCTTGATAACAAAGCATTCAATATTCACCGTTAGATAAAAATCTGATTATACTCAAGCTAATATCTTTCAACCGTTAGATCGAACTTAGCTTGTTATACACAAATGAAATGTACCTTCATTTAGGTTTGCGTAACCGTACGTAAATGTGTACACTAGGTTGGCTCAACAGTAGTTAACCGAGGTTAGCTATATGAACACTCTCATATCAACCTTATTCATCTTAACCACAACTAGTTCAAATGACTCAAATGAAACTAGTTATAGAGTTGTTCAATTGTTATATTCTCATAGAAGTACACAAGAACACAATTGAAGAAAAATCGGTTTGATTCACTCGAGTCAATCATGAACATTATAGCCGCGGTTTGCAAAGAATGCATTCCTTATTATATAAATGTATTAGTTCATGAACAAACCGATTTTAGAACTTTAACCACTCAAGTATGCAAACGGGTAAGCATACTTAAGTAGCCGGTCTGAGTTTGGGTTCGCCGGTATGCAAACGGGTACGCATACTTACAAACACAGCTGAAATTTCCGGACCCAAACCCTTCCCCAGTACGCGTACGGGTATGTGTACTTAGGTACCCGGAATTTCACAACTAACAAGTACGCATACTGGTATGCATACTAGTTCCGGTCATGGATCACATATATGCAAGAACGCATACTATGTTTATAATCCAATGATAGTCATGTGTACTACAGATCTTCAAGAACTATGATGCTGAGTTGAACACATTTAGAATCATTGGAGTACTTGGAAGTGACGAAGATTTCGAGTAATGTTGAAGAACCAAGGATATCAAGCATTTGGATGAGAAGCTACAAAGTTTACGTGAAAGTCGCCGAGCAACATCTTACATGATTTATGTGATACAATCATTTGGTGTAGACTTGGAATGTTTCGTTATGATTATTTCAATAACTTGAAAATTGCTTTGATGCTAATAGTTGGTAAAAACAGTTATTGTCATCCTCTAAGAAAATTTCAATGATTGAAATAGAGTTTGAAACACTTAACCATCATTATATTATGAACATAGTACGCATTCTTGCATGTATCTGATCCATGAGCAGAACTACAGTATGCATACCCGTATGCGTACCTGTTAGTTGTGGAATTCCGGGTACCTAAGTACACATACCCGTACGCATACTGGCGAAGGGTTTGGGTCCAAAAATTTCTGTTGTGTTTGGAAGTATGCGTACCCATTTGAATACTAGAGAACCAAAACTCAGACCGGCTACTTAAGTATGCGTACCCATTTGCATACTTGAGTGTTTAAAGTTATAAAATCAGTTTGTTCATGAACTAATACATTTATATAATAAGGAATTCATTCTTTGCAAACCGTGGCTATAATGTTCATGAATTGATTCGAGTAAATCAAACCGATTTTTCTTCAATTGTGTTCTTGTATACTTCTATGAGAATATAGCAATTGAACAACTCTGTAACTAGTTTCATTTGAATCATTTGAACTAGTCGTGGTTAAGATGAATAAGGTTGATATGAGAGTGTTCATATAGCTAACCTCGGTTAACTACTGTTGAGCCAACCCAGTATACAGTTTAGGTACGGTTACTCAAACCTAAATGAAGGTACATTTCATTTGTGTATAACAAGCTAAGTTCGATCTAATGGTTTAAAGATATTAGCTTGGGTCTAATAAGGTTTTCATGGTGAATATTGAAAGTTTTTTTACCAAGGTAACTTAGATTGCAAACCCTGATTTGAAAACTATATAAGGGAGAACTCTAGCAACTAGGAAACCTAATCCCCACACCTCATGTGTGATACTAGTTGAGACTAGAGTCGATTCTCGTTTAACCTTAGTTTTTTCACGAAACCCTTTAGGTTAACGACTTAAAGATTTCATTGGGATTGTGAAGCCAGACCCAACTATTTTCTCTGTAGTTATGTGATCTGATCTTACTTCTACTATCTTGTTTGAGTATTAACTTTGCTAAGATTTGTTTGAGATTTATCTCTGATAGGTAGGATTAAAAGTAGTCACAAACATCTTCATCTCATAGTTTGTGATTCCATAATATCTTGTTTCGCTTCCATACGATTAAGATTATTGTGAGGTGATTGATAATACTAGGTTATTCTTCGGGAATATAAATCCGGTTTATCAGTTGGTTCATGTGCACCTTGATTTATCAAAAGACGGAACAAAACTCGTAGGTATTTTTGTGGGAGACAAATTTATCTATTCCAATAGACTTTTTTGTGTGAGACTGTTAGAGCATTGGTCAGTCGAACTCGCATGTGTTGATATCTCAAGCATTTTTGTCAATGTTAGTATTCAAAACTATAAGTCTTGATTTATAGCCTATATAGCTAAAGGTCTCGGACTAGGATAGAAAGTGTAGTTGAGCTTAAGACTCCATGGAAATCATCATACAAGACGAAGGACTACTCAAGGAACTGGTGGATCTTCATCGACTAAAAGGTATGTGGAGACTTGAACTTATCTATCACTCAAAAGTCTATTTACTTTATCTCCTACTCTTGAGACAAAAGTCGTTTTTGGTATAAACTTTCATTATACACATTTGTTATTTCGAGCCGAGTTTAACTCGCTTATCTATTTCTCGAAATGTGTTGGTAAGCTTTCGCTTTAACCAAATTCATCTTTTCCTAGTGACGAAATTCATGTTATGTTTCAGTCACTTTGGAAATTGCTCTGATGAAAACTGGTATGTGAATAACGGCTATATAACGTTCTCTGAGAATGTTTCAAATGATTGAAATGAGAGTTTAGATTACATAAGGTAGGATATAAATATTGTTGTGGAAACACATATATGTATAATTTCTTATTCCTTGAACCAAAGTTTGCGAACTTTGTTGATCAAGAGAAATGGAAGTTGGCGTGAGCCAAGTCCGCGAACTGGCGAAGTTCTCAAACCCGAAAATTTCTGCTGGAATTCGTGTACTCCTTCCATGAGCTTAAGTCCGCGAACCCAGTCCGCGAAATTGAGTAGGTTATATCTAAAACCAGTTTTTCTTGAACTAATGTTTAAATAAACTGAGGAATGCTTTGGCAAACTAAAAAAGCGGGGATCTAACAACACCACCCAATATTTCGCTTAGCAAAATGTATGGACAAACTTGAATATACTTTTAAGAGAATCAACAAGACTCAATCAATTAAAAGTATATCAACGAGTTTATATCTCTTACTTGATTTGATTTCCCAAACTGAAACTGTGAGTACTAATCAAATACAAGGAATAACTTCGACGGTACCAAAGACTAATGTCCAAGGATCAATCAATATCAATCAACAACCAAAGGTCGGATTCTCCAATTGATTGATCTAACACACAACCTGTATTATTTCAATTATATAAAAATATAATGTGGAAAAGAAATAACACAGACACCAGAAGTTTTGTTAACGAGGAAACCGCAAATGCAGAAAAACCCCGGGACCTAGTCCATATTCAATACACACTGTATTAAGCCTCTACAGACACTAGCCTACTCCAAGCTAACTTCGGACTGGACTGTAGTTGAACCCTAATCAGTCTCCCACTGATCCAAGGTACAGTTGCACCCCTACGCCTCTGATCCCAGCAGGATAATGCGCACTTGATTCCCTTAGATGATCTCACCCACAACTAAGAGTTGCTACGACCCAAAATCGCAGGCTTTGACAATAAACAAATTTGTCTCACACAGACAAGCCTATCAAAGGATGAA
Organism: Papaver somniferum; assembly: GCF_003573695.1. NCBI lineage: Eukaryota > Viridiplantae > Streptophyta > Magnoliopsida > Ranunculales > Papaveraceae > Papaver > Papaver somniferum. The sequence continues at coordinate 79,339,224 of NC_039366.1, forward strand.
TCTGTCTCCCACAGAAAAACCCTAAACTTTTTGTTCTGTCTTTTAATAATAATCAAGGTGAACAGGAACCAATTGATAATCCGGTCTTATATTCCCGAAGAACAACCTAGATAAATCAATCACCTCACAACAATCTTAATCGTATGGTAGCGAAACAAGATGTTGCGGAATCACAAACGATGAGACGAAGATGTTTTTGATTACTTTTTATATCTTGTCTATCGGAGATATCATATCTCAAGCCAATCAATATGATTGTACTCGTACGATAGAAGATGCAAGATCAGATCACACAACTACGATAAAAGTAGTATCGGTTTGGCTTCACAATCCCAATGAAGTCTTTAAGTCGTTAACCTAGTTTTAGAAGAAGAAAACCAAAGGTTAATGGAGAACCGACTCTAGCACGCAAACTAGTATCACACGTATGGTGTGGGGATTAGTTTTGCAGAGTTGCTAGATGTCCCCTTATATAGTCTTTCAAATCAGGGTTTCGCCTTGGTCACAAAGCAAACAATATCCACCGTTAGATGAAAACCTGATTTAGATTCAAGCTAATATATATCAATCGTTAGATTGAAATCTTAGCTTGTTATACACAAATGAAATGCACGCTTCTATGTTTGTTAACCGTACCCAAACATGTACATTGTTGGTTCAGCAATAGTTAACCAAAAGGTTAGCCATATGAGCATTTCATACCAACCATTTTCTTCTTCACCATAACCAGTTCAAATGATTCATATGAACTAGTTATAGAGTTGTTCAATTGCAAGGAAATCTTATGTACTACACAAGACACAATTGAAGCAAAGATGATTTGATTCACATGAATCGGTTCATGAACTTTATAGCCACGGTTTGCAAAAGAATTCCTTAATATTTATAAGTTTAAGTTCAGAAATCATCTTCAGATATATAACCTTCTCAAGTTCGCAGACTAGGTTCGCGGACTTAAGATACTGGATAGAGTTTACAAACTCCAGCAGAAATTCTCAGGATGAGAACTTCGCCGGTTCGCGTACTGGGTTCGCGGACTTGGCTCCCGCAAGTTGTAACAGCCCGGATTTTCAGACTTCCAGCGGACACGGATCCGACCTTGTGGGTCGGGTCCGATCCTGCTAGCAAGTCCAAATTCCTGGACCGCCACTCGTGTAGGGCCAAAAAAAAATTTGTTTTAAAAGATTTTAATAAAATACAAAACTCAACTCAAACGAAATTTATTAAATTAAATATAATATTACTTTTAAAATTACAAAACTGTAAAATACTAATTATAAAATTGAAAGTACACAATCGAAATAGACCAACACCTCGATTGAATTTAAAACGAAATGCCCAATCCCCGTGATACGTAATAATTTCTTTTAGGGCTAGTCTTTCTTCATTCTCTGTGGAAAGGGAGGAAAAAGGGATGAGCAAACCACATCCCAGTAGGAAGTTTCAAAAAATAATAGAGTGCACGGAAAAAAAAAAACAAATGCAGTAGATACAATAATAAAATTCATGCACAAAAATCCACAACAATACTTACGCCAATCTCAACCACGAATACTTAACATTTCTTACTCGAAATCTTCAACCTCAAATTCTAGATCATTAATCTAGCTGCCATAGTTATTCCGGTAAACAAACCACAATTATCCCCCAACAGTCTTCTTTTTCTTTCTTCAAACGATTCTTAATCTAATTTTCAGAGTTATTCCGGTAAGCAAACCATTATTGTTCCACGAACAGTCTTCCCAGGGTAGCCACCAGTGGTGGGATGCCATAAAGGCCTGACATTTCAACAGCAGATATATACGTATTTTTTTCTAGAACTCATTTAAAATCAGTGCATTTAATCCTACGTGTACCAAACTGAATCCCAAAGAACTAACCGAAGTAAACCCCATTCACTAATGCATTAAACTCACTTTCTCCAATCTAAATTCACTTCCATTCACTAATGTAATGCATCAAAGTGACTTTCACAAACCAAAACTCAATTTCATTCACTAGTAGTATAATGCATCAAATCAATTTTCACAACCCAAAAACTTAATAAATATGCATTAATATATTTCCTATTTTGAGAAAAATCTAAAATAATTTAACAATAATGGTTAATAATCAATATATAGAACTCACAAATAAATCAATTTATACAAAGAAAATAATATAATATATTTAAAACAAACATCATGATTATTAGCTTGAAAATCAAAAAGAAACCAATATAATTTTAATGCTAAAATAAGTTTTGATTTTGATATTAGGTAGAAACCCCCTACCTCAAATAGCTTTCCAAAACATTGATTCAATAGCAACACCTTTTTCCAAGAATAATAAATCCTATGTCTTTATTTTGATGGTATTGAAAGTGATGGGAAAAAGGGTTTTGATTTTCTTTTGTTTTATATAAGAGATAATAAAGAGAAAAAGTAGAAGGAGAAAGATGAAAGTGATGGATAAAAGTATTTTGGGTTTCTGTGCTATGAGACAAAAGAGAAGATGAGAAAAGTTGAGAAGAAAGGACGCCACTTTTGTTTTGTTTTTCTTTGTTTCACGTTTTTGTAAACAAAAACTTAATCAATTATTATCAACCACTTAAGTTTTGATAAGGGGTCACACTATTTTAAACGCACCCCACTATTAAAGTGCATGCACATCAAACACATAATATAATAGTGACACAAAATTTAACAAAGATATATATATATATACACCCCACAATGCACACATTCACCACAATTAAAAATCATCTTTATCATTTTATTTTATTTTATTTTGGAAACCATAAATATACTCAAAACTAAATATTTATATACAAAAATTAAGTTTTAGATTAAAACTCGAATCGAACAATATGGATGGGTTTTAGCCGCGATAATCATATTAATAAAATTACAGGTTTTTACACAAGTAGTTTGTTAACTCCAGCAGAAATTCTCGGGTTTGAGAACTTCGGCAGTTCGCGGACTGAATTCGCGGACTTGGCTACAAGCCATTCTTCCAGTATAGGACTTATACACATATTTGTTTCCACAACATACTTATGTCCATTGTTGGTTATGTAATCTAAACTCTCATTGTAATCATTGAAACATTCTTAGAGGACGTTATATAGTTGTTACACCATTTCTCGTCAAAGCAATTTTCAAAGTGATTGAAACATATCATGACTTGCGTCACTAGGTAAAGAAAAACATGGTCGAAGCAAAACGCTTACCAACACATATTTCGAGATATAGATAGGCGAGGTATATTCGGCTCGAAATACCAAATGTGTATAATCTAAGTCTATATATATAGCATACGACTTTTTGTCTCAAGAAGTAGGAGATGGAATAGATAGACTTTTGAGTGACAGATAAGTTCAAGTCTTCACATACCTTTTTGTCGAGAAGTTCCACCGGTTCCTTGAGTAGTTCTTCCACTTGTATGATGAATCGCCATGAAGTCCTTGATCTCAACTACACTTACTATCCTAGTCCAAGACTTAGCTATAATAGACTAGAAATCAAGACTTATAGTTTTGATCACTAACATTGACAAACATGCTTGATATAGAAACGCATGCGAGTTCGACCGAGCAGTTCTCTAACAATCTCCCCCTTTGTCAATTTTACTGACAAAACTATCAATACATATGGAATACAAAAAAGATAATGAAAATTTAGTAGCTCCTATTCCACTTGTCTAATCTTCAAAATTCCTCGAAATCTTCGTCCTTCCAAGTACTCTAATGATCCCAAAGGTTGTAAGTTTAGCATCACCGTTGTTGAAGATCCATAGCTATAACAATGAGAAATCATCGGTCTCGCTCATTGTTATATAGTGTCATAGTATTATTACACAGTGTCAAAGTCCAATTGTATCACAACTTCAACAATAATACTATGGTGATATGTATCTGAAAAATCGGGGGTCTAACAACACCACCCAATATTTCGCTTAGCAATCTGTATGGACTAACTCCGAAATACTTAGCTAGAGAATCAACTAGACAATCAGACTCAATCTAGATAAAAGTATCTCAAGGAGTTAATATCTCTCTCTTTATTTGATTTCTACTCAAGCTAAAATCAATAGCGAGTCTTTATCAAATACAAGTAATAACTTGTACGGTACCAAAGACCAATGCCCAAGGATCAATCAATATCAATCAACAACCAAAGGTTGGATTTCCAATTGATGATCACAAACGCACAACCTGTATTATTTCTATTATATAAAATATAATGCGGAAAAGAAATAACACAGACACCAGAAGTTTTGTTAACGAGGAAACCGCAAATGCAGAAAAACCCCGGGACCTAGTCCAGATTGAATACACATTGTATTAAGCCGCTACAGACACTAGCCTACTCCAAGCTAACTTTAGACTGATCTATAGTTGAACCCCTACCAATCTCCCACTGATACAAGGTACAGTTGTACTCCTACGCCTCTGATCCCAGCAGGACACTGCGTACTTGATTCCCTTAGCTGATCTCACCCACAACTAAGAGTTGTTGCAACCCAAAATCACAGACTTGATAATAAACGAAATTGTCTCACACAAAAAAGTCTATCGAAAGGATAAATCTGTCTCCCACAGATAAACCCTAGGTTTTGTTCCGTCTTTAGATATAAAATCAAGGTAACAGGAACCAATTGATAATCCAGACTTATATTCCCGAAGAACATCCTAGATTAATCAATCACCTCTCTACAATCCTTCCTGACTACACAAGCGGATTGTCGAGGAATCACAAACAGTGAGATGAAGATGTTTGTGACTTCTTTATCTTGCCTATCGGAGAACTCTCACGATCTCAAGCCAATCAATCGATTGTACTCGTACGATAGAAGATGCAAGATCAGATCACACACACTAGTATCGGTCTGGCTTCATAATCCCAATGAAGTCTTTAAGTCGTTAACTCTAGTTTAGAGAAGAAACTCAAGAGTTAATGGAGATCGACTCTAGCGAGCGCACTAGTAGCACACATACGTGTGGGGATTAGGTTTGCTCAATGCTAGATGTCTCATATATATAACCTTCAAATCAGGGTTTTTCCTTAGGTACAAACCAATCCTTATTCACCGTTAGATGAAAACCTGATTTAGATTCAAGCCAATATCTCTCAACTGTTAGATCGAAAGACATAGCTTGTCACACACACTTGGGTACACGTTTACTGGGTTTGAGAAAACCATGCCCAAACGAGTACACGTATGTTGGTTCAACATGATAACCCAAAAGGTCAACCATATAAGCATCTCATATTAATCATGTTCTTCTTCACCATAACTAGTTCAATTGACTCAAATGAACTAGTTAAGAGTTTTTCAATTGCTATGAGATCTTATGTAACTACACAAGACACAATTGAAACAAAGATGATTCGATTCGATTAGAATCGGCTCATGAACATTATAGCCACGGTTTGCATAAAGCATTCCTTAATAATTAATGTTTCATGTTCAGAGCACATCTTTAGATCATAACCTCTTAAGTTCACAAAAAAGTTTGCGGACTTTAGTTAATCGGTTGAGTTTTCCAAACTCAGCAGAAATTCTCGGGTGGAGAACTTCCGCCAGTTCGAGGACTGAGTTCACGGACTTAGCACACAAACGAGTTTTGGAAATACCAGCAGAAATTCTCGGTCGAGAACTTCCGTCAGTTCGCGGAGTGAGTCTGCGAACTTGGCAAGCCAATTCCACAATCCTACCGATTTCTCTTGATCAACAAAGTTCGAAAACTTCGTTTCAAGGAATACATGTTATATAATCTAAACTCTCATTTCAATGAATGAAACATTCTCAGAGGGCGATATTCAGTCGTGAAGAACAACAGACCTTTCTCGTCAGAGCAATTTCCAAAGTGATTGAAACTTTCATGACTTTCGTCACTAGGTGAAGATAAACCTGATCAAAGCGAAACGCTTTACCAACACATGATTTCGAGTAAAATATAAGCAATGAATACTCAGCTCGAAATATCAAGTGTATATGATCTAGTCTATATAGCATACGACTTTTGTCTCATAAGAAGTAGCAGAAGAATAGATAGACTTTAGAGTGATAGATAAGTTCAAGTCTTCACATACCTTTTTGTTGATGAAGTTCCACGGTTCTTTGGTGTAGATATTCGTCGTCGTCGTTGAATCACCATGAAGTCCTTGAGCTCAACTACACTTTTCCTATCTTAGTCCGAGACTTAGTTAATAGGCTAGAAATCAAGACTTTATAGTTTTGATCACTAACATTGACAAACATGCTTGATATAACAACGCATGCGAGGTTGACCGAACTATGCTCTAACAATCTCCCCCTTTGTCAATTTTAGTGACAAAAATATTAATACATATGGAATACAAAAAAGATAAACTTTAGTGGCTCCTATTCCATAGTCCAATCTTCAATGTTCCTTGAAATCTTCGTCCTTCCAAGTACTCCAATGATCCCAAAGGTTGTAAGTTTAGTATCACCGTTGTTGAAGATCCGTAGCTATAACAATGAGAGAAATCGAGATTCTCGATCATTATTATACAGTGTCATAGTATTATTATGAACATCAAAGTCCAACTGCATCACGACTTTAACAATAGTACTATGGTGATATGTATCACCCCCCCCCCCCCCTTAGTCAATACTCCATCTCGTTCATGGAAACCACTCCTCCTTACACAATGATCCGAAAACCATATGTATATGTAGTGTGACCTACAATATTTCTCCCCCTTTTTGTCAATAAAATTGGCAAAGGTACAAGAATGGGTTCATAATGAAATTTCCACAAGAGACATTTCATGACTAAAAGAAAGACAACATATCATCTTAATTTAGATGCAATCTTATAGCCGAAGCTAACATCATTCATCAAGGAGTTTTAAGACGTAAGATAACCCCTATAAAATTCCACAACTGCACTCCCCGCAAGATATTACCATTAAGCACAAGTTCAAAAGAACTCTCCCCCATTTGATGTCATTCCCAAAGGAACAACAAGAGCGACCTTAATTTCAAAAGAAAAGAAGGATTTTTATTTGGACACCAAAACCATGTGAATGATTTTTATATCCAAAACTCAACCAAAATACTCACAAGTAAACCCATGAATATTCTAATTGGAATACGCAATTAAATCAAAACCACAAAAGTGATCAATTTAATTGAAAGTGCTCAATATAAGTAAACTCAGGGAGAAACAGGCTATGACTAAGTTAATCATATGGAGGTGACTAACTTAACTGTTCAAGTACTCAACATAAGGAAAACCTTACGGAATACGTGACTGAATTAATCAATAGAACATGATAGTGTAGCCATTCATATACTCAACACAAGAACTTGTGGAATATATGAAAACTCAATTAGATTAATTACAAGAGAACCTATAATTAATCTAATCGGAATACAAACAAATAACCAAACTAATCACCGAGGTAATCAATTTAATTATTTTGGGCTCAACATAAGAGATTATGGAACCCCGACTAAGATTATCATAAGATGTGACAACCTTAACCGTACATGTACTCAACATAAGGAAGAAGACTTATGGAGTACAAAACTAAATAATCAATGATGATTAGTTTAGTTCATAATGCTCAACATATAGCATCTTACGGAACCACCAACAAAGCCAAGGTTAATCGACTTAGTTGTAAGGTGCTCAACATAAGACACACAATGGAGACTTCACGGTAAAAAATGGCAAGATGGATCAATGAAGATCAATACCGTGGATAACATACAAGGATTTATTCTATCTTTGCATCATTATATGCATAACAACATAATAGACCTTATCCTTGTCACACAAAAGATTTAATCCTATTTTCCATCAAATACATGATTGCATAGGCATAGCTTTTGTATATGTCAAAAGTCCATTCGTCCTTTCATCAATACGAATACTGATTCATGAACGACTTTAATTTTGACCGCAATCTGGGACCTTCAAGTTCACGGACGCAAACAATACATATCCCATAAAAATATTGCAATATAACAAACCAAGAAAATACTGCAATAATCATCATCCTCCAAATATTTTTAGAATTTAAAACCAATAAACCTAAAAAATAAACATAAGAAGATGAAACAAAAATAGCTATGTGTAGTCACAATCATTGCTATTCAAAGCACTAGTTATTCTTCCAACTAATCCAAAAAGAAGACATCCTAGGCGACAATGCCTTTGAGAAATTCAGTATCATTCCCAAACTCCTTGTTGTCAACAACCATTGGAACATACGGTTAACGGAGATAGGAGTTTATATCAACGAACTGTCTTGGCTGGCTATGTCGTACCAGGGCTCTCTGAATTTCTAAGGACTTTGACACAAAAGCCTTTATTTCACGAATCTCTTTTCTTACTTCCTTCAACTCATCAAGAACATCAGAAAACTTTTGAGAGTTAGAAGACACTGCCTTTGGCTTTCTTGTATTCCTCCTTTTTATTTTTCGGGACGGAGTTACGGGAGATTTTTCTTTTTCCTTGATTGATGGCTTAACAATCATGTTGACATTACTTATCTCCATAGACATGCTTTGAGAACAGTTATAACCAACTGATTTTTGTGGATGGAATTCACAATCTCATCAGGTCTAGAGATAAAAGGGATATCAAGAAAGAAAAAGAAATGTAGGGTTCGAAACCTATAGACAGGTTCGTGGTCGTCCAACTCAAAACCCTATAAAGAGTAGAATTGTCGATAATAACCCTTTGTTTTGTTTGATAGACAAAAACAACAATCCAAAAAAAAAACTTTTCTACAAGCCTGCATGTTTGCGATCTTGTCTTTTTCGATCAGGCACATGAGACAAGATTTACACAACACAATTAATTTGTGCTGTGGTGAACAACAATTTGTCCACCACTTTCCTCAAGAGAGGAATCTTCAGGCTTCTGTCTATCAAAACGATTTGACCATACTTTCTTTTCAAATAGTCTAATTCTATCCCTGGAAACCAACTTATTTGATGAAGACAAGATCCTACATACCTTGGCGGTCTTCTGAGCAAGTTCTAACTTTCTTGCTAATCGATCTGCTTTTCGTTGAAGTTTGTTAGCGTGCCTCATTTGATGCTTGTACTTGTAACATCTTGATAGTTCGTGACCCTTCATCGAACAAAACAAGCACGTCAATCTTGGATAATATTCAGGTATCTATGGTGCGACAGCATCTAAACACGTAGTAGATCCTGAAACATCACGATCAGAGTTTCCATAGGATAAATCAATCGAATATTCCAGCTTAATTGGGTTTCCTTCTTCCCTGAACCCATTGGGGTTGATATATGTATTGCTACAAGTATCAAAATCGATGTTTTAACCAAGAAGCCCTACACTTGATTTCCTATCTTCATCGAAATCATAGGTTTCAGACATTTCATCAAGTGTTACAGCTAGACCTTTGTTCCCAGTGTATTTTCTGGGATTAGGGCATTCGTTTGCAAAATGGCCAAACCCATTACACTTAAAGCACTGAGGCATGTCCTCGTCATCAGCCTCGTCAGCATTCCTATTTTTAGGAGGTACGCGACCGTGAGGTTTGTATGATGACCTAGGTTTGTCTATTGAAAACCGTTTACTTCTCTTCAACAGAAGATATCTAATTTGTCTTGTGATCAAGGAGACCGACTTGTCAAGGTATTCATCTGAAAAATCATTCTCAGACTGATCATCCTCCGAGACATGAAAACTTTTACATTTGGCAAGTAATTTAGTGCTCTTTTGTGCTTTAAAGGCAACATCCTTATCGACTTTGGATGTGTGCTCATGATCAAAGATCTTTAGCTTCCCAACCAAGGTGTTTCTGGAGAGATTATTAAGGTTATTCCCCTCAACGATGACATGCTTCTTAGACTCGTATCTGGATGGCAGCGATCTGAGAATTTTCATCACAATGTCCTTTTCAGGAATAGTCTTACCAAATGCAAAAGATGCATTAACAATTTCAGACACTTTGTGATTAAACTCATCAAATGTTTCTTCATCTGCCATACGAAGGTTCTCCCAATCGGAATTAAGGTTTTGAAGCCTAGCTTCCTTTTCACTGGAGTTTCCTTTAAATACGGTTTCCAAGATATCCCAATCATCTTTAGACCTAGTGCAATTAGACACGTGGTGTTGAAGACTTGGGGAAATGGCATGTATGATAGCATTCAGCCCTTCAGAATTCTGCTTTGCAGCAAGAATCTCGGCAGCATTATAATCACCAATATTCTTGGGAACAGTTCCGTTTCCGGCTGCAACAATGGGCGCATCATAGCCATTGACTACATATACCCACGATTGAAAATCACGCGACTGAAAAAAAGCTCGCGTAGAAATTTTCCACCATAAGTAATTTGATCCATCAAAGACTGGTGGTACGTTAATAGAGATAGCACCTCTGTCCATAGAGTCAGATCTCTATAAACACAGATTGATGAGGTCTTTAACGTGTTTGCCTGCTCTGATACCAATTGAAAAAGCGGGGGTCTAACAACACCATCCAATATTTCGTTTAGCAATATGTATGGACTAACTCCGAAATACTTTGCTAGAGAATCAACTAGACAGTCAGACTCAATCAAGATAAAATTATCTCAAGGAGTTAATATCTCTCTCTTGATTTGATTTCTACTCAAGCTAAAATCAATAGCGAGTCTTTATCAAATACAAGGAATAACTTGGACGGTACCAAAGACCAATGTCCAAGGATCAATCAATATCAATCAACAACCAAAGGTTGGATTTCCAATTGATGATCATGAACGCACAACCTGTATTATTTATATTATATAAAATATAATGCGGAAAAGAAATAACACAGACACCTGAAGTTTTGTTAACGAGGAAACCGAAAATGCAGAAAAACCCAGGACCTATTCCAGATTGAATACACAATGTATTAAGCCGCTACAAACACTAGCCTACTCTAAGCTAACTTCAGACTGATCAATAGTTGAACCCCTACCAATCTCCCTCTGATACAAGGTACAATTGTGCTCCTATGCATCTGATCCCAGCAGGACACTGCATACTTGATTCCCTTAGCTGATCTCACCCACAACTAAGAGTTGCTGCAACCCAAAATCACAGACTTGATAATAAACGAATCTGTCTCACACAGAAAAGTCTATCGAAAGGATAAATCTTTCTCCCACAGATAAACCTTAGGTTTTGTTCCGTATTTAGACATAAAATCAAGGTAACAGGAACCAATTGATAATCCGGACTTATATTCCCGAAGACCAGCCTAGATTAATCAATCACCTCTCTACAATCCTTCCTGACTACACAAGCGGATTGTCGAGGAATCACAAATAGTGAGATGAAGATGTTTGTGACTTCTTTATCTTGCCTATCGGAGAACTCTCACGATCTCAAGCCGATCAATCGATTGTACTCGTACGATAGAATATGCAAGATCAGATCACACAACTACGATAAAAGTAGTATCGGTCTGGCTTCACAATCCCAATGAAGTCTGTAAGTCGTTAACTCGAGTTTAGAGAATAAACTCAAGAGTTAATGGAGATCGACTCTAGCGAGCGCACTAGTAGCACACATATGTGTGGGGATTAGGTTTGCTCAATGCTAGATGTCTCCTATATATAGCCTTCAAATCAGGGTTTTGCCTTAGGTACAAAGCAATCCTTATCCACCGTTAGATGAAAACCTGATTTAGAATCAAGTCAATATCTCTCAAGCGTTGGATCGAAAGACATAGCTTGTCACACACACTTGGGTACACGTTTACTGGGTTTGAGAAAACTATGCCCAAACGAGTACACGTATGTTGGTTCAACATGATAACCCAAAAGGTCAACCATATAAGCATTTCATATTAATCATGTTCTTCTTCACCATAACTAGTTCAATTGACTCAAATGAACTAGTTAAGAGTTGTTCAATTGCTATGAGATCTTATGTAACTACACAAGACACAATTGAAACAAAGATGATTTGATTCGATTAGAATCGGCTCATGAACATTATAGCCACGGTTTGCATAAAGCATTCCTTAATAATTAATGTTTCATGTTCAGAGCACATCTTTAGATCATAAGCTCTTAAGTTCACAAACAATTTTGCGGACTTAAGTTAATCAGTTGAGTTTTCCAAACTCAGCAGAAATTCTCGGGTGGAGAACTTCCGCCAGTCCGCGAACTTAGTACACAAACGAGTTTTGAAATTACCAGCAGAAATTCTCGGTCGAGAACTTCGGTCAGTTCGCGGACTTGGCAAGCCAATTCCACAATCCTACCGATTTCTCTTGATCAACAAAGTTCGAAAACTTCGGTTCAAGGAACACATGGTTATATAATCTAAACTCTTATTTCAATCAATGAAACATTCTCAGAGAGCGATATTCATTCGTGAAGAATAATAGACCTTTCTCGTCAGAGCAATTTCCAAAGTGAATGAAACTTTCATGACTTTCGTCACTAGGTGAAGATAAAACTGATCAAAGCAAAACACTTTACCAACACATGATTTCGAGTAAAAGATAAGAAATGAATAATCAGCTCGAAATATCAAGTGTATATGATCTAGTCTATATAGCATACGACTTTTGTCTCATAAGAAGTAGGAGAAGAATAGATATACTTTCGAGTGATAGATAAGTTCAAGTCTTCACATACCTTTTTGTTGATGAAGTTCCAAGGTTCCTTGGTGTAGATCTTCGTCGTCGTCGTTGAATCACCATGAAGTCCTTGAGCTCAACTACACTTTTCCTATCCTAGTTCGAGACTTAGCTAATAGGATAGAAATCAAGACTTTACATTTTTGATCACTAACATTGACAAACATGTTTGATATAGCAACGCATGCGAGGTTGACCGAGCTATGCTCTAACAATATCGCTCCCCCTTAGTCAATACTCCATCTCACATGGAAACCACTCCCCCTTACACAATGATCCGAATACCATATGTATTTGTAGTGTGAACTACATATTAATTCTCCCCCTTTTTGTCAATAAAATTGGCAAAGGTACAAGAACGGGATCATAATGAAATTTTCGTAACAGACATTTCATGACTAAAAGAAAGAACACATCATCTTATTTAGATGTAATCATATAGCCGAAGTTAATAGCATTCATTAAGGAGTTTAAAGATACAATATAACCCCTCTAAAATTTCAGAGCAGAACACCCCTCAAGATATGACCATTAAGCACAAGTTCAAAAGAACTCTCCCCCCTTAGATGTCATTCCCAAGGGAACAACAAGAGCGACCTTAATTTCGAAAGAAATGAATGATTTTTATTGGACACCAAAAACCATGATAAATGATTTCCTATATCCAAAAACTTAATCAAATTAATCACAAGTAAACCCATGATTAATTTAATCGGAATACGCAATCAAATTAAACACACAAAGCGGTCAACTTAATTGATTATGCTCAACATAAGTAAACTTACGGAACATGCGACTAACATAACCATTAGAAAATGATTAGGATAGCCGTTCATATACTCAACACAAGAAAAACTTATGGATTATATGAATACTCAACTAGACTAATTACAAGAGAACCCATAATTAATCTACTTGGAATACTCAATCAAACTAATCACAAAAGTAATCAATTTAATTGTTAGTTGTTTTGCTCGACATAAGAGAACTTACAGAGCAATAACTAAATAACCAAACAGGATGATTAATTTAGTTCAAAATGCTCAACATAAAGTACCTTACGGAACAACCAACCAAGCTAATAAAAAATTAATCAACTTAGTTGTATCGTGCTCAACATAAGACGCATTACGGAGCCTCACAGTATTACATAAAATATGGATCAGTGAAGATCAATACTGTGGAATACCCAAGGATTCATTCTATCTTCCATCACTATTTGCATAACGATATTTAATAGACATAATCCTTGACCACAAAAGATTTTAACCTATCTTCCACCAAAGAATTGACAATATAGGCTTAAATTTTGTGTTTGTCAAAAGTCTATCATCCTTAAATCAATACTCGAATAAGATCATGAACGACTTTACTTTTGACAAAATATGGGACAACATAGTTCACGGACGTAAACACCAACATCCCATAACAAATTGCAATATAACAAATCATAAAGATTAAATACTGCAAACCATCATCCTCCAAATATTTTTAGAATTTAAAACCAATAAACCTAAAAAATAATACATGAAGATGAAAATAATAGCTATGTGTAGTCACAATCATTGCTATTCAAAGCACTAGTTATTCTTCCAACTAAGCCAAAAAGAAGACATACTAGGCAACAATTTTTTTTAGCTCTATGCTGAACACGAACATCGATCAGATGGACGGTTCATGATCCTTATGGAGCATAGGATCCTTGAGCTTATGATCAACATCTTTCTTTGCATCATCGAAAAGATGATTCTCTTGGTGAAGATCCTTGATTTGAGATTTTATGAGACCAAGGTCTGAGGCAACCTTTTCCAACTCAGTTTTTAACTCATCAAGACCTTTTAGAGTATCAACAAGTTGTTGTTTTTCTTCCCCAAAATACGTAAGAAAGTCATGAACAACTTCAGTAGAAATCATATCATCCTTCTCAGCATCTTCACGAACATAGGAAAAGAAGCATGAATCATTTGGATGATCTTCTTCTACAAGCGTTCTTTTCCTCTTATATTCAATAACAAAACCTTTGTCAAGGAATCCTTTCTCAAAACTACCATAGAAAGACGAGGAGGAAGACATTCTTGATGAACCGAAATCCAATCCTTGAGTATACGTACGTGACTTGTAACTCAAGGGGTTGACTATTTAACCTTAGGGGAGGAAATCTAGGGTTTATAAAAACCGTTGACTCGGGCCAGAACAGGTATCCGTTCGAGTACAACATTTATCCCATGAAATATAGCCCAAACACATTTGCATACAACCAACTAAAACACTCAAACAAAAAATAATTTCACAGAGGTTGTAGCAAGAACCAAAAGATGACACGGAACCGAAAGAGACAAAACCTAATACTTTAGGAGTCACAGGTCTGCAAATAACAGTTTAACTATGGACGATAAGAAAATAGCTCAACCTAACAGACGCAAGAACCAAAAGCATACCTACTTATTAACACATCTTAGTCACAAGAATTTTTATGAGTAAGTTCTTTAAACCTTGTGATTAATTAGCACAAGTATGAGCTACATGCTCATCAAGAGATTTGTGTTTATAATCAAGTGTATTTTTCCTTCTGAAGTTAGAGAGGGATCCCTTTTTATGCGAGAAGTTATCATAAAACTTACTGTCACCAAAATACGAGACATAGTTCGAGTTCTTACCAGAAGAATTTTATATTGAGGAGGAAGACAACTTGTTGATGAATTCTTTGTACTCTTCAATTATCCTTTTCAGATTATCTCTCATTTCATCAATTATTCTCATTTCTTCTGAACTTCCTTTCATATTAGGGACAACGTTATTTCCAGAGATCATGACATGATCTTCCTTTAGACGATGTTTATTAGGACGTCTGTTTCGTTCTTGAGTGTTCGAGGAACTCGTTGAACTGACTTTCCTGGTAATATACACAAGGTGGGTACAAAAACCAATTGGTTTAGACATACGAATGTCAGTTACACCTTTAAGAATTAAATCTAAGGTGTGTTGAAGATGTACAAAGGAGTTTTTCTTCAACCTAGAGGTTCCCTTTCGCTTAACAGAACTCTTTGTCTCACAGACAAGACATACTTTCTGATCATCCGAATGATTAGATAGTACAGTCTTAATATCATATTTAGAATATTTCTTCCCTCCATTTGATGTGAAACATCCTTGAGAGACTTCAGGCACATCCGTTTTACCAGAAGGGGCTTCCATTTTTACTTCTGAGCATAAAGCCACTTTAGTTGTGTCAGAAGTACTTGACATATTGTATTTCTTTGAGCATCCTTGAATAGCGAGCTTACTCAAGCGATGTTCAATTTCCAAGGAAACCTTTTTGAGGCTAGCCTCAAAAGTTGTGCACCAAGACTGATCTTCAGCATTTCCTTTGGATTTGTAATCACTTACTACACCAAGAAGAATATTGACATGATGCTTTAACCAATTAAATCTATCAGCTTGAATTCTAACAAGATTTAGAATCAATTCACTCTCTTCAGCTGAATCTCGTTCATTGACAGAGAATTTATCTTTTGAAGGGTAATCGGGATCACACATGTCAATGTTAGTCTGTCTCGTCAGAACACAAGGTTCGTCTATATTGAAGATTGAAGAAACTTTCTCTTTAATAGAATTTGACGAGATAAAACTTTTATTTCTGGCGACGCTTTTATCAGAGATAGTACTCTTGTCCATAGAGTCAGATCGCTATAAACACAGATTTGTAAGGTCTTAAACGTGTTTGCCTGCTCTGATACCAATTGAAAAAACGGGGGTCTAACAACACCATCCAATATTTCGCTTAGCAATCTGTATGGACAAACTCGAATATAAATTTAAGATAATCAACAAGACTCAATCAATTAAAAGTATATCAACGAGTTTATATCTCTTACTTGATTTGATTTCCTCAAACAAAAACTGTGAGTACTAATCAAATACAAGGAATAACTTGGACGGTACCAAAGACCAATATCCAAGGATCAATCAATATCAATCAACAACCAAAGGTCGGATTCTCCAATTGATTTATCTAACGCACAACCTGTATTATTTCAATTATATAACAAATATAATGCGGAAAAGAAATAACACAGACACCAGAAGTTTTGTTAACGAGGAAACCGCAAATGCAGAAAAACCCCGGGACCTGGTCCAGATTGAATACACACTGTATTAAGCCGCTACATACACTAGACTACTCCAAGCTAACTTCGGACTGGACTGTAGTTAAACCCCAATCAGTCTCCCACTGATCCAAGGTACATTTGCACCCCTACGCCTCTGATCCCAGCAGGATACTGCCCACTTGATTCCCTTAGCTGATCTCACCCACAACTAAAAGTTGTTACGACCCAAAATCGCAAGCTTTGACAATAAACAAATCTGTCTCACACAGACAAGTCTATCAAAGGATCAATCTGTCTCCCAGAGAAAAATCCTAAAGTTTTTGTTTTGTCTTTTGATAATAATCAAGGTAAACAGGAACCAATTGATAATCCGGTCTTATATTCCCGAAGAACAGCCAAGATAAATCAGTCACCTCACAACAATCTTAATCGTATGGTAGCGAAACAAGATGTTGCGGAATCACAAACGATGAGACGAAGATGTTTGTGATTACTTTTTATATCTTTCCTATCGGAGATATCAAATCTCAAGCCAATCAATATGATTGTACTCGTACGATAGAAGATGAAAGATCAGATCACACAACTACGATAAAAGTAGTATCGGTCTAGCTTCACAATCCCAATGAAGTCGTTAAGTCGTTAACCTGGTTTTAGAAGAATAAAACCAAAGGTTAAAGGAGAACCGACTCTAGCACGCAAACTAGTATCACACGTAAGGTGTGGGGATTAGTTTTACAGAGTTGCTAGATGTCCCCTTATATAGTCTTTCAAATCAGGGTTTCCCCCTGGTCACAAAGAAAACAATATCCACCATTAGATGAAAACCTGATTTAGATTCAAGCTAATATATTTCAACCGTTATATCGAGATCTTAGCTTGTTATACACAAATGAAATGCACGCTTCTAGTTTTGTTAACCGTACCCAAATGTGTACGTTGTTGGTTCAACAATAGTTAACCAAAAGGTTAGCCATATGAGCATTTCATACCAACCATTTTCTTCTTCACCAGAACCAGTTCAAATGACTCATATGAACTAGTTAGAGAGTTGTTAAATTGCAAGTAAATCGTATGTACTACACAAGACACAATTGAAGCAAAGATGAATTGATTCACATGAATCGGTTCATGAACTTTATAGCCACATTTTAGAAAATCATTCCGTAGTATTTATAAGTTTAAGTTCAGAAATCATCTTCAGATATATAACCTTCTCAAGTTCGCAGACTAGGTTCGCGGACTTAAGATACTAGACAGAGTTTACAAACTCCAGCAAAATTTCTCGGGATGAGAACTTCGCCGGTTCGCGGACTGGGTTCGCGGACTTGGTTCATGCAAGTAGTTTGTTAACTCCAGCAGAAATTCTTGGGTTTGAGAACTTCGACAGTTCGCGGACTGAGTTCGTGGACTTGGCTACAAGACATTCTTCAAGTATAGGACTTCTGCACATATGTGTTTCCACAACATACTTATGTCCATTATTGGTTATGTAATCTAAATTCTCATTCCAATCATTGAAACATTCTTAGAGGACGTTATATAGTTGTTACACCATTTCTCGTCAAAGTAATTTTCAAAGTGATTAAAACATATCATGACTTGCGTCACTAGGTAAAGAAAAACATGGTCGAAGCGAAACGCTTACCAATACATATTTCGAGATATAGATAGGCGAGGTATACTCGGCTTGAAATACCAAATGTGTGTAATCTAAGTCTACATATATAGCATACGACTTTTTGTCTCAAGAAGTAGGAGATAGAATAAATAGACTTTTGAGTGAAAGATAAGTTCAAGTCTTCACATACCTTTTTGTGGAGAAGTTCCACCGGTTCCTTGAGTAGTTCTTCCACTTGTATGATGAATCGCCATGAAGTCCTTGAGCTCACTACACTTACTATCTTAGTCCGAGACTTAGCTATAATAAGCTAGAAATTAAGACTTATAGTTTTGATCACTAACATTGACAAACATGCTTGATATAGCAACGCATGCGAGTTCGACAGAGCAGTGCTCTAACACAAACCATGGCTATAAAGCTCATGAATCGATTCGAGTGAATCAAACCGATTTTGCTTCAATTGTGTATTGTGTAGTTACATAAGATTTCCTTGCAATTGAACAATTCTCTAACTAGTTCATTTGAGTCATTTGAACTAGTTATGGTGAAGAAGAAAATGGTTGATATTAAGGTGATCATATGGCTAACCATTTGGTTGACTATTGTTGAACCAATAAATGTTAATGTTTGGGTACGGTTCATAAACCCAAAATTGGACATTTCATTTGTGTGTAACAAGCTAAGTTTTCGATCTAACGGTTGAGAAATATTAGCTTGAATCTAATCAGGTTTTCATCTAACGGTGAATATTGAATGCTTTGTTACCAAGCTAACATTGATTGCAAACCCTGATTTGAAAGTGTATATAAGAGAGAACTCTAGCAACTTGGAAACCCAATCCACACACCTTACGTGTGATACTAGTTGTAAGCTAGAACCGATTCTCCTTTAACCTTTGGTTTCTTCTTCTAAAACCAGGTTAATGACTTAAAGACTTCATTGGGATTGTGAAGCCAGACCGATACTACTTTATCGTAGTTGTGTGATCTGATCTTGCTGTTTCTATCCTTACGAGTTCGATTATAATAATTGGCTCGAGATATATATCTCTGATAGGCAAGATAGAAAAGAAATCACAAACACTTCGTCTCATCGTTTGTGATTCCACAATATCTTTTTTCGCTGCGTCGATTAAGATTATTGTGAGGTGATCATTAATACTAGGTTGTTCTTCGGGAATATAAATCCGGGTTATTGATTGGTTCTTGTTCACCTTGATTTATCAAAAGACGGAGCAAAAATCGTAGGTATATTCGTGGGAGACGGATTTATCTATTACCGTAGACTTTTCTGTGTGAGACAAATTTGTTTATTAAAGTCTTCGACTTTGGGTCGTAGCAACTCTTAGTTGTGGGTGAGATCATCTAAGGGAATCAAGTGCGCAATATCCTGCTGGGATCAGAGCCTTAGGGAGCATAACTGTACCTTGGATCAGTGTGAGATTGATTGGGGTTCAACTACAGTCCATACCGAAGTTAGTTTGGAGTAGGATAGTGTCTGTAGCGGCTTAATACAGTGTGTGTGTTCAATCTGGACTAGGTCCCGGGGTTTTCTGCATTTGCGTTTTTTTCGTTAACAAAATTTCTGATGTATGTGTTATTTCTTTTCCGCATTATATTTGTTTATATAATAGAAATAATACAGGTTGTGCGTTAGAATCGATCAATTGGAAATCCGACCTTTGGTTGTTGATTGATATTGATTGATCCTTGGATATTGTTCTTTGGTACCATCCAAGTTATCTCTCTTTAATCGAGACTCGCAGTTTGCTTGAGTAAGATTAAATTGAGAGATTGAGATATAAACTCTTTGATATACTTTTCTCTAGATTGAGTTTGACTGTCTAGTTGATTCTCTAGAAAGTATATTGGAGTTTGTCTGTACAGATTGCTAATCGAATTGTTGGGTGTGGTTGTTAGACCCCCGCTTTATCAATTGGTATCATAGCAGGCAAACACTCTAAACCTAATAACTCTAAACACATGATTTCGAGTAAAAGATAAGAAATGAATACTCAGCTCGAAATATCAAGTGTATATGATCTAGTCTATATAGCATACGACTTTTATCTCATAAGAAGTAGGAGAAGAATAGATAGACTTTCGAGTGATAGATAAGTTCAAGTCTTCACATACCTTTTTGTTGATGAATTTCCAAGGTTCCTTGGTGTAGATCTTCGTCGTCGTCGTTGAATCACCATGAAGTCCTTGATCTCAACTACACTTTTCCTATCCTAGTCCAAGACTAAGCTAATAGGATAGAAATCAAGACTTTACAGTTTTGATCACTAACATTGACAAACATGCTTGATATAGCAACGGATGCGAGGTTGACCGAGCTACGCTCTAACAGTATCAATCCCCCTTAGTCAATACTCCATCTCACATGGAAACCACTCCCCCTTACACAATGATCCGAATACCATATGTATTTGTAGTGTGAACTACATATTAATTCTCCCCCTTTTTGTCAATAAAATTGGCAAAGGTACAAGAACGGGATCATAATGAAATTTTCGTAACAGAAATTTCATGACTAAAAGAAAGAACACACATCATCTTATTTAGATGCAATCATATAGCCGAAGCTAATAACATTCATCAAGGAGTTTAAAGATACAAGATAACCCCTCTAAAATTTCAGAGCCGCACACCCCTCAAGATATGACCATTAAGCACAAGTTCAAAAGAACTCTCCCCCATTAGATGTCATTCCCAAGGGAACAACAAGAGCGACCTTAATTTCGAAAGAAATGAATGATTTTTATTGGACACCAAAAACCATGATAAATGATTTCCTATATCCAAAAACTTAATCAAATTAATCACAAGTAAACCCATGATTAATTTAATCGGAATACGCAATCAAATTAAACACACAAAGCGGTCAACTTAATTGATTATGCTCAACATAAGTAAACTTACGGAACATACGACTAACATAACCATTAGAAAATGATTAGGATAGCCGTTCATATACTCAACACAAGAAAAACTTATGGAGTATATGAATACTCAACTAGACTTATTACAAGAGAACCCATAATTAATCTAATTGGAATACTCAATCAAACTAATCACAAAAGTAATCAATTTAATTGTTAGTTGTTTTGCTCGACATAAGAGAACTTACAGAGCAATAACTAAATAACCAAACAAGATGATTAATTTAGTTCAAAATGCTCAACATAAAGTACCTTACGGAACAACCAACCAAGCTAATCAAAAATTAATCAACTTAGTTGTATCGTGCTCAACATAAGACGCATTACGGAGCCTCACAGTATTACATAAAATATGGATCAGTGAAGATCAATACTGTGGAATACCCAAGGATTCATTCTATCTTCCATCACTATTTGCATAACGATATTTAATAGACATAATCCTTGACCACAAAAGATTTTAACCTATCTTCCACCAAAGAATTGACAATATAGGCTTAAATTTTGTGTTTGTCAAAAGTCTATCATCCTTAAATCAATACTCGAATAAGATCATGAACGACTTTACTTTTGACAAAATATGGGACAACATAGTTCACGGACGTAAACACCAACATCCCATAACAAATTGCAATATAACAAATCATAAAGATTAAATACTGCAAACCATCATCCTCCAAATATTTTTAGAATTTAAAACCAATAAACCTAAAAAATAATACATGAAGATGAAAATAATAGCTATGTATAGTCACAATCATTGCTATTCAAAGCACTAGTTATTCTTCCAACTAAGCCAAAAAGAAGACATACTAGGCAACAAAATTTTTTTAGCTCTATCCTGAACACGAACATCGATCAGATGGACGGTTCATGATCCTTATGGAGCATAGGATCCTTGAGCTTATGATCAACATCTTTATTTGCATCATCGAAAAGATGATTCTCTTGGTGAAGATCCTTGATTTGAGATTTTATGAGACCAAGGTCTGAGGCAACCTTTTCCAACTCAGTTTTTAACTCATCAAGACCTTTTAGAGTATCAACAAGTTGTTGTTTTTCTTCCCCAAAATACGTAAGAAAGTCATGAACTATTTCATTAGAAATCATATCATCCTTCTCAGCATCTTCATGAACATAGGAAAAGAAACATGAAGCATTTGGATGATCTTCTTCTACAAGCGTTCTTTTCCTCTTATATTTAATAACAAAACCTTTGTTAAGGAATCCTTTTGCAAAACCACCATAGCAAGAAGAGGAGGAAGACATTCTTGATGAACCGAATTTCAATCCTTGAGTATACGTACGTGACTTGTAACTCAAGGGGTTGACTATTTAACCTTAGGGGAGGAAATCTAAGGTTTACAAAAACCGTTGACTCAGGCCAGAACAAGTATCCGTTCGAGTACAACATTTATCCCATGAAATATAGCCCAAACACATTTGCATACAACCAACTAAAACACTCAAACAAAAAAGAATTTCACAGAGGTTGTAGCAAGAACCAAAAGATGACACGGAACCGAAAGAGACAAAACCTAATACTTTAGGAGTCACAGGTCTGCAAATAACAGTTTAGCTATGGACGATAAGAAAATATCTCAACCTAACAGACGCAAGAACCAAAAGCATACCTACTTATTAACACATCTTAGTCACAAGGATTTTTATGAGTAAGTTCTTTAAACCTTGTGATTAATTAGCACAAGTATGAGCTACATGCTCATCAAGAGATTTGTGTTTATAATCAAGTGTCTTTTTCCTTCTGAAGTTAGAGAGGGATCCCTTTTTATGCGAGAAGTTATCATAAAACTTACTGTCATCAAAATACGAGACATAGTTCGAGTTCTTACCAGAAGAATTTTAGATTGAGGAGGAAGACAACTTGTTGATGAATTCTTTGTACTCTTCAATTATCCTTTTCAGATTATCTCTCATTTCATCAATTATTCTCATTTATTCTGAACTTCCTTTCATATTAGAGACAACGTTATTTCCAGAGATCATGACATGATCTTCCTTTAGACGATGTTTATTAGGACGTATGTTTTGTTCTTGAGTGTTCGAGGAACTCGTTGAACTGACTTTCCTGGTAATATACACAGGGTGGGTACAAAAACCAATTGGTTTAGACATACGAATGTCAGTTACACCTTTAAGAATTAAATCTAAGGTGTGTTGAAGATGTACAAAGGAGTTTTTATTCAACCTAGACGTTCCCTTTCGCTTAACAGAACTCCTTGTCTCACAGACAAGACATACTTTCTGATCATCCGAATGATTAGATAGTACAGTCTTAATATCATCATTAGAAGATTTCTTCCCTCCATTTGATATGCAACATCCTTGAGAGACTTCAGGCACATCCGTTTTACCAGAAGGTGCTTCCATTTTTTTACTTCTGAGCATAAAGCCACTTTAGTTGTGTCAGAAGTACTTGGCATATTGTATTTCTTTGAGCATCCTTGAATAGCGAGCTTTCTCAAGCGATGTTCAATTTCCAAGGAAACCTTTTTGAGGCTAGCCTCAAAATTTGTGCACGAAGACTGATCTTCAGCATTTCCTTTGGATTTGTAATCACTTACTACACCAAGAAGAATATTGACATGGTGCTTTAACCAATTAAATCTATCTGCTTGAATTCTAACAAGATTTAGAATCAATTCACTCTCTTCAGCTGAATCCAGTTCATTGACAGAGAATTTATCTTTTGAAGGGTAATCGGGATCACACATGTCAATGTTAGTCTGTCTCATCAGAACACAAGGTTCGTCTATATTCAAGATTGAAGAAACTTTCTCTTTAATAGAATTTGACGAGATAGAACTTTTATTTCTGGCGACGCTTTTATCAGAGATAGTACTCTTGTCCATAGAGTCAGATCGCTACAAACACATACTTGTAAGGTCTTAAACGTGTTTGCCTGCTCTGATACCAATTGAAAAAACGGGGGTCTAACAACACCATCCAATATTTCTCTTAGCAATCTGTATGGACAAACTCGAATATACTTTTAAGATAATCAACAAGACTCAATCAATTAAAAGTATATCAACGAGTTTATATCTCTTACTTGATTTGATTTCCTCAAACAAAAACTGTGATTACTAATCAAATACAAGGAATAATTTGGACGGTACCAAAGACCAATGTCCAAGGATCAATCAATATCAATCAACAACCAAAGGTCGGATTCTCCAATTGATTGATCTAACACACAACCTGTATTATTTCAATCATATAACAAATATAATGCGGAAAAGAAATAACACATACACCAGAAGTTTTGTTAACGAGGAAACCGCAAATGCAGAAAAACCCCGGGACCTAGTCCAGATTGAATACTCACTGTATTAATCCGCTACAGACACTAGCCTACTCCAAGCTAACTTCGGAATGGACTGTAGTTAAACACCAATCAGTCTCCCACTGATCCAAGGTACAGTTGCACCCCTACGCCTCTGATCCCAGCAGGATACTGCGCACTTGATTCCCTTAGCTGATCTCACCCACAACTAAAAGTTGTTACGACCCAAAATCGCAAGTTTTGAAAATAAACAAATCTGTCTCACACAGACAAGTCTATCAAAGGATCAATCTGTCTCCCACAGAAAAACCCCAAAGTTTTTGTTTTGTCTTTTGGTAATAATCAAGGTGAACAGGAACCAATTGATAATACGGTCTTATATTCCCGAAGAACAGCCAAGATAAATCAGTCACCTCACAACAATCTTAATCATATGGTAGCGAAACAAGATGTTGCTGAATCACAAACGATGAGACGAACATGTTTGTGATTACTTTTTATATCTTGCCTATCGGAGATTTCAAATCTCAAGCCAATCAATATGATTGTACTCGTACGATAGAAGATGCAAGATCATATCACACAACTACGATAAAAGTAGTATCGGCCTGGCTTCACAATCCCAATGAAGTCGTTAACCTGGTTTTAGAAGAAGAAAACCAAATGTTAAAGGAGAACCGACTCTAGCACGCAAACTAGTATCACATGTAAGTTGTGGGGATTAGTTTTACAGAGTTGCTAGATGTCCCCTTATATAGTCTTTCAAATCAGGGTTTCGCCTTGGTCACAAAGCAAACAATATCCACCATTAGATGAAAACCTTATTTAGATTCAAGCTAATATATCTCAACCGTTAGATCGAGATATTAGCTTGTTATACACAAATGAAATGCACGCTTCTAGGTTTGTTAACCGTACCCAAACGTGTACGTTGTTGGTTCAACAATATTTAACCATAAGGTTAGCCATATGAGCATTTCATACCAACCATTTTCTTCTTCACCATAACCAGTTCAAATGACTCATATGAACTAGTTAGAGAGTTGTTCAATTGCAAGGAAATCTTATGTACTACACAAGACACAATTAAAGCAAAGATGAATTGATTCACATGAATCGGTTCATGAACTTTATAGCCACGTTTTACAAAAGCATTCCTTAATCTTTATAAGTTTAAGTTCAGAAATCATCTTCAGATATATAACCTTCTCAAGTTCGCAGACTAGGTTCGCGGATTTAAGATACTAGACAGAGTTTACAAACTCCGGCAGAAATTCTCGGGATGAGAACTTCGCCGGTTCGCGGACTGGGTTCGCGGACTTGGCTCACGCAAGTACTTTGTTAACTCCACTAGAAATTCTCAGGTTTGAGAACTTCGGCAGTTCGCGGACTGAGTTCGTGGACTTGGCTACAATCCATTCTTCCAGTGTGGGACTTATGCACATATGTGTTTCTACAACATACTTATGTCCATTATTGGTTATGTAATCTAAATTCTCATTCTAATCATTGAAACATTCTTAGAGGACGTTATATAGTTGTTACACCATTTCTCGTCAAAGTAATTTTAAAAGTGATTGAAACATATCATGACTTGCGTCACTAGATAAAGAAAAACATGGTCGAAGCGAAACGCTTACCAACACATATTTCGAGATATAGATAGGCGAGGTATACTCGGCTCGAAATACCAAATGTGTATAATCTAAGTCTACATATATAGCATACGACTTTTTGTCTCAAGAAGTAGGAGATAGAATAAATATACTTTTGAGTGACAGATAAGTTCAAGTCTTCATATACCTTTTTGTCGAGAAGTTCCACCGGTTCCTTGACTAGTTCTTCCACTTGTATGATGAATCTCCATGAAGTCCTTGAGCTCAACTACACTTACTATCCTAGTCTGAGACTTAGCTATAATAGACTAGAAATTAAGACTTATAGTTTTGATCACTAACATTGACAAACATGCTTGATATAGCAACGCATGCGAGTTCGACCGAGCAGTGCTCTAACACAAACCATGGCTATAAAGTTCATGAACCGATTCGAGTGAATCAAAACGATTTTGCTTCAATTGTGTCTTGTGTAGTTACACAGGATTTCCTTGCAATTGAACAACTCTCTAACTAGTTCATTGTAGTCATTTGAACTAGTTATGGTGAAGAAGAAAATTGTTGATATTAAGGTGATCATATGGCTAACCATTTGGTTGACTATTGTTGAACCAATAAATGTTAATGTTTGGGTACGGTTCATAAACCTAAAATTGGACATTTCATTTGTGTATAACAAGGTAATTTTTCGATCCAACGGTTGAGAAATATTAGCTTGAATCTAATCAGGTTTTCATCTAACGGTGAATATTGAATGCTTTGTTACCAAGCTAACATTGATTGCAAACCCTGATTTGAAAGTGTATATAAGAGAGAACTCTAGCAACTTGGAAACCCAATCCCCACACCTTACGTGTGATACTAGTTGTAAGCTAGAACCGATTCTCCTTTAATCTTTGGTTTCTTCTTCTAAAACCAGGTTAACGACTTAAAGTCTTCATTGGGATTGTGAAGCCAGACCGATACTACTTTATCGTAGTTGTGTGATCTGATCTTGTTGTTTCTATCGTTACGAGTTCGATTATAATAATTGGCTCGAGATTTATATCTCCGATAGGCAAGATAGAAAAGAAATCACAAACACTTCGTCTCATCGTTTGTGATTCCACAATATCTTTATTCGTTGCGTCGATTAAGATTATTGTGAGGTGATCAATAATACTAGGTTGTTCTTCGGGAATATAAATCCGGGTTATTGATTGGTTCTTGTTCACCTTGATTTATCAAAAGACGGAGCAAAACTCGTAGGTATATTCATGGGAGACGGATTTATCTATTACCGTAGACTTTTCTGTGTGAGACAGATTTTTTTATTAAAGTCTTCGACTTTGGATCGTAGCAACTCTTAGTTGTGGGTGAGATCAGCTAAGGGAATCAAGTGCGCAATATCCTGCTGGGATCAGAGGCTTAGGGAGCATAACTGTACCTTGATCAGTATGAGATTGATTGGGGTTCAACTACAGTCCATACCGAAGTTAGTTTGGAGTAGGATAGTGACTGTAGCGTCTTAATACAGTGTGTATGTGTTCAATCTGGACTTGGTCCCAGAGTTTTTCTGCATTTGCGGTTTTCTCTTTAACAAAATTTCTGGTGTATGTGTTATTTATTTTCCGCATTATATTTGTTTATATAATATAAATAATACAGGTTGTGCGTTAGAATCGATCAATTGTAAATCCTACCTTTGGTTGTTGATTGATATTGATTGATCCTTGGATATTGTTCTTTGGTACCATCCAAGTTATCTCTCTTTAATCGAGACTTGCAGTTTGCTAGAGTAAGATTAAATCGAGAGATTGAGATATAAACTCTTTGATATACTTTTCTCTAGATTGAGTCTGACTGTCTATTTGATTCTCTAGAAAGTATATTGGAGTTTGTTTGTACAGATTGCTAATCGAATTGTTGGGTGTGGTTGTTAGACCCCCGCTTTATCAATTGGTATCAGAGCAGGCAAACACTCTAAACCTAATAAGTTTGTGTTTGTTCGTTTCTTAAAAATTTCCCTATGAGAAATTTCTTTGGAAAACTTGCTATTGGCATTTGTAACACACGCCAGAAGTCTCTAAAGATTGCTCAAAGATTATTATGGTTAAAATCTTCGGGTTCTCATGATAATCTTACTTAATCTAAAAGGGATGTTTTAGATGTTAAGCGTCAATCTGAAGGAAAAAATAAAAAGTATGAAAGGATTAGAAAACGTTCGTCACGCTCAAGGATATGGACCCTCAATAGATTTAACTCTTGATCTATTTGAGGAATACTATCGTAATGGATAAATTGATAAAGATCTATTCAAAGCGTTCGAAGGCGTTTTTAAATTTTTAGAAAAGCTTAATTTTGCTAAGTCTAAGAATCTTTCCGAAAAAGGTCTTGTACATGATAAACCTGTACAACCTAGGAATCGGAAGAATCCTTCTTCTAGCCAGATCAAACAAAGGATATAACGCTCTGACTACCCTGATTATCATCATTACTTTGATTATACCACAGGGACTGTTCACACATATCAACCTGAAATGTTGCATGAGAATTCCTTTGCACATTATGCCTCTTGGTAACAATCCTGGAACTACCCTATGTGTATATATCTTGGAATGGGGCAAGAAACGGTTTGAATTGTGTAAAATTTTGTTAAATCCCTTTAAGATATCAAATAAAGCTTTCTTCTGCATCCATCGTCTCTTACAATATGTGATGACACGGGATGCATAATCTTTGTTGTGAAAACGCCTAAGAAAACCCCACTTTTTCTTTTGTGGGTCGCGGTTCACAAACGAGTCCAAGCCATCTTTGGTCTTATAAAGAAGAAGTTCTCGCACCCTCTTCTTCTTCAACCGTCCGCGTACGTGAACCTCTAGGGTTTTGTGTATCTTCTCAATTGAAGCCTTCTTGGAGAAATTGAAAGAAAGGGTGTTCAAGTTTCACTCCAAGTAAGTAAATTCCTCTTGTTCTTTTCAATTTATTAGATCTCATGATGAGTTCTAAGGGCTCTAAAAGAGGTTCCAAAGGCTCAAATACCTCTAGCATGGATTTTTCTTGTGACCAAAATTCTCTTAGGATTAGGTTTGTGGATGATTCTTGTGCTAGAAATTTTGAGAAGTTTTCATCTAAAGGACTTATCCTAGAAAAGAAATTGGATCTCTCTAGTGGGCATGAAGAGGATTTAGCTTGCTTTAAAAAAATTCAAGCTTGGAAACATCTTTGATGGTTATGGTCAAGGTTTTGATTCTCTCACAAGAATTTTCTATGCCAACATTCATGATGTTGATCTTGATAAGATGGAATCCAAATCCATGATAAATAGATAAAGATTACTTGTTGATAGAGAATTAATTTCGAAGATTACTAAAATTCCGTTAGGGAATGTGCATCTTCCTAGACCAAGTGATGAACGTCCATCATGTGATGAAATCTCTCTTGGGATTTGTGGAAAGAAGGTAGCTTGGAATCAAGGAACGTTTCCTACTAATGATCTTAGTATCCCATTGTTGGAATTTAGGAAACTTGGTATCCCCAACCTTTGTCCCTCCACAATTGAGAATTCTTGGTGGAGTCATGAGTTTGTGGAATTAGTCTATTTCCTTGAATCGGGTGCTCAAAGTCTCGATATTTGTGGATTTATCATTTATCAAATGACTTCGATGACTTCACCCATCAAGATGTTAGGTTACCCTTACTTGATTGACAAATTTGCCTTGATCGTGGTCTTGATTCGATTGGAAACTCTCTCGGGGTACCCAAGCCGGTTCGTCCATGTACCTTTAGACGCATAAGGGAGAATATGTGCAAAATACAAAGAGATTCTTCACTCAACAATTGTGACCATACCATATTGGGATTTCTTCAAAAAATTAATAAAGGTGTGCATAAGGTTGACTCAAGAGTAAAGCGTATTTAATAACAATTGTCTTTGGTTGCAACAAAGTTTCCCGAGCTCAAGGAATAGTTGAACACAATTCAAGCATCTTGGAGTATATCCGATGAGGAAGAAGATGAGTAATTGTTGTTCTTAATATCTAGTAAATCTTCTATTTTTCTTGTTTTTGTTAGAAGAATAACTAGAGGTTGGAATAGCCATCATTGTGATTTTTCACAGCTATGTCCAACATTTTCATCTTCATATCCTTAGATTATTGGTTTAAATTCTATTATTGGTTTGGAAGATGATTTTTGCAGTATTAATCTTTATGGTTTTATATTGCAATATTATGGGATATGTGTGTTTGCGTCCGTGAACAATGATTGTTCCATATATTGTCAAAAGTAAAGTCTTTCGTAAGTCGATATTCTTATATTGATAAAGGAATGAATGGACTTTTGACAAATACAAAAGTTAAACCTATATTGTCAATTATTGATGTAAGATAGGTTAAAATCTTTTGTTTTCGAGGATTATGTCTATTGTATGTCATGGTGTAAATTGTGATGGAAAATAGTTAGAATCCTTGTGTATTCCGCAGTAATTGATCTTCCCTGATCCATATTTTATGTATTACTGTGAGACTCCATAATGTGTCTTATGTTGAGCATTATAACAACCAAGTTGATTATTCTTGATTAGCTTTGTTGTTGTTCCGTAAGGTATTTTATGTCGAGTATTAGTGAACTAAATTAATTATCTTGTTTGGTTATTTAGTTATGACTCCATAAGTTTTCTTATGTCTGAGCGTTTTTGACTGGGTTGGTTTCACGATTAACTTAGTCATTGCTCCATAGATTTTCTTATGTGAGTATGTTCAATTAAATTGATTACTTTTGTGATTCGTTTGATTGTGTATTCCGATTACACTAATCATAGGTTCTTTTGTGGTTAGTTTAATTGAGAATTTTGGATATAGAAAATCATTTCTTTATGGTTTTTGGTGTCCAAAGAAATCCTTCTTTTCTTTCGAAATTAAGGTCGCTCTTGTTGTTCCTTTGGGAATGACATATTATGGGGGAGAGTTCTTTTTTGAACTTGCGCTTTATTACCATATCTTTGTGGGCAGTGCGGGTGTGGAATATTATAGGGGTTATCTTGTATCTTTAAAACTCCTTGATGAATGCATTTAGCTTCGGCTTTATGATTGCATCTAAATAATATGGTATGTGTTTCTTTATTTTGGTCATGAAATGTCTCTTTCGGAAATTTCATTAGGATCCCGTTCTTGTACCTTTGCCAATTTTATTGACAAAAAGGGGAGGAATTAATATGTAGTTCACACTACAAATACATATGGTTTTCGGATCATTATGTAAGGGGGAGTGGTTTCCATGTGAGATGGAGTATTGACTAAGGGGGAGTGATACTTATCTCCATAGTATTGTTGTTAAGGTTGTGATGCAATTGAACTTTGACGTTGTGTAATAATAATATGACATTGTATAACAATGATTGGGAACTATTGTTTTCTTGTTGTTATCGCTATGGATTTTCAACAACGATGATGCTAAACTTACAACCTTTGGGATCATTGGACAACTTGGAAGTGACGAAGATTTCGAGTAATGTTGAAGATTAGGCATGTGGAGTAGGAGCTACAAAGTTTATTTATATATTTTTCGTATTCCATATGTATTAATAGTTTTTCCACTAAAATTTACAAAGGGGGAGATTGTTAGAGCATTGCTCGGTCGAACTCGCATGCGTTTCTATATCAAGCATGTTTGTCAATGTTAGTGTTCAAAACTATAAGTCTTGATTTCTAGTCTATATAGCTAAAGGTCTCGGACTAGGATAAAAAGTGTAGTTGAGCTTAAGACTCCATGGCAATCATCATACAAGACGAAGGACTACTCAAGGAACTGGTGGATCTTCATCGACTAAAAGGTATGTGGAGACTTGAACTTATATATCACTCAAAAATCTATTTACTTTATCTTCTACTCTTGAGACAAAATTCGTTTTTGGTATAGACTTTCATTATACACATTTGTTATTTCGAACCGAGTTTAACTCGCCTATCTATTTCTCGAAATGTATGTTGGTAAGCTTTCGCTTTAACCAAATTCATCTTTGCCTAGTGACGAAAGTCATGTTATGTTTCAATCACTTTGGAAATTGCTCTGACGAAAAATGGTCTGTGAATAACGGCTATATAACGTTCTATGAGAATGTTTCAAATGATTTATATGAGAGTTTAGATTACATAACCATCGGTAGGATATAAACATTGTTGTGGAAACACATATATGTATAAGTCCTTATTCCTTGAACCAAAGTTTGCGAACTTTGTTGATCAAGAGAAATGGAAGTTGACGTGAGCCAAGTCCGTGAACTCAGTCCGCGAACTGGCGAAGTTCTCAAACCCGAGAATTTCTGCTGGAGTTCGTGTACTCCTTCCATGAGCTTAAGTCCGCGAACCCAGTCCGCGAACTTGAGTAGGTTATATCTAAAACTGGTTGTTATTGAACTAATATTTAAATAAAATAAGGAATGCTTTCGCTATAAAGTTCATGAACTGATTCGAGTGAATCAAACCAATTCTACTTCAATTGTGTCATGTGTAGTTACATAAGATTTCCTTGCAATTGAACAACTCTCTAACTAGTTCATTTGAGTCATTTGAAATAGTTATGGTGAAGAAGAAAATGGTTGATATTAAGGTGATCATATGGATAACCATTTGGTTGACTATTGTTGAACCAACAAATGTTAATGTTTGGGTACGGTTCATAAACCCAAAATTGGACATTTCATTCGTGTGTAACAAGCTAAGTTTTCGATCCAACGGTTGAGAAATATTAGCTTGAATCTAATCAGGTTTTCATCTAACGGTGAATATTGAATGCTTTGTTACCAAGCTAACATTGATTGCAAACCCTGATGTGAAAGTGTATATAAGGGAGAACTCTAGCAACTGGGAAACCCAATCCCCATACCTTACGTGTGATACTAGTTGTAAGCTAGAGTCGATTCTCCTTTAACCTTTGGTTTCTTCTTCTAAAACCAGGTTAACGACTTAAAGACTTCATTGGGATTGTGAAGCCAGACAAATACTACTTTATCGTAGTTGTGTGATCTGATCTTGCTGTTTCTATCGTTACGAGTTCGATTGTAATACTTGGCTCGAGATTTATATCTCCGATAGGCAAGATAGAAAATAAATCACAAACACTTCGTCTTATAGTTTGTGATTCAACAATATCTTTTTCGCTGCGTCTATTAAGATTATTATGAGGTGATCAATAATACTAGGTTGTTCTTCGGGAATATAAGTCCGGGTTATTGATTGGTTCCTGTTCACCTTGATTTATCAAAAGACGGAACAAAACTCGTAGGTATATTCGTGGGAGACGGATTTATCTATTACCGTAGACTTTTCTGTATGAGACAGATTTTTATTAAAGTCTTCGACTTTGGGTCGTAGAAACTCTTAGTTGTGGGTGAGATCAACTAAGGGAATCAAGTGCGCAGTATCCTGCTGGTATCAGAGGCGTAGGGAGCATAAATGTACCTTGGATCAGTGTTAGATTGATTTGGGTTCAACTACAGTCCAGACCGAAGTTAGTTTGGAGTAGGCTAGTGTCTGTAGCGGCTTAATACAGTCTCTGTTTAATCTGGACTAGGTCTCGGGGTTTTTCTGCATTTGCGGTTTCCTCGTTAACAAATTTTTTGGTGTCTGTGTAATTTCTTTTCCGTATTATATTTGTTTATATAATAGAAATAATACAGTTTGTGCGTTAGAATCTATCAATTGGAAATCCGACCTTTGGTTGTTGATTGATATTGATTGATCCTTGGATATTGGTCTTTGGTACCATCCAAGTTATCTCTTTAATCGAGACTCGCAGTTTGCTTGAGTAAGATTAAATCGAGAAATTGAGATATAAACTCTTTGATATACTTTTCTCTAGATTGAGTCTGATTGTCTAGTTGATTCTCTAGAAAGTATATTGGAGTTTGTCCATACAGATTTCTAATCGAATTGCTGGGTGTGGTTGCTAGACCCCCGCTTATCAGAGACAATTTTTTTTATCAAGTCTTCGATTTTGGGTCATAGCAGCTCTTGGTTGTGGGTGAGATCAGCTAAGTGAATCAAGTGCGTAGAATCATGTTGGGGTTTAGAGACGTAAGGAGCGCAATTGTACCTTGACCGTTGTCAGATTGATTAGGGAACAACTACATTCCAGTCTGAAGTTCATTGGCAGTAGACTAGTGTCTGTAGCAGCTTAATACAATGTGGTGTTCAAATGTGGACTAGGTCCCGGGTTTTTTATGCAGTTGCGGTTTTCCTCGTTAACAAATTTTGGTGTCTGTGTTATTTATTTTCCGCATTATATTTTGTTATACAATAGAAATATCACAGGTTTTGCATTAAGTTCAATCAGTTCTTTAATTCGGCATTTGGGTTGTTGATTGAATTGATTGACACTTGGATATTGGTTTGTGATACCGTCCAAGTTATTTCTCTTATTCAATCGGGCTCGCAAATTCCTATTTGTTGATTGCAGATTGAATTTAGGAATTGAGATTTAACTCTTTAATATACTTTTCTATAGATTGAGTCTAACTGTCTAGTTGATTCTCTTGAAAGTATATTGAAGTTTATCTATTCAGACTGCCGAACGAAATATTGAGTTTGGTTGTTAGACTCCCGTTTTTTCAGAATCAAAACCGATTTTGCTTCAATTGTGTCTTGTATACTTCTATGAGAATATAAACAATTGAAAAACTCTATAACTAGTTTCATTTGAGTCATTTGAACTAGTTGTGATTAAGATGAACAAGGATGATATGAAAGTGTTCATATGGTTAATTTCGATTAACTATTGTGGAGCCAACTATTTTGTTTTTTTACTCGGTCAATAAAATAGAATAAAAAGCGAAACTGTACAGGGATCAGGCTAATTTTGCGCTAAGCCAAAAGGCTGCACGCAAAAATAACCTAAAAACGATAGTAAACCTCTCCAGGCCATTCAACAGATTGAATAAAACCTGGCCTACCCTCATAAAACTCATAATGATCCTCAGCCAACAAACATGCTTGTTTAGCCGAGGCATCTGCTGAAAAATTAGCCTCTCTGAAGCTATGAACATAGCTAATATTTTTGTAAAAAGACTTCGCTATTTGCCATCTCTGCATTAGTTGCCACGGTAACTCTCCTTTTTGAAGAGAAAATATGCAACTCATCGAGTCCGATCGGATACACAAGTTCTTCACATTCCATCTTTGAGCGACCACAGCACCATAGATGACCGCACAAACTTCAGCATAGAAATTAGACTGCCAACCCAAGCCCACGCATAAAACACCCAAAACTGACGAGCTGGAATCACGAAAAACAACACCAGAACCAGCTTGGCCCGGGTTGCCAAGTGATACACCATCACAACAGATCATAAGTTCACCAGGATTTGGAGGCGACCAAGTAACTTCAATTGGATCAGAGTGACCGCAAGATCTATGCTTCACTCTAAAGAAATTAACAATACGCAAATCATCCAAAGTATTATGCATATGGCCCTTCATTCTAATAGAGTTATCACGAATTACCTGATGAACTCTACCTTTAAATTCTAGCCAACGAACCCGCATGTTCTCAAAATAAGCTTTGTTACGCAACTTCCATAACTCCGTGACTATTGCCAGATTAGTAACAAGCCAAAGGTCTTTTATCATTCTACTCCGGCCCCTTGCCACCTTGTAAGATGTCACGAGATCCTCATTTGGTTGAAGCTTAAAAATAGCAGCTGCCCAATTCCAAATCCTCTTAGCAATTTTGCAATGCCAAGTGATATGGCTAACATCCTCGCAATCATCCCTGCATAAATGACACATAGAAGGCATCTCCCTACCTGTCTTCTTCATAACATTATCATCGGTAGCACAACATTGTTTATGAAATAACTTCCAGTATTGAACACTCAAAGTAGGATGCACAACACTTCTAGAGAAAAGAGCTGCAGTTGGCGATACTTCAATAGGGCCACGGATGGCGGCCTTGGCAGACTTGACAGAAAAAGCACCTTTACTGTCTAAGTCCCAAATCTTATAATCATCACCACCACCAATAAGAGGCAAATTATCAACATCAATATTGCAACGTATCATCAATTCTTTAGTCTTTGGAGGAATAACCCAAGAGCCATCAACAATAAGGTCACTAACTTTGGCCTTAAAATCATTAGGCCCCTTTGTTGTAATGCCAAGGCGGCTTGCAATTGAAAAATCAGCACACCAATTATCAAAGAATAAGGAAGTATTAACACCGTTACCTATAATTGAGCGTGTATGGCGTTGCACAAAAGAATGAACCAATCTGATTCCTGGAAAAACCGAAGAACCCAACTTATAATCAATCAAGTTGCCACTAACCTTGAAATATTTTGCTTTCAAGAATCTGGCCCAAGTCTTATTAGAGTCACGAATCGAAACCCACAACTTCATAAGCATGGCCCTATTAACATCATTCAACTTCCTTAGCCCAAGCCCACCTGCATACCTAGGCCGGCATAAATCATCATAAAGGACCGTGAAATGTTTGCGTTTCTCAGCATCACCAGACCACAAAAAATTGCGGATGGCCCTCTCCACCGTCTTGATGGCCGTGCAAGGCCATTTATACACAGCCATGGAATGAAGCAAATAACTAGAGATAACTGATTTTATCAAAACTAACCTGGCTTGAAAAGACAAAAGCTTACCCTTCCAACCTGCCAGCTTGTCCATAATCTTTTCCATGACCTGACGAACATGAATATGACGCACAATACCAGGTTTCAATTGGATTCCCAAATACTTATCAGGGAATAGCGCCCTCTCCATGCCCATAAAGTTTGCAATAGCAACAGCACGAGAATGTCTATCTCCGCCATAATAAAATTTGCTTTTGGCATAACTAACATATTGCCCCGAAGCACGCTGATACATGCCAAGCATCTCCTTCAAATTCTGCATACTATGAAGATTACCTTTACAGAAAATAAGAATATCATCCGCAAAGAGTAAATGAGTTTGGGCCACACCTTTCTTACTCACCATGTGATGCATACTTCTAGCAGCAAACAACTTTGAGAGATTGCGGCTCAAAACATCTTCAATAAGAACAAAAATCAGTGGGGAAAGAGGATCACCTTGACGAAGACCTCTTGTGATACTGAAAAAACCTTCAGGGCTACCATTAATCATAATAGATATACGGGCAGAGTTAAGAATGTTAAGCAACCACGAACACCAAGCCTCAGAAAAGCCATATTGACGAAAAACTTCAACAACAAACTCCCAACTAACCGTGTCAAAAGCTTGGGCTATATCCAATTTAAGGCCAACATTACCATGCTTCCGTTCAACACTAATCTCATTGATCAGTTCCGAGGCCAAAGCTATATTCTCATGAATATTTCTTCCTTTCATGAACGCAACTTGTTCTTCAGAAATCAACTTATTCAACACCGAGCCAAGCCTGGTCGCCATAATCTTTGTAATGATTTTGAAGAAGAAGTTGCTTAGACCGATTGACCTATAGTCCTTAATAGCATCAGACTTATTATTTTTTGGAATTAGAACAATAAAACTAGAGTTAATGCCATTAGGAATTTTCTTCATCGCCCAACAGTTAGCAATAGCATTAAAAAGATCTCTAGAAATAATGTTCCAACAGATTCGAAAGAAAGAACCTGTAAAACCATCAGGGCCAGGTGCAGAATCCGCTCCCAGATCAAAAACCGCTTCTTTAACTTCATCCAAGGATGGGATAGCATCCATAAAAGTACTCTCATCAGCTGAGATACTCTCATGCTCATAATCAAACAAGCTCGGATCGATATTAACAGCTCCACCATTGAACTTTGCACGATAGTGATCAACAATGTAATCTTTTATTTCATCCTGCAAAAACAAAGTAGAGTTAGTAGAAATCTTCAGCTCAGAAATTGTGTTTTGGCTCCTCCTCATTCGAATGGCATTGTGAAAAAAACGAGTGTTTTGATCACCATCCTCCAACCAACTAGTTCGCGATTTGTGTTTGAGCATAGTGGCCAGTTCGGAACGCACATCATCAACAGCTTTCCTGGCATCAGCAACCTTCAAAAATTGGATCTCACAACTAACATTATGGTCCAAAATATCATTCTCCTTATCAAGATTCAATTCCGCTTGTTTTAAGCGAAAATTAACATCCCCAAACACCGTTCTATTCCAAATCTTCAAAGCATCCTTCAAACGCTTCAACTTAGACGTAAAGACAAAAGGAGGCGCACCATCCAATCTAACATTCCAATTATCCTTAACGAAATCCAAAAAAGAAGGATGAGAAAGCCACATCTTCTGAATTCTAAAAGGAGCCCTCTTCGGTCTTGGACTATCAAAATCGAAACCAAAAAGAGGGGAATGATCCGAGCAGATCCTAGGCAAAGCCTTGCACCTCCAGTTAGCAAATTTATCATGCCAAGCACCATTGATAACTGCTCTATCATGCTTAGAAACAATTCTATGAACTCCACTCCGACAGTTAGACCAAGTATATTTCTTCCCAATAGCATCCGCTTCCACCAAACCATTGTCAGAGATCCAACTTCGAAACTCATTCATATAAATTTCTTTGATCGGCCTACCACCCTTCTTCTCATCTAGACGCAAAACACAATTGAAATCACCTAACACCAGCCACGGAATGGAAATATATCCCAACCCCAGTTGACGCCAAAGAGATCTCCTAGCTACCGCATCAGACGAAGCATGAACAGCCGTGATAAAATTACCAGAAAAATCCAAAGTGATAGCCTGTTTAGAAGAGGATAAAACAATCGGCCTTGCAAGAGAATTCCTCCAAAAAACCCAAATGTTACCTTTTTGACCATGCACCTCATTAGTGATAACATCTTCACAAAAATCAAGCAAATTAAGCTTCCTAATAAAACGAGTAGTGCAACGAACCTGAGGCTCCGCAATACAAATAATATCAGGATTGTGCAAGCGATAAAGCTCACCCAGCTTGGCCCTTGCACCTTCTTTAGCCAAGCCTTGAGCATTCCAATAAAAGACACGCATTAATTAACTCTACTCTTTGAAGGGCTTGCCGAACCCTGTCTAGAAGACCTTCCACCTCGTGTTTGAACTTGACTGACAGCTACCACAACAACTGTCTTCTTCTTAGGAGCCTTCGATTTTTTCTTTTTGTCATCTAACTCCTTCTTCTCACGATCAGCTATTTCCTTATCAGCAAGGATCTCTAAATTCCTTGCATCTTCTTCAACTATGTTTGAGGTGATGGCAGCAACAACATCCTCAATCACTTCATCAGCCTCGATAACCACCTTATCAATGTCTTCGGTCCCAGCTTCAAATCTATTAGAAAGAGTTAAATTTTCTAAAGATTTAGCTGGTGTAGATATTCTTGAAGTCTTAGTGGCTGCACTAAAACTAGCTTCCTCATGAGCATCCATAGCAATTGGAGTATTAACCGGAGAATGATGCAAATCCAAAACCTGCTTCCTCAAATTCTCTAGCTTTGTCCTAGCAATATTTTGTTGAATCTTGGCCGCTTCAGCATCAGCCTCACGTTGTCTAGTTGCTTCTTTCATGGCCTCATAATTCCTATAAGCTTCCATCTCTTGCATCTCTAAATCGATAGCACCTTCTTTTGGAAGATTATCATGCACCATCTCCTCAAGCGCTACACCAACACTCCGTAAAACCGATTCCGCATCTTCATTGCGGACAGATTCCGCACTTTCTTTTTGCAGACCAGTAGTAGCTTCACCACCAGCGTTTGCATCCTCTCCGCACTGCTCAGATAAGCCACCATCCTCCATAAGTTGCACGGACTGAACAGCACTCTCGTTACGAGCCTCAGCCGTTTGAGCTACAGCAACATGCGGCACGGACAAAGCTGTAGCATCAGTATGCACCTCCAATTCATTATCATCATCTTCTAAAGTAGCACCAGCACTATCACTATGCTCCGGAAAGATTGTACGTGTTCCAGTTGCCATCTCAAAAACCGATTGCTTCTTCTGCAACGCTATGGGCTCTTCACCATCCTTAGGTTGGTCCTTTTCCAAGAGGGGAGCATCAGACGGCACATTCTTCTTACCTTTAGGAATTCGTTCCTTTTGCCAAAAATTCTTAAGATCATCCATATCCGCTTCAATTGCTTTTTTAATCTCAGGATCAGTTTCAACTTCAGCCTTGTCCTTCAAATCATCATACTTTTTTGTTCTACAATCAGATTTTTTTATGGCCTATAGATTTACAATAATCGCAAAAGCTTGGCCTGTTTAAAATTTCATATTCTTGAACAAAAATTTCATCATTCTCTTCACCATCAATCAAAATTCGTCTCAAAGGTTGAGAGAAATCTATATCAACCAAAGCTGCCGCAAAGTAACCGTATTCATGGCGCAAAGTACGCGGATCAACCGAAACCGGTCTACCAAGCCCTCTTGCCAGCCTAAAAATCGTCTCTTCATCCCAAAACTCCATTGGCAAAGCTGTGAAACGAACCCAAATAGCAGCTCTAGTAATATTATCTTTCCCAGGATCAAACATAGGTGTCCATGGATGAATTTTAAGCTGTTGAATTCCGTTTGGAAATTTTACCTTCCACGGACCATCATAGCTGACACGCTTACGATCATCTTCATTGTCTAGCTTAATAACAAAGTATCCCTTCTTCCATGGGATAAATTGGACCGAACCAGATAGCTTCCATTGATTCAATAATTCTCTTATAACATCATCAAATTTAAGGGTTTTGAAAAAAACCAAACGACCAACCAAACTAAATCTCCACACAGCCTTAATCCTTGTATGGGTGTCTCGTGGGATCTTGATCAAAACATCATTATTTGTCGTACAAAAAATTGGAGGATGAGAAAGTGTCTCGGCATCAATCTTTGATAAAACATGGGTTCGTCTCTTTAATATAGCTGCATAGGAACCTTCCATAACGCCATCTTCACCCGGTTTCCTAAACGAGCTATGAGTTCCATCTTCCTTCCTTGACGCACCATGATTATCCGTCCCCATCACCTTCCTAATCGTTGTAGGATTTGCAACGTTAGGGCTTGCACCATCATTCCTAAACGCACCAGGAATTGCAGCGTTAGGGTTTGAAGCGTTTGTATCTTCGAGCTGTCTTCCAAACACGGAAGTGTTAGGGTTAGCAGCATAATTCTTAGGGATATAGATATTTTTTGATTTTGATTGATTCCATATCCTTGTTGATTGATTATCATAACTATTAACGAAAACTGGTGGATTATTGTCTTGATTTTGCGCCATTAGAGCGCAAAATCAAAGAGAAACCTTGTGAACGCCAAGAAAATTTCGAGGGAGAGAAAACCGGAGCTCAACCACGTGAAACCCTAGAGTTTTCGTTTTTTTAAAATATATTATTGTGGAGCCAACTAGGTGTACACGTTTAGGTACAGTTACCCATATCTAAATAAAGTTCCATTTCATTTATGTGTAACAAGCCAAGACCATCTAACGGTTGAAAGATATTGGCTTGAATCTAATCAGGCTTTCATCTAACGGTGACTATTGAATGCTTTGTTACCAAGGTAACATTGATTGCAAACCCTGATTTGAAGACTGTATAATGGATAACTCTAGAAACTGGGAAACCTAATCCCCACACCTCGTGTGTGATACTATTTGCTAATAGAGTCGATTCTGCTTTAACCTAGGTTTTTCCTAAAACCATTATAGGTTAACAACTTAAAGACTTCATTGGGATTCTGAATCCAGACCCAACTGATGTGTGTCGTGAGTGCAATCAAATTAAATCACTTATTTCCATACAATTAACTGGCAATATAATGGAGGCAAGGATCTTTCCCACGAAGAGCAGGGAGTTTAGTTGTCAAAAAGGTCACAAATGGGGGGTTTTGTTTTAGATTTTTAAAGTAAATTAAATTAAGTGAACGAAGTAAAGTTGTAAAAAATAAAGAGAGAGATGATCGAGGAATCCTTCTTCGTAACTAAATACTCATCAAAGTAGTATATTCATCAATTTATCATTAATCATAGATTATCACCAACCGTAAGATAACAGGTACGCTTAGCTATCTCCAAAATCCCTTAAGCCACTAGACAACAGGTATGCTTAGTCGCTAGAGTTTATCTATCTGAACCACCTTGAGGTACGCTTACAATATGTAATTCAGTCGAATGCTTTATGGTATGTGAATTTAGGTTTAATACTAGTAGTTAGACTCAGTACGCTCGATCTACTTGCTAGTGTTGTGTTTACACGCGATTGCTTTATGGAATCCCTCCGCAAGGTCTCACGTTCTCTACTTGTGTAAGGAATTATTCAACAATTACGGATATCCTAACTCTTACTAGCATTAGATTGAGTTAAAAAATATATTCAGTTGGCCACCTAAACAATCTATCAATCAATCATATTCATTCTTAATAATAAACACAAACAATAATCATATGAAGAAATCAAAACAGATTCATATACTAAATCAAATCATATACAGTACTTAGAATTCATCTTCAATCAAGTATGGGTTTAGCTACTCATGTATGTAGGAGCATCCATGTTATACAATTGATAAACTAGAGAATAAATCGTTACCATTGATAAAAATGCTTCGAAACCCTAGATCCGTTGTTGTTCTTTATCTCCAAGCTTCCAAAGTCGTGTAGAAGATGTTCTCTTAATGTTTAGAAGGTCCTCTTATATAGTTTTCAAGAGATATAGGTATTAGAATCCATCCGGGACCAAGTTTCCTTGATTTGGAAGTCAAAATACGTCAAAAGGGACCCAATAGGCTTGTCTCAGTCGGCATTGTCGAATTCCCCAATGCAATACCGAAAGTTGGGGTCTAAAATACACATCCTCTGCTTGAAATATGGCTACTTTCGGTATTGCTTTACCAATTACGAAAGTGGGGGGTTCTAAAAGACATCTTCTCTGCCCGAAATACAGCTACTTTCGGTATTGCTTTAGCAATGCCGAAAGTGATGTTGTAGATTGCCATTCTTCGTCTCTAACTTTTTTGGCCGCAACTTCTTTGTTCGAACTCGGAATGA
Organism: Papaver somniferum; assembly: GCF_003573695.1. NCBI lineage: Eukaryota > Viridiplantae > Streptophyta > Magnoliopsida > Ranunculales > Papaveraceae > Papaver > Papaver somniferum. The sequence continues at coordinate 79,382,414 of NC_039366.1, forward strand.
CCTCATTCTTTCGCCGTTTTCTTCATAATTGAATTCTCTTCAAGATGGTGATAATAAATCCTTAATTTGGGTGAGTTGAACTTTGTATTCTAGTCCTTCTTATGTATTTTAACTTCTTTGCTCCTTTTCGTCGCACTTCTTCCACTTCTTTCGGCTTCAGACACTTGGATCTTTTAGAACTCCACTTTATACATCTTTTGAAGCCTTTTCCATTGAATTTGAATGATTCACCTAAAGAAACAAATAAAATGGCAAACAAGAGTAATACAAAGATAAAATGCAAGAAATCTAACTAAAACAAGCATGGAATAATCACTAAAATCATGTGAATTATGCACTTATCACCAATTCTTCGCAGTTGCGTGTTCTGATCTTACTTTGTTCTATCGTATTGAGTACTATCTTCTCTAAGATTTTCTCGAGATTTAATCTCCGATAGGTTAGTGTTGATGGTGGTTTTTAGCTTAGGGTTAAAATCTTAAAACCTTGCATCTGACGTCACTCTGCAAGGAAACGGTGTCGTGAGTACTAACCTGTCCACCGGCATGTTTATTGTGATAACTCATAGGAAACTCATAAACCCGACTAATTTGCAAAGTTAGGGTTTCACGCCCCGCGCAGTACACTAGACCTCGTTGGTCGAAAAACTATGCTTAGCCAAACTAGGCGATTAAACGCGCCACAGCGCACTGGAATTGTGGCCACTCCCTAGCTTGTCGGCCCCGCTTCCCATCGACCAATCAGGTCGCTCTAAATCCGCCACACTCACACAGAAGTGTAACCACACCCATGCCTGGTCGACTCTCTTACACTAACCAATCAGGTTGCTCAAAACTCACCACAATGCTGAAAAGGAGGAAACCACGCCAGATGGTCGCAAAACCAAATTGGCTTCCAAAAACCCGCGCCAAACACACACATGTCAAATGGCATACCAAACACGCATACCAAAACCCGCCAAATGCGCACATGCCAAATGCACATGCCAGGCACACATGCCAGACGCACAAGCCAAACGCGCCAAACATGGCCACTCACCACATGCGAGACGCCATTGGGTTTTGACAAACCAAACCCTAATCAGGCAAGATTTCCACACCAACATGCCAAAATTTCAGTGGCTATGGCTACGCGCGCAACCGTGCTAAAGGCATGCACGAGCCATGCCAGCCATGCCGCCAAGACCTATCCTTATCCACGGCGCCAAGCCCTAACCTTGGCCATGCCGCCAAACCCTATCCTTGGCCACGGCGCCAAGCCCTAACCTTGAACATGCCTCCAAGCCCTAGCCTTGGACACGGCGCCAAGCCCTACCCTTGGCCATGCCGCCAATCCCTAGCCTTGGCCATGCTAAAAACTACAGGCGTGGCCACGCCACTGACATGCTGTTATGCCACAACTACTAGCATGTCGCTATGCCACGGCCACTGGCATGCCACCATGCCACAACTACTAGCATGCCGCTATGCCACGACCACTGGCATTCCACCATGCCACGACTGGCATGCCACCATATCACGGATACTAGCATGTCGCTATGCCACGGCTACTAGCATGTTGCTATGCCACGGCCACTGGTATGCCACCATGCCACGGCTACTAGCATGTCGCTATTACACGGCCACTGGCAACTACTAGCATGCCACCATACCACGTCTACTAGCATGTCGCTATGCCACGATCACTGGCATACCACCATGGCACAGATACTAGCATGCCGCTATGCCGCGGCTACGCCACTGTCATGCCACTAGCATTCCGTTATGCCATGGCTCCACCAGGCGCTACTATACCAATGGCGCCACTTCGATATACAACAAGATGCGGCCATAATCAATGGCCACATTTCCTCCTGAGATGTAATCTCATCCATCGAGATTCGCCACTGAGCGGTTCAACTCGTGGTAAGTTTTAGGCGACTAGCCAAAACGAGCCTAGCATCACATATGCTATTTACCTATGGAAAGTCTCTCAATTTTAAACTTGCCACACGCAGCAAAGTGTTACATGTTTTCCAAGAAAACACTCGAGACATCAAAAAATGTCACAAACCGGGGGATACTCATCAGGGTATTGGTCTGGCGGTTTACAGCGTGCGACGTGCAATACGCCCATTGCATAAAGTGTCATAAAGCGAGGCGGTTAGTAATGACAAGAAGTAACGGTGTAAACGCATCCTTCATTATGGAAACATAAATTCCAGGCGTTACCCGTTACTCCCTTCTTCCACCACTCAATCGTTTCCACTTCCTACGAGACTGTAGATGGTGGATTTTCGACAAAAGCTAAAATCGTAAACTCATAATTATACGAAGCTCTGATTCAACAATCAGGCGTGAGTATCGAGACACGGGTCTCTCATCGAATTCTCAACGGAGAGTAATTTCTCTCAGAGTACATGTAGATATGTAGTCTCTACACTGGACAACGACATATCTCATGAATACTGAATACTTTCAGTGATTATTTCTATATAGTATCACGAGATGGACGGCTCCTAGAAAGCTTGCTCTGTTAGTATAGAGCGATAACGTCTTCAGGAACAAACAACAAGTTTACCCTGACTATATAAAGGATATGACTTACCGACAAGATCACATCGGGATAATTAATGCTCCTAGACAGTTTGCTCTGCTAGTATAGAGCCACAAAGTTAATTATTCCTAATTAAGATTAATTCTGCCGTGACATTCACTACTGAATTCCCAGAATAATCTATTATTGATCTTATTCCATGGCCGAATCCACGACTGGTCCCATGGAATGGCAATAACGATTGTTCTGATTCTATGATCGAATCCACGACTTGATCTCATAGAATAACAATAACTATATTATCTCATTGCTCCGATTTCATGATCGAATCCACAACTGGCCTCATAAATGGTAATAGATAAATCTTAATTACTTTGATTCTATGGTCGAATCTACGATCCCATGGAATGGTAATGCTCACTTTATTATTATAATTCGTAGTCGAATCCTCAGCTGATCCTTTGAATTAATAATAAACATCTTATTACTCAGTTTTGTGAATTATTCTCCACTGAATTCCACAATTAGTAATAAATAATCAACAACCGGGCGTCTGAGCTACCTCTAAGTAATCCCCGATTCAAATGGTGAAGGTGTATTCAACGACGATACAGTAACAGTCACCACACGAACGAGTATTTCAAAATACAACGAAACGATGAACCTATGCAAAATAGGGAAGAAAATAATAAATAATTAAAAATATTGACCAGGGTGCTGGGAGCACGGACACACGACCGACCGACCGTGTCGTGGTCAATCCCACGCCAGTTTTATTTTTTTAATGCATTTTTATTATTTTCCATGATTTGATGAAAATTCTCTCATTTTATCAAATCTCCATCGTCTCAAGGAAACTCCTCGGTTTCATGGTACTTCCATAAATTCATAAAAAATAATATAAAAGTAAGGAAAGGAGTATGGGGCGTGACCATTGGCCAACCGGCCATGCCTTGGTCCCGACCGGCCCCACACCCCACGGTTCCTTATTATTTTATCATTATTATTATTATTTCTCTAATTTCATGAAAAAACTCCTTGATTTCATGATAATTTGCACAAATCATAAAATAATAATACTAAAATAAAATAAATTATGAAAACTTGTGGGACCGGGCCTTGGCCGGCCGGCCATGCCCTAGCCGATCCCACATGCCCCTTTGTTTTATTATTTTATTATTAGTTTTCCTTGAATTTCATCAAATTCCTTGATTTCATCAAATTCCTTGATTTCATGGTATTTCTTTCAAATTAGGAAAAATTCCCTCAAATCATCAAAAATACCTAAAAAATATTAAAAAATTATGAAAAACTCGTGGGACCGGTCCATAGCCGGCCGACCATGCCTCCATGGTCCCACACGCCCTTGTTTTATTATTTTAATATTTTTTGCTTCCCTGAACTCATGAAAACTCCTTCAATTCATGGAAACTCCCTAAATTCATCAAATTTTTCAAAATTCATGAATTTTTCATAAAATTATCAAAATATTATAAAATTAAGGAAAAAGCACCACGGGACCGTGGTCACGACTGGACGACCATGTCTTGACCACGGCGGTCCCACGCCTCTCATTCCTTATTTTATAATTATTTTTCATCATCTCATGGTGTTTTCCTCAGTTTCGTCGAAACCCTAATTTTGGCATATTTTCTCGAATGAACGCTCAATTGCACGCCAGAAAATATCAAAATTCTCAGGACTGAGACGCGGACGCCTTGGGGACACGCGGACGCCTTGGGGACACGGGAACGCTATCTTGACCGACCAAGATTGGCTCTTTGTCTTACAGAAGCCGGTCCCATCAAGTTTCACAGTTTTGACCTAATTTGCACAATTGCACGTATTAGGTACAAGACTCTTCCAAACACTTTGGATTTTCATGAAGTGATCGTCAGGCGGTCACGGGACAACCCAGGGCCGGTTTCATGACTCCATGGTCGGTCCCTCGCCTCTTCATAATTAATTAGGTTTTCTCACCTAAGGCTCAGACGAGCATTTTTGAATAAATGATTAAGCCAGCATTTAATCATTCTTCCACCAACAAATCGTCAACTCTTCAAGAGTTCTTCGTATTTGCTCACATGAGCATATGGACACTACATGGTTGATCCACGGTCCCATGTAGTCGCTCCCTCCTTCGTCCCATGGTTGAAATTCTGACGAACCATGAATTGATCATCAATTGATCAAATTAGGGTTTCTGAATCCAAGGATCATCATTCCAGATTCCAACCTTAATAATTTTACGACGACCTCATGGTCATTAATTTTATTAATTATGCTCGGTTCAACGACCAGTATTCTAATTAATATTTTGGTACACTGCCAATAATCCATCGGATGAGCAACACATGCTCAGACGATCAAATATTCAACAATTCATCACATGAGAAACACTTGCTCAGATGATAAATATTTTCTCAAACCAAGGGATATTGGTTCAACAATCAATATTGAACAATCCATCGAATGATCAATACTTGCTCACTTCATCGTAAGAACTATACCTCTGTCTCATGATATGTTCAACTCAGCAACTACATGGACTCATCGTCCCATAAAACCACGAAGTCATCAATTGACTAACAAACCACGAGACGTCAATTGTGTCACTTGAGGGGATATCACTTAGGGTTTTGGTCTGGCGGTCTACGACACGTGTGTTCAAACACACGACGGAATGTGAGCAAGTCGTGCAATCAGTTAAAGGAATTCACGAGGTAGTGGGTGGAAAATCGACCAAGTCTCCACACGTTGAGCAACTGGTTTCAAACACGATCTCTCTCCCCACTCCTTGATTCAATCAACTGTCACACTTCATGGAATCATGGTGTCTAAATTCCAGCAATATAAATAAGTCTCTGAATCATGATTAAATCATCGGCATCATCAGTATCATCAATCTCACGTCAAAATGACAACACGAGATCATCAACTCATCAATTGAGCAACTACCCTCAGTTGAGCAATTTCAATCACTCAAAGATTATTGTATTTAGAATTCACACACCCACAATCTTTGATTACTATTGATTCCACACATTTCTCAGCTTCCCTTCTACAGATCAACCTATCCTCTCTTGTGACCGAATTTACTCTGGAACGGTCATTGTCTTGATTTAGGCCGGAGTACTACAGATTGATCTTTGGAATCTAAAGCACCCCATTTGCAGCGGTGCATCTGTGTGAGATTTAACATTTCGCTCGGTTCGAGGAGTCTCCTCCGTACGGTCGTCTCCTCAATTCCTTAAAAACCAGCAAATCGTTTTTCCCCATCTACAGACTGGCGACCACAGTGGGAGATCATTTTCTCGGTTGCAATCTCAATTCTCACAAGGATGGACGGTCTTAGGTCTACCAATCCGGGTTCAAACCCGATCCTAATATCCCAAGCTCTAGTGGTACCGCTAATGACACTCCACCGACGCAACCTGCTACTACTACTACTCCAAGCACAGGTGCTCCAGTGATCACCCCTGCAAGTGATGGCACTTGCGCCATCAACAATCTATTCTTCGTTGATCTCCTGAATAAACCAGAGGAAATCAGCCTGCCATTGTTGATCTCATGAAGGTTCAAATTGACGTGGCTGCAGCACAGAAAGAGTTGTGTACTTATCCCAAAACTCTCACAGAAAAGCTTGCGTCTGAACGAACTCAGCCTCAGCGCGAGAAAGGAAAAGTTAAAAAAACATCTTCAACTGCTGATCCTGAAATCTCTCCAATCCATGTTGTACATGATGAAGAATACCGCAAAGCTGCAAATGAATCTCCAGCAATGGAACCTGCAAGTTTCATCAATCACTCGTGAAGACCTGGAGAACTCTTTTGAATATCGAGGAAAAGACAAGACATCATCTGTCCATCTTCGTCAACCTTCATATCCCGCTGCCATACGGAGGATTCCTCTCTCAAAAGGTTATACCGCTCCAACATTCATTCTTTATGATGGAACGCGCAATACTCAAAAACACATTTCTCGGTTTCGGGCGAACACGAGCACAACCATGTCGTCCGTCTGAAGGAATTTTCGAAGTCTCTGAGGCAAAGCATACACCTGGTACAACGCACCGGGAAGTATCACCGATTGGGGAGAGATGATTAATGCTTTCTACAGAAAATACTTCTTCGTGTCAGAGCAAGTCACTCTCTCTGATCTAGGAAGGATGCTTCAAAGGAGAGATGAACATCCCAATGATTATGTGAAAAGATTCAGAGCCCAGGCCCTGGACTGTCATGATCCAAGCGTCACAGAGAAACAACTGGTAGACTTCTGTATCAACAACATGATCCCGGTTTACAGAGCTTTGTTGGAAAATCTACGTTTCCATACCTTCTCAGAGCTTCATGAAACGGCGAAGAGATCGGTGACTACTGCACCCGCTTTACTGGAAAAAACACAAGCTACAAAGGCTGAAGAACCGCGCTCGAGGTAGCAGACGTCTGATCAACATGCAGTACAACCTCCTGCCTTCTAAAAATGTTGTTGCAGAAGGGAGCAAACGAAAATTCGAACCGCCGTGCAAGCATACCTCAGCTCCTTCAAAAGCACAAAGGAAGGATAACCAAGATGCACAAACCTCGACCTAGCATCAACAAACGGGAAATGATCAGACAGACTCAAACCTCCCTGAAGTGATCGATTTACCGGAAGTCGGTGCAAGATGATACAATCAACTTGATGTTCATCAAACAGATCCAACTGAAGCAAGATGGAGAACCCCAAGTACTTTCATCTTCATGGATTCATCAATCATCCAACAAGTAACTGCAATATTTTGAAGCACATCTTCAAAGAGAAGGTTGATCTACACAAGATTCAACTGGGGACTGAAGGAGTACACAGATCCTCTCCCAATCAATACCTCGACTCTATGAACAACATGTCAAAGAGGCAGTTCAATCCTTGGTCGAATGTGGATTGCTCTATCCGTCGAAGGCACGAAGGAGAGACATGTTCACAATACTGAACCACATCGTGTCAAGAAGTTCATTCCGGAAATACTTCTCGAGCCTCTAGCCACAGATCAAGAGATGTTCGACTAGGGACTGCTTACCATACTCAATCTCAGAAGAAACAAATTCGGGAGAACGTTGGTCCATGCTGGCACCGCTATCAACACCATTCCATTGAAAACCCTCGGAGCCGCAGGAAACAAGCGACAACAAGCTAGTCGTGATCCCATCTCAATCAGAGACCTTGAAGATCACTTAGAAATATTTATGGCTACATCACTCTCAAGGTGGACATAAGCTTAACCTGGACAGAAACCAAGTTTCACATAATCAGGATGATCCAGAATATGACATGTTCTTCAAACGAGCGTGGATCCATGTTGACAAAGCGTCTTTGGTTGCACATCACGGACATCCCATCATCAGAGCACTTGGAGGAGTTTCGAACTTTGACGAGATTGAAGCAAGAACCTGCAAAAGATGCATAGACATTCATCAAGAGGTTCCACACTCAGGAAAGTCTCATTCCTCCCGTGTCTACGTCATTTATTTCCTCACATGCTATCCTAGCATGGGGACTTAATTATGCTAGCAACTCTGTAAGACGTTATGAATGGTAACTTCACCGCATTAACATTTTACCAACTGGTTGAATCTAACATTTCTCCGAATCGAGCACTGAGACGTTCATTGCTGAGATAATTTCCAAACATGGCAAAAAAACACTTTGGGAGTCTCTACATAGCCTTGCAGGATTGTCCATGTGTGCCACAAAATTAGAAAGCTCTGATTTCTGCACAAGTGTTGAATCCCACTGTTGTAACGAAAGGAATGCTGAATCAACAGAAGATAGTCGGGGCCCAGAAGATCAAACCTAAGACATGCTCAAGGGGTATGACGCTTCAACACTCAAGAAGCCTTCAAATTGTACTCCCAATCAAAGAGTACACCTTCGATAATGGCACCTCTGGCTTCGACACAAATATCTCGACATATTCAACACCAGCACGATCGACACTACATTCGATAAGTCTTCATTATCTCATTATAAGACTTTTGAAGCAGATGCAACATCATTCATCCATGAATGTCACCAACTCCTTCAACATACACTGGGAAACCTGAGAACGGAGATTTCTGCTGATATCTTCCACAACAACGTGTATTCACTTACAAAGCCGCTTCACGATACAGTCATGCTTTCAAGAGCACTCAGGTTGAACTCCCAGTATACTGGATTCTCAACTCAGTTCGTAAATATAAATGCTCACTGAATGGAGGAGCAACGAATAATCATGGTTCCAGCCTTTTCGATCTCGGGAGCAGCTCTGGCCATAACATCAACATCAACAAGGATATCTGGTGGAAATCCTTCCATGGTCTCAGCATCAAATAAGAATGTATGGAGAAAACTCAATCGTGATCTTAGCATCAACAACGGGAGAAACATCCTCATGACATGGCTTCATCAACATATCATTCTATGAAGTGTTACACATGAAGCGGGCTTCTCTAAGAACTAATGATTCATATCAAGATATCTAGACGTGAAAACACGATAGCATGAGCATCTTCCGAAAGCTTGCATGGTGGACGGTCACAATCCAAAGTCTTCTACAAGATGTTCTACAGATAAAGTACAACATACTTCAGCCCATGGGTTTACAAAAACGTACCAATGAGTGAGGAATGGGACAATACTTCCTCAACGAAAGATGTTTTTCTATGTTTCTTATACAACATACCAAAAGGGAGCATCAATCGGACATACGAGCTGAAAGATATGGCCTTTACCGTCAGGTCTACGGAATCTGAAAAATTTGTACGGGATTACAAATTGCAAATGCACACGCTTCGTTGGATGACCTCTACAACTCCAAATTGAGTGATTCTTTTCTCATGTGATAACTCAGCCTCTTAGCTTCGAAAGTTGGGGTCAAGCATCGAATTCCGACCTTGTATGAGGTCCCTACAGCTTCTAGAGCGTACAACATGCAAGCAACAATTCTTAGACGGGATTCATGACTTCCACAGTCGATCGATGTCCACCAGGTCTCTTCGCTAAGTCCTTCATCAAGGTACCTCCAACTTCGACCACCTAGGTCTTTACATCAATTTTTCTACCTGGGTCCTCTATCTAGGTCTCACCAGAAGAAGGGAAAACGAAAGGGAGAGACTTAACAAAATACTGGGGACTGACGGTCCACTTGTCAAGACGATCGATTTCACAATCCAAAACCGATCAAGAAATCAAGACCAGAATAAAACCTCACATCTCTCAGAAATCCAAGGTTCAACATATCATGGAAAGAAAACTAAAGAAAGTCAGCAAAATAAGATTTCTGCTTTTCTTCATCCATCTTCTTCAACACGGCATCATTGGTGGTGAAAGAAGTGTCACCTTCCACCGCTTTCCTTATAGCATCAATCTTTTGACGAAGCCACTTCAAATTGAAGCCAAGTTCTTCAGCTTTCTTCAAGTTGTACTCCCAATCAAAGAGTACATCCCGGGTGACATTATTTCCAGTTGTGATGCGGATATCATTTATAACACGCAATATGGCTTCTACTTGCCTCGTTAAGAAATAACTATGCTCCGGATCCTTGGTAACGACGATGTGCCCATACATCTTCCACGGTTTCTCGTACAAGCCTGCATATCCAATGGGAACGCTGAATCCTCCAACTAGTTCATGATACGGGAGTGAAGCATCGAGCGGAGGATCAAAAGCAACTCCTGCACTTGGATATTCATGCACCACTATACGGTTCTCAATTACTGGAGCAGCCTCCAGGGCAACAGTTTCTTCAGTATTCTCTACTGGTGTTTCAGTTTCTTCTATCACTGAAGCAGCAACAATCTGAGTTTCCAAGACTTCAATGACAACCTTCTCATGGACTTGAAGTGCGGAGATGGTTGTCTCTTCATCAATAACTCCAGGGAAGTTTGAGTTATACTCATTGGTTTTAATATCCTCAACTTCGGTATTTGGCACCTAATACGAAGATTACATGAGGTTAGAGTCATTTAAGCTTGCAACCAAATGAGATCATAAAATACATCATACAAGCAATCCAACATTATCAATATTAATCATTATACACTCAAGTCACGAGCAAATAGCATGAAAGTCATGAAAATACGTTTTACGGTAACCTCGTCTGAAGAAACTGTACTCTTCCATGTACTAAAAGACGAACTGGGAGCAATATACGAGGAATATGAAGATGGGGTATATACCATTCTCTTTGTATGGATGTCCTCTACAACGTCTCAAAATTTCAAGATAATCCGATGAACGAGCAAAGAGATGTGGCTAAAACATGGAGCAACATGCCATCTGAAAAAGTTCTGAAGGTCTCCTGGAAGTTCACTATTTCGCCTTTTTCAGGCCCTAAACATGCTCAAACTTCAAAGATCTTCTTTTGTAAAGCTTGGAAATTTCCTGGGCTTGAAGATACATATGCAAACCGTGAAAATCCGACTTCGGACGAAGATTCTACAACGTTTCTAGTAAAATCTGAATTCTGAAATTTTCCGGTGACGTATTTCAGCAAAGTTATCCATAAATTCACATGTATTTTCATTCATTCATTCACGAATAAGCGATATCATACTTCTTTTAAGAAATTACAGGAGTTACTAAGGGAGTCTCTAAATCATTTGAAGGCTCAACGATGCCAGAATCTCCGTTGACAACACCACTATCTCCATTCGGTTCGAGATTTCGGGAATTCTCCATATTCCCATCTCCCAAAGAAGAGTGTGCTTCATCAACATGATTCTTATCTACAATGATTTCTTCCTGGATTCATCAACAAAAATTATTATTATTTCATTCAAGGAGATGCCGCGATCACCTGCACGAAAGAGATATTTACATCGACTTCTTCATCAGTACTGGATTCCTGAATTGTTCGCCTGGGAACAAGTTGAAGACCGTCAATCGATGGAGAAAAGGTTTGAAAATAAATAACAAAACCTTGGTATCGTGATCCTAATTGCACGGACAGGAAAAAGTTATGACACAAGGAGCGGTAACAACTCACCAAAGAAACGGCTGGGGACTGCACGTCATTTGCTAACATCCTGTAGTCCTTACTTCTGAGTGCTCCGCCCCAAAGACTTTCTTCCATTTCCGAGGAGTCTACATTGACCTGAAACCTCACTACATGATCATCATGTGGTATAGTTGATGAAATAACAAGGAGTGCAACTCAGTATGAAGGATCTCTCAGCATCACTCAGAGGTCCCAGAAGTACCATTTCTTGAAGTTACACCCGCGGAGATGTCATCCCTAGAAACATCGTCTTTGAAAGTGTCATCATGGGAGTCAGTCATTCTTGCAAAGTGGATGTGACAGATGCATAACATTCAGCGCATCATTTATACAAAGCGCAAGATTCAACAAAACAACGAATCATGGAATAAAGATGCTCACATCAACGTCTGCAAAAATGGTAACTTTCAACTCTTACCTGTTTACGATTCCACTAACAGTACATGAGTTAATACTTCAAGTCTTTCTCGTTCCTTCAAACCTGCTAAGACGAGCAAAATTCTGACATGATTTTCACAAAACCGTGAACAACCCACGTAAATTTTACAAAGTGAACATTCATTGGTTTCTCAAAATCTGGACAGACGTCCATTCTACGATTGTGAAAACTCACATATAGACATTCTTTCACCATGTATGGTTGTCTACTTTCAACAATTGTTCAAAATCAAAACATTGATTTTAAAAAATATATTTTAACGTGAAACTCACGTAAATTTGAAAAATATATCTATATATTTTTTCTCCCTCGCACGAGCATCTGTTTTTGAAGCGAGAGTATATTTTCAAAGATTTCCGAAAGCTCGAAGATAAAAATTTTCATGAAGGCTCATAAACAAAATTTTATTACTAACAGACGCACGTCTATCAAAAAAAAAACTTTTCTCTCGTACGAGCATCCACCTTTGAAACGAGAGTTTATTCCACTTTGTGAAATCTCACAAATTTAAAATATAAAATTCCGGTTTTCGTGAAAGCTCATAGATGAATTTTATATCATTAGACTCAGGTCTATTTTGTTTGTTCCTTAAACTAACGAACGAACGAGCGTCTATTCATAAAAAAAGGATTTGTTTTCATGGGCCGTCCCGCGAATCCTAACCGACCACGGACTCGTCGTCCAAACCAGCGGTTCAACACCAATTTATGCTCATCAAACGACGCTCCAATCATGATATTGAAGCCTTCATCAAGTCGTGGTTTGCTCATGCTCCCTAAACCCGGTAACATCTCAACTTACGACTAAGTTCAATTACTGGTATTATTATTTATGGCCGGAAAATCACCATTTATACGAAGCTCTGATTCAGCAATCAGACGTGAGTATCGAGACACGGGTCTCTCATCGAATTCTCAGCGGAGAGTACTTTCTCTCAGAGTACATGTAGATATGTAGTCTCTACACTGGACAACGGCATATCTCATGAATATTGAATACTTTCAGTGATTATTTCTATATAGTATCACGAGATGGACGACTCCTAGACAGCTTGCTCTGCTAGTATAGAGCGATAACGTCTTCAGGAACAAACAACAAGTTTACCCTAACTATATAAAGGATATGACTTACCGACAAGGTCATATCGGGATAATTAATGCTCCTAGACAGCTTGCTCTGCTAGTATAGAGCCACAAAGTTAATAATTCCTAATTAAGATTAATTCTGTCGTGACATTCACTACTGATTTCCCAGAATAATCTATTATTGCTCCTATTCCATGGCCGAATCCACGACTGGTCCCATGGAATGGCAATAACGATTGTTCTGATTCTATGATCGAATCCACGACTTGATCTCATAGAATAGCAATAACTATATTATCTCATTACTCCGAGTTCATGATCGAATCCACAACTGGCCTCATAAATGGTAATAGATAAATCTTAATTACTCTGATTCTATGGTCGAATCTACGATCCCATGGAATGGTAATGCTCACTTTATTATTATGAATTCGTAGTCGAATCCTCAGCTGATCCTATGAATTAATAATAAACATCTTATTACTCAGTTTTGTGAATTATTCTCCACTGAATTCCACAATTAGTAATAAATAATCAACAACCGGGCATCTGAGCTACCTCTAAGTAAGCCCCGATTCAAATGGTGAAGGTGTATTCAACGACGATACACTAACAGTCACCACACGAACGAGTATTTCAAAATACAACGAAACGATGAACCTATGCAAAATAGGGAAGAAAATAATAAATAATTAAAAACATTGACCAGGGTGCTGGGAGCACGGACACACGACCGACCGACCGTGTCGTGGTCAATCCCACGCCAGTTTTATATTTTTAATGCGTTTTTATTATTTTCCATGATTTGATGAAAATTCTCTCATTTTATCAAATCTCCTTCGTCTCAAGGAAACTCCTCGGTTTCATGGTACTTCCATAAATCCATAAAAAATAATATAAAATTAAGGAAAGGAGTGTGGGGCGTGATCATTGGCCAACCGGCCATGCCTTGGTCCCGACCGGCCCCACACCCCACGGTTCCTTATTATTTTATTATTATTATTATTATTATTATTATGAAACGTACCTCTGAGGGATTTTATTGAAAATAGGGAAAATAGTAATATTACATGAAAAGTGTTGGTAACCTAGCTACAAGCTGAAAAAACTCCTTTATTTTATTATTATTTTATTTTTATTTTTTTTATGAAACGTGCCTCTGAGGGCTTTTATTGAAAATAGGAAAAATAGTAATATTACATGGAAGGTGTTGGTAACCTAGCTACAAGCTGAGAACCAACACCCTTTTGAATTAAAATACCTAAACGATGGAAAAGAAAGCTGCCAGTGCCAAAATTTGCGTCATTGTGGGATAGGAAGTTCTTCATCCTCTTTACAAAAGCCACCGTGTCCTCGCTTAGTTCACCCAATGTAGTGAAAGCAAGAATATGAAAGCCATATCCGTGTGACTCACACTTCACTAAATATTTGTTGCGTTTACGGAGAATCGCCTTAGAGAGAGCTTGGCCCGGGGTGAAAGAACGAATTTCCCCAGTGAAGGGAGAAACTCCTGTGACGTCGAAGCATGTATCTCTGCCGTTTTCCCAGTTGTGTAACAATAAGTCAGCGGGCCTCAAAGCAGCATTCTCATCTGAAAGAAAACCTAAGGCTGCTTCTTTAAGTGCTGCGACTCCGGCTTTGATACATATATCCATAAAAATATCACGTACCATATCATGTCAGAATTTGAGTCCTACGTCGCTGGCACAATGTAAGGCATGGTCTCCAAATATGTCCATCTCCTTATTACAGCTTGGACAATGACTGCCTTCGGGAAAAAGCGGGATGCCAAGTCGATAGCTAAGAACGCATCTGAAATGACGGGGTCCAAGGGTTTGATTCAAACCGGCAATGGGTATGGCTAGTAAATAATCTTGGGCGTGTTTGAGCTTGTTGCATTTCCATAAAACACTGTCACGTACACTCAAATGGTAGGTTGTGGGGATCTGTTTCTTCACTGCTTCGAAGTATAAGACAGCCAGGGAGTGCATAGAATGAGGGGCTGTATCGTCAAAGCTATGTGAGGAAGAGGTAATACCACAGACCTGGAGGTAGTCTGCTAAAGCTTGCTGATATGTTGAGCTTGGACTGGTATGAGGGATGTCCTTCAATATGACATCCTGTATAGCCTGAGTTTGAAGCTGTGAAGCCAAGTAGCAGTACTTGCTGGTGTCATGCATCGTATATACGCCGAGACCTCCGTCTTTGATTGGTAGGGTAGCGATGCGGTATTGCAATGGACCAAATCCTGCCCCATCTGCAATAATAAGTCGTTGTAAATAATGAAAGAGGTGATCGTCAAAGTGAGTCATAGCTTGCTGCAATGCTAAGGGGTTTGTTGTGCGCATAGTGAAGTATAATCTGGAGACCCCAGTACAATTGCGCAATAATAATAGTTCACTCTGTGGATCTTTGAGCTTATTGACGACTGACATGAGGTTGATGGTTTTAGTCACTCTCTGCATCACCATTTCCTTGCATAATTGCAAATCCAGACTGACAGGACCACCTAAGAGTTTGACACCAGTTGAGGGTCGACCAATGTTGGCAGGGAAAACGCCTGGAATTAAACTCCGTTGATCTGGTGTAGGCCAAAATAACTCAGTTTTGGTGATATTGAGGTGAAGACCCCTGCGGACACCTTCAGATTGAATTATAGCCAAGGCTTTGGAGACTTCCAACGTATCACCAATGATGGTTCCATCATCGAGGTACCATGCATTTAAGTCTAACTTGCACTTGGAGGCGATGCTCAACACAACAGGATGGAGAGTAAGATAAAAGAGCAATGGACCAAGGGGGTCGCCTTGTTGCACTCCCTTAGCAGAGGATAAGATGTATTCATTATAGTATAGACGAGCTGGTTTAGCATAACAGAATTATACCCATTGAGCAATTGCAGGACAATGGGATCTGACCTCTTGGATTAGTGCTGTGCGATCAACCATATTGAATGCGTTCAAGAAATCGATGAGTAACATGGATGTATTGTTCATTGTACCTTTTTTCTCCATGAGTCTGTTGACAGAATGGAGGATACTTTCCCCACCGCATGGCACTCCCACACCAAATTGGTAGTCACCCAAATAGGTAGACATTTCCTTTCCAATTTTTACTGCTGCAACTTTGGAAACTAGCCTGCGCCATATAGTACCCACTGCAATGGGTCTAAGCCCTCCACCAGGTTTCTGCAATGGTGTTAGGGGAGCACTAGCAATGTATTCACCTAGGATGGCAGGGCATTTACCAGCGAGTAAGATATTTACTACCTTTGTGATTGATGTGACAAGCTCATCTGCGACTGCACTTGCTGCTCCGCTCATGGCATCAAGTAGGTGTTGTGCCCTGAGGCCATCCCTGCCACAGGATGTTCCTTTGGGGAAGTTTTTTATAGCACCAAGGACTGCACCTGTATCTACAGCAATGGGATCAGCAGAGATTGGTTCAGTGGGTATAGTAGGAGGGTGAGCATGAGGGTGTTTTTCTTGCAGTTCCGTGAGAGTAGCTGTGGTGCATGGTGCAATTCCATTTGATGAGAGAACTCGGATAACCGATGTATAATGCCCAAACCTCATCTTCTTCTTGCAAGCCTGCAAGTTAGCACACTCTTGAGTTTTCTTGCTTCTTGGTTTTCTCAATGGTTCACGCCTTGATACTTCCAACAGTTTGGTGATGAGAGTAGCACATCCATTATGTTCTCTCCAGGTAAGTATTGCACTATTGATAGAGGCTACTTGCAAGAGTTTCCTGTTGCCAGAACGTTCTTCAGGTGTGCTCTTAGGAGTGTAGAGGTTGAGAGTGCAAATAGGAAGGAGCAGTAATTTTATCCATACTGATAAGTCATTGGGACTTAATATGACAGCATCCAAGCATGATTTAAGGGTTCTTGAGAAGTTCAGTCGG
This sequence comes from Papaver somniferum, assembly GCF_003573695.1. Lineage (NCBI taxonomy): Eukaryota > Viridiplantae > Streptophyta > Magnoliopsida > Ranunculales > Papaveraceae > Papaver > Papaver somniferum. Next base: position 79,399,396 of record NC_039366.1, read on the forward strand.
CAGGGTGAGGGAATACTATGGATAGTGGTAAAGTGCCTTTGAAAGACTTCATTGAGCAGTTCTACAGATAGAGATGGGGTATTCTCAGTCACAGCGGGTGTTGTGTCTGCAGCAGTCGCAACAGGCTTGGTAATATCATATATAAGGAAATCAGCGCATTGTCCATTGAATGGTCCTGAGACAATTGTTCCATGATGGCTTGAATGACGACAGGGTTTTTTCCAGACATGCATACTCATGCATAAACTGCAGAGCCACATCTGTAGTGACCCTAGAACTCGTTCCCATGCTGTAAAAACATTCAAGTTGTTACTGATTCTCTCCTTGCAGGTTTGTTTAGCCTCTGTAGTACGAAAATGTCTATCGTTAAGGTGTCTGGTGAACGAACTGCGAACGAACCCTCTACCATTAACCCCGTCTCTGCAATCATCAAACCCTTTAAAAGGACAATGAAAGTGATCACCGTTTGACTCTGTATCTTCACCAGGATCATGGGATGGAGTGAAGTCCGTTGCTGGGCTAAAATATTGAGAACCTGATGTAGAAGACGACATAGCAGATGATGATACCTCGTGTTGTGATGAGGGAGATGATCTAGAACGAGTACGCATGGCTTCTGTAGAGAAAAGTAACCGCTGTAACTACCTTGGATGGTGAGAGACTGTGGTTAAGATTGGCATCAATCGAAAGGAAATAACAAGGGGAATTGAAAGATGAAGAGTGATCGAAATTCTATGGAGGAAATTCGATGCAATTGCCGGAACAAATTTGCAGACTTTCTGTCGCCTGAAAATCCCCCGGAGTTTCTCTCTCATACCCTTATTGTTATTTCTCTAATTTCATGAAAAAACTCCTTTATTTCATGGTATTTTGCACAAATCATCAAATAATAATAATAAAATAAAATATACTATGAAAACTTGTGGGACCGGGCCTTGGACGGCCGGCCATGCCCTAGCCGGTCCCACACGCCCCTTAGTTTTATTATTTTATTATTAGTTTTCCTTGATTTCATGGTATTTCTCTCAAATTAGGAAAAATTTCCTCAAATCATCAAAAATACCTAAAAAATATTAAAAAATTATGAAAAACTCGTGGGACCGGTCCATAGCCGGCCGGCCGGCCATGCCTCCATGGTCCCACACGCCCTTGTTTTATTATTTTAATATTTTTTGCTTCCCTAAACTCATGAAAACTCCTTCAATTCATGGAAACTCCCTAAATTCATCAAATTTCTCAAAATTCATGAATTTTTCATAAAATCATCAAAATATTATAAAATTAAGGAAAAAGCACCACGGGACCGTGGTCACGACCGGCCGACCATGTCTTGACCACGGCGGTCCCACGCCTCTCATTCCTTATTTTATAATTATTTTTCATCATCTCATGGTGTTTTCCTCAGTTTTGTCGAAACCCTAATTTTGGCATATTTTCTCGAATGGATGCTCAATTACACGCCAGAAAATATCAAAATTCTCAGGACTGAGACACGGATGCCTTGGGGACACGAACACGCTATCTTGACTGACCAAGATTGGCTCTTTGTCTTACAGAATCCGGTCCCATCAAGTTTCACAGTTTTGACCTAATTTGCACAATTGCACGTATTAGGTCCAAGACTCTTCCAAACACTTTGGATTTTTATGAAGTGATCGTCAGGCGGTCACGGGACCACCCAGGGCCGGTTTCATGACTCCATGGTCGGTCCCTCGCCTCGTAATAATTAATTAGGTTTTCTCACCTAAGGCTCAGACGAGCATTTTTGAATAAATTATTAAGCCAGCATTTAATCATTCTTCCACCAACAAATCGTCAACTCTTCAGGAGTTCTTCGTATTTGCTCACGTGAGCATATGGACACTACATGGTTGATCCACGGTCCCATGTAGTCGCTCCCTCCTTCGTCCCATGGTTGAAATTCTGATGAACCATGAATTGATCATCAATTGATCAAATTAGGGTTTCTGAATCCAAGGATCATCATTCCAGATTCCAACCTTAATAATTTTACGACGACCTCATGGTCATTAATTTTATTAATTATGCTCGGTTCAACGACCAGTATTCTAATTAATATTTTGGTACACTGCCAATAATCCATCGGATGAGCAACACATGCTCAGACGATCAAATATTCAACAATTCATCACATGAGAAACACTTGCTCAGATGATAAATATTTGCTCAAACCAAGGGATATTGGTTCAACAATCAATATTCAACGATCCATAGAATGAGCAATACTTGCTCACTTCATCGTAAGAACTATACCTCTGTCTCATGACATGTTCAACTCATGAGTTTCAGAACATCATATTCAACTCATCAACTACATGGACTCATCGTCCCATCAAACCACGAAGTCATCAATTGACTAACAAACCACGAGACGTCAATCGTGTCACTTGGGGGATATCACTTAGGGTTTTGGTCTGGCGGTCTACGGCACGTGTGTTCAAACACACGATGGAATGTGAGCAAGTCGTGCAATCAGTTGAAGGAATTCACGAGGTAGTGGGTGGAAAATCGACCAAGTCTCCACACGTTGAGCAACTGGTTTCAAACACGATCTCCACTTACCCACTCCTTGATTCCATCAACTGTCACACTTCATGGAATCATGGTGTCTAAAATTCCAGCAATATAAATAAGTCTCTGAATCATGATTGAATCATCGGCATCATCAATCTCACGTCAAACTGACAGCGCGAGATCATCAACTCATCAATTGAGCAACTACCCTCAATTGAGTAATTTCAATCACTCAGAGCTTATCATATTTATAATTCACACACCCATAATCTTTGATTACCATTGATTCCACATATTTCTCAGCTTCTCTCCTACAGATCAACCCATCCTCTCTTGTGACCGAATTTACTCTGGAACGGTCATTGTCTTGATTTAGGCCGGAGTACTACTGATTGATCTCTCGAATCTAAAGCACCCCCTTTGCAGCGGTGCATCTGTGTGAGGTTTAACATTTCGCTCGGTTCGAGGAGTCTCCTCCGTACGGTCGTCTCCTCAATTCCTTAAAAACCAGCAAATCGTTTTTCCCCATCTACAGAGACCAGGGTACGTTTTGTTGCGACTTGTATAAATAGGTCTCACCTATTTTCCACCAAAAAAAACAAGTTTGGTCAGGAGAACAATTCAACATCCAGAATTCATCTGATAGCTTTTCATTCAGCTAGCCAGTTCAACTTTCTGATACAAGTCACGAAACACCCACACTTCCGGAATCAACTATTCTGTTCTCAACACTTTCTTCGCTTTCCTCCCTAAGACCAATCGTTCTCCTTCACTTTGTGGCCAAAACAAGCCTGGAACGACCATTTCTTGGTTTAGGCCAGAATTGTACAGATTTATCTCTCGAATCAAAAGTACTCCCGTGCAGTACATTGTTTAGGGTTTAAATTTGTTTCTCACCCACACACCCAAAATTACCAAAATCAGCAGAAACGGTTTTCACCCACAAACAATTGGCGACCACGGTGGGAGATTAATCTCTCGGTTACAATATCAATTTCCAACTCCGAGTTTCATTCTTCACCCCAGACATCAAGATGGTAGAAGCAAACGATCCGCGCGGGGTTCAATGGTTCAATTGTCAGTTTTTGATGGTGGATTTTAGTTCAGGGCTAAAATTGTAAAACCAAATTTATGCGCTGACATCCTGCAAAGGATAAAGCCACTGATAAGTGATGAATAGTTCTCCACTTTACTAATTCACCTAAAATGGAGCATGTAGCAACAATCCCATATACCTTGTGAATTTATAATATTATTAATGTATGACCAGCATTGTATCTCTTGTACTACTCCACTCTTATCATTAGTGCGGCATGACGACTGAGTGTTGCTCTCAGCAGAGCAACACAAATCTCCAAGCATTAATAATGATTATGTACGAAATACCCGTACAGGCTATAACTCTCGTAGTGTTATACTAGCCCGATTGAGCATCTGGACTTTCCATATCAGTCTCAGAAACGATCACGACCATCCAACTTCACCAGCATGATTGGATGACTCAGATCGAATCCATAACCCTCAAGCAGGTATTGGAGTATTCACCACCGGCCCAATGCGGACCCGCATGGTCGGACTCCCCAAAAAGGTAGCACGGATTGCCAATACGTCCAGCCAAAACAGCGTGGACGAGAAACTCTAAATTAGGGTTTGCGACACATTACATGTATTGCAGAGTAGTCTCAACCATCCATCTTCGCAGGCATAGATGGAGGGTGTAGATGTAGATACAAAGGGCCCAGAGCATGTCAACACAATCACCGTGGGCCCGCCTACATACATGACCGATCGGTCAGGACCAGCTATAGTTGGTCGTTCCAGTTCATACGCCCAAACAAGGCATGACGCACGGTCGGTGAAACCCTAATTAGGGTTTGAACATCACGAGCGTCCATTTTCTCCTCCACGAATGAAGGGTCCGGTGCGCATCAACATGATCATCGTGGGCCCATCTATCTCCATACCCGATCGGCCAAGGCATATCATGCCTGGTTGCCTCGATTCGCACGCCCAAACTAGGCGTGGTCACACCTCTCAATTGCAAACCAATCTCGACCACTCAACTTTGTCGGACAAATTGAGTGGCTTAGATCACGTTTCTATGGGACAATGAAATACAAGCGCGTACATCATCCCGTCGTCTGCACACCAGACTAACCGACCAAGACCAACCAGGCTTGGTCGCCTCGAAACGCGCGCCCAAAATTGGCGTGACGCGCGGCCTTTGTGGCACAAAATCTCTGTCGCAAATCAATCCTAGCCGCTCCTCTTTGCCGGACAAATTTAGCGATCTAGATCACACTTTCACAAGACAATGAGGTATGGGCGCCTACACCGACATGCCGTCTACACGCATGCACGATCGGCCCGGCCAAAATTGCGTCCCAAGCTTGGTTTCGACCAAGCTGAAGAGTAATGCTTGCGCACTTCTTCATAAACCCTAATTCCACTAACGGTCGCAGATGAGTGTCTCAAAGATTATCTCGTCCGTTCAACTTCACCTGCTTGGTTATATAACCCTGGTCAGGAGTTAACTAGTCAATGAGGTGTTGTGGTGATTACCATCCACCACTCTATCACACAAAGTGATCGCTCAAGTCAGGACTTACCTGTACAGCCCCAAATGATCACTTGAAGATGGCTAGACACGCACCTATTTTAAGACGCTTAGTCATGACTTACTCCATTAAGCCTTAAAACAACGATGCTTCATACATGCTGAATATATTCGATGCATTACATGCATAGAATTCACGTGATATTTTACAAGTATCAAATTCCAAATAACTTAGTTATTTAACCTAGCATTACATGCTACCTTCTGTGGGCCCCATGATCCACACACTCGAGACATCAATCATGTCACAAACTGGGGGATACATACTGGGGTATTGGTCTGGCGGTTTACAGCGTGCAGCGCACAACGCGCCATCACAAGAACGTGTCAGGAAGTCATGGACGGTTAGTGATGATAGGAGAAGTGGGAAATACTGATCGTGTAAGACTAACACCCGCAACTCCACTATTCCATCACTTCACTTTCTCCACTTCCCACGAGATACGTGAGTAAGGCTCAATGACTTGTATAAATAGGTTTTCCTCCCTATTTCGACGAGACAGGACAATAGAAGCAAGTGTTGATACAACCGTATTCAAACACCGGAACTGATAGCTTACATTCTGCAAGCCAGTTCAGCTTTCTGATACAAGTCATACATAGCCAACACCTCCACAATCTCAACACCTTCTTCGCTTCCCTCCCTAAGATCAACCCCATCTCCTTCACTTTGTGACCGAAGCAAGTCTGGAACGGCCATTTATTGGTTTAGGCCAGAGTTGTACAGATTGATTTCTCGAATCACAAGCACTCCTGTGCAGTGCATTTGTTTAGGGTTTAGATTCATTTCTCATTCACACACCCCAAATTACGAAAACCGGCAGAAATAGTTTTCACCCATAAACAATTGGCGACCACAGTGGGAGATTAATCTCTCGGTTGTGAAGTCAATTTCTTCAATACCAATTCAATTTTACTGATTTCGAAAATGGTGGATCTTAGGTATGGATCAGCGGCCAATCCTGACGGGACTAGCGTTGAAAACACTCTCGGTGTTGATATCTCAGGTGTCACCATGCAGCCAGTCAATACCATCAATGTATCTCGTGGAATTGCTTCCTCTACTACCAGCACCAGCGGAGCAGGAGATGTTCCAGTAAGTGTAACACCTCCCATCACCAGAGCCAGAGCAGCCGCAAATCCCGGCATCTCCTCAAAGTGTAACGCCTCCGGCGGTCACCATAGCAACAACTTCCGCCCCTTCATCAGAACGAGGAGATGGAGGAGAAAGAGGAGGACCATCTCCCAATACCATCGCATGGATAGGCAGGAAGTCCTTGCTAAGACTCAAACGGATATGGCTGCAACTCAGAAAGAGGTACTCATTTTTCTTAAGACATTAACTGATCGATTGCCACAAGAGCCGCGACATCCTTTGAAGCCAACAAGGAACGCATTCAACACACCCGGAGAAGATACTTCAGCGGAGCGGACCTACATGGACCTGATCAAAGAAGCGACATCAGATATGAACGGTCATGTCATGAAGATTACTACACTGGGGACTGATCCTCACAACGATCCTCCTCAAGTCAATAGTCTCACTATGAGCCGGAGGCCGGTGGATCAGGAAGCGGTTTCTCTAGTGAAAAGTTTATGCGAACTTTTAAACCTCTCGAAGAATCAACGGGCAGAGAAGTTTTGCTGCAATCAACCAGAAGAAGGTCACAACCAGGCGCTACACGTTACTGCACGCATCAAGGATTCGTATTTCAAGAGGACCCTCATCGACACGGGAGCGTCTTCGAATGTGATTACTCTCAAGACCCTCAGGATGGCCAAGGTTCGCTCAGGAAAGATCGTATGGCATCCTACCACAATGACAGACTTTGAAGGAAACCAGACCAGCACATACGGGACCGTCCCTTCAACGTATCACCAATGCCTGAAGACTATGCTGGATAAAGAAGTCGTTCGTATTCCTGCATGATTGTCTCCTTACGCACCAAATATGCGGAGTAGAACTGTTCGAACTGAGGGAAGCTCCGCGGGAAGGATCAGACAAAGTCCATTGCATCCCACGTGGGCGTCAATCCAGGAGGAGGACCGACTTGCATCATTGAGGGCTAATCCCCACGACACACCTTTGCGACAAGGAATTCCTTTTCATCCGGTGAAGCCACAAACCATGTTTTGTGGAAAGTCGTGACCAGAAAGGGAAAACTGTATACCGACGCCTCTGTTAGCAATCAGCAGGGGAGACTATTACCCAGTCTCTCCGCCCAACGGAATGCTAAAACAACAACGATCCACAGGAAGAGGTGCTGGATGCTCCACGACAGCTGCAAGATGGTACCAACTCCACAACTGATGAGCTCGACGATGAGGAATCTCCCAGGCCTATATCCATCATCTCGACCTTGTGTAAGCATTCATACAATCTCCGATCCAAGCCGGTCAAACAATCTCCGAGGCAATTCAGGCGCGAGATCAGGTGTTTCATGGATTCCAGAGACTTGAACGAATGCTGCCTCAATGACGATTTCCTCTACCCAACATCGACATGTTGGTAGATGCTACCAGCGAACACGACATGTTCTTCTCCATGGATGGATGTAGCGGCTACAACCAGATAAGGATGTATGAGCATGGTGCAATTGAAGACTACGTGGACGATATAGTAGTCAAACAAGACTCAATCTATCCTCACAATGCCGCTGCTGCGAACCGTTAAGGGGCTCCACAGCTTCATGGGCAAGGTGAATTCGACGTTTTATACCTGGCTTAGCCCAGCTCGTTGCTTCATTCACTCTCTTACTAAAGAGACGAGAAAGTTTCGTCTGGACCGCACTACAACATGAAGCGTTTCGGAATATTCAACGAATATTGTCATCTCCAAATCATCACAAGGGTTCACCTATCATGTCAGCACGGACAAAGAGCGATCCAGGGACATCTTCGGATCTACTGGAGCGTCCTGAATTCAGGACACTTGAGAGTCACGATCCAAATGTGACTGAACAAAAAGTGGTGTAATTGTACATCAATATGACGGAACCTGTCTATCGTTCTTTGTCGAAGAACTTGCGCTTTCAGACATCCTCTGAACTCCGTAAAGCTGATAAACGCTTAGTTGCCACAACACCTGCCCTGCTAGAAGAACAATCCTGCCAGTAATGAAGAGCCTCATGATGTTCGTGGAAGCATACATATCACCAACAGTCAATACAACCTTCAGCCTTCTGTAAGCAGTTTCACTAAAGCAGCAAGAGGAAATCCGCCGAGATACATCATCCTGCGCGTCCAAAATTTCCAACTTCAACTCTAGCACCACATGCAAGACTGCCACAATGATGAAACAACGTCCAAGATATTCCATGTCTGGATCGACGACAACAATATCAATGAGAGACGCTTTCAGAATTTCGTCTCCCGTAGAAGAAGTAGTTGCGTTACCAAAGGAGATTGCACATGGGTCTTAAGAGGTACATACAGATTCTCCATGTCAAGAGATTCATCATTAGTTAAGTCATTCACATGAAGGAACTTCCCTACTCCTCAAAGACACTATCCGAAGATGCTAATGGCAAATGAGTATGACACTTAGCACTGCCCATCTCAAAGATGGTGAATTTAGAGAGATGCAAGCACGCTATCGTTCCAAGATGTCCAAAGACGAATATATACTCAAGAGTGCAAAATTATTTTCAAAGGCCGGTGATATTCCTGGACGTCTGTGAAGCGCAACGCAGGCGTAAAGACGGTCTCATGAACCCAACGTGGCTACATCTATCAAGTCGAAGGCTCAATGGATACTCGTGGGAAGGGGGATGTCCCCCTCTTCTTCATTCCATGAGGCAACATCAAGGAGCCATCGGTTCCATCATTAGCTTCTCCCTCTAATAACGAGACGAGCTCTACCACTATATGAAGACCGCCAAGTTCACGCCATCTTCCTCCCAGTCTCTTCTGATCGCAGTTGCGATTGAGAACCATTGTTCAAGCTTCACCGTAGCAACAACCACTACGGACAGAGGTAATCTGAACTTCTGCATATTTTATTTTCCCACGGAGAAGTAGTAGAGTCACGTAGGAGAGATGGCGATATCTTTATTATGGTAAACCCACCGACCATACAAGATAGAACCATGTAAATCACACTTGGGGACTGAGGATCAGCATGAAGTTCCTTCACCGTCAGTCAGGGACTTCTTCAACACGGTCAATCAAGAAGCATGTAATTCGCAAGTGTAAATCAAACTGAAGAGGAAGCTGCTTCACCGCTCTTCCACAAGTAGCTTGCTTCAACGCTCTCTCCTGAAGAAGCTGCTTCAACACTCTCTCCAGCAGAAGCCGCTTTAACACTCTCTCCAGCAGAAACCGCTTCAACGCTCCCTCCACCAGAAGTTGCTTCAACGCTCTCCAGGACCTGCTCGCTCCAGAAGATGCTTCAACGCTCTCAGCGGGACCCACACGACGTTTGAACATACAAGGTTCACGTTTGGGCAAAGCAAGCACGCCTGGGTGCCACGTTCGAGCAAAGGGAAGACCGATGTTGGTTACCAAGACCGGTGTTAGTAGAAAGACCGGTGTTGGTCACAGCAGCAAGGCCGGTGTTGGTAGAAGTAACAAAGCTGGTATACGGGAAAACTCCGGTGTTCGAACGAAACAAGACATCAAGGCCGGTGTCGGTCGAGGCAGCGATGTCCTTCAGCAAGGCCGGTGTTCGTCAAGGCAAGGCCGGTGTTGGTCAAGGAGCAAGTCTGGTGTTGGGTGAGACAACAGGCGGCCCCAACCAAAGCAGGAACGCGGCGGGTCCCACGTTCGGGCAAAGCAAGCAAGGATGGTATTGATCCACGTCAGCAAACGAGGCCGCTGTTGTCCAAGTCCGTGAAGCTGGTATTGGTCGAGATTGCAAGGCTAATATCCCGTCACACAAGCAAGACTGATATCACGTCACGCAAGTAGGCTGGGGTCACGTCAGGACGGTATTGGTCAAGGCCGATCAAGGTCACAAGGCTGGTATTGGGCCACGTCAGCAAGTAAGGCTGGTATTGGGCCACATCAACAAACAAGGCCAGTATTGTTCGAGTCCACGAAGCTGGAGTTGATCAAGGTCATAAGGCTGGTATTCGAATGAAATAGGCGCACACAGCAGGGCCGGTTTTCAGTCGAAGTGCGGGGCCGACGTTTGAAGCATGTACACGGTGGACTCGTGTTTAATTGAAGCATGCACATCTGCCCATGTTCGAAGCAAGCATGCTTACATCGGGTCCCACGTTCGACCAAAACAGGCACACAGTGGACCCATGTTTAACCGAAGCTGGCACAACAAGCCCACGTTCGATCAAACAGACGCATGATGAGTCCCACGGTTGAGCGAAGTAGGCGGGCCCACATGCCTATCAAACAGGTGCAACAGGGAAACGTTTGGTCAAAGCATATACATGGTGGGGTCCACATCCGTTCAGGGTTACATGCACGGTTGTCTATGGGAAGAGGAGCATACAAGTTATATTCCCTTCTTGCTCAAATATCTGAAGGAGGAAACCGGTCCCACCAAGGTCGTCGTCATATCTGTCGTACTCCTACGAACGAAGCAGGCGCAGCAGTCCGTCGATTAGGCACATCAAGCCCACGTTCGATCAAGCAGGAGCAATAGCCCCTCGACCGAAGCAGGCATATCAAGGTCGATCGAAGCAGGCAAGACCAACATCATGCTAGGGGAACGCTCGCCTGGACGCCTCTTGAACGTGACATGCTCCAAGGACAAGAAGACCCGTCTCTCCTGGTAACATATAACTTTGTCTCATAAGTTTTATCTTTAACTGTCACCATCTCATGCCTACCCCATAATAATGCAACCATTATGCGCTTGGCAGGGGACTTAATGTTGATGGTGGATTTTAGTTCAAGGCTAAAATTGTAAAACCAAATTTATGCGCTGACATCCTGCAAAGGATAAAGTCACTAATAAGTGATGAATACTTCTCCACTTTACTAATTCACCTAAAATGGAGCATGTAGCAACAATCCTATATACCTTGTGAATTTATAACATTATTAATGTATGACCAGCCTTGTATTTCCTGTACTGCCCCACTCTTATCATTGGTGCGGCATGACGACTGAGTGTTGCTCTCAATAGAGAAACACAAATCTCCAAGCATTAATAATGAAGCATGTACGAAATACCCGTACAGGTTATAACTCTCGGAGTGTTATACTAGACCGATTGAGCATCTGGATTTTCCTTATTAGTCTCAGAAATGATCACGACCATCCAACTTCACCAGCATGATTGGATGGCTCAGATTGAATCCATAACCCTCAAGCAGGTATTGGAGTATTCACCACCGGCCCAATGGACACGCATGGTCGGCCTCCCCAAAAGGGTAGCATGGCTTGCCAATACGTCCAGCCAAAACAGCGTGGACGAGAAACTCTAAATTAGGGTTTGCGACACATTACATGTATCGCAAAGTAGTCTTAACCATCCATCTTCGCAGGCATAGATGGAGGGTGTAGATGTAGATTCAAAGGTCCCAGAGCATGTCAACACAATCACCGTGGGCCCTCCTACATATATAACCGATCAGTCAGGACCAACTATAGTTGGTCGTTCTAGTTCGTACGCCCAAACAAGGCATGGCGCACGGCCGGTGAAACCCTAATTAGGGTTTGAACATCACGAGCGTCCATTTTCTCCTGCACGAAAGAAGGGTCCAGGAATAGACTAGGCAGGTACGGTGCGCATCAACATGATCACCGTGGGCCCATCTATCTCCACACCCGATCGGCCAAGGCATATCATGCCTGATTTCCTCGATTCGCACGCCCAAACTACGCATGGTCACACCTCCCAATTGCAAACTAATCCCGACCACTCAACTTTGCCGGACAAATTGAGTGGCTTAGATCACGTTTCTATGGGACAATGAAATACATGCTGTACATCAGCCCGTCGTCTGCACATCAGACTAATCGTCCAAGACCAACCAGGCTTGGTCGCCTCGAAACACGCGCCCAAAGTTGGCGTGACGCGCGGCCTTTGCGGCACAAAATCTCTGTCGCAAATCAATCCTAGCCTCTCCTCTTTGCCGGAAAAATTGAGCGATCTAGATCACACTTTCACGAGACAATGAGGTATGGGCGCCTACACCGGCATGCCGTCTACACGCATGCACGATCGGCCCGGCCAAAATTGCATCCCAAGCTTGGTTTCGACCAAGCTGAAGAGTGATGCTTGCGCACCTCTTCATAAATCCTAATTCCACTAACGGTCGCAGATGAGTGTCTCAAAGATTATCTCGTCCGTTCAACTTCACCTGCTTGGTTATACAACCCTGGTCAGGAGTTAACTGGTCAATGAGGTGTTGTGGTGATTATCATCCGCCGCTCTACCACACCAAGTGATCGGTCATGTCAGGACTTATGTGTACAACCCCAAATGATCACTTGAAGATGGCTAGACACGCATCTATTTTAAGACGCTTAATCGTGACTTACTCCATTAAGCCTTAAAACAACGATGCTTCATACATGCTGAATATATTCGATGCATTACATGCATAGAATTCACGTGATATTTTACAAGTATCAAATTCCAAATAACTTAGTTATTTAACCTAGCATTACATGCTACCTTCTGTGGGTCCCACAATCCACACACTCGAGACATCAATCATGTCACAAACTGGGGGATACATACTGGGGTATTGGTCTGGCAGTTTACAGCGTGCAACGCACAACACGCCATCACAAGAACGTGTCAGGAAGTCATGGACGGTTAGTGATGATAGGAGAAGTGGGCAAGACTGATCATGTAACACTAACACCCGCAACTCCACTACTCCATCACTCCACTTTCTCCACTTCCCACGAGATAGGTGAGTAAGGATCAATGACTTGTATAAATAGGTTCTCCTCCCTATTTCGACGAGACAGGACAACAGAAGCAAGTGTTGATACAACCGTATTCAAACACCGGAAATGATAGCTTACATTCTGCAAGCCAGTTCAGCTTTCTGATACAAGTCATACATAGCCAACACCTCCACAATCTCAACACCTTCTTCGCTTCCCTCCCTAAGATCAACCCCATCTCCTTCACTTTGTGACCGAAGCAAGTCTGGAACGGTCATTTCTTGGTTTAGGATAGAGTTGTACAGATTGATTTCTCGAATCACAAGCACTCCCGTGCAGTGCATTTGTTTAGGATTTAGATTCATTTCTCATCCACACACCCCAAATTACCAAAACCGGCAGAAATAGTTTTCACTCATAAACATCAGTTATTACACGATGAGGAATGACTGGGGACTTCTCACAGTTACAACGGCGTCGCCCATAAAACTCAGACTTACGCCAGGAAGATCCATTTTGTTGGGAGACGCTAAAAAGCAAGTAAGTCTGGTTAGGCAAAATACATAACCTGTTACTTTGAGTTTCCGCGTCGATAATGGAAATCGATAACCATGTTATTCCTAAATTTCATCCCATATTTTCCACCGTCATACAACATTCACGGTTCCATGACTCTCCTGGAATGTTTATGCTACTTACAGTCATAATCAAAACGGCATTATTCTAAAACAATTCATTCCAAAGAATAATCCAAAACCCTCATAGATAACAATAATCTATCAATCCAAAAAATCCATAAAATCAAACCATAAGCTACGCGTGTCGTTTGCCTTTAAAAAAAAAACTAAGCAAAGGAAGTTCAGAAAATAAAAGCATTCAAGGAAAATCGCCTAGCAAAGACTCGTTCTTCTTGGAGAAAGCGTCCTTCATGCTTTGAATAGCCGCCTGCTTCAGCTTCAACTCCTGGGACAACTTCTCGACTTCTTCCTCCTGCTGATTAATCAAATCCGCGGAAGGGCCACCAACCGCTTCAGCCCGCAGCCTTTGGATCTCGGAAAATCCATCACAGAACCAGGAGGCATTAAACTCAAAGTTTACACACATATCCAGATAGAATTCCCATATTTTGACTACATCTCCAGAAACCATGTGTCCAGTCATGCTACACATGTCATGAATTGAAGATAAAGTTTCCTCCACGCGCTTAACCAATGCAAAGCGACTATCAACCTTCCTGGTCGTTGCGATGTGTCCATACCTCTTCCATATCTTTGTATATAGCCCCGCATACTTCACGGGGACACTGAATCCTCCAACCAACATATGACCTTCGAAAGGAGCCTCGAATGGAGGTTCAAAAACGACACCTGCGGCTGGATGTGCGACTAGCAGAGATTCTTTGGGAGCAATCATGCCCGTCGTCACGACAACATTTTCCGCCATGGAAGACACAACAACATCTTTATGATGATAAACCTCCATCTACATATTACCAGAGGGTACGGTTTCCATGATTAGAGACACTGTTACATTTTCATTGTCGTGAATCTTCATCTCAGAATTATTTTCAGAAACGGACTCCTCCTGCAAATACCACCAATTGAATATTTATTCGGTATAAGTAAATAGTCCAAGAGGAAATCGTGTGGGAGACTCACCGAATCATTTGTGGGCCACTGGGATTGGAAGAGGACTCGCCGCCCCGCTCTGAAGAACTTTCTCCATCACCGTCAGACTCTGAGATTTCTTCTTCTTCATCTTCCGCTTCACTGCTGAGAGGCTCAGTATCGTTAGACTTTTCTTCAGAAGGCATCACCTTTTGGAAACTTGCAAGTCTGGTAAATGCGTTTATCTTGTTGAGACCCTAAATCAAGAGGGAAGAGATGTTCAGTGGCAACAATTCAGAATATTTATGCAAGACGACCAAATCAGGAAGAAAATCATACATACTCGCATATTGGAAGAACTAAAATTCGGAAGAGCCGTCGAATCCGACTGAAAACCACCCACACGGTTTTTAGACCTTCGCTCTTTCTTCTGGGGATTGTATACATCCGATCTAGGAGATTTTCGCTTAGCAGTAGAAGGCTCCCTCAACAATAGATATTCTGCTAAAGTCGCAGGGGAAGGCTTGCCACCAGAATTTTCCACCACGTCATTCACAAATCCATGGATGGAAAGAAACTCATCCTACCAGAACACGTTGTACCTGTAGGTTGTCATTGGACTTCGTTCTGAGAGCAAGAAAGAAAAACTTTTACCTGGCGCGTGAACACAGGCATCAAGGACAGCTGGCAACAATTCTTCCGAAGCAACCGACTGGCGAGTAAATGGGACCCCTTGGTCAAAGACCATATGCCGAGACGCCCTGTCAATATTATAAGGGAATGCCTTGAAATACCCCTGGAAGAAAGATAGCACGTGTCCAGGGATACAGTTTCGCATAAATACAACTTCTCCAACGCTCATATTCTCTCTAGCAGAAGGCAAAGTCAAGTTCGAAGCAGCGGCGAAAGTGTTCGGCTGAATTATGGACGCGTGGACTGGAGCCCAAGGACGAAAGCTAACGACACAGTCATTTTCAAGAAAGTCGATGAGCTTTGATCTAGATTTTGGGCGCTTATTCAACCAGCGCAGTATTCTGGAGCCGCCGCAAGACTCAGGAAATGAAGCCGATGTTTTGGGAGCATATTTTGTGAAATGCTCCCACAACCATGATTGTAGAAAAGCGACGTGAACATACGAGTCCACTTTCATATAACCATTTGAAGCGTACATGTCCGCGACCAAATGATCCAAATGGGTGTACAAAGAACCAATAAACAATCCACCAACAGGAAGAATGACGCCTTTCGCCAATTTGATGGCAAATTTAATGAGCTCCTGTCTTATCTCCTTCTTACCAGAGCCGTCATCGAAAATATCTCTGGACAGCCACATAGCTAAAAATGCAGCAACATGGAGTGTATCATCCAGCACTAGACTCGACTCCGGATCGTCAGGGAACCACTCAGACACCCACCAGCTATAGAATCATTTCGTCTCGTAATTCTTCCGAACGAATCATTTTGACTTCTCGTCAAGAGTGGCACGCATTTCTTCTTCATCGTCGGACAACGTGATATCAAGATTCCCTGTTATGGGAAGGTTCAGCAAGACGACTACACTCTCTAAAGAGATGGTCATTTCACCCCACCTACATATGGCCGTGTGGGTATCCGGACACCATCTGGAGATAAAAGCGATCAATCCCGGGATATCTTTCCTAATTTGAAGTGTTGCAGAAGCCGTGGCAGCATCGATGATTTGCGCCTTGGTCAAATTGGCCCTCACACAGTCTTGGTTTATCATAAATTGCATCCATTTATCAAAAAAATGCAACGGACTCTGACAGATTTTGAAGTCAATGGGAGAAGCAGGATACTCTTTCCTCTGAAGGAAAAACCGCATTACACGCCCCGGCCGAACCGACTGGACCTCTCCTTCATTTTCTGAACCGGTCAAAAAGATCGCCACATACTTTGTAAAAAATTCATCATTCGTGTTTGGCTTGGAGTTGCCAAACATTCTTCGATGTAGTGGCGGGACTTTTCTCAGGTGACATCCTAACGGAATTTATTTACGCTGCTTTCACTATTGAAGTAACTACAACTGAGCAAAACCAATAAAAGTTACTACTAAGAAAAAGGGAGCATAAAAATCATTTTTTCGACGGCGGAAGAAATCATCTTGGTCACAAACCAATTTATTGGGTCGCAAGCCGTAGCATGCGCGACCAAAGGTGGCGCACGGCCGGAGGAGTGGTAGCCGAAAGAATGGGGACTGACATCCAGCCCAACTTTATGCCACGAGAGGTATACCCTCGGCCAAGAGGGTGCAACGGTCACGTTCAAAAAAAAAAGGAAAACCCTAAAATTAGGTTTTGTGGAGAAGGCGGCTACCCGATCATGCATAATTACTTCGCATAAACAATTGGCTTCATTATCATTAAACAGGGTGGTTGATGTTATGGCGATGCTACTGGCAAAGGGAAATTACTCACATTAAAGTATTTCACGAATTTATAACGGACATACCTACGACTAGGGTTTACACCAACACAGAAGAGTAAACAAAAGAAGAAACGCAGAGATGCATACCTGGAATACGCTCGCCTACTGTGTCGCTACTGCTTTACCGCTAGCTTCAAGACGTGAGAATAAAACTGATGATATGGGATAAAGAAGATGGGCGGTGCCTTTTATAAGCACAAGTTTTGGGAGTTCGAAAGGAGGAAGGTTTCCTATTTTGGTTACATACGAAAAGAGGCAACCAGACCTGCGCTAGCAAAGCTCCATGGCACCAACAGACCACGGACAAGTTAGCGCCAAGAACCCGCTCCTAAACAGCGCCATCCTCTCCGCATCCCAGCCAGATTAACGCACGCCACCACAAGCCAGCGCCAACGACTCCACGCCAAGCCAGCGCCAATGGCTCCACGCCAACGGCTCCACGCCAAGCCAGCATCATCTCCGCGGCCAAGCCAAGCCAGAACCAACCAAAGGCTCCACGCCCTAGCCAACACCAATAGTTTGCATCCTCCCGGCGCTAGCTTCTATGCTTGATATCCGATGCACCTGTGTCCTTCTCAATGCCAACTTTTCCACTCCCGACAAGTACCATCCGCAGCCCAAACCAACTACAGTCGCATTATAACCAATTCCCTAGCCAGCAGCGCCATGAACCATTCCTTAACAAGTACCCAAAAATATCGCACTGGTGCCAAATCCCATGGCCAAGACGAATTTATACAAAAGCCGCCAACATAAGGATCACGGATTCCTCATGCCTTCCACCAAAAGGTTAGTTGAATTTCCTTGGAAATCTCTTCACGTTTTTTATCTTTCGATTTTACTCTCGTCTGTCACCATCTCATGCTTACCCCGCAACAATGCCACTGTTACGTGCGAAGCAGGGGACTTAATGTTGATGGTGGTTTTTAGCTTAGGGTTAAAATCGTAAAACCTTGCATCTGACGACACTCTGCAAGGAAATGGTGTCGTGAGTACTAACCTCTCCACCGACATATTTATTGAGCCATTCAATATATTTACATGAAATTTATCCAGACTGGAGAATGTATCAACCATCCCAAACACTCTGTAAATTTCGGTACCTGCCAATACAAGACTCACTAAGTACTTTCATGTGCTATGTTCCCTGGCAGAACCCTTAATATCGGTATGGCATGACGGATTTATGTTCACTCGCAGCGGAGTAGCATGAACCTCCAAGTACCAAAGTTAAGGCCATCGCACGAAATGCTTAGACGGAAAGCACATTGCATTCTGTAGATAAGGAATTTTGTGGCAGCATACAAAATCCAGCCAATTATTGTGATAACTCACAGGAAACTCATAAACCCAACTAATTTGCAAAATTAGGGTTTCACGCCCCGCGCAGTACACTAGACCCGTTGGTCGAAAAACTATGCTTAGCCAAACTAGGCGATTAAATCCGCCACAACGCACTAGAAGTGTGGCCACTCACACAGAAGTGTAGCCACTCCCATGCCTGGACGGCCCTCTTACACTAACCAATCAGGTTGCTCCAAACTCACCACAGTGATAAAATGGAGGAAACCACGCCAGATGGTCGCAATGCCAAATTGGCTTCCAAAAACCCGTGCCAAACACGCACATGTCAAATGGCATACCAAACACGCATGCCAAACACGCATACCAAAACGCGCCAAATGTGCACATGCCAAACACACATGCCAGACGCACATGCCAAATGCGCCAAACATGGCCACTCACCACATGCGACATGCCATTGGGGTTTCGACAAACCAAACCCTAATTAGGCAAGATTTCCACACCAACGTGCCAAAATTTCAATGGATATGGCGACGCGCGCAACCGTGCTAAAGGCATCCACGAGCCATGTCAGCCACGGCGCTGATAGACGCATTTATGTGTCTAATATGTCTCTATTGTATGTATTGTTAGTGCTCAATTTTGTATTTATTGTGTTCTTTTATGTCTTTGTAGGAATTTTTAGAGAAATAAGCCCTTGCGGTGAAATGGGCTCAAAAAGCAGTGTTTTACACCCCGGAGAAATGTATCGTAGGCACCCCAGAAATGCACCGGAAGCATCCCAGAAATGTCCCGGAGGAACCCATAAAAATTACTATTTCCACCCAAAAATTACTATTTCCACCCAATTGCTATTCGCACCCAAGCTCTGGTTAAGGGGCATCCATCTTCTCTTTAAATTCAAAAACAGCTTTTTGGCGGGAAAAATATATTCAAAACTGGCAGATTTGTGATCGAGAAAATGAAGGTGTTTTAGTGCGATTCAATCGCTGAAATTTGGTGGGAAGTTGTGATATGGGATAGGGAACACATTGTGGGCATCGGATTCGATCAGAATTGGCTGGAAATCCTGGTTTGAGTCACGAGCTCAAAACAGAGCAACGTGTCCTGTAACACGAGTTTGACTATGTGTTTGCCATGCATGGAGTGTTTTGGAGGAGTTCGATGACTTCGGAGGCGTGGGGAAGGTTAACTAGAGCGTGCAGGATCAAAGTTTACGTGTGTAGAAGCCAAAAATGAAAATTATTGTTAAATATGGGCAGCGAGCAATGACGGGATTAATGGGAGATTATACGGTGTTATGGTCGGATATTTCTGTTCTAAAACACTATAAATACAAGGCTAAAGAGTTTAGAAGAGTTGGAGAGTCTTTGGGAGAGTTTAGGAGCCGAGAAGAATCGAAAGAAAGTCACGCAAGAGAAAAGCTTGATGCTGGTGCAAGGAAGAACACGAAGCACATAATACCCTCAGGGACAGTCGTTGATTAGTGTCGCTTAATTGCGGCAATACTCAATTCCTTTCCCCGACTTCGGAACAACAACACCTCTGTTGTATCGTTCTTTTTGAACGCTCTATATGTGTCGCAAACACTGTTGTAAACCGTTTTTCTCCATTTTCTCTTGATTGTAAACAACTTTTGAGTATCAATGAATCAATTTGAGAGGTTTTTCATCATGAGTATCTAAACCCAATCCCAGGGGTGACGGAGGAAGCCATTCTTCCAAAAGTTATGTGGTAAAATTTATTTAAATTTATTTATGCAACTCTTTTATGATTAATTGCACCGAATAAAAATGGAGTAAATGATTTTTATTAATCAATTATGTTTTCTCTTGATGGAGTATGCTTAGTAAATTGCTTTTGATACTTCATGCTCGCGACTAACAGTGGATGTTTTCAAAATCTAATTTAGACAATGATTAGAATCACAATTTCCTTTGATTGGAGTTATATTATCTAGAATTGCATGATAAGAATTGTTATTGAATCACATAAATTTTGGTGAATGGTGGAATCCTGATCCCCGGTAAAAATTCTCTCCCATATTTTGTTAATATTGTGCATATAAAATTATTTATTTATTTTTATTAAGTCTAAAAAAAAATTATCCTTCACAAATCCGAGAGTTTGAACCTTCACTACTACAACCACGAAAAATCAAAAATCATTTTGGCGTCGCCGACGCGGATTTGTGCTTAGGTAGAATTTGTAGGTTTTTTTTTTTACTATTATTTGTTCCTTTTTACGTTTCTTTTTGTGTCTTTGATTTACAGGTTCGAAGTGGAATACTAAGGACTTGGGAACAAAAAGCTTAAAGCTAAAAGCTAAAAGAGAAGAAAAAAAAGACATAATTTTTTTTTTAGGATTTAATTTTTTTTTTTTTTTTGTATATAGCTTTTATTTATTTATTTTTTTAGAATTTGTAAATAGGTTTTATTTTTCATAATTTTTGTAATTTTTGGACTTTTTATTTGGACTTTATTCTGGACAATTGAACTTTATTTTTTTTTAACCCTACGGAAGGGTATTATTAAAAAAAAAAAATTATATAAATTGTGTGCAGGGAAGGACGACGATTACTATATCGTCTCGGCCCCTCGGGTTCGTACATGACATAGGAGTCGTGGCCCGAGTCGACTTCAACGGTTCATCCCCCGTCTGGTACGGGAGGTAAGTCCATCGAAAAACTCGCGAATCTCCTGTAAGCGAGTTACTGTATTCCTTAAGGTGATTCATTGATTGAGGACGAATTTGGACTGTTTTTAAATTCCTAGTAAAGGGCAAGGCCTGGCCAATACAAGATAAGGGTTCGGATTTCATCACCGCTCCCTTCTTGCCCGCCTTAGAAAAACGAAACCTAACGCGAACCCAAGCTTAAAACTTGACTAGAACGAGACCGATAGGGTATCGCGCTTATCAGGAAAAAATTTCGAAGGATATTGGTTACTTTCTTAAGCACACCTCGAAGTTCATGATGGTTTTTGTGAGTTGAATGCGTGACAGCGCCGCCTTGTGATAGCGGTGAGGCCTTGGGTATCAAAGCTCCACTGAGCTTCCCTCGCCTCAATTCAACTTACTTTGACTCGGATTGATTCCAGAGGGGTTTGCTTAAATTGTAACGAACTCCCCTTCGAGAGATAGAAGCAAGTCTAGAAACAATCTAAGTGGAGCCATCATGCTTGTTGTTTGCTAGATTTTATAGGTTTGATTTGGTCGAGTCAGCCTTGTTTGTGGTTGTGTAGAATTCCCTTGAAATTAAGAATGTCGAACTGGTATGATAGAAGCCAATACAATGAGTATCGACCTGAATTTGAATATGGACATCATCAGTTTTATGACCATGGTGGGAATAGTAGTTGGGAACGCCAACCTTTTCAAGGTTATGGTTCATACCATAGTGAGCCCAATTACTATCCACACACGAATTGGTCTTACGAGCAAGAAAATCAGGAATATTATAGTACTAGTCATGAATTTTTGGAAAATTACTTAAAAACTAGTCCTGATTATGACATTTCTAAACCTGTTCAATCTCTAGAAGAAACCTACCAACAAATTCGGAGGGAGTATGAACGTGCAGTTAGTTCAAGAGAAGAGAGTACACAACGGTCTAAGATATTCAATGAGACTTGTGAACGTATAAGTGTTACGCTCAGTGAAATTCAAGCACGTTTAGAGGCAGAAAATGAACAGTTAGCTAATGCTGCTCGAAATAATCTAAATTTCCAAAATAGTGTTTCCAATTCTACCCTTGATATCAATAGTGAATATTTGCCCAATCTAGAGGACGAGGTTAGAATAAAAGACACTACTTATTTAGATAAGGTTCAATCATCTTTGTACTATTATGATGATGAGGACAGTAGTAATGAAGAATTTGAAATATGTAGGCATAGTGATCAGGAATCTATTAATCCAATTGAGCTTTATAATGATTATATTATTTCTAGTTCAAATCCAAATAATTTTTATGATTATTCACCTATTCAAAAGGACGAGGATTTGATTAGGGATACCACTGTTTTAGACGATGTAGTTTCTCCTTTTGATTACGAAGCCGATAGTGGTTTAGAGGAACGGGTTCATTTCGAAAATACTGTTTTAGAGTCTAGCGACTTAGAAACAATAGTCTTCGAAGAAAAAGATAGAACAGTAGAGATGAGTAAAGATGCACTACCTGATAATAACTTAGAAGAATCTCTTGAATATTTTAAGGACTCTGAAGATACGGAAATTCAAGAAATAATTAGAGGTCTATCTAGAGACACTGAAAACTCTAAGTTTGGGGTTATTATCACTTCCCTAGTGCCTTACCTTTAACTCTTAGAAAGTCCCCACACATAGGACTTGATATCTGTGCCTCGACCATTTTACAAGATTACCTTCATACTCGTTTTCCCGAGCCTAATGATGTCCATGAAGGAGTTCAGTCGTTAGAAACCCATCCTCTGGTTGATGTGGTTTGCCCAGGCTATGATCCCCAGATTGACTTTGTTTTCTCACCAAATAGTTTTCTTCCAACTGTGGGAACGTTTATATTCCAAATGTGTCGAATATTAAGTTGTGAGACTAAACCTAAATGCTTTAGGAAATTAGAATCGACACATTTGCTTAAGAATGACCACTACTCTCATTTTGGTCAATTATGTAAGTCAAATCTTATTGACTTAGAGGATCCTCAGTTATTTAGGTTATTATTGTGCGCTTCTAAGATCATATTTGAGTTTTTCCAGATTCTAGGACCTAATGATTCGGATCCCACCTATGAGGAAACGCAGCCAATGAAAATTTTCTATTTAGACCCTTTCATAGAACCTGAACCTGAACCACAATTAGATATAAATTTCTTAATCAGGAAACTAAGTAAGGGCATGCTAGTCTTATTCACTTTCTTGGTTCATTGCAGTTTCCTTTGGTCAGCTCTATTTAGTTTTGAAGACCCACAGTTATTTCGACTGTTATTTTATGGTTCGAGTTGACTAATCCTTTCCTAAGTCTGGATGAAGACTTTAAACTTAGCACTTCTTGGGAGGTATCCCATGATCATGCAACACGGTAATATCTTTCCTTAACTCTTCCGCTTCAAATGGTAACAGTTTCTCCTTGTTCATGCTTTTAGTTTCATCTTTAGAACATTGAGGACAATGTTATATTTATGTTTGGGGTATGGGAGAAACTTTTTAGTTGCAATAAATAAACTCCAGAGCCTAGAAATTTATGCGTATTTAGGATGGCACTAACCAATCTAAGTGGATGGAAACATTTTTTTTTTAGGAGTTGAGGAACCAATCTGACTAGATGGAAACATCTATAGAGTCTATTCATAAAAGCACAGAGCTCAGGTGTTAGAATTAACATGATAGTTTCGCAATATCTCGTAGAGTCCTTTTCACTTTCTATTTTTAGTTTTCTTTTATTTCAAGTAATTTGGTGGGGCACACGATTCAAGTTGTTACCTTTGCTAGGGTGAAATAGAGTGACTGAGTTACCTTTTCAAAAAAATAAAAAAAAAATAGACCAGACCAGTAGACCAATCGGAATAAATACTAACACTTGGATAGCAATATATGTGTGTTCTCCCTGTCTCCGTCGCCTAAACAAGCGTGGAATGCAGGATCCACGGGAATCACCATGTAATCTGCTGACAAGAAACATGCGCTTCGATCCACAAGGTCCAATCATGTTGTTAGTTCTTAAATAAATGTGTGTTTAATAAAGTCGACCACTGGTACCCTTGTATATGCCAGTTTTGTTGACCTAAAATTAGGATTATTAACCACTGGTTCCCTTGTATATGCCATTGTGTTAATATTAGTCAGATCGGTATCTCAGTCATTTAGGTTAGGTTAATCTTGGCAGAGGCCTTCAGACAGATATGGGAAACACCGTTCGCTTTTCAACCATATACATTTTTCTTTTTCCATCTTCTTAATCTTTTCATGTGATTAGTCTGACTCCGAGTATGATGTCCATCGTGAAACTATCTTAGTAGAGATCTGTCACTTATATGAATTTTAGTATGCTTGAGTGCAAACTCGTGTACAACAATTAGAATTTCGCATCAGGGTTCTTCCTCTTAGAGTCAATAATTGTATGCCAACCAAGGAGGTTCTTTAGTGCTTTCCAAGGTTTTGGGTAGATAGCTAGGGTATGGAGTAAAGGTTTTGTGGGTACACCTCTGGTAAACCCTCCGGAGACAACACTCCGCCACTAGGGCCACCTAGGGGTTCAAATGATTTTCCTTTCTAGAATAAATTTGCTCGAGGACTAGCAAATAATAAGTTTGGGGGTGTTGATAGACGCATTTATGTGTCTAATATGTCTCTATTGTATGTATTGTTAGTGCTCAATTTTGTATTTATTGTGTTCTTTTATGTATTTGTAGGAATTTTTAGAGAAATAAGCCCTTGCGGCGAAATGGGCTCAAAAAGCAGTGTTTTACACCCCGGAGAAATGTATCGTAGGCACCCCAGAAATGCACCGGAAGCATCCCAGAAATGTCCCGGAGGAACCCATAAAAATTACTATTTCCACCCAATTGCTATTCGCACCCAAGCTCTGGTTAAGGGGCATCCATCTTCTCTTTAAATTCAAAAACAGCTTTTTGGCGGGAAAAATATATTCAAAACTGGCAGATTTGTGATCGAGAAAATGAAGGTGTTTTAGTGCGATTCAATCGCTGAAATTTGGTGGGAAGTTGTGATATGGGATAGGGAACACATTGTCGGCATCGGATTCGATCGGAATTGGCTGGAAATCCTGGTTTGAGTCACGAGCTCAAAACAGAGCAACGTGTCCTGTAACACGAGTTTGATTGTGTGTTTGCCATGCATGGAGTGGTTTGGAGGAGTTCGATGACTTCGGAGGCGTGGGGAAGGTTAACTAGAGCGTGCAGGATCAAAGTTTACGTGTGTAGAAGCCAAAAATGGAAATTATTGTTAAATATGGGCAGCGAGCAATGACGGGATTAATGGGAGATTATACGGTTTTATGGTCGGATATTTCTGTTCTAAAACACTATAAATACAAGGCTAAAGAGTTTAGAAGAGTTGGAGAGTCTTTGGGAGAGTTTAGGAGCCGAGAAGAATCGAAAGAAAGTCACGCAGGAGAAAAGCTTGCTGCTGGTGCAAGGAAGAACACGAAGAACATAATACCCTCAGGGACAATCGTTGATTAGTGTCGCTTAATTGCGACAATACTCAATTCCTTTCCCCGACTTCGGAACAACAGCACCTCTGTTGTATCGTTCTTTTTGAACGCTCTATATGTGTCGCAAACACTGTTGTAAACCGTTTTTCTCCATTTTCTCTTAATTGTAAACAACTTTTGAGTATCAATGAATCAATTTGAGAGGTTTTTCATCATGAGTAGCTAAACCCAATCCCAGGGGTGAAGGAGGAAGCCATTCTTCCAAAAGTTATGTGGTAAAATTTATTTAAATTTATTTATGCAACTCTTTTATGATTAATTGCACGGAATAAAAATGGAGTAAATGACTTTTATTAATCAATTATGTTTTCTCTTGATGGAGTATGCTTAGTAAATTGCTTTTGATACTTCATGCTCGCGATTAACAGTGAATGTTTTCAAAATCTAATTTAGGCAATGATTAGAATCACAATTTCCTTTGATTGGAGTTATATTGTCTAGAATTGCATGATAAGAATTGTTATTGAATCACATAAATTTTGGTGAATGGTGGAATCCTGATCCCCGGTAAAAATTCTCTCCCATATTTTGTTAATATTGTGCATATAAAATTATTTATTTATTTTTATTAAGTCTAAAAAAAATTATCCTTCACAAATCCGAGAGTTTGAACCTTCACTACTACAACCACGAAAAATCAAAAATCAGGCGCCAAGCCCTAGCCTTGGCCATGTTAAAAACTACAGGCGTTGCCACGCCACTGACATGCTGCTATGCCACAGCCACTGGCATGCCACCATGCCACAACTACTAGCATGTCGCTTTTCCACGGCCACTGGCGTGCCACCGTGTCACGGCTACTAGCATGCCGTTATGCCACGGCCACTAGCATGCCACCATGCCACGACTACTAGCATGTCGCTATGCCACGGCCACTGGCATGCCACCATGCCACGGCTACTAGCATGTCGCTATGCCACGGGCACTGGCATGCCACCATGCCACGGCTACTAGTATGTCGCTATGCCACGGCCATTAGCATGCCACCATGCCACGGCTACTAGCATGTCTCTATGCCACGGCCACTGGCATGCCACCATGACACAACTACTGACATGTCACCATGTCACGGCTACTAGCATGTTGCTATGCCACGACCACTGGAATACCACCATGCCACAGCTACTAGCATGCCGCTATGTCGCGGCTACGTCATTGACATGCCACTACGCCATGGATATGCCACTGGCATGCCACTAACATGACTTTATGCCATGGATCCACCAGACGCTACTATACCAATGGTGCCACTTCACTATACAACAATATGCGTCCATAATCAATGGCCACCTTTCCTCCTGAGATGTATCTCAACCATCGAGATTCTCCACTGAGCCGTTCAGCTCGTGGTAAGTTTTAGGCGACTAGCCAAAACGAGCCTAGCATCACATATGTTATTTTCCTACGGAAAGCCTCTCAATTTTAAACTTGCCACACGTATCAAAGTGCTACATGTTTTCCACGAAAACACTCGAGACATCAAAACATGTCACACACTAGGGGATCAAGGTATTGCCTGGCGGTTTATTGCGTGTGGCGTGCAATACGCCCGTTACAGAAAGTGTCATAAAGCGAGGCGGTTAGTAATGGCAAGAAGTAATGGTGTAAACGTATCCTTCATTATGGAAACATAAATTCCAGGCGTTACCCGTTACTCCCTTCTTCCACCACTCAATCGTTTCCACTTCCTACGAGACCAGGGTACGTTTTGTTGCGACTTGTATAAATAAGTCTCACCTATTTTCCACCAAAAAAAACAAGTTTGGTCAGGAGAACAATACAACATCCAGAAATCATCTGATAGCTTTTCATTCAGCTAGCCAGTTCAACATTCTGATACAAGTCACGAAACACCCACACTTTCGAAATCAACTATTCTGGTCTCAACACTTTCTTCGCTTCCCTCCCTAAGACCAACCCTTCTCCTTCACTTTGTGACCGAAGAAAGCCTGGAACGACCATTTCTTGGTTTAGGCCAGGATTGTACAGATTGATCTCTCGAATCAAAAGTACTCCCGTGCAGTACATTGTTTAGTGTTTAGATTTGTTTCTCACCCATACACCCAAAATTACCAAAATCAGCAGAAACGGTTTTCACCTACAAATAGTTAGATAAAAAGTAATTATAAAGCTCTCCGTCTCATTCTTTGTGATTCCACAATATCTTTTTCCGCTACCATACGCGTGACGGACCGGAAAATTACGCCTTTGGCGTGTTTCCCCGCAGGACGTAATCTCCTCGGTGCGCCATGATGATTACTATGATCCGGGCCTTAGATTTTGGAAAATTCACGTCCATTTGCCCTTGAAAGCATGCTCTTGGAGCATGATGTGGCAAAATAAGCTTCCACACCGTTCCAAACTTAATGTTGTCCACAAAAGGGTGTAGGCCGTAAGGCCAATGCCAATGTATTTTGCATGCATCACTGGCTTTGCCTCTACGTAGGAAATTCATCACTGAATTTCCTACCTAGCTGAGCAACCGTCATATTGTCGTGTCTTGTCCAGGCATAAGCCTTGGACTTGGACTTTGGCGTAGGCCGCACCAATCCCTTTCCATTTCCTACGTTACCTCACTTACCAACTCTTTATAACTTGGTAGGAAGTATGAGCATTTGCTGGCATGCAACTAAGCCTCATCAAGTCTGGCCACAATCATCTCTTGAGTCGAGCTACCGAGCTTAGATAATATGAGGGGACAATGTGCTGGACCGGCAATGCTGCAACTCATTGCGGCTGCCTACGTACCTTTCCCTACTCTAAAGGGATCAAGCACAACCGTAGTTCATCACCGAAGGGACAAGCAACTTAATCCAACTCGTTTGCTAGGCCGTGGCCAAGCAATAGTGGTAATGGCCTAGTCTGTATAGGTCGTTCCGTCAAATACATCCAAGTGATGTATCATCGAGTCCGTGGAATGGCATAGTGATGCCTCAACATCATATGCTCCATTCGTAAGGCTACGCAACTAAGACTGAGGCTTATGCATCATTCCTACCGTTTTGGCTAAGCTGTGAAGCTTACTTGGTACATAGTCCGCATATGCACCTTCAACCAACTACCCCTCCCTATACATGTTAATTTGACAATTTTAGAACTAAATTTGGGGGACCAAAAATCATTCATCAACTCCCCGTTTTACTATTCATGGTCGTTGCCATATATTTTCCTGAATGTACGGCCAAGATGGTTGTACATTCAGTTCTGGATCACATGCCAGTTCCAATGTCCGGCCAGGATGGCTGAACATTTCCTGAGCCAAACCCGATGAATGGTCGTGATGGATGTATTTCCGACTTTGGCCCATAGGACACACCAATGTCCAGCCGTGATGGATGTACATTACCAACTCGATCTCCAGCCATGTTGGTTGTCCATTGCCAACCCGATGTCCAGCCATGTTGGTTGTACATTTTCAAGGTCATCTACCCAACTGACCTAATGCATCATTTGATAAAAGATTGGCTCTTGGCCAATGTAGCTTCCAACCAATGCCATATTGGCCTTAGCCAATATGCATATGCGATGTGCCTTACTTGGCACCAGATATGGCCCAGGGCCAAATGCATCTCACCATGTAAAGAAGCTTTGGATGAAGCTTCATCACAAGCGAATATCGCATCTTTTAGCATGCGCCATGCTAAAAACATGGGGTGTTACATTATCACACCCTTCAAAGAATTTCGTCCTCGAAATTCAAAACAAAAACTATTGTGGACAATACCTCGGGTTTGGATTTCCTGAGCAAAAATCCCATATCAGATGCTCAGAAATCACGGGTTTCTTCAGGTTGTCATGAACAACAATTTAGACCTTCTTAGCACATGTCCCATACCACCTGCCCAGAAATCCAAAAGTTCCCACAACAATACCAAGAATCGCAATTGGCAAGTGCCAAGAGGATATCTCGACCAGGTATCCTGAATGTGCATCCCATACTACGCACTCAGAAGTCCCTAAAGTTCACAAGTTGAAAGATGTCATTGAAATGACATGCAAAATCTTAACGCAGTACTGTGTGGATCAATATCCAGTTACCCACCGTCCCTGACGGTCATCCAGGTCGCCACTCGTAAGTGGGATGCTAGCCGGGCCTGACAACGCACACCATTGGCCAGTTTCCAATGTGTGGGGATGATCAATCTCATTGTCTACCCATCGTCCCAGACGGTCTTCCGGGTATCCATTCATAAGTAGGGTGCCACTTAGGCCAGGCAAACTCACAACACTCAAACAAGCTCAACTCGATTTGCATAGTAAATGGCACAACAGTTACAAACTCCTTTCGGCGCAAAAGTTGTCCTACTCTCCAACTTTAAGTTTCCATTAAGGAAAATACTCGTTTGACGAGTCCACTCCGCACAGTCCCTGGTGTTTTCTCGGAACTTGCTCTGATACCAACTGTGATAGACCGGAAAATTACGCCTTTGGCGCGTTGCTCCGCAAGACGTAATCTCCCCGGTGTGCCGTGATGATTACTACGATCCGGGCCTTAGAGTTTGGAAAATGCACGTCCATTTTCCCTTGCAAGCATGCTCGTGGAGTATGATGCGGCTAAATAAGCTTCCACACCGATCCAAACTTACCGTTGTCCGTAAAAGGGTGTAAGGCCATAAGGCCAATGCATTTTGCATGCATCACTGGCTTTGCCTCTACGTAGGGAATTCATCACTGAATTTCCTATCTAGCTGAGCAACCGTCATATTGCCCTGTCTTGTCCAGGCATAAGCCTTGGACTTGGACTTTTGCATAGGCCGCACCAAGCCCTTGCCATTTCCGACGTTACCTCGCTTACTAACTCTTTATAACTTGATATGAAGTATGAGCATCTACTTGCTGGCATGCAACTAAGCCTCATCAAGTCTGGCCACAATCATCTCTTGCGCCGAGCTACCGAGCTTAGATGATATAAGGGGCCAACGTGTTGGACCGGAAATGCTGCAACTCATTGTGGCTGCCTACGTACCCTTCCCTACTCTAAAAGGATCAAGCACAGACCGTAGTTCATCACCGAAGGTACAAACAACTTAATCCAACTCGTTTGCTAGGACGTGGCCAAACAATAGTGGTAATGTCCTAGTCCGTATAGGCCGTTCCGTCAAATACATCCAAGTAATGTATCATCGAGTCCATGGAATGGCATAGTGATGCCTCAACATCATATGCTCCATTCGTAAGGCTACGCAACTAAGAATGAGGCTTATGCATCATTCATACCGTTTTGGCTAAGCTGTGAAGCTTACTTGGTACATAGTCCGCATATGCACCTTCAACCAACTACCCCTCCCTATATATGTTAATTTGACATTTTTAGAACTCAATTTGGGGGACCAAAAATTATTCATCAATTCCCCGTTTTACTCTTCATGGACGTTTTCATATACTTTCCTGAATGTCCGGCCAAGATGGATGTACATTCAGTTCTGGATCACATACCAGTTCTAATGTCCGGCCAGGATGGCTGAACATTTCCTGAGCCAAACCCGATGAAGGGTCGTCATGGATGTATTTCCTACTTTGGCCCATAGGCCACACCAATGTCCAACCGTGATGGATGTACATTACCAACCCGATCTCCAGCCATGTTGGCTGTCCACTGCCAACCCGATGTCCAGCCATGTTTGTTGTACATTTTCAAGGTCATCTACCCAACTGACCTAATGCATCATTTGATACAAGATTGTCTCTTGGCCAATGTAGCTTCCAACCAATGCCATATTGGCCTTAGCCAATATGCATATGCGATGTGCCTTACTTGCCACCAGATATGGCCCAGGGCCAAATGTTTCTCACCATGTAAAGAAGCTTTGGATGAAGCTTCATCACAAGCAAATGGCGCATCTTTTAGCATGCGCCATGCTAAAAACACGGGGTGCTACAATACGGTTAAATTATTGTGAGGTGATTGATATTACTAGGTTGTTCTTAGGAATATAAGTCTGGTGTATCAATTGGTTCTTGTTCACCTTGATTTATCAAAAGACGGAACAAAAACTCGTAGTTATTTCTGTGGGAGACGTATTTATATATTCAATGGACTTTCCTGTGTGAGACAGATTTGTTTATCAAGTCTTCAACTTTGGGTCGTATCAACTCTTAGTTGTGGGTGAGATCAGCTAAGAGAATCAAGTGCGTAGAGTCCTGCTGGGATTCAGAGACGTAAGAAACGCAACTGTACCTTAATCAGTGTGAGATTGGTTAGGGCTCAACTACATTCCAGTCCGAAGTTAACTTGTAGTAGGCTAGAGTCTGTAGAGACTTAATACAATGTGGTGTTCAAATCTGGATTAGGTCCCGAGGTTTTTCTGCATTTGTGGTTTCCTCTTTAAAAAAAATTCTGGTGTCTGTGTTATTTTTTTCCGCATTATATTTGTTTATATAATTGAAATATCACAGGTTGTGCGTAGTTCAGTCAATTAGATAATCCAACCTTTGGTTGTTGATATAAATTGATTGACACTTGAGCATTGGTCTTTGGTACCGTTCAAGTTGTTTCTCATAATAATCAGGCGTGCAGATTTCTATCTGTTTGATTTGTTGTTTACATTGAGAAACAAGGATATAACTCTTGGATGTATTTTCCTTGATTGAGTCTGACTATCTTGTTGATTCTCTTGGAAATATATTAGAGTTTTTCCATACAAATTGCCGAAACGAAATATTAGGTGTGGTTGTTAGACCCACGCTTTTTCATTATCCAGAAGGACTGCCCGCTGGTTACTATAACTGTTCGAATTTGAATTGAAGTATCAACGACCCAAAAGAGTCCGCAGTCAAACGTTCGCGGATCTACTGGCTGCATTCCCAGGAACGGACATAACAGAAATAAGCGACGATATACCTGGATAAGTTGCAGAGGTCGAAGCGGAAAAACGATGGGTGATGTTTTTTGACGGACCTTCATATGGTTCCCATGGAGGAGCGGTCATTGTGTTCGAGACACCGACGCAAGATCTATTATCCTACGCATTCAAATTAGATTTCGAGTGTAGTAATAATGTGGCAGAATATGAAGCGTTGATCCTAGGATTATGACTGGCGGAAGAACTCGACCTAGAAGCAATAGATATCAAGGGAGATTCAAAACTCGTCAAAAATGAAGTAACATGGGAGTTCCATATGAAAGAGGCGCACTTCGCTCCTTATCACGCAGAAGTTCAAGAACTATTGGCAAGACGCAGGATCACGGTCGTGGAACACATGGGGAAAACGTCCAATCGACACACCGATGCATTAAATACTTTAGCAGCAAAGATGCGATTGAATGATGTCGAGGAAGGGATAGTAGTGGTAAAGAAGAGAGTGTTTCCAAGCACTTGAAAAGAGGATCGGCATTCGAACATAAAGACGACTTGAGGCAAACCTACATCGATGACCTGGTAAAAAATACTGATGAGCAATTGTTACCCTCTAAGATATTAAAACAATTTGTCATGGTACGAGGAGAGCTTTATTACCGGACACCCGGAGGAGCCTTGTCATGTTGCGTAGGAAGAATAGAAGCGCAGGAGAGCTTGAGTCGCGTTCATAAGGAATCATGTGGGAAAACGGGCGGTATACCACTATATCGTCACCTGCAAAGAAAGGGTATCTACTAGCCAACCATGGCGGTTCAATTAGCAGCAGTGCAGGACAAATGCAAAGATTGCCAAGCACCTCCACAAAAAGCTGAAATATGCGCCGCAGAAGCGGAAGATTGGAGGCAACCGAATATTGAATATATCAAGCACAAGTGCTTACCAGCGAATGGGAAATACACATTGAATATCCAGCGGAAAGCCGCTCGCTTCTTCATAAATGAAGGAATTCTATATTGGAGAAGTTATGGAAATATGGTACTACGTTTCTTGTCTAGGGAAGAAGCGGAGGTGGTAATGGAGATGACCCATAATGTTAGAGCATAGCTCGGTTGAACCCACCAAGCGTTGGTATGTCAAGTTTGGTTGTCATATTTTAGTGAATCGAAACTCAATTAAAGAGTCGCTTGATTATATATTAGAGACAACTTTGTATGGGTTAGGCTAGAAAGATTAGGATTATGAGACATACAAGTATTACTTGAAGACTTGAAGAATGTGAAGAAGTAACAAGCTAAATCCACGACATCATCCTTCCTCTTGAGGTTAGTAATATTGTGACTTGAACTGTTTCATTCCTAACGTATTTTTCAAGTCGTGCTATATTGAAAACATAACTGCGAAGCTGTGAATGATCATACTCTAGTATACATAGTATTAAGGAATTAGAATACGAAGTATAACGTTTATCTTCTGAACTTCGTATATAAGACATCCACATAATCGTATGAATGCTATTGTGATTATGTGTATGAGTAAAGGTGAAAATTTTATCTAGGAAACAATGTTTACATTTGTTTAAAGGAAGTATATTCATGAACTTGTTTTATGAATCAAAAGGGAAATCGCTAGGCTTATTGATATTGTTATTCATTGCATATCTTTGGATTACCAATATGTGTGAGTTAGTAGAACTGATCATAACTTGTTATGTATCTTGGTAAAACTAGTCACAATGCATGACTTGTGTATTGGTATGACTTTTATTAGTGTAATTGATCCTAATTAATCACCTTAGATGGTATGATCGATATTTGTAATTGGTGTAACTGATCCTGGTAATTGGTATGACCGATCACAAAAGAGTTGTAATCGATCCTTATAATTTGTGTAACCGGTCCTGGTAATTGGTGTAACCGATTCTAGTGACTAGTGTAACCAATCCCAAGTAATACCATGAGAATATGGTAACCGGTCCTGGTAACTGATATAACCGGTCCCAGTAACCATATTAAGGTAGAACCGATCCTTGAGTTTGGTAGAACCGTAAACCCATGATTAGTTATTGATATTTGATCAATCACATAGTTCTTGGAAATCAGATGACCAATTCTAAACCTGTTTGGAAGTAGGGTATAATCGGTTCCAAGAATGTAAATATGAAATAGGATTTACAAAGAAAAAGAAGTCGAATACTTTGAACATGTTCAGTAACTCTTATCTTTTATTGTTCAAAGATATTCCTTAATAACTCAAGGAGATCCTGGACCGAAATAAGTTGAGAATATTTTAATTAAGGTTGT
The DNA here is from genome assembly GCF_003573695.1 of Papaver somniferum. Lineage (NCBI taxonomy): Eukaryota > Viridiplantae > Streptophyta > Magnoliopsida > Ranunculales > Papaveraceae > Papaver > Papaver somniferum. The sequence goes on from NC_039366.1 coordinate 79,434,020, forward strand.
TAATTTTATATGCTTTTAATTACCAGCAATTAAAATGCATATCTCTGGAAAATAAAAATTGGTAATGTGCATTTACTAATTGGAGATTTTCTAGTGAGATTTCGGTAATATTGGACAGAGCATTTCCAGGAATTATGAAAACCGATTTTGGAATTATATTGCACATCTTGAGAATATTCGGTTTTGGAAATTCCTTGGAGTACAAACTTCCTTGGTTTATAAATACCCAAGTTTGCATTTCGAGCAAACTATCCTAAGAGCCAGCAAAACTACCTTATTGTGTTGTTACTGGTGGAGTCGTCTATTCGGAGAGGAAAGCAACCTAATTAGGTGAAATCTCTTAACTTATGTGAGATCAAGAAGCTTTACGAGTAACGTTGGCGGGAAACTAGATGATTGCAGTATTATTAGTTTTCGATTTGATTGACTAACGGTTGTTGAACTTTGATTGCACCTAATTTGTTTATTCTTGAGAATCTTCTCTCCTGATATAAGATTCACTCAAACTAGATCGAAGTATCGACAAGATCTTTAGAACTGTTTGTAGATCTAAAAACGTCTTGTGATAATGCATTGTTAACAGACTCCGTTTTGTGTATGATTGATCACAAGAGTTTCAAGTTGTGGTGTGCAGGTGTTTATTGAAGATTAAAGAAGATTTAAAGAAAAATAAGATTTCTTATTGGTTTCATAATCTTTGGTGTGCACAAAACTTGATCGGCTGGGATCCAATTATAATCGGTTTATCTTTGATAGATTTGGTTGATTAGTTGCGTAGACCGGCATCGCTACGTAGTATCTTGGTAGATCCTATATTTGATTGCAAAATCTAAACTCTGCTACTTTGGTAATTGTTGGATAGATAGATCTAAAAACGACAAAGGAGTTTATTGGATTAAACAGAAGAGCCTTTGTCTAACTCATATCACTGAGATTGAATAGAGTTGTTACTGAACAGATTTGTTGTTCCGTTACTGTTTAGAATACGAACCAAAGGAATTATTCCAATGCGTGCACTTATTGAATGTTGGAAGCGCATGGATACTGAAGAAACTAGGTGAACTATAGGTTTAGTTGCTTGTTCTCAACTATACAAAGTTGGTTTGACTTTGTATAGCGGCTTAATTCTGAGAGTATTCAATTCTGGACTAGGTCCCGCGGTTTTCTGCATTTGCGGTTTCCTCGTTAACAAAATCTTGTTGTGTCATTTACTTTTTTTTTCCGAAATTATAATTGTTGTTATTATAATTTTAAGTAAATTATAGAAACGTTAACTCTGTATTACATAATAGTGATCCTATAGAGTTTGGTTAAGTCAGAACCTATTATCAAGTAATCACACTTTGATTGTTGTATTGCCTCGATCTCATATCTATAGACGATCACATAAAGTGTGAATACCTATTTGTTGTATTGTCTCGAATCAGTCCATAGACAATCACTTTCGGTAAGAGGCATGCGTAAACTCTTCCTACAACTTTATGAAGGCGGTTTCTACTGGCCTACAATGGAATTCGAAACAACGGAGTATATGAAGAAGTGTAAGCAATGCCAAAGCCATAGGCCATTAATCCGAGAACCACACACGTTTCTGCACAGCATCGTCGCCCATGGCCTTTTCAAAGTTGGGACTCAACATCATTGGGCCAATAAACCCAACCTCCTCAAGATGTCATAAATACATTTTCATTACAACAAAGTATTCTCCAAAGTGGGCAGAGGTAATCCCCATACGTGATTATGTCGGTGTCACTATCGATGCGTTCACCAAAGAGTATATTATATGTCGATTCGGCGCACCAATGATCATCCGGTCGTCTAATTGAACATCCTTTGTCAACAAAGATGTCAAGGATTTGTTAGATCAACATGGGATCAAATTCCATACTTCAATTATCTACTACCCCCAGGTGATCGGACAGGCGAAAGATACTAACAAAACATTGTTGAGGATATTAAGCACGGTAGTGCACGACCACCATAGGAGCTGGCACGAACAATTACCGCTTTCCCCATGAGCATATCGCATCTCTAAGCGGAGCTCGACAAGTGCTTCGCCATATTCCTTGGTGTATGGAGAAGACGCAATACTACCAGCAGAAATAGTTATTTCCTCAGCACAAGTAGCAATGGCTAGCCTCACCACTCCGGATGAAGTAAGTAGGTTCGCCCATCTCGACACTTTAGAGGAGCGCAGGTCCAAGGCTGAACGATTTGCAAACAAGTATAGGCAAAGGACGAGGAATTACTATAATCATGAAGTGTAAGAGCGGACCTTCTCAATAAACGATATAGTGCTAAAGATTTCTCCACATGTCCAACGAGACGCCAAAGCTGGGAAGTTTTCCGTAAATTGGGAAGACCCTTATATGATCAGAGAGGTCGCGGAAAGTGGATATTACTATTTCAAGCGGATGAACGGGTCTCGGATCAACACCCCTATTAACGATAAATGGCTAAAAGCTTATTATGCATAATCTAATTAAAATGTAAGGCGGATGGCCAATTACAGATAATAAATAAATTTTCCTTATTATGGTATCTCTCATACAATAACCCCGAATATGGCTAGGCTCCGAGTAAATCCCATAAAATAAAAATAAATAGCCACGAGTACGGCTAGGCTCCGAGTACAGCCAATAAATAAGGAATAGTCTCGAGTATGACTAGGTTTCGTATAGAAAGCTTCATACACATCGCTGAGTGCCAACCTAACGGACTTTATGGACCAATCCGCCCCAATATGCTGAAAATGAGTCGCCAAACGTCGTTCACGGCAATAAACGCGATATTCAAGTAATGCCAATTGGGAAATTCACCCTTGCTATGCGTCTCCATTGCACGCTGATCAACATCCTCCATCCGCTCATGTCAACACGAATTCTCTATACTGAATGTATCGCGCGCAATATGCAGCACCTCCAATAAGCGATCAAGATGCCTTATCTCCAAGACCAGTCTGTAGATGGTGGATTTTCGACAAGGGTAACATCGTAAAACCTTGATTATACATGCTCCTGATCCGGCAATCGGACGAGTATTGAGACTCATGTCTCTTATTAAAGCATGAAAGCTCATGCCATAAATCTCTGACTGAGAAGGCTGTCTCTCAGAGTATATGTAGATGTGTAGTCTCTCAGCTGAGACAACGGCACATCTCATGAATACTGAGCAATTTCAGTAATTATTTCTATATAGAATCGAAAGATTGGACGGCTCCTAGACAGCATGCCTGCTAGTATATAGCAACAACATCTTCAGGATGTTACAAGGTTTTCCCTGAATATATAAGAGAAATATGACATTACAACAAGTTCATATTGCTCAATTCTCAGATAATTAATGCTCCTAGACAGTATGCTTTCTAGTATAGAGCCATCAATTAATTATCTCTAATCGTAGCTGAATATTCAACAATATTCTACGATTCTTCGAATATTTCATTACTTCAATTTATGGTTCTTCCCAGCAGAATTCCATGGGTTAGTAATAAATATTCAACATACAGGCATCTGAGCATCGAATAAGCCCTGACTAAAATGGTGCAAGTGTACTTAGCGGTAATACACAGACCAGCATTTGAATGCACAAACGAGCATTTGAATGCGCAAACGAGCATTTCAAAAATACGAATGAACGATGAACCTATGCAAAATAGGGAGGAAAAATAATAATAAAAAAATATTAGCAAAGGTGCCAAGGGACTGGGCTCATCAGCCGGCCGGTCATGCCGTGACCAGTCCCACGCCCAATTTTATATTTTTATCATATTTTTCCATGATCTCATCAAAATTCTCTCATTCGAGCAAATCTCCTTTGTTTCAAGGAAATTCTCTAATCTCATGATATTTCCTTATGTCAAAGAAAATAATAAAATTAGGGAAAGGTGTCACGGGACCGAGAACCAGCCGGCCGACCATGCCCTAGCCGTGGCCGGTCCCACACCTCACGTTCCCCATTATTTATTATTTCCTTCAATCCATGAAAATTCTCTCATTTCATGAATTTTCCCTAAAACCATGAAAATTCCCTAATTTCATGAATTTTCCCTAAACTCATGAAAAAATATTATAAAATTAAGAAAACTCGTGGGATCGGGCCCTAGCCGGCCGGTCATGTCCTGGCCGGTCCCACACGCCTCTTATTTTATTATTTGTTTTGTTTCCCTCATTCCATGAAAACTCCCTGATTTCAACAAACCTCTTTGATTTTATGAAAATTCTCTAAAATCATGAAAATTACATAAAATTGGGAAGAGTGCCCTGGGACCGTGCCCGCACTCCATCATTCCCTATTTTATTATTATTTTATTTCTCTCATCTCATGGAAGTTCCCTAATTTCATAAAACTCTCCAGTTTCATGGAATTTCACTCAATTCAGAGAAAATACATAAAATCACATAAAACTGGGAAAGTGTGGGACCGTGCTTGTCCGCCGTGCCCTAACCGTGGCTGGTCCCACACCTTGCAATTCCCTGTTTTATTTATTATTTTCATCATCTCATGTATTTTTCCTAGTTTCAGCAAAACCCTGGATTATGCATATTTTCTCAAAATCTTGCTCGAACACGCACCAGAAAATATCAAAACTCTCAGGACTGAGACACGAACATCATGGTGATACTGGCACATCCCCTTGACCGACCAAGGGTGACCCTAAGGCTTGCAAATGGCAGGTCCCACGTATTTTAGTTATTTTAACCTAATTTGCTCAATTCGTATTAAGTTCGAATTCTTTTCAAACAATGAGGGGTTCGCTCAAACGACCATCAATTGGTCCCATGACCACCAAGTGTCGGTCTCATGATCTCTTGGTCAATCCCCATCTTTTCACGGCTAGGTTTTATTATTTGCCGCTCACACGAGCATTATTTTAATAAATGATTAAACCAGCATTTAATCATTATTTCACCAACTGGTCCTCAAGAGAATTTGGTATTTTGCTCATTCGAGCATCTGGGAGTTACTTGGTGGACACATCATCCCATGTGGTCGGTCCCTGCTTCACTCTGCGGTTGATTTTCAATAAATCATCAATTCATTAAAATTAGGGTTTTGAATCCAGAACTATGCAAAAACATGATTCTGAGTAGGTTCAAATACTGATGATTTTATGATGATTCCATGATCAACATTTTTATTTATTATACTCGACCCAGCAATCAGTATCTTCAATTATTTGATCCTGCTACCGCCAATTCATCAAACGAGCGATATTTGCTCAAACTAGCAATATTTGCTCAAATTAGCAATATTCGCTCAGACTAGCAATATTTGCTCAAATTAAAGAATATTGGTTCAACTATCAATATTCAACAATTCAGCAACACAGTTTGCTCATCTTAGGTTATCAACATAATAATACCTCGTCTCAATAGACGTATTTAACTCATGAGTTTCAGAACATTTGCAAATCATGTTCAACTCAGCAATACATGGACTCATCGTCCCATAAAGTCAGCAACTGACTCCACAATCACGAGACATCAATCGTGTCACATGGGGATATTAACTAGGGTTTTGGTCTGGCGGTCTACGTCACGTGTGTTCATACACACGACGAGAATGTGAGCAAGTCGTGCAATCAGTTGGAAGAGTCAGCAAAGTAGTGGGTGGAAAGTTAACCAAGTCTTCGCACGATGAACAACTGGTTTTGACATGATTTCCCACTTCCCCATTCTCTGATTCCAGCAATTGTCACACTTCATGGGATCATGGTATTTTCGACCTAGCAATATAAAAGACCTCTGAATCATGGATGAAAATACAAGTAATTTCTCGGCAAGTTCATACAGACAATCTTTCGTCTACACGAACTCATTGTCTGAGCAATCACTCTCAATTGAATAAACTTTAATCATTCAGAATTTTTCTACGTTGAATTCACAATACACCTACAATCTCAGATTACCATTGATCCCACACATTTCTCAGCTTCCCTCCTACAGACCAAACCATCCTCTCTTGTGACCGAATTGACTATGGAACGACCATTGTTTTTGGTTTAGGACGGAGTCCTACAGATTGATCTCTCGAACTTAAAGCATTCCCTTCTTGCAGTGCATCTGTGTGAGGTTCAACATTTCCTTCGGTTCAAGGAGTCTCCACACGGACGTCTCCTCAATTCCGTAAAAACCAGCAAATCGTTTTTCCCATCTACAGATTGGCGACCACAGTGGGAGATCATTCTCTCGGTTGCAATCTCAGTTCTCACAAAGATGGTTGATCTTAGGTCTAGTTCAGTTACAAACTCGGGTTCAACACCCAACCCTAACATTACAAGCTCTAGTGGTACCGCTAATACCACTCCTCCGACGCAACCTGCCAATACTACTCCTCTGAATACTGGTGCTCCGGTGATCACCCCTGCAAACGACGAAACTGAAGCCATCAATAATCCTCTCTTCGGCCGGTTCCCTGAAGAAGTCAGAGAAAATCCGCCTACCATGGTGATCTCATGAAGGTGCAAGAAACTCTTTCCAAGAACCAGGTTGACATGGCTGCCACTCAGAAGGAATTATGCAATTATCTCAAGACTCTTACAGACAAGATGTCATAGAAAACTCAAGAGAAAGGAAAAGCCAAAGAAACATCTTCGGCTGCTAATCCTGAAGTCACTCCAATCCATGTTGTAGATGATGAAAAATCCGCAGGGCTGCAAATGACTCGCCAGCAATGGAACCTGCAAGTTTCATCACTCGTGAAGACCTGGAGCGCTTTTTTGATGATCGAGGAAAAGACAAGACATCATCTGTCCACCATCACCAACCTCCATATCCTGCTGCCATACAGAGTATTCCTCTTCCAAAAGGTTATGCCGCTCCAACATTCATTCTGTATGATGGAACATGCAATTCTCAAAAACATATTTCTCGATTTCTGCAATTATTGGGCGAACACGAGCACAACCATGTCGTCCGTCTGAAGGAGTTTTCAAAGTCTCTAACAGGAAGAGCATACACCTGGTACAACAACATCGCACCAGGAAGTATCACGACTGAGGAGAGATGATTAATGTTTTCTACAGAAAATGCTTCTTCGTCTCAGATCAAGTCACTCTCTCTGATCTAGGAAGGATGTTTCAAAGGAGCAGACAACATCCCAATGATTATGTGAAAAGGTTCAGAGTTCAATCCTTGGATTGTCACGATCCAAACGTCACAGAGCAGCAACTTGTAGACTTGTACATCAACAGAATGATCCCGGTCTACAGAGCCTTGCTGGAAAACCTACGGTTCCACACTTTCTCATAACTTCATGAAGCAGCCACACGATCATCGACTACTACACCTGCTTTACTGACCAAAGTCTACAAAGATTGAGGAACCTCGTGGAACTCGCGACATCTGACACTCAGTCAACGAAAAATACAATCTCCAACCTTCCACAAATATTATTACAGAAGGAATCAAAAAGAAAGCCGAGACACGGCATTAGAGCGCTTCTCTAACATCCCATCTTGAAATGCACAAAACTCGACCCGACATCGACGAACGAGGAAATAATCAGACAGACTCAAACTTCTCTCTTCTCATGAAGGAGTGATCGAGTTACTGGAAGCCTGGATTCAAGATGTTGCAATCAAATTGTCGTTCATCAGGAGAGATCCAATTGAAAAAGAAATGGAGAATCCCGGGTATTTTCGCCTTCATAGGTTCATCGATCATCCAACAAGTAACTGCAATATTTTGAAGCACATCTTCAAAGAGAAGGAGTACACAAGAATCCTCTCCCAATAAGAACCTTTACACTCTCTGAACAACCAGTCAAAGAAGCAGTTCAATCGTTGCTCGAGCATATCTGTGAAATTATATCTGTCTAAGGCACAAAGGAGAGACATGTTCACAACACCGAATTACATTGTGTCAGACGTCTGTCCATCCCGGAAATACTCCTTGAACCTTGATCTACGGACAAGGAGATGCACGACTGGTGACTGCTTACCACAGTCCATCTCAGAGGAGAGGATATGAATTCGGAAGAATGTTGATCGATGCTGACCCCGCCATCAACATCATTCCACTTAAAACCCTCAGAGCTGCAGGCATCACTCGATAAGAAGCTACTCGTGATCCCGTCTCAAGCATAGACCTTGAAAGAACGTTCGGAAATACTTATGGCTACATCACTCTCAAAGTGAACATAAGTTCAACCTGGACAGAAACCAAGTTTCACATAACCAGGAAGATCCAGGATATAACACGTTCTTCAGACGAGCATGGATCCATGCTAAAAAGATGGGTACTGACAAAGCGCATTTAGTTGCACATCTCCCCAACGAAAAAAGTTTTGATCCGGAAGATTTGACGGACATTCCATCATCAGAGCACTTGGAGGAATTTATAACTCTGACGAGGTTGAAGCAAGAACCTGCAAAAAGATGCATAGACATTCATCAAGAGGTTCCGCACTCATGCAAGTCTCATTCCTTCCATGTCCATGTCATTTATTTCCTCACATGCTATCCTAGCATGGGGACTCAATTCTGCTAGCAACTCTGCAAGACGTTATGAATGGTAGCTTCACCACATTAGTATTTTACCAAGTGGTTGAATCTGACGTTTCTCCGAATCAAGCACTGAAACATTCATTACTGAGATGATGTCCAAACATGGAAAAGAACACTTTGGGCGTTTCTCCTGCAAGTCCATGTGTTCCACAAAATCAGAAAGCTCTGATGTCTGCACAAGTGTCGAATCCCACTACCGCAACGAAAGGGATGCTGAATCAACAGAAGATACTCCAGGACCGAGATGATCAAACCCCTAAGACATTTGATGCTTAAGGAATGTACCTTTCAACGCTCAATCATCTAAGAAGCCTTCAAATTGTACTCCAAATCAAAGAGTACACCTTCGATAATGGAGCATCTTGCTTCAACACAAATATCTCGATGATGACACATTGATTCAACAACAGCACGATCAAAGTGTAACTGAACTACAATCAATAAGTCTTCATTATCCCATGATGAGACTTCTGAAGCAGATGAAACATCATTCATCCATGGATGGCACAAACTCCTTCAACATACACTGGGGACTTAATCTTATTGGAGAAATCAATTCAAATCTATTCCAATAAATGTTATCCACATAACAAGTTATTGCAGACTGATGTAATTCCATGAAACGTCATCAACGGAACTTCTCTACATCACGAACCTTGCACGACCAAGGAACTTTTTCTCCTCACATCCAGAATGGAGACTGCCGCTACTATCTGCCACGACAACATCGATTTCCTGACGAAGCCACTGTGGAGAATTTGGTTTGAAATCCTAGTACACCTTCATCTTAGGAATGCTCAAATCACCAATCAGTTCGTGCATATAAAGGAGGAGCAAAGACTATGTCAATAATCTAGCCTTTTCGGTCTCTGGAGCAACTCCAACCATAGTATCGGCATCAACAAGGATATGTGGAGAAACTCCATTCATAGTCTCAGCATCAACAAGAACATCTGGAGCAACTCCGTCCATGGTCTCAACACCAACAACGGTCTCAGGAGCAACATCCTCATGACAAGGCTTCATCAACTAACCATTCTCTGAAGTGTTACACATGAAGCGGACTTCTCTAAGAACAAATGATTCATATCAAGATGTGTAGACCTGATAACATGCTCACATGAAAGTCTTACCAAATCTTGCACGACTGGTGGGCACAATTCAAAGTCTTCTACAAGATGTTCTCATCACCTCTACAAATGAGATACAACACACTTCAGGCCATGGGTTTACAAAAACGTACCAATGGGTGAGGAATAGGACAATGCTTCCTCAACAGAAGATGTTCGTCTATGTCTCTTATACAACATACCAAAATAGCGCATCAATTGAACATACAAGCTGAAAGATATGGCCTTTACCGGTCTACGAAATCTGAAAAATTTGTACGAGATTACAAATTACAAATGTGCACGCTTCATTGGAAGACCTCTACGACTCCAAATTGAGTGATTTTTTTCTCATGTGATAACTCATCCTCTTAGCTTCAAAAGTTGGGGTCAAGCATCGAATTCCTACGTCGTATGAGGTTCCTACAACTTCTAGAGCGTACAACATGCAAGCAACAATTCTTAGACGGGATTCATAACTTCCATAGTCAATCAGTATCCACCAGGTCTTTCCACTAAGTACTTCATCAAGGTACCTCTAACTTCGACCACCTAGGTCTTTACATCAATTTTTCTACCTGGGTCCTCTATCCAAGTCTTGCCAGAAGAAGAGAAAACGAAAAGGAGAGATTTAACAAGATACTGGGGACTGACGGTCCACTGATCATGACGATAAGTTTCACAGTTCAAGACCCGTGGCACCAGACTCTCATGTGCTAATCATTCATCATAAAACGAATTCTACCACTGGGACATGAAACCATGGTCATTACATCATCCCCTCTCGAGAGAAACCTCAGCTATGGTCCCGTGACCAGGGTTTCAGAAGTGATGTTTCTACGACTCTGACAGGTACAAGATGGCTGCAAGCACCATGATCATGTATCAATCAAGGGGTCCTGATTTCAAATGATTCAATGACATTTAAATCCTTCACCAACCGTTCAATACACAAGCGAATGGTCCACAGACACAACAAGAGTGTTTTAAAACAAGCTCGTCTGAGATGATTTTACACTGTCCTGAACAAAGAAGCTAGCTGGGAGCAATTGGTGAAGAATCTAGGTATGGAACATATACCATTATCTTCGCATGGATGTCCTCTACAACATATCCAAAATTCAAAGTAATTGGATGAACGATCAAAGAGATGTGGTCGAAACATTGGACTACATGCCAGCTGAAAATTTTCTGGAAATCTCCTGAAGTTTACTGTTTCGCCTATTTCGGCCCTTAAACATGCTCAAAACTCGAAAATATTCTTTAATAAAGCTTGTAAATCTTCTGAGGATGAAAAAACATGAGTAGACCGTGAAAATACGACATCAGACGAAGATTCTACAGCGTTTTTACTGAAAGACCGACTTCTGAATTTTCTGATGACGAAATTCTTCGTTCATCCACATCTGAATCAGGATCTACACCATCAACGCAAATCCTGACTTCATCTTCAGCCGATAGTCTCATTTGCTGAAGTCGGCGGTGCTTCTACTGATAAGATATGAGCTTTTCATCTTCAACTCTTTTTTGTGATATTTCATCACGTCTCTGCTTTCTCTCTGCATATGCTAATACCAAGAAAGCATATATCTTAGCACAGACGACTCCCAGATGATCGAGATACATACAAAGTACCAGCTTTACAGCGTCTCTGAAAGGTTGATTCACCTCGGCATGAACATCTGCAGAAGTCTTCATCTTTGACTTGATATTTCTGGAGCGTTCGCTGGAAGAGCCAGAAGGGTGGTTGTAACCAGAAGTTACCACTATCTGAGGCGAAAGATATGGAGTCATGGATATACCAATAACAAACACGCAACAAAAATGGTAACAATCCAACTCTTACCTATTTACAATTTCACTAGCTGTAATGATTATAACGTCAGAATTTCGAAAACTTGACCGTTCCTTCAAACCTGCAAAGACGAGCGAAATTCGTTATTCAAAATCATGACTTGATTTTCATAAAACCGTGAACAACCCACGTGAAGTTTAACATCCACTGGTTTTTCAAAAATTGGACAGACGTCCATTCTACAATTGTGAAAACTCACATACTGACATTATTTCACCATGTATAATTGTCTACTTTGAACAGTTGTTCAAAATCAAAACATTGATTTTACAAAAATATATACATATTTTAACGTGAAACTCACGTAAATTTGAACAATATATATATATATATATATATATTGCTCAATCGCACGAGCGTCTGTCTTTGAAACGACAGCATATTTTCAAAGATTTCTAAAAAGCTCGAAGATAAAAAATTTCATGAAAGTTCATAAAAAAAAATTTTATTACTAACAGACGCACGTCTATTAAAAAAAAATCTCTCATACGAGCATCCACCTTTGGAACGAGAGTTTATTCCATTTTGTGAAATCTTACATCTTTAAAAGATAAAATTTTGGTTTTCATGACAGCTCATAGACAAATTTTTTATCATTAGATACAAATCTACTAAAAAAAATAAATAAAAATCTCTATGCTGGGGATTATTGTTTGTTTCTTAGACTAACGAACGAACGAACATTCGTTCCTAAAATATGGATTTCCTTTTTGAGCCCGGACCCATGAATCCTAAATCGACCAAGGTTCCGTCATCAAATCAGCGGTTCAACACCAATTTATGCCTATTAGACGATGCTCTGTCATGCCACTGGGATCTTCGTTCAAGCCGTGGTTCGCTCGCACAATCGAAAATCCAGTAACATCTTATCTTCTGACTAAGTTCAATTACTTATTTTGTCTGGAAAATCACCATTCACTGCTGACTGAGGAACATGACTGTACCTCACTAAGCAGGGGACTTAATGTAGATGGTGGATTTTCGACAAGGGTAAAATCGTAAAACCCTGATTATACATGCTCCTGATTCGGCAATCGGACGAGTATTGAGACTCATGTCTCTCATTAAATCATGAAAGCTCATGTCATAAATCTCTGACTGAGAAGGCTGTCTCTCAGAGTATATGTAGATGTGTAGTCTCTCAGCTGAGACAACGACACATCTCATGAATACTGAGCAATTTCAGTAATTATTTCTATATAGAATCGAAAGATTGGACGGCTCCCAGACAGCATGCCTGCTAGTATAGAGCAACAACGTCTTCAGGATGCAACAAGGTTTTCCCTGACTATATAAGAGAAATATGACACTACAACAAGTTCATATTGCTCAATTCTCAGATAATTAATGCTCCTAGACAGTATGCCTGCTAGTATAGAGCCATCAATTAATTATCTCAAATCGTAGCTGAATATTCAACAATATTCTTCCCAGCAGAATTCCATGGGTTAGTAATAAATATTCAACATACAGGCATCTGAGCATCGAATAAGCCCTGACTAAAATGGTGCAAGTGTACTTAGCGATAATGCACAGACCATCATTTGAATGCGCAAACGAGCATTTCAAAAATACGAATGAACGATGAACCTATGCAAAATAGGAAGGAAAAATAATAATAATAAAATATTAGCAAAGGCGCCAGGGGACTAGGCTCATCAGCCGGCCGGTCATGCCGTGACCAGTCCCACACCCAATTTTATATTTTTATCATATTTTTCCCTGATCTCATGAAAATTCTCTCATTCGAGAAAATCTCCTTTGTTTCAAGGAAATTCTCTAATCTCATGATATTTCCTTATGTCAAAGAAAATAATAAAATTAGGGAAAGGTGTCACGGGACCGAGCACCAGCCGACCGTCCATGCCCTAGCGGTGGTCGGTCCCATACCTCACGTTCCCCATTATTTTATTATTTCCCTCAATCCATAAAAATTCTCTAATTTCATGAATTTTCCCTAAAACCATGAAAATTCCCTAATTTCATGAATTTTTCCTAAACCCATGAAAAATATTATAAAATTAAGAAAACTCGTGGGACCGGGCCCTAGCCGACCGGTCATGCCCTAGCCGGTCCCACATGCCTCTTATTTTATTATTTGTTTTGTTTTCCTCATCTCATGGAAGTTTCCTAATTTCATAAAACTCTCCAGTTCCATGGAATTTCCCTCAATTCAGAGAAAATACATAAAATCACATAAAACTGGGAAAGTGTAGGACCGTGCTTGTCAACCGGCCGGCCATGCCCTAGCCGTGGCCGATCCCACACCTTGCAATTTCCTGTTTTATTTATTGTTTTCATCATCTCATGTATTTTTCCTAGTTTCAACGAAACCCTGGATTCTGCATATTTTCTCAAAATGTTGCTCGAACACGCACCAGAAAATATCAAAACTCTCAGGACTGAGACACGAATATCATGTTGACACGGGCACATCCCCTTGACCGACCAAAGGTGACCCTAAGGCTTGCAAATGGGCGGTCCCACGTATTTTAGTTATTTTAACCTAATTTGCTCAATTGCTCGTATTAGGTTCGAACTCTTTTCAAACAATCATGGGTTCGCTCAAACGACCATCAATTGGTCCCATGACCACCAAGTGCCGGTCTCATGATATCTTGGTCGGTCCCCATATTTTCACGGCTAGGTTTTATTATCTGCCGCTCACACGAGCATTATTTTAATAAATGATTAAACCAGCATTTAATTATTCTTTCACCAACTGGTCCTCAAGAGACTTTGGTATTTTGTTCATTCGAGCATCTAGGCGTTACATGGTGGACTCATCATCCCATGTGGTCGGTCCCTGCTTCACTCTACGGTTGATTTTCAATAAATCATAAATTCATTAAAATTAGGGTTTTGAATCCAGAACTCTGCAAAAACATGATTCTGAGTAGGTTCAAATACTGATAATTTTATGATGATTCCATGATCAACATTTTTATTTATTATACTCGACCCAGGAGTCAGTATCTTAAATTATTTGGTCCTGCTACCACCAATTCATCAAACGAGCGATATTTGCTCAAACCGGCAATATTTGCTCAAACTAGCAATATTTGCTCAAATTAGCAATATTTGCTCAGACTAGCAATATTTGGTTCAACTATCAATATTCAACAATTCAGTAACACAGTTTGCTCGTCTTAGGTTATCAACATAATAATACCTCGTCTCAGCAGACGTATTTAACTCATGAGTTTCAGAACATTTGCAAATCATGTTCAACTCAGCAATACATGGACTCATCATCCCATAAAGTCAGCAATTGACTCCACAATCACGAGACATCAATCGTGTCACATGGGGGATATTAACTAGGGTTTTGGTCTGGAGGTCTACGGCACATGTGTTCATACACACGACGAGAATGTGAGCAAGTCGTGCAATCAGTTGGAAGAGTCAGCAAAGTAGTGGGTGGAAAGTTAACCAAGTCTCTGCACGATGAGCAACTGGTTTTGACATGATTTTCCACTTACCCACTCTCTGATTCCAACAACTGTCACACTTCATGCGATCATGGTGTTTTCGACCTAGCAATATAAAAGACCTCTGAATCATGATTGAAAATACAAGGAATTTCTCGGCAAGTTCATACAGACAATCTTTCGTCTACACGAACTCATCGTCTGAGCAATCACTCTCAATTGAGTAAACTTCAATCATTCAGAATTTTTCTACGTTGAATTCACAATACACCTACAATCTCGGATCACCATTGATCGCACACATTTCTCAGCTTCCCTCCTACAGATCAACCCATCATCTCTTGTGACCGAATTGACTCTGGAACGACCATTGTTCTTGGTTTAGTCCGGAGTCCTACAGATTGATCTCTCGAACTTAAAGCACTCCCTTCTTGCAGTGCATCTTTGTGAGGTTCAACATTTCGCTCGGTTCAAGGAGTCTCCACACGTCTCCTCAATTCCGTAAAAACCAGCAAATCGTTTTTCCCATCTACACAGTCGCACATGACTCGCCATCAAAATAGGTTACCCAAAACTTACACTCAACTTACCATAAGATTTCTTATTGTAAGAAATGAAACAGTTGACATATATATAAAAATCGGACACGGTATCAGAAAAGACGCCTCACATAATTCAAAAACATTTTTAATTAAGATAAGATTAACACAAATTTCAACTTAAAAAAAATCAACTTCAAGATCATTCAGCTATAAACGAACGACAACGGGTAATGTCTTGATCCAAATCCCGCATCATGAAAAGCACCTCGTCATATTGAGTAGCATCCACAGACAAGACACTGCGCGCCTCCCCAAGTACTTGATGCACCTCACGCATAACCTTATCATATGCGCGAGGTTGTCGCGCTATATTAAGAGTTTCATTATGCTCTTCACAAGCTCTGCGTGCCTTCTCAAGGCTAATCAACCTATAGGTCTGCAACACTCCCACTTCATCCTTTAGAACTAATAACCGTGCCAACTCTACCTACGTATCAGAGGGATGAAAAAGAGTGGATACAACATATAAGGTCAACACACACCCGTGCAAGCGAGAAACCGCTTGCTGGGCACCATAGACGCGACAGTCACTATCGCCTGATCAATATCAGCCATCATAATGGCGGATTCCTGGAACAATCGCCCAGGTTCATGACGAGAGGAGACAACATCATCCAAAACACGTTGAACCTCAAGTGCCACTCGCCCGGAAGCCCGTGCCTTTCGAGCCATCGAATACGTTTCATACTGCTCATCAAATTGAGCGCGGGTGGTTTCCCTATTCGCTGTCCTGATCTCTCTAAGCATCTCCAGTTCAGTTCTCACGAGCAAAAAAAGAGCTAATTCAAACTCCTTTCCACAAGGAGTAACCAGTGTATGCAGAGGAGACAACGATAATACATAACCATGTAAGTGCCGGGTCATTGGGAGAAGTGAGATGCAAAAAAAAAAAAAGGGAGGAACAATGGAAGAAAGACAAAGTACTAACCAAAATACCTCACTCATTTATATTTATAGACGCAAGAGCATTAATACTCGCTAACTATTATCTAATCACAATAATGATCTAAACAAGACGATAACGACAAAGAAATAATAATAATAATAAATCCAAGATGATAAACCAATCCAAAAAAAAGAGAAAGATTGAATCCAAGAAGTTATAACAAACACAAAATAGAGAAGTCACTGTTTAAAAACCACACATGCATGAAGCAAATTCAAAGAAAATGAAAATTAAACATCCAAAGCAGCTAACTCTGCTTTCTTCTTGTCAAGGCGCATACGAACCTCCTCAGCAGCAGTCCAACATTCTTTAGCTCGGCAGTAGCACGACCAACGTCCACCATCAATTGAGCATACGTCTCTTTTTTGGCCTGGGATATTTTAAGCAGACGCGCATAATCATGTTCTAAGTCCTCGATCTCCTTGGGAAGAACATGGCGCACATTATGGCTCGTTTCCACAGCGATTAGCAAATCCTTTAACCATTGAATAGGAAATTGAAGAAGCAAAGTGTTAAGGATCGAGCAAGAGAGAGGAGAGCATAAACGCGGAAGCTTAAAAGACTACATTGATAATAATCTTGGTGTTTTAACTTTCATGGCTCAACGACCTATTTATATGGTTCATAAACTTGACGACCACTCAAGCTACTTTCCTAACTAAGATCAAACTCTAAACATGGACACTTTCCTAATATAACTCTCACAACTTAATGTGCATATCTCCTAAATATAGACTCTCATATATTATTTCCTAATACCCTCCCTCAAGATGGAGCATGTAGATCACGAATGCCCATCTTGGACCAAAGAAATTTAACTTCGGTTTTCTTTCTTTTCTTTTTTTTCTTCCAACGCTTTTGCGGAAAAAAAAATAATCTTCAGATCATAGTTTAAGGACGTTTCGGTCCTCTTCGTAGTTTAAGGACATTTCGGTCCCCTTCGTAGTTTAAGGACATTACGGTCCCATCTTCGTAGTTTAAGGACATTTCGGTCCTCTTTGTAGTTTAAGGACGTTTCGGTCCTCTTCGTAGTTTAAGGACATTTCGGTCCCATCTTTGTAGTTTAAGGACGTTTCGGTCCTCTTCGTAGTTTAAGGACATTTCGGTCCCAATGCAAGTTTAAGGACATTGCGGTCCCATCTTCGTAGTTTTAGAACGTTTCGGTCCTCTCTTCGTAGTTTAAGGACGTTTCGGTCCTCTCTTCGTAGTTTAAGGACATTGCGGTCCCATCTTCGTAGTTTTAGAACATTTCGGTTCCATCTTCGTAGTTTCAGGACGTTTCGGTCCTCTCTTCGTAGTTTAAGGACATTGCGGTCCCATCTTCGTAGAATACTTCTTGTACTCTTGGTTTCTTCGATAGAATACTTTTTGTACTCTCTCGACAACTCATAGGATTTTAACCTACTATTGTTGTTCTTTTTCTCATCACCTCTTGGTGATTGGTTTTTTTTCACAACATGAATGTTGTTTCTTCTTCTCTCTTGTTCCAGTCACGCACTTCTTGCGAAACCTTCACACTTCTTTGTTCTTCAAGATTCTCTCACAATCCTGTCGTCTTTACAAAGTCTGCCACACTTTGTAGGATCTCCAAGTTTCTGCCACAAACTCTTCAACCACACTTCACTTCTTCCAACATGTTGAACAGCTTTCTGCAACACCTCTGACTGAAACCGTCATCGTTCTTTACTGTTACAACTCTTTCGTCACGTTTTTTTCTCTGTTACGCTTCTGTAACAATTCTTTAGTAACTTCTGTAACAATTCTTTTGTAACATCTCTGCAATTGTGATTGCTCTTTGTAACACCTCACATAACACGTTTTTTTTTTTTAAACGGTAGGTAACCATAGCAGCAGCCATCGAACCCTACAGTTGCCATCAATGTTTCCTCTCGAACTCCAGCAGCAACTTAACCAATTTCTTTTCATCGTCCTTCACAGCCCAAACAACACAACGTCTTCTTCTTAACCACCGGAAGCATCATTAATTCTTCTCGGTTTCAAACTCCAAAACGAACCCAATCAATCACAATAGCTAACCCTAATTCTTTCCTTCTTCAATTGCCTATAGCATGGACGACATCAGTTTCTCCACCTTCACATCCAATCAATCCAGA
Source organism: Papaver somniferum (assembly GCF_003573695.1). Lineage (NCBI taxonomy): Eukaryota > Viridiplantae > Streptophyta > Magnoliopsida > Ranunculales > Papaveraceae > Papaver > Papaver somniferum. The sequence continues at coordinate 79,452,586 of NC_039366.1, forward strand.
TTTAACAACATCAGATGCTGCATTTTTTTTTCCTTCTTTCTTAGCTTAAACACACAACAACTACAGAACCCATCTCTCGGCATCAGGATTACTCTTTTGTGCTGGTAATCGGAGTTATTAAGTAATTCAAATTCCCATATTAACCACCTATTTCCTTGTTCATCTCCACTTCTAAAAAAACAAGTTCTGACTTTTTCTTTTTCTTTTTAAACACGATCACACCCCAACACACGCCTCCACCTAGTATTATCACCGAGCTACTTGTTTTACTGGTTTCTCGGCTCAAATAACCTGACCAAGACCACCGTAAACTTGTACCAAAAACTTACCTCTTGACCCTTGGTGAACAAATTCCAACACCATGCAAACGTACGTCCTGTTCAACCCACATAGCCTCAGCAACACTTGCACCTTCTTAACAGCACGCGAACAAACCCACACGAACGGACTTTGATAGGCAACAAGTTTTGGATCAGCATCTACCGGCTACACCTTCTTCTTAGCTCACAATTATCATCAGAACTTTAAGCAGCGATTTTTTTTTTTTTTTTTAACGTGGAACTCACACAACTTTTTCGAAAAAAAACAATTCACTAATTCTTTCTCTCCTCTCTCCCTCTCACCTTGCTCTGATACCATGTTAAGGATCGAGCAAGAGAGAGGAGAGCATAAACGCGGAAGCTTAAAAGACTACATTGATAATAATCTTGGTGTTTTAACTTTCATGGCTCAACGACCTATTTATATGGTTCACAAACTTGACGACCACTCAAGCTACTTTCCTAACTAAGATCAAACTCTAAACATGGACACTTTCCTAATATAACTCTCACAACTTAATGTGCGTATCTCCTAAATATAGACTCTCATATATTATTTCCTAATACAAAGACGTCTGAATAATACTTTCCCACCGCCTCAACATGGCTGACTCAATATGAACCTCCTCCGCACGGGTAAGACCATCCGCAATATCCAACAATATTTCATTCGTCACAACTAAGGCGTTTTCATCCATCTCCTCATGCACAGACATATGACCGAACCTCTCCACTATGCTACGATAGTTAGCAACTTTAGCGGAAGAGACCCAGAAGGGCTAGAACCCATGCACTACAACAAAGAGACTATCAATACCAGCTTCCTCAACATCAACAACACGAGGATATCGAAACTGAGGATCCTCTGAAGTAGCCATCAATATGACATCAGCATCCACGCCACGTGTTACTTTAGGAATCGTCTTCGAGGTTGTTTTTTGCCACTTTTCATTAGCACTCTCGATTTGCAACCATTGACGCGTACATTCGAGTTATTTCCTTTAGCATGCACATTTTCTTCTTTTTTCATATCCTAAGGAAAAACAGAGAGAGAGGGGGGGAAAACGGACGCAATAAGGGAAAGGTTTTAAACTATCCCAAAGGAAAAGGTTTAAAACTAGTTGGGACTCATTCCAAGTAAGAAGAGGTCTTTTAGGGTTTCTTAATAACTTGGAAGAGAGGGAAATGAAGGTTTTGTAATATACTAATCTTATGGGCACTTATTCATAAGAAGAGAGATAAAGATTATTATAAAAGGGGAAGAAGGACCCAATTAATCCACATTATTTCTCTTAACCTCTCATCATCTTGGGAGTGCTTGATGTGATTAGGGCTGGTTCCTCCTTCTTACTTTTACCCTATCAACATTGGTTCATGGCCAATATCGCATCACAATGATGCATCAGGCCAGACAAGTTGTCCGAGTATAGTTATCATGGCTGTAAATATTAGAATTCTCCTAGAGCCAATATTGCACAAAAGTGGTGCAATATGCCAAAGCAGGCTTGCCGAGGTAAAACACATCAATCATAGTGCAATATTGAATTTCGCTTATGGGACAAAACGAAACAGAACTATGATAGCGATTATTCAGAGATACATGGCAACAGCCATGAATAGTGAAGCAAGTACCTCAAAAATTTGACTTGGTGAATGTAAAAGTGGTCCCCTGGTTTAAGTTGTAAAAATGTCTTTAAGACATGTATAGGTGGGGTATTTGGTTGAAGTTGCATATGCGGACTATGCACCAAGTAAGCGTTATAACTTCACCGGAAGAGCATAAATGATGTTTAGGCCTTATTTATATCTGCATAGCCTTGTCAATGGGGCATATGATGCGAAGACATCATTATGCCATGTTGCAGACCAAAAATGCGCAATTTTTGAACATTTTGACGGAATGACCTATACGGACCATGCCATATTGCTTGGCCACGGCCTTGCAACACGAGTTGGCTTAAGATGCTTTTCGAGGATGAATTACGGTATGTGCATTATTCTTTTAGAGTATGAAAGGGTACGTCGACAGCTGCAATGAATTGCAGCATTGCCGGTTCAGCACGTTGTCGCTCATATCATCTAATTGCGAGATGATTGCGGCATATTGGCATCTCATATCATATAACTCGGTATTGCGATGCAAGAGATAATCGTGGCCAAACTTCATAAGGCAAGTTGCATTTCATTTCTTGGATGCTCATACTTCCTATCAAAGCGTTCGACGTAGGCATGCACCAATGGCGTATTGGGCATGGCCCGGAAAGTAAGCAGTATTGGCATGCAAGTAGCAGTGCTTGTATAAGCCTAAGATAGGTATGACATGAACCTGATTGATGCACCTTTGGCTTGAGCAAAAAAAGTGCATGATTTCAGCGGTCCGCGAGTTATAACCCCAAAGGTGTCACCATCCTTCCACAAAAAACCCATCAAAACAAAAGTAACACAAAAACCCCATCAAAACAAAATTAACACAAAAATCCCAAATTTAAATTTTGGTTTCATCAAATTTTATATTGGTTTCATCAAATTTTATGATGAAACCAACATTTAAATTTGGGGTTTTTGTATCAATTTTGTTTACGATGGAGTTTTAATGGATCCCAACATTTGAGTGGGGTTTTTGTACCACAAGTTTGGTCACCTTGGATTTTTATGACTAGTTTTGTTTCAGCAATGCCCAAACTAAATAAAGAAGCTATAAATAGGCTGAAACGGCATTGTGTAAGTTCAAAGCATGCTTTATGCCTAGAAAGGACTCAAAAGCCACAATGATGCATTCACGATGCATCAGCCACAATGTTGAATTGATAGAAAATCTTCACAATCTAAGGATTCGTGCCTTTTGGATGTGAACACATAAATCACGGAGGCATCCACGTGTCCACAAACAATGTTCGCATTCATAAATGAAAGATGTTATACACAATATGGCGGTTATAAATAGCATAAACACGATGACTCATCGACTCAGAGTCTTCGGACTCGTCATTGTCTAGTCGAGATTATGTTAGACCAATCATCCCACAGGGTTACGAAGCATGACCGATCCAGATATAAGTAGTAAAATATAAATACGATGCTGAAATGTAAATAACACAGAGATTTACGTGGTTCAGCACTAAGGCCTACATCCACGGGGTGTTGAGTTTTACTATGCGTTGAAGGGTTACATATGAAGTCGAATGACTTTAAGTGAAATACGATAATGGAAGAAATGGAAATCATACTTACTCTTCCTATTTCTCTCTCCTAGTTCTCTCTTCACTCTTACCGATTGGTCACCCCCTTCTCTCTCAGAGGAGGAGGGTATTTATGGGGAAAATATGCGGGGTCTCTTGTCAGAGACCGTTGAAATCTTATCTTCTTGTTCTCTGTGCCAATCCCGCTGGTGTCTTCGTTCCGAACCGATGCCCCCAGTAACTTTTGTTGATACCATTGGATCGATGCCTTCTCTTCCTTAGGTATCTTGACACGTACCCTATGGTTAGGGCATTTAATGTGGGTGGTTGGGTCGTCTGCGTGTGACAGTCAGCTGTCTGCAGGTCCCCTCACATTTATGTCAGTATGTTTAACCCCTACCGTCGATCTTTGAGTTATCCTTGAGATTGGGTAAAGTAATGTTTGGGACATCTTTCCCTACGTTGGAAATGTTTATTCATTTCTGACGGATGCTTTCAAAGAGCATCCATTGTTGAGAAGAGATCCATCCAAATTCTGAGAGCGAAATAAATTTCGAAAATTCAAAAACAGAATAAGTTTCCACGAGAGCCGATGGGGCTGCCGCCGCTAAAACCAAACCTCTTACGTATGAAACCTAGAAGTGAATATGCCTCGTTCTTATTAGATTCCTTAGCTATATGGATAATCAAATACAGTATATGCCTCGTTCTTGTTAGATTCCTCTAGGCTAGCTATGCTTTGACAATCAATTCTCATGGGAATCAAAACAAAAATGTATAGCTCGAGGGAACAACACGTGATCAAGAAATATTCATCTTCATATCTATCATTCAGAAATAATTAATGTCTAGAATAAAATAATAAATTTTGTAGTAATTTCATAACTTTTTTACCCATTAAAACCAAAGTACTTGACAGTAGAAAATAAGGAAAAAGGACAAGTGTGATGAGTTCGAGTAAAAATCAAATTCGCAACAACAACCCGCACGAGCTTCTTTTCATTGGATTCTCTTACAAATGTTAGGGGGAAATCCAACAAACCGACACCCACACCTGACACCATGATCTCAACTCCTAGGCCCCCAACCACCAAATAATATTTAAAAAAAATAAATAAGGTAAAAATACATGAAAGAAATAGTTAAAAATCTATGAATGCTAATGCTTTTTCCTATCCTTTTTGTCTTAGGTTATGTTTGTTTCGGTAATTTAGAAGAATCCTAGAAAGGTATATTTATCTTGGTAAAAACGAAAAGGAAAAAAATAAAATAAAAATCGACAATCACTATTCGGAGAGTTCAATCCCGTTACCTCTTCCTCCGTCGAAATAGTTAAACGGAGTCGCATAAAGGAAGCAGTGCACTGGAGCCAACCCTACCAGTTGGGTCGGTCATATAAATAATACTGTCACTTAGTGGGGCGATAATCTGATTTTCCTTTTCTTTTTTTTCCACTAATTCGAAAAAAATTGATTAGCCATCCCATTTTTTATTTGGTGAAAGTTAAACCTGAAGGAGTATTTTCTTATTCATAGCAGAGGCCATTTTCTTAATCATCCACTTTCAATGGTGGTGAGCCTAAGTGGTTTAAGAAATATAAGGGCCTGAGGCATTTAAAAAGAACGATTTGTTGGTACCATGATTTTTTTGGGATCATGATTTTATTTTGGGTAAAGACATTAGAAGTAAATCTAGGTCACCCCTTATTTAGATATTTATATTAATACCTAAATTATCCTCCTGACTAAATTTTGGGTGATGATTAGTTAGTGTTTAATAATAGTTAGTGTAATGATGAGTGAGATGATTAAATTAAAGATAATTAGTGAGATTAAAAAATCAGATGGTTTTTTTTAAAGAAGTAGAATTATTGAGAGAGTAAAGTTAGAGAAGATGAAGAAGGAAAACATGAAAAATGATGGATTTTACCAACCACAACCGGAGGAAGGATATTTGGGTACCCAGGTATGCTTCAAACTTAGATAATGTTGGTTGAATTGCTCCAAACTTTCAAAAAAAAATGAATTTTTTTATGTAGATTTGGGCCAGTTCGGTTACCATATGTCAAGAACATGTAATCGAACACACCTGAAAGTGTAGTTCGGTTAAGTTTTCCAAACACGCAGGTTACCGAACTCGCTCGTTAATGGAGATTTTGGTCGTACAGTGTAATGTTCGGTTACCTGGGATAAAATGGTAGGTAACCGAACTTTGAACTTAACAATTTATTTGGGTACATCTTGTGTGTTCGGTTAGTTCGCAAACTTCAACGCAACCAAGTTTCCAACCGAACTGCAGGTTAAAAGTAACCTAGTGTTAGAAGTTCAGTTGGTTCGCAAACTTCAACATATTTTGCGAATCAACCGAACTGGGCTTATATATGCATATATGCAATTAGGCAAACGTTCGATTACTACGAAATTTATTTCTTGGCGAATTAGGTAGAGTTCGGCTACGAAGTTTCAAAGGTAGAGTTCGGTTACAAAGAAAACTTAATATTTTTGCGAACGAACCGAACTTGTGGACTCCTCATTATTTTCGTAAACTAAAGTTCGGTGATATCTTTATTTTGCGAAGAAACCGAACTTATGGACTTGTGTTGTTCTAATACAAGGAGTTCGGTTAAACGTATTTTTTTGCGAATCAACCGAACTCTGAGTTCGGTTAAGAAAAAATTAATTCGTGATAACTGAACTTTTCTCTGAAAAAAACCCTCCACTAAACCTCTCTGCAACTTCCATTTTCAACTCATTTTAATGATTACTTCTCATTTATTCAACCAAAAACGAATGACAAGTAATGGTTTTGTGAGAATATCTTTGTTAATGTTTTAAATTAAGCTATATATATAGCGGTGGTGGTGGTTGGTGGTGGTGGTAATCGGAGGTGGTGGTGGTAATCGGTGGTTGGTGGTGGTGATAATCGGAGGTGGTGGTGGTGGTAATCGACGGTGGTGGTGGTGGTAATCGGTGGTTGGTGGTGGTGATAATCGGAGGTGATGGTGGTGGTAATAGGCAATGGTGGGAGGTGGTGGTGGTGGTTATATATATAGGTGGTTATTGGGTTGGTTTTAAATTAAATTAAGGGTAAGTTAGTCATTTCAATGCTTTAGGACACCCCTTATAACTATAAGGAAAGTGGCCTAATAAAATCATTGTCCCCTCAATAAAATCATGGTCCCTAAAAAATCGTTCTTTAAAAACAAGACCTTTAACAACTGGGCAGCGGGGATTAAACCCCTGACTTCCTCCTTACTAGAGTTTATGGAATACCTCTGAGCTATGCTCTTGGACCCCGGTTTGTTGTTTAAACAGTTGACTAACAAGGCTCTAATTAATGCAGAAATTACAACCAATTCCAAATCCAAATCCAAACCTTACATTTCACACTTCCAAATACCAAATCCAACACGCAAACTGATTAGCTGACAAACAAACAGCAGCAAAATTTTGGCTGATTAGTATAACAAGAGCTAAAATTAGCAAAACAAACTTTTCCTAAATTGGACCTAAATCACTCTCATTCAAACCTCAAATCTCTATCTTCTCTCAAACTATAACTAAATCATCAGCTACTAGCTAATCAAATCCAACTCTAACATATATATATATTATATATAAATTAACTAACTAAGATAATACACATCCTCACTTTAAAAACTCGTGGAAGTATTTTCTTTCAACTAATTACACCCAAACATTTCAAACAGCAGAAGAAATATCATGGAGTGCAAAAAAGAAGAAAACTTCAATGTCTGGATTAGTAAAGAAAGATATTGGTGACCTTTGTAACGATGAACAATTTGTTATCAATCTTCTTGCTGCTTTCTTCATTGGTGCCGGTGGACACGAACCTATCTTCGGTATCCGATATTTTTGACCTTTAGGTGTCAAACAAACTTCTGTACTGCTTGAAACCTCAACAATTTTATCCTCCTCCTTGCCCTTGCTCGCCGTCGAAGAATTACATGGTAAGTCCATTGAAGATGACGATGATGATCTTGACAGTAATTTCTTCGATTGTAAAAGGTTTCTCTTGTATTGAGTTCTTGTTATTCTTCTGCTGCAGCTACTAGATGAAAAATCTTCCAACTCTATTGATGATGATTTTTTTGATTGGACATGTTTTGGCGATGATGATCTCTTGTATTGAACTTTTCTTCTAGTATAATAACCATTATTTGGAGCCATATCTTTCATAAACTTGAACTTCTCACCCTAAAATTAACTTAATTTATGTGTCTACACTACACATACTTCTCACTTAAAAACTTATGAATTTCTGATCATAAGACGAAGTTATGAATATTTCTAGGGTTTAAGCTGACACTCAAGAGTGACAACCAACAACTAATAGGAACTAAGGAACTGAACTTACCCAATGATAAGAGTCTAGCAGCTAGGGTTGAAATCACAAATGTAAACTTAAAAAAAAAAACCTTAAAAGATACAAATTAAAAGCTCACTGTAACCTAGACTTTAATTTTCAAAATAAGAGAAAGAGAAAAGGAACCTGCAGAGAATCTCGAGACAGCAGTAATGAACCCTAACTTCAGTTTCTTCACTGGGGATTGGAAAAACGCCTATAGAGAAGAAGTTCTGAGAGGAGAGAGGAAAAGGGAAAGCTAAAAAGAGTAAAGAGTTGATTACGGTACATACCAGAAGTTTTTATCATTTCTAACATCCTTTACTCTTTTTTAACGCGTTTTACCGTTGGATGCGTTTAGATTTTATTGGATTCATTTTTATGGATTAATAGCCGTCGATTCTAAACGAATTCCTAAGGAGTACGGTATCTCAACTAGGTTAAAGTAATGATAGACCGGCCATGTGTGTGCAGAATTCGAAACAGTGGGATGTGGGAATTGGCGGAAACCGAGTTGTGTTCTGCACGAGTTATCTCGGAATTACGCAAGCTTTTCCCTATCCAGTTCATCGTGAATAGGCACGATATTTTAATCAAGTTTTTCCGAGTCAAATCGCGGAAGGCACACTGAGTCAGTAGTTTAAAAATGGCTCTACTTGGCTTGACATGATTTTCAGCAACCTAAAATCGTGCTGCCCACAATCTCTCGAAATAGTAAGCTAATATTCCCAAGTTAGAAAATCATTGTGCCCTGAACCCCTTTTGTTTTGGGAACATCCAAGCCATGTCACAACTCACCAAGACCTCTCATGCACACTCACTCCCCCTATACGCCCACGGTTCATATTTGATGAGGCGATATAATTTCCTATACTTGGCCCTTCACACGAAAACTAACAATAATATATCGCTCTAACGCTTAAATTTGGTACCCCACGGTTCTATTTCATAAATTGTTGACACTGACTTTACTTTCATTATTACATTTGAATCCTGCACCAATGAAAAAGGCGCATTTGGAAGCACTAGTAACTGAGTAGTGGAAAGATCCTCTTAAGAGGTTTTGTTCCTCCGTTCATGCTCGAAAGGAGAATATTGAAGAGAAGGAATAACCCAGTTACCTTGTAGGCTTGTACCTTCTATACAAATTTATTCCGTGGGGTTCCATACGGGTGATCTCTTTTGTAGCTTTTTTTTTATGGCTCTTTTCATACACTTCGAGAAACGATCTCCATGTTCAAAAGGAAAGCAGTTGAACTATACTTATGATATCATTGTCTAAAATCAGAGCTGGAAAAAAATATTCTTATGGACAGGGAAAGAACCAAATGTTCTATGCAAACGTTTGGTTATACATGGAGGAAAATGGGTGGTACCCATTATAGGAAAGAGTTGGCCACAACCATATTGATGCATTAGAGAGGAAATATTTCACCCAGCTGAGATGATCATGGAAACATGCCCTCGAGATACTCGTTGAAGTTCTCCTGATCATCAACCTTTTCGTCAGCGGTTGAAGTTGTGGACTTCTTCCCTGTTCAAACATACAAGTTATTAATGGAAGGCTGAAGGGGGAAGAAAAAACACAAGCAAGAAAGATAAGTTGTAGATTGAATGACAAGATTGAGAGAGAGAACTGTGGGTGCAATAACCCCCTTTCTTAGCCAGAAACTCACCAGATTAGCCACAATTTAGTTTAAAGGCTCAGTTTTGAGTCTTTTCACCTAGTGCACAAAGTTGCTAGTTTGACCATTTAGCTTGTTGATCGATATCAGGTGCCCTCAAAATGTCGGTATACATGCCTTAGCATGATTCTCCAAGAGAAAGAGGGCAATACAGTCGTATTTCTATCCTCAGGGTAAAACCGGTAAAATGGTGAAACCGCTATAATCAGTCGTATCAGAGCTGTTTTGAACTTTATGATAAAAGAAGTACGCTTTCTGAGGACTTCTGTTTTCATTAAATTTATTTAAATTGATCTATCTACCAATATTAAAAATGATTTCAGAGCTCCATAAATAGTACTCAGTAACAAAGAATTGCTTCCTGAGCCCAAGTTACTGAACCCAACAAACTCGAGCTCAGTGTGTAGCAGATTTCAAATAAGGAACCAAACACGGCAGAACCAAAAGAAGTTCAAGCTATGCAATACTGATGTGGCAAATGATTTAGTCTACCTTTGTTTAACCAAGTTGGAATTGAAATATTTACCTAATCATGAAAGCTTTGATTTTGTTCCAGTGATATAGGATGCATGTAAACCTAATACTAAACCGTTAATCTAACAGGCTACAAAGAAGCTCAACAACACATGTGGTTCTTGAAGAGACATAATCAGTAAAGCTGGCAGATAAAAGAGATAATGATTCCAAGCCAATTTAAAACTATTGATGAGTATATAATAAATGTAAAAGCACAATAGTAGGAAGAGACCACCTTTTCTGCTTTTCCTGTGGCTCCTGTCATACTCATCATCCGTCTCACTATCACTTTCAGTTCTTCCCCTGAAATTAAAACCAAATCCAATTATAGCAGAACAAAAGATTAAGCCACTTACCATACTAATTTGCTATAATAATATGCACATAAAAGGTGTAAAAGAGAAACGCAATGGAGATATTGTAGTTACCTCTTCTTTCTGTGTCTCTCTTCACCTAGTTGCCCTTTATCCTTGTGGTGCTTGGTATTCTCATGCTCATCATCAGTATCACTACCACTTTCACTTGGTCTCCTACAATTTGTCCCGAAAGTCAGTTCAATAACAGATTTTAGGCCACACAGAGAAATCAAAACAGAATTCTAATAATCACCTCTTCTTCTTGCGACTCTTAATTTGTTCTAAGAGCTCTTTTTCTTTGCGCTTTCTGTATACAAGCTTCTCTGCACATCTTGATGAACAATACCATCAGAACATAATGGAATTAGGGATTAATAGTTTCACACCAACAATGTCTACCTAAACACCCTTGAAAGTTAAAACCCAAGATAAGAATTATAACTAGCAATTCCATGCAAATATATGCAACTAAATTGCCTGACAAATTTTGCCATGTACCTAATTATCAACTTCGCATTAATTATTCTGACTAAATTTGGCGATCTCACAAATACAAGTTCATGTTGATTACTGACTAAATATTTGAAAGACGCTGATCTCCCAAAGATTGTACAAAAACTAGAGGGACTCCGAGTTTTGAAAGCCAATAAACAAAAACTGATGCAGCTCTATAACAGATTTTTGGGCTACATAGATGTATACCACCAGTTTCATTTTATGTTTTCCATAAACGTAATTATACATTTCAATCAAGAACAAATAAATGTACTTGCACATAAAAAATAAAAGTCAGAAACTTTACCATTATATTCACGTCCTATATGGAACTCCTTTTTCTAAACCATGTATTTCGTAGTTTGTTGACTAATCTATTGCAAGAAAAGTAACTTTCATAACATCAATCCCATTATATCATGTGATTGAGTTGTTAATTCTAAGAATACATCTCATTCAATGTGAAAATCTATGAGAGGTTCCTGAATACTACTTCATCCGTTTTTGCACAACGCCACAACCTCCAACCTTTTTAACAGGGTACAAATATTTAGAAAAATAAGAATATTGAAACAATGTTTTGATCACGAGCAGTTTGAACAAAATACAATTAGGCTCTACTTTGAACTAACCACCTGCACCAAACAAATTAAAAGTATCAAACATGCAACACAGATATGGCCTCCTAGAACTAGGCTTTTTACATATACCTCTATGTAAATAAATCCAAATATTTCCTTTGGCAGCCAATAAAAAAGATCAAAGGAGAAAGTTAAGAGCTAGTGACTCAATAGATAAAGTTTCAACTTTTACAGGATGATATTGAACTACAACATCACAGGTGAAACAGTGGCAGTTCAACTCACCTCTCGCAAGCAACCAGTTTCACGAGAGCCTGTTTATTTTCTCCAGTTTCAACATATGAGAAGTTAACCTGCAAAATTAGTGGAGGGATATGGAATGAAGATTTTGCACGCTTATCGATAATAGCACCAAAATAACGATAAAACGCTGAACAATCATGACAAAAACAAGCTAGTTGCTCCTAAAATGCATTCTACAGCAATTGGTTTTCAGTTTACCCACATCTCCTCATAGTTAATTACTAAATTAGTACAGATTTGAAAGAATTTCTTTAGAATCCTCCCTTGGCATGGCCAACGAGATTCGGTCTGGTGACCTTCTTACATATTATTTCAAACCTTGCATAAATGGTTCTCTCCACTAGATCAACATGTGTTTGTTAAGATTAACCGCAAAACCCATGGATAGAAGTTTCAAATAAGAAGATAACTAAGACAGGCGCTCACCTCATAACTTGCTAAGCTGTCCTTCACATCGCAATGTTTATTGCCACAGATGAACTGCCCTGTTGAACAAGTTTAGGAGTCAAATCTAGATCTTACTCATTAACAACATTTTTTAGGGCTCAAATATAAAGGATCAAGAATAATATAAGGATACTAAGACAGGAAAATATGATAGTAACCAGCAGCAGCAGTAGCACTGGTGTATTGCCGGCATCAGTGATACCCTGTATACTAACTATAGTATACCAGTCATCGATCGTAAAAAAAACTATAGCATACCATCTAAGCATTAAACGAGAGTTTTTGTTGTCACACCAAAACATTTATATACAGAATAAGCAGTGACTTAGATACATACAGCAGAATTTACGATCTATTAACATCAATATAAGTACATTCATTCACTCTAACGACAGTGTTTGTGTCATACACGATTTAAGAACTTAAGACTTTGAGGACTGCTGATGCAGGTGTTCACCTCATCTGATAAAAGTTTTTGTAACATTACACTAATTTTTTACAACACTTGCGTGTTTATTCAAATGCTTATAGCAATCATCCAAAACCAAATTTGGTACATAACAACAGACACCAACTAACATAGGATCAGTGTTGCATGAAAGGAAAGGATATATAGCAAAGAACTGAAGTCACCTTTCCCAGATAAAACCTCCTTTTCTGTCCTCCATCTTAAACCAACCTATCCAGGAAAACCGAAAATCATCAAAGATCCATTCCTGTGAAGCGTGTCACACATATGCAGCAACTTTCTGTGTGGTATATATCACAATATATCAAGGTAGGACTCCATTTAGAACAGGTTAAAAGGACTTGATCAAATACGTAAATCAGCAAACAAATCACTCAAGTAAGAGAAAGAAGAATTAAGTAATATAAGCAGATATACATAGAAACACAAACGAGGAAACAAGATCCATATTTTCATGGATGATGTTTCAAATTCCCTAGGATTGCTTAACTTAATTAGTTAATTAGTATCATCTCAATGGCTGAGGCTCTTTTTGGGAGACCAAAAAGAGCCCTACAATCCTATCTGCTCAATGCCTAAAAATCCAATCTGTAGGTATATTAAAAGAAGTTAAGGAACTAAAACCCGTTAGATTCGCGTTCACTTTCCAAGTCATCTTCATATCTAGAATAAAGACTCACCCCACATCACAAAAACCAAACTATGGCTCATCGGAACTCAACCTCGAATGTAAAGTAACTCAAGTTTTAACAAATAATGTACTGTAGCTTCCACCTAAAACTGATCACTTTAACGAAATCTCAATACAAACATCCAGACTAAATGGCCAAGGTTGACTTTTTCCCTTCGATTGGGACACCCAGGGCTTAAAAATAATAAAATGAAAGAAAAAAAATTACCCAAAAAATTACCCGTACGAGAACATATACATATAATATGAAAATATGTTTTTAAAACCGCTCTAACAGAAGCGATTATTAGCCGTTACAGTTTTCACATACAATGTTAAAAAGGTACGAAGTGGTCGTCATTAAATGTTAAAAAATAAAAAATTCCTCCTGCTTTCCATTTTAGATGACATACCCAAATTCTTGCATATGCCCCCACACAACTACAGCTCTATACCGTTATGCATTTAAAATAGTGTCAAATACTACCAAGTGAACACACATTGTACAGTTTGAAAAGTACCCATAGACTTATAAAATCAAAGTGAACAGGTTCAATTTTTCTGCATGGTATCTAAATAAATGCATCATACTGCATAAAACAGGTTGGCTAAGCTGTACTAGTGATGCTGAATAGACAAAGTAATGTTCTTGTATGATGAGCACGTCAATTGATCAGGGTAGATTATATATAAAAGTGGCAATTACCTTTCCCTTCTTGTATTGTGACATATCAGCAATGCAGTATCTTTAAGAATTATTAAGGTCAAAACATTAAAAATGTATATGGAACAAGCTGCTAAATGAGGAACTGAAGATAAATGGAGTATCACTCAAAGCCATTTTGTGTGTGTGTGTGTGTGTGTGTGTGTGTGTGTGACAGGGGGGATTCAATTTATTGAGAAGACAAGTACGAGGCAGCTAATGTGCTACTCAGGAGCCTAGCCCAGCACAGGGGCTTACGGCAACACTCATGAATAGCCAGTCAACTGGAAGTGAGGCAATGTGGTTGGTGCAAGTTAGCCTTAAAATGACTAGATTTGAATACTGAAACGGACCAAGAGCAGAACTTCTTCTACAAAGATAAGGGCCCTTCTGAATCAACATATAGCTTACGATGATACAATCTGAATGCTGGAATGTAAATTGCAAAGGATACTCTTTAAAAAGCTTGTCATAGTAACGTTTGACCAGCCTTTGTTCCCATGAGCTGTCCATGTCATCTTCCTCGGAGCGGATGAACCTGTCAAAAGTCCAAGTGAGTAGCCATGACCAACCAAGAGTTGCTAATTAAAATACTAAGAAACACACCAAGACTTGCTTAGACACGATTATGTTAAGCATGCCAAGGTACAAAACTGTTGGATAAGTAGCATGTCCTTCATGGTTATTGCCAAATGACACTCGTTTTACTGGTTTGAGCAACATGAGGTTAAATATGCCATTATTTTAAGCATCATATCTGAAAATCAGCTCATTCTAAAGAATTCACCATCACAAGCACATAAATAATTACCATTTAAAAAAACATTTCAGGACTCGTAGTGATCATTAATTCCTATTCCTACAAGCTGCAATAAGAAATCTCTTCCACGGTTAGGTCAACAGAACCCAATACAGGCCTCGGCCCTAAAATCAGGTTATGCAATTCATGGACAGTCAGGAAGGATGTACTCATTATTTAGTTTGTCTTAGATTCTAGATGGCATTAGTTTCCTCCTTCTCAGCACAGTCATGTCCACTTCATCTCTAAGAAGACATGGTACGATTAAAACAAGAAATCATGACAAAATTTATGTTTTTCAACCAACGAACAAAATACTGATGTAAATAAGTGACAAGATAATCAAACCTGTGACCTTCTCTAAGAGTATCTTGATCAGTTTTAGAAGGCAAAACAATGTCTACTTTTCTTCCAGTACCGTAGAAATCAACTGGCAAAAGAACAACACAACAACTGTATTAAAACATAAAGCCATCAGGGCCTTAATTTCTATTAAGAAGGTATTTAAAATTTTAGAAGGAACAGAACGTGTAGTTGCCAGTGATTAGACCACAGAAATTTAACCCATAGAATCATATAATTTGCTTAAGCGTGGACATGCATACGAGGAAAAAAGTAGACTAGAACAGATTTTTTACGAGATTGGCAGGTTTATAAGGCATAGCAAATAATTATTCAATATCTGTTCTAAATTCTTTTTAAACACAAATTTGTGATAAGGCACCTGCCAATACAATAATAGCAAAGTTGCAACTGACAAGCACATATTTAGAAATCTAGACTCGAAACTGTTACTAAAATTCAAATTTCCTTGTTGGGAGTAATCTCATCATTAACTCGGTTACTGTTCATAGTTTACTCATACTTGAGGTAAAATAGAGAGCAAAAGAAAGTGGAAAGTGGAAATGATTCTATTACTTTGAAGCACAAATATGAATGTAAGGATGTGTGTAGCCCCCTTCCTTCTTGGACGAAGGAGATTGTTCACCATCCTTTTGCTATAGGAAACTGAGATCCAGCAAATAAAAATCTCATTATCTGCATGCTTTCTCAGTCTCCATTTTCTAATAGTTAGACTAATGCAATGCAATTCTCCAGCAGTGAAGTGAAAGCTCTTGAAGACATAAAGGAACACAGACTTACTGGTAGAGGGTAAATAAATAACCAAAAGCCAAACTAATTAATTGCTTGGTGGGCAGCACCACGGGCAGTGCTTTCTGGATGGCTGTGTATACCTAAGAGCCCCCTTGGTCCCATGCTGCCTCATGTTTAGGATCTCAACCCCTCATGTGACATTTCTGGACATAATATTGTTTGGTAACATTTTTTGTTCATAACATGGCAACAAATTCTGCTCCAGTGGCTTGCTCTCACGCAAGATTTGTACAGATAATTTCTGATATTGCAAACTCCAAAGACTACAATCATAAAGATTTAACCGAGAAAGCAACTAAGACACAAATTCATAATCAGAAGGAAAAAACAAAAGGAAATAAAAAAATGTAAAATTATGAAAATGAGAGTTTTAATCTCACCATAATCCTTCAAGAACTTCTTATGACGATCGAATGCATTAAGTCCTCGAATATGAGATTGATATTGTCTGTAAGAGAAGATAAACAGGTGAGTAAGTAATAAGGTGAGTTCAGGAGTTAAGGAGTCTATGAATACTTACTGTTTTCGTTCTTCTTTATCGAATACCGCCGATCTAAGAGAGCCAAATGAGGTCATTGTTCCTTAACAGAAAGGGATGATAGAAACCCTAAAACCCTAATATTTATAATTTACTGGTCTATTGAAGAGGAAAACAAGTTTCACCAGATACCATCTGCAGTTTCCTTTTTCTAGGTTTTCTGAAAAATTCCTACTTCCTGCAGGTATATAAACATTTTTTTTCTTAGCGAAGGCGAATGATTTTTATTTTATTTTTAAGAAGCGGGTAACACGGAAGAGGAAGAGCATGTGAACAACACTCCCAAAACAATGAAAATTTCTAACGCCAAGCAGGCGAGCACTATGGTGCCCTTTATCCTTTCCTATCCCTTATAGGTAGGGAAAAAACTCAAAAACCATCTATTATGGTTTTCCTTATCCTACACAAATAATAAGGATATCCCTTCCCTACTATTTAGGGGTATCCCTTCCCTGCTATTTAAAGTGTATCAGATCTGATCCAGGTAGCAGGGAAGGGAAATCACGCGGAAATTGATCATGTTTTACGGATATTCAGCTTCTGTTTTTAGTAGAAAAGGATACTCAGTATCCGTGACTTTTTTCACGGAAGCTAAGTATCTGATTCTGGTTTTTTAAGTTTTACCCTAAACTTTATTTTTTCATACTTTTTTTTACTAAAACTTTTCTTTTACCTATACAAATATTTTAATGGAAAAATTAGGAAAAAAAAACGGATGTTGAGTTTCCGTTTGGGCACTATTCACACGAAAACTCTATTTCTGTGTCATGTAGAGAAGGAACAAAAGGGCATCATAGTGAGGCTTCCTTATGACCCATATCCCTTCCCTACGATTGAGGGATAGGGAAGGGATGCCCTGCACCATAGTGCTTGGCCTAAGGAAGACAAAATCGGATCATGTAATCTCAAAAATCCCTTAACTAAATATTTTTCATGACGGGCTAAGTAGCCCTTATTTTATTAGTGTTAATCATGTAATCAGATTAGCTAATTAAGTATTAGATTACTATTGGGCTCCCTATTTTCCTCCCTACTCTCCACACTCCTTGTCTGACGTGGCGAGGGACGTGTACAAAAATGTAAAACTACGTGGGTTGTATTTCTTTTTCCTTCTTCATTTTCCTCTTTCCCTTGCATCATCCCTTCTTCCCCAAATCTCCCCATCTGATCTCAATTTCCATCTCATCTTCTCAAAAAAAACCAAAAAAAAAAAAAAGTAAAAATAAAATTAGTAATTGCATTGATGAGAGGAAGAAACCCATTAATGAAATATGAATGAATATTATCGATTAATCGACTAATTTTGTTTTAAAGTTGTTTGTTAGAGCATAGCTCGGTCAACCTCGCATGCGTTGCTATCTCAAGCATGTTTGTCAATGTTAGTGATCAAAACTATAAGTCTTGATTTCTAGCCTACATAGCTAAGTCTCGGACTAGGATAGAAAAGTGTAGTTGAGCTCAAGGACTTCATGGCGATTCAACGAACAACGACGAAGATCTATACAAGGAACCGTGGAACTTCATCAACAAAAAGGTATGTGGAGACTTGAACTTATCTATCACTCAAAAGTATCTCTTCTATCTCCTACTTCTTATGAGACAAAATTCGTATGCTATATAGACTAGATCATACACATTTGACATTTCGAGATGAGCACTCATTGCTTATCTTTTATCTCGAAATCGTGTGTTGGTAAAACGTTTCACTTTGATCAAGTTTATCTTCACCTAGTGACGAAAGTCATGAAAAGTTTCAATCACTTTGAGAATTGCTCTGACGTGAATCGGTCTGTGAATAACGGCTACATAGCGTCCTCTGAGAATATCTCAATGATTGAAATGAGAGTTTAGATTACATAACCATGTATTCCTTGAACCGAAGTTTTCGAACTTTGTTGATCAAGAGAAATCGGGAGGATTGTGGAATTGGCTTTCCAAGTCGGCGAACTGTCGGAATTTCTCGACCGAGAATTTCTTATGACGATCGAATGCATTAAGTCCTCGAATATGAGATTGATATTGTCTGTAAGAGAAGATAAACAGGTGAGTAAGTAATAAGGTGAGTTCAGGAGTTAAGGAGTCTATGAATACTTACTGTTTTCGTTCTTCTTTATCGAATACCGCCGATCTAAGAGAGCCAAATGAGGTCATTGTTCCTTAACAGAAAGGGATGATAGAAACCCTAAAACCCTAATATTTATAATTTACTGGTCTATTGAAGAGGAAAACAAGTTTCACCAGATACCATCTGCAGTTTCCTTTTTCTAGGTTTTCTGAAAAATTCCTACTTCCTGCAGGTATATAAACATTTTTTTTCTTAGCGAAGGCGAATGATTTTTATTTTATTTTTAAGAAGCGGGTAACACGGAAGAGGAAGAGCATGTGAACAACACTCCCAAAACAATGAAAATTTCTAACGCCAAGCAGGCGAGCACTATGGTGCCCTTTATCCTTTCCTATCCCTTATAGGTAGGGAAAAAACTCAAAAACCATCTATTATGGTTTTCCTTATCCTACACAAATAATAAGGATATCCCTTCCCTACTATTTAGGGGTATCCCTTCCCTGCTATTTAAAGTGTATCAGATCTGATCCAGGTAGCAGGGAAGGGAAATCACGCGGAAATTGATCATGTTTTACGGATATTCAGCTTCTGTTTTTAGTAGAAAAGGATACTCAGTATCCGTGACTTTTTTCACGGAAGCTAAGTATCTGATTCTGGTTTTTTAAGTTTTACCCTAAACTTTATTTTTTCATACTTTTTTTTACTAAAACTTTTCTTTTACCTATACAAATATTTTAATGGAAAAATTAGGAAAAAAAAACGGATGTTGAGTTTCCGTTTGGGCACTATTCACACGAAAACTCTATTTCTGTGTCATGTAGAGAAGGAACAAAAGGGCATCATAGTGAGGCTTCCTTATGACCCATATCCCTTCCCTACGATTGAGGGATAGGGAAGGGATGCCCTGCACCATAGTGCTTGGCCTAAGGAAGACAAAATCGGATCATGTAATCTCAAAAATCCCTTAACTAAATATTTTTCATGACGGGCTAAGTAGCCCTTATTTTATTAGTGTTAATCATGTAATCAGATTAGCTAATTAAGTATTAGATTACTATTGGGCTCCCTATTTTCCTCCCTACTCTCCACACTCCTTGTCTGACGTGGCGAGAGGACGTGTACAAAAATGTAAAACTACGTGGGTTGTATTTCTTTTTCCTTCTTCATTTTCCTCTTTCCCTTGCATCATCCCTTCTTCCCCAAATCTCCCCATCTGATCTCAATTTCCATCTCATCTTCTCAAAAACCAAAAAAAAAAAAAAGTAAAAATAAAATTAGTAATTGCATTGATGAGAGGAAGAAACCCATTAATGAAATATGAATGAATATTATCGATTAATCGACTAATTTTGTTTTAAAGTTGTTTGTTAGAGCATAGCTCGGTCAACCTCGCATGCGTTGCTATCTCAAGCATGTTTGTCAATGTTAGTGATCAAAACTATAAGTCTTGATTTCTAGCCTACATAGCTAAGTCTCGGACTAGGATAGAAAAGTGTAGTTGAGCTCAAGGACTTCATGGCGATTCAACGAACAACGACGAAGATCTATACAAGGAACCGTGGAACTTCATCAACAAAAAGGTATGTGGAGACTTGAACTTATCTATCACTCAAAAGTATCTCTTCTATCTCCTACTTCTTATGAGACAAAATTCGTATGCTATATAGACTAGATCATACACATTTGACATTTCGAGATGAGCACTCATTGCTTATCTTTTATCTCGAAATCGTGTGTTGGTAAAACGTTTCACTTTGATCAAGTTTATCTTCACCTAGTGACGAAAGTCATGAAAAGTTTCAATCACTTTGAGAATTGCTCTGACGTGAATCGGTCTGTGAATAACGGCTACATAGCGTCCTCTGAGAATATCTCAATGATTGAAATGAGAGTTTAGATTACATAACCATGTATTCCTTGAACCGAAGTTTTCGAACTTTGTTGATCAAGAGAAATCGGGAGGATTGTGGAATTGGCTTTCCAAGTCGGCGAACTGTCGGAATTTCTCGACCGAGAATTTCTGCTTGGATTTTCCAAATACTCGTTTGTGTGATCAGTCCGCCAACCCAGTCCGCGAACTGGCGGAAGTTCTCATTCCGAGAATTTCTGCTAAGTTTGGAAAACTCAACCGATTAACTTAAGTCCGCGAACTTGTTTGTGAACTTGAGAGGTTATGATATAAATATGTGCTCTGAACATGAAAGATTAAATTACTAAGGAATGCTTTATGCAAACCGTGGCTATAATGTTCATGAGCCGATTCAATCGAATCGAATCATCTTTGCTTCAATTGTGTCTTGTGTAGTTACATAAGATCTCATAGTAATTGAACAACTCTGTAACTAGTTCATTTGAGTCAATTGAACTAGTTATGGTGAAGAAGAACAAGGTTAATATGAAATGCTCATATGGTTAACCTTTTGGGTTACTATGTTTAACCAACATACACGTACACGTTTGGGCATGGTTTTCACGAACCCAGTAAACGTCTACCTAAGTGTGTGTGACAAGCTAAGTTTTCGATCTAACGGTTAAGAAATATTAGCTTGAATCTAAATCAGGTTTTCATCTAACGGTGAATATGGATTGCTTTGTAACTAAGTCAAAATCCTGATTTGAAGGCTATATAAAGGAGACATCTAGCATTGTGCAAAACTAATCCCCACACGTCTGTGTGCTACTAGTGCGCCCGCTAGAGTCGTTCTCCATTAACCTTTGATTTTCTTCTCTAAAATCAGGTTAACGACTTAAAGACTTCATTGGGATTGTGAAGCCAGACCGATACTACTTTATCGTAGTTGTGTGATCTGATCTTGCATCTTCTATCGTACGAGTACAATCGATTGATTGGCTTGATATCGTGAGAGTTCTCCGATAGGCAAGATAAAGAAGTCACAAACATCTTCGTCTCACTGTTTGTGATTCCTCGACAATCCGCTTTTGTAGTCAGGAAGGATTGTAGAGAGGTGATTGATTAATCTAGGCTGTTCTTCGGGAATATAAGACTGAATTATCAATTGGTTCATGTTACCTTGATTTTATATCTAAAGATGGAACAAAACCTGGGGTTTATCTGTGGGAGACAGATTTATCCTTTTATAGACTTTTCTGTGTGAGACAGATCTGTTTATTATCAAGTCTGTGATTTTAAGTAACAGCAACTCTTGGTTGTGGGTGAGATCAGCTAAGGGAATCAAGTGCGTATCCTGCTGGTATCAGAGGCGTAGGAGTACAACTGTACCTTGTATCAATGGGAGATTGATAGGGGTTCAACTATAGTCCAATCCGAATTTAGTTTGCAGTAGGCTAGTGTCTGTAGCGGCTTAATACAGTGTGTATTCAATCTGGACTAGGTCCCGGGGTTTTTCTGCATTTGCGGTTTCCTCGTTAACAAAACTTCTGGTGTCTGTGTTATTTCTTTTTCGCATTATATTTTATATAATTGAAATAATATACAGGTTGTGCGTTCGTGATCATCAATTGGAAATCCAATCTTTGGTTGTTGATTGATATTGATTGATCCTTGGACATTAGTCTTTGGTACCGTCCAAGTATTCCTTGTATTTGATAAAGACTCGCTATTGTTTTTAGCTTGAGTAAAAATCAAATCAAGAGAGAGATATTAACTCCTTGAGATACTTTTATCTAGATTGAGTCTGACTGTCTAGTTGATTCTCTAGCAAAGTATTTCGGAGTTAGTCCATACAGATTGCTAATCGAAATATTAGGTGGTGGTGTTAGACCCCCGCTTTTTCAATTGGTATCAGAGCAGGCAAACATGTTTAAGACCTAACAAGTCCGTGTTTATAGCGATCTGACTCTATGGACAGAGGTGTTATCTCTATTAACGCACTACCAGTCTTCGATGGCTCAAATTACTTATGATGGAAAATTGCTATGCGAGCTTTTCTTCAATCGCGTGATTTTCAATCATGGGTATATGGTGAATGGTTATGATGCGCCCGTTGTTGCAGCTGGAGACGGAACTGTTCCCAAGAATATTGGTGAATATAATGCTGCCGAGATTCTTGCTGCAAAGCAGAATTCTGAAGGGTTAAATGCTATCATACATGCCATTGCCCCAAGTCTTCAACACCATGTGTCTAATTGCACTAGGTCTAAAGATGCTTGGGATATCTTAGAAACCGTATTTGAAGGAAACTCCAGTGAAAAGGAAGCTAGGCTTCAAAACCTTAATTCCGATTGGGAGAACCTTCGTATGGCAGATGAAGAAATTTGATGAGTTTAATCACAAAGTGTCTGAAATTGTTAATGCATCTTTTGCATTGGGTAAGACTATTCCTGAAAAGGACATTGTGATGAAAATTCTCAGATCGCTGCCATCTAGATACGAGTCTAAGAAGCATGCCATCGTTGAGGGGAATAACCTCAATAATCTTTCCAGAAACACCTTGGTTGGGAAGCTAAAGATCTTTGACCATGAGCATACATCCAAAGTCGGTAAGGATGTTGCCTTTAAAGCACAGAAGAGCACTAAATTACTTGCCAAAGGTAAAAGTGTTCATGTCTCTGAGGATGATCAGTCTGAGAATGATTTTTCAGATGAAGACCTTGACAAGTCGGTCTCCTTGATCACAAGACAGTTTAGGGATCTTCTGTTGAAGAGAAGTAAACGGTTTTCAAGAGACAAACCTAGGTCATCAGAC
This sequence comes from Papaver somniferum, assembly GCF_003573695.1. Taxonomy (NCBI): domain Eukaryota; kingdom Viridiplantae; phylum Streptophyta; class Magnoliopsida; order Ranunculales; family Papaveraceae; genus Papaver; species Papaver somniferum. The sequence goes on from NC_039366.1 coordinate 79,475,899, forward strand.
AAACCTCACGGTCGCGTACCTCCTAAAAAAGGGATGCTGACGAGGCTGATGACGAGGACATGCCTCAGTGCTTTAAGTGTAAGGGTTTTGGCCATTTTCTAACGAATGCCCAAATCGTAGAAAATACACTGGGAACAAAGGTCTAGCTGTAACACTTGATGAAATGTCTGAAACCTATGATTCCGATGAAGATAGGAAATCAAGTGTAGGGCTCCTTGGTGAAAACATCGATTTTGATACTTGTAGCAATACATATATCAACCTCAATGGGTTCAGAGAAGAAGGAAAGCCAATCAAGCTGGAAGATTCTCTAACTGGAGACCCTGTCAGTAATATTTTCAGGATCTACTGTATGTCTAGCTGCTTGCACATCTCAGATGCATGAATACTATCCAAGTTTGACGTACTCGTTTTGTTCGATGAAGGGACACGAAGTATCAAGGTGTTACAAGTACAAGCACCAAATAAGGCACGCCAGCAAACTTCAACGAAGAGCAGATCGATTAGCAAGGAAGCTGAAACTTGCTCAGAAGACCGCCGAGGTATGTAGGATCTTATCTTCATCTAAGAAGTTGGTTTCCAGGGATAGAGTAAGACCATTTGAAAAGAAAGTATGGTCGAATCTTTTTGATAGACAGAAGTCTGAAGATTCCTCCCTTGAGTAAAAAGATGGACAAATCGTTGTTCATCGCAACACAACTTGATTGTGTTGTTGGGAAAATCTTGTCTCATGTGCCTGATCGAAAAGATACAAGATTGAGTGTTGATTCAGGCTTCAGTAAAGTTTTTCCTTCTTTTCTTAGATTTGTTATTTTCTGTCTATCAAATAAATTAAAGGGTTATTATCGACAATTCTACTCTTTATAGGGTTTTTCAGAGTTGGGCGTATATGAACCTGTCAATAGGTTTCGAACCCTACATTCCTTTTTCCTTTTTGACATCCTATATAAGATTGCTTGTTGAGTTAGGTGATTCAATCACACAAATCCAGTTGTTTATAACTGTTCTCAAAGCACTATGTCAGATGGAAAGGATGTCAACATGATTGTTAAATCTTCAATCAAGGAAAAAGAAAAATCTCCTGTTTTTAAGTCCCTGAAAAGAAAAAGAAGGAATACAAGAAATCACAGGGCTGTGCCTTCTAACTCTCAAAAGTTTTCCGATGTTCTTGATGAGTTGAAGGAAGTAAGAAATGAGATTCGTGAAATAAAGGCTTTTGTGTCAAAGTCCTTAGAAATTCAGAGAGCCTTGGTATGACATAATCATCCAAGACAGTTCGTTGACATAAACTCCTATCTTCGTGAACCATATGTTCCAATGGCTGTTGACAACAAGGAGTTTGGGAATGATGCTGAATTTCTCAAAGGCATTGTCGCCTAGGATGTCTTCTTTTTGGATTAGTTGGAAGAATAACTAGTGCTTTGAATAGCAATGATTATGACTACACATAGCTATTTTTGTTTTCATCTTCTTATGTTATTTTTAAGATTTTGGTTATTAAATTCTAAAAATATTTGGAGGATGATGTTTATTGCAGTATCTTAATGGTTTGTGATATTGCAATATTTTTATGGGATATGTATTGTTTGCGTCCTTGAACTTGAAGGTCCCATATTTTATCAAAAGCAAAGTTGTTCATGAATCGGTATTCTTATTGATGAAAGAACGAATGGACTTTTGACATATACAAAAGTTAAGCCTGTGTAATCATGTATTTGATGGAAAATAGGATGAAATCTTTTGTTCAACAAGGATAAAGTCTATTATGTTGTTATGATGGAAAATAGAATAGATCCTTGTATGTTATCCACAGTATTGATCTTCATTGATCCATTTTATTATGTTTTACCATGAAGGCTCCATTGTGTGTCTTATGTTGAGCACCTTACAACTAAGTCGATTTACCTTTGGCTTTGTTGGTTGTTCCATAAGATGCTATATGTCGAGCATTGTGAACTAAATTAATCAACCAGTTTGGTTATTTAGTTTGTACTCCATAAGTCTTCTTTCTTATGTCGAGTACATGAACGATTAAGGTTGTCATATTCTATGATGAACTTAGTCGGGGTTCCATAAGTTCTCTTATGTTGAGCCCAAAATAATTAAATTGTTTACTTGTGATTAATTTGGTTGAGCTTTGGATATAGAAAATCATTCCTATGGTTTTTGGTGTCCAGTAAAAAATCCTTCTTTTCTTTCGAAATTAAGGTCGCTCTTGTTGTTCTCTCGGGAATGACATCAAATGGGGGAGAGTTATTTTGAACTTGTGCTTAATGGTAATATCTTGCGGGGAGTGCGGCTGTGGAATTTTGTAGGGGTTATCTTGTATCTTAAAACTCCTTGATGAATGTTGTTAGCTTCGGCTATTAGATTGCGTCTAAATTAAGTTGGTATGTATTTTTCTTTTTGTCATGAAATGTCTCTTGTGGAAATTTCATTATGATCCCATTCTTGTACCTTTGCCAATTTTATTAACAAAAAGGGGGAGAAATATTGTAGTTCACACTACAAATACATATGGTTTCGGATCATTGTGTAAGGGGGAGTGGTTTCCATGATCGAGATGGAGTATTGACTAAGGGGGAGTGATACATATCACCGTAGTATTATTATTAAAGTCGTGATACAATTGGACTTTTATGTTATATAATAATATTATGACATTGTATAATAATGATCGAGAATCTCGATTTCTCTCATTGTTATAGCTACGGATCTTCAACAACGATGGTGCTAAACATACAACCTTTTGGATCATTGGAGTACTTGGAAGGACGAAGATTTCAAGGAACGTTGAAGATTAGACTATGGAATAGGAGCCACTAAAGTTTATCTTTTTTGTATTCCGTATGTATTAATAGTTTTGTCACTAAAATTGACAAAGGGGGAGATTGTTAGAGCATAGCTCGGTCAACCTCGCATGCGTTGCTATCTCAAGCATGTTTGTCAATGTTAGTGATCAAAACTATAAGTCTTGATTTCTAGCCTACATAGCTAAGTCTCGGACTAGGATAGAAAAGTGTAGTTGAGCTCGAGGACTTCATGGCAATTCAACATACAACGACGAAGATCTATACAAGGAACCGTGGAACTTCATCAACAAAAAGGTATGTGGAGATTTGAACTTATCTATCACTCAAAAGTTTATCTCTTCTATCTCCTACTTCTTATGAGACAAAAGTCGTATGTTATATAGACTAGATCATTGATGTAGTATTAATTTTGCGATAAATAAGAATTCGATGCTCGGACTTGAAAAGATTTTTAAAACAAAAATTTATACACAATATTTGTCACAGGATCAAGAGATACTAGGACTCAGGATTCCACCAATTCTTATACTCATGCGAATCAACTATTAATTCTAGACAATTATAGCTTATAATGATAACAAATATCGACTCTTTTCTTTGCGAAAAATACATTTTGTAAAGTATTAGATGTAAATCATAAGCATGATGCATCAAGAGTTCCTAGACTAAGCATACATCATCAGATAAAATCACAAATAATCAAGAAAAATCATAAATCAACTCATAATAGTGCAAATAGCCATAAAAGAATTAAATAGAATTACTCATGCATAAAGAATGGTTTCCTCCATCATCCCAGTAATGGGGTTTAGCTATTCATAATAATCATGTTCTAAAAATATATATTTGATGCTCAAAATATGATTAAAAGAGTCAAAAGTTATAAAACAATGATTCTAAGACTCACAGAAAGCGTCCAGAAAGAAACGATAGAACTAAATTGTTGTAAAATAACGATAGAACCTGAGCGCTGTAAACAACGACACTTCCTTTCCGCTGCTGGAACTGTTGAGGAACGACTGTCTTTAAGTGTCTGTTCTTCGTGTTCTTGAAGCTTTTTAATGGCAGTAGCAGCAGCAGGTGAACATTGTTGTTGGTTCCATTTTCTCGCTCCTCCTAGCTCTGGATCGACCCCAAACTCTTGATCCCCCTATATGAGACTCGAACAACTCCTTTTATACCATCTAGCTCCACCAAATCCTCACCAATAATCTCTTTTATCTCCCAATATTTTTTTATTCTTCACGTAAAGTCTGGTATTTCTTTCCCTGTTAAACTCTCTTTACGCGTCAATGCTTCATCCAAAAATCTCTCCCTGTTTACTGCGTACTATTCTAAAGATAGAAAAGAATCATGAGAAGATATTCTCCTCCAATATCACGCATGTAATCTTCCAACAGGACCCGATATTCTCGCAAAGATATTCTTCCTCTCTGTTTAGCTAAGTCCGGCTATTCTAGCCCAAATTCACCGATCAAAACAGACGTACAAGGCCTGTTAACTCCATTCAAGACCAGCCCAATGGTTTCCAGGGATTGAATCTCGCTCAAAGCTGCTCAAATTCGAAGTCCAAAATATGTAACCGTCTTCATGCATTTTCCCGCCAATTTTTGAGTTTGAAAATTTGAATAAGAAAAGGAGTTCCCTTAATCCAAAAGTTGGACGCCTTTAGCAGCTGGGGTGTCCAGGGGTGCCCTTGTCCAAATAATGGGTGCCTTTAGCGATTTTTCTGGGGTGTCTTCCGCACTTTTTCGGGGTCACTCCGGGGTATTTCTGGGGTGCTTCCGGTGCATTTCTGCGGTGCCTTTAGTACTTTGTCCTGAGGTGTAAAACACTACTTTTCGAGCCCATTTCGCCGCAAGGACTTATTTCTCTAAAATTTCCTACAAGACATAAAATAACACAATAAATACAAAATCAAGCACTAACATACATACAAATGAGACATATTAGACACATAAATGCGTCTATCAACCCCCAAACTTATTTGCTAGTCCTCGAGCAAAACTAATATGGAAAATAAAATCTTAACTCACTAGGTGTCCCTAGTGACCGAGTTGATATCGGGAGGGTTTACCAGAGGTGTACCCACAAAACCAATACTCCAGACCCTAGCTATCTACGCAGAACCTTGGAAGGCACTAAAGAATCTCCTTGGTTGGCATACAATCATTGACTATAGGAGGAAGTACCCTGATGCGAAATTCCAATTGATGTACACGAGTTTGCACTCAAGCATACTAAAATTCATATAAAGTGCCAGAGCTCTACTCATAGTTGCCCGATGGACATCATACTCGGAGTCAGACTACTATGGATAGTAAGAGATTGGATATAGAAAAATAGATGGTTTGATGTTCCTAGGTGAAACGATGTTTCTCATATCTGTTGCGGCCACTGCCAAATAACCTATCCTGACTGAGATAGTCTGAACTCTCTCTCCACGGCATAACGGGAACCAGTTCGATAATCCTCCTCTCTAGGTCCACCTGGCATATACAAGGGTTCCCAGTGGTCGACTTTTTGTTTATTCCGTTTGGGTCAAATGGTCTGGTCTAAAACTTTTTTTTTTTAATATTTTTTTTTCATAACTTTTTTTTTCAATACTCAGTCACTCTATTTTACCCTAGCAGTGGAACAACTGAATCGTGAGCCCCACCTCATCCTTAGAGAAAACATAGTTTAAAAATAAAAATGAAACAGAAATGAAAGGACTCAACGATATGGCGAAACTATCATGTTATTTCTAACACCTGAGCTCTGTGCTTTTATGATAGACTCTTTAGTGTTTCCATCTAGTCAGATTGGTCCCCAACTCCTAAAACCAAGATGCTTCCATCCACTTAGATTAGTTAGTGCAAACCTTAATAGGCATAAATTTCTAGGCTCTGGAGTTTAATAATTGCAACTAAAAAGTTTTCCCATACCCCCAAACTTAAATCTAACATTGTCTCAATGTTCTAAGATAAATCGCTGAACAAGCAGAAACTGTTACCAATGAAGCAAAAGAGTAAGGAAAGATTTACCGTGTCGCATGAATTGGGTTACCTCCCAAAGTTCTAAGTTTAAAGTCTTCATCCAGACTAAGCAGGGATTAGTCACCACGTAGCATCATATAGTAACAGTCGAAATAACTGTGGTCTTCCCTAACTAGAGCTGACCAAAGGAAACTGCAATGAACCAAGAAAGTGAACAAGACTAGCATGCCCTTACTTACTCCTGATTAGAAATTTAGATCTAATTGTGGTTCGGGTTCAGGTTCTATGAAAGGGTCTAAATAGAAAATTTTCATTGGCTGCGTTTCTTCATAGGTGGGATCCGAATCATTAGGTCCTAGAGTCTGGAAAAACTCAAATATGATCTTGGAAGCGCACAATAATAACCTAAATAACTGAGGATCCTCTAAGATTTGACTTAATAGATTGGACATAATGACCACAATGAGAGTGGTCATTCTTAAGCAAATGTGCGATTCTAATTTCCTAAGCATTTAGGTTTAGTCTCAAAACTAATATTCGCACATTGGAATATAAACGTTCCCACAGTTGGAAGAAAACTATTTGGTGGGAAAACAAAGTCAATCTTGGGATCATAGCCTGGGTTAACCACATCAACCAGAGGATGGGTTTCTAACAACTGAGCTTCTTTCTGGACATCATTAGGTTCGGGAAAACGTGTATGAAGATAATCTTGTAAGATGGTTGAGGCACAAATGTCAAGTCCTACAGGAGGGTACTTAAGAGTTAAAGCACACGGAGAATGATAATCACCCCCAAACTTAGAGTTTTCTATGTCTCTAGAAAGACTAGTCACAACTTCCTTAATTTCTAGGTCATCAGATTCCTGGAAATGGTCAATAGATTCTTCTAAGTTGGGTTCATCCTCACTCATTTCTACGAGTTTATCATCTTCTAAGACTAGTGTTTCTAAATCGCTAGATTCTAAAACAATATTCTCAGGGTAGACTCTTTCCTCTAAACCATCATCACAATCATATAAAGGATTATCAGAGAAAGTTTCATATAAAGGCTCATTAACTAAGGTGTTAATCAAAGTTACTTCCTCCGATCCATTAATAAGTTCATCAAATAATGGATTGTCCAATACTCTGTAGTCTAAAGGATCATGAACTACATCGTCTAAAACGGTGGTATCTCTAGTCAGATCCACATCCTTTTGAATAGGTGAATAATCATTAAAATTATTGGGATCTGAACCAGAAATAATATTATCATTATGAAACTCAAATGGAGTAACTAGTTCCGGATCACTATGCCTACAAATGTATGATTCTTCATCAATATTATCTTCACCATAATCATCATGAACCTCATCTAAAGTAGTGTCTTTTATTCTAACCTCGTCCTCTAGATTGGGCAAATATTCACTATTGATATCAAGGGTAGAATTGGAAATACTATTTTGGAAATTTAGATTATTCGAGCAGCATTAGCTAACTGTTCATTTTCTGCCTCTAAACGTGCTTGAATTTCACTGAGCGTAACACTTATACGTTCACAAGTCTCATTGAATATCTTAGAGCGTTGTGTACTCTCTTCTCTTGAACTAACTGCACGTTCATACTCCCTTCGAACTTGTTGGTAGGTTTCTTCTAGAGATTGAACAGGTTTAGAAATGTCATAATTAGGACTAGTTTGTAAGTAATTTTTCCAAGAACACATGACTAGTACTATAATATTCCTGATTTTCTTGCTCGTAAGACCAATTCGTGTGTGGATAGTAATTGGGCTCACTATGGTATGAACCATAACCTTGAAAAGGTTGGCGTTCCCAACTACTATTCCCACCATGGTCATAAAACGGATGATGTCCATATTCAAATTCAGGTCGATACTCATTGTATTGGCTTCTATCATACCAGTTCGACATTCTTAATTGCAAGGGAATTCTACACAACCACAAACAAGGCCGACTCGACTCCACCAAAACAAACCTAAAGATTTCTAGCAAACAAAAAGCATGATGACTCCACTTAGTTTGTTTTCTAGACCAGCTTCTATTCCTTCGAAAAGGAATTCGTTACAATTTGAGCACACCCTTTTGGAATCAATCCGAGCTAATGTAAGTTGAATCGAGGCGAGGGAAGCTCAGTGGAGCTTTGATACCCAAAGCCTCACCGCTATCACAAGGCGGCGCAGTCACACATTCAACTCGCAGAAACCCTCATGAACTTCAAAGTATGCTCAAAAGAGTAACCAATATTTTCTGAACGACTTTCCTATTAAGCTCGTTAACCTATAGGTCTCGTTCTAGTCAAAATTTTAAGCTTAGGTTCGCGTTTGGTTTCGTTTTCCTAAGGCGGGCAAGAAGGAAACGGTGATGAAATCCGAGTCCTTATCTTAATTTGGCCAGGCCTTGCCCTTTACTAGGAATTTAAAAACAGTCCAAATTCGTCCTCAATCAATGAATCACCTTAACGAATACAGTAACTCGCTTACAAGAGATTCGCGAGTGTTTCGATGGACTTACCTCCCGTACCAGACGGGGGATGAACCGTTGTCGTCGACTCGGGCCACGACTCCTATGCCGTGTGCGAACCCTAGGGGCCGAGGTGATATCGTAATCACCCTCCTTCTTTGCACACAATTTAATTTTTTTTTTTTTTAATAATACCCTTTCGTAGGGTTAAAAAAAAGTCCAATTGTTTAAAGTCCAAAGTCCAAAATAAATAAATAAAAAATTACAGTTTTCCTCACACACTCTAAAAAAAAATATTTAAAAACTAAATCCTAAAATTGTCCTCTTTTCTTCTCTTTTCGCTTTTCGCTTTAAGCTTTTTCCTCTCCAAGTCCTTAGTGCTCCACTTCGAACTTGTAAATCAAAGAAAAAAAGACAAAGAAAAAAGGAACAAATAATAAAAAAAATAAAAAAAAATCTATATACAAGTCCCCGTCGGCGGCGCCATTTTGATGTAGTATTAATTTTGCGGTAAATAAGAATTCGATGCTCGGACTTGAAAAGGTTTTTAAAACAAAAATATATACACAATATTTGTCACAGGATCAAGAGATACTAGGACTCAGGATTCCACCAATTCTTATACTCATGCGAATCAACAATTAATTCTAGACAATTATAGCTTATAATGATAACAAATATCGACTCTTTTCTTTGCGAAAAATAGATTTTGTAAAGTATTAGATGTAAATCATAAGCATGATGCATCAAGAGTTCCTAGACTAAGCATACTTCATCAGATAAAATCACAAATAATCAAGAAAAATCATAAATCAACTCATAATAGTGCAAATAACCATAAAAGAATTAAATAGAATTACTCATGCATAAAGAATGGTTTCCTCCATCATCCCAGTAATGGGGTTTAGCTATTCATAATAATCATGTTCTAAAAATATATATTTGATGCTCAAAATATGATTAAAAGAGTCAAAAGTTATAAAACAATGATTCTAAGACTCACAAAAGGCGTCCAGAAAGAAACGATAGAACTAAACTGTTGTAAAATAACGATAGAACCTGAGCGCTGTAAACAACGACACTTCCTTTCCGCTGCTGGAACTGTTGAAGAACGACTGTCTTTAAGTATCTGTTCTTCGTGTTTTTGAAGCTTTTTAATGGCAGCAGCAGCAGCAGGTGAACATTACTGCTGGTTCCATTTTCTCGCTCCTCCTAGCTCTGGATCGACCCCAAACTCTTGATCCCCCTATATGAGACTCGAACAACTCCTTTTATACCATCTAGCTCCACCAAATCCTCACCAAGAATCTCTTTTATCTCCCAATATTTTTTTTATTTTTCACGTAAAGTCTGGCATTTCTTTCCCTGTTAAACTCTCTTTGCGCGTCAATGCTTCATCCAAAAATCTCTCCCTGTTTACTGCGTACTATTCTAAAGATAGAAAAGAATCATGAGAAGATATTCTCCTCCAATATCACGCATGTAATCTTCCAACAGGACCCGATATTCTTGCAAAGATATTCTTCCTCTCTGTTTAGCTAAGTCCGGCTATTCTAGCCCAAATTCATCGATCAAAACAGATGTACAAGGCCTGTTAACTCCATTCAAGACCAGCCCAATGGTTTCCAGCGATTGAATCTCGCTCAAAGCTGCTCAAATTCAAAGTCCAAAATCTGTAACCGTCTGCATGCATTTTCCCGCCAATTTTTGAGTTTGAAAATTTGAATAAGAAAAGGAGTTCCCTTAATCCAAAAGTTGGACGCCTTTAGCAGCTGGGGTGTCCAGGAGTGCCCTTATCCAAATGATGGGTGCCTTTAGCGATTTTTCCGGGGTGTCTTCCGCACTTTTTCGGGGTCCCTCCGGGGTATTTCTGGGGTGCTTCCGGTGCATTCTGCGGTGCCTTTAGTACTTTGTCCTGGGGTGTAAAACACTACTTGAGCCCATTTCGCCGCAAGGACTTATTTCTCTAAAATTTCCTACAAAGACATAAAATAACACAATAAATACAAAATCGAGCACTAACAATACATACAAATGAGACATATTAGACACATAAATGCGTCTATCAATCATACACATTTGAAATTTCGAGCTGAGCACTCATTGCTTATCTTTTATCTCGAAATCGTGTGTTGGTAAAGCGTTTCGCTTTGATCAAGTTTATCTTCACCTAGTGAGGAAAGTCATGAAAAGTTTCAATCACTTTGAGAATTGCTCTGACGCGAATCGGTCTGTGAATAACGGCTACATAGCGTCCTCTGAGAATGTCTCAATGATTGAAATGAGAGTTTAGATTACATAACCATGTATTCCTTGAACCGAAGTTTTCGAACTTTTTTGATCAAGAGAAATCGGGAGGATTGTGGAATTGGCTTGCCAAGTCCGCACACTGTCGGAAGTTCTCGACCTAGAATTTCTGCTGGGATTTTCCAAATACTCGTTTGTGTGCTTACTCCGCGAACTGGCCGAAGTTCTCATCCCGGGAATTTCTGCTGAGTTTGGAAAACTCAATCGATTAACTTAAGTCCGCGAACTTGTTTGTGAACTTAAGAGGTTATGATCTAAATATGTGCTCTGAACATGAAACGTTAAATTACTAAGGAATGCTTTATGCAAATCGTGGCTATAATTTTCATGAGCCGATTCAATCGAATCGAATCATCTTTGCTTCAACTGTGTCTTGTGTAGTTACATAAGATCTCATAGCAGTTGAACAACTCTGTAACTAGTTCATTTGAGTCAATTGAACTAGTTATGGTGAAGAATAACAAGGTTAATATGAAATGCTCATATAGTTAACCTTTTGGGTTACTATGTCGAACCAACATACACGTACACGTTTGAGCATGGTTTTCACGAACCCAGTAAACGTCTACCCAAGTGTGTGTGACAAGCTAAGTTTTCGATCTAACGGTTGAGAAATATTAGCTTGAATCTAAATCATATTTTCATCTAAACGTGAATATGGATTGCTTTGTAACTAAGGCAAAACCCTAATTTGAAGGCTATATAAATGAGAATCTAGCATTGTGCAAAATTAATCCCCACACGTCTATGTGCTACTAGTGCGCCCGCTAGAGTCGATCTCCATTAACCTTTGATTTTCTTCTCTAAAATCAGGTCAACGACTTAAATACTTCATTGGGATTGTGAAGCCAAACCGATACTACTTTATCGTAGTTGTGTGATCTGATCTTGCATCTTCAATCGTATGAGTACAATCAATTGATTGGCTTGAGATCGTGAGAGTTCTCCGATAGGAAAGATAAAGAAGTCATAAACATCTTCGTCTCACTGTTTGTGATTCCTCGACAATCCGCTTGTGTAGTCAGGAAGGATTGTAAAAAGGTGATTGATTAATCTAGGATGTTCTTCGAGAATATAAGACCGGATTATCAATTGGTTCCTGTTACCTTGATTTTATATCTAAAGACGGAACAAAACCTAGGGTTTATCTGTGGGAGACATATTTATACTTTTATAGACTTTTCTGTGTGAGACAGATCTTTTTATTATCAAGTCTGTGATTTTGGGTTACAACAACTCTTGGTTGTGGGTGAGATCAGCTAAGAGAATCAAGTGCGCACTATCCTGCTGAGATCAGAGGCGTAGGAGTACAACTGTACCTTGTATCAGTGGGAGATTGATAGGGGTTCAACTATAGTCCAGTCCGAAGTTAGTTTGCAGTAGGCTAGTATCTGTAGCGGATTAATACAGTGTGTATTCAATCTGGACTAGGTCCCGAGGTTTTTCTGCATTTGCGGTTTCCTCGTTAACAAAACTTATGGTGTCTGTGTTATTTCTTTTCCGGATTATATTTTATATAATTGAAATAATACAGGTTGTGCGTTCGTGATCATCAATTGGAAATCCAACCTTTGGTTGTTGATTGATATTGATTGATCCTTGGACATTGGTCTTTGGTACCGTCCAAGTATTCCTTGTATTTGATAAAGCCTCACTATTGTTTTTAGCTTGAGTAAAAATCAAATCAAGAGAGAGATATTAACTCGTTGAGATACTTTTATCTAGATTGAGTCTGACTGTCTAGTTGATTCTCTAGCAAAGTATTTTCGGAGTTAGTCCATACAAATTGCTAATTGAAATATTGGGTGGTGTTGTTAGACCCCCGCTTTTTCACTGTTGATGGTGGTTTTTAGTTCAGGGCTAAACCTGTAAAACCCTATATTTACGTGCCTTCGTTCTACAAAGACATAAGAGCCATTTAAAGCTGACGAGCACCAACGACACTCTGCTTACGTATGTACTGAGCAACTTGGTATATTTATACACGAAATTTAAATTAATATTGCAGTGGAAATATGGGGAGGATAAAGAGGAAGAGGAAAGTTTCTATTAATTAGAATCAACTGTGTTACATCCATATATTCCTTTATATACAAATAGGAAGAAGACCCTAGACACTATATTGGGCCGCACATCCATGGGCTACAAGCCCTACAACACTCCCCCTTGTGCGATCCAGTAGAAATTCACATATAGTTCTTCGAGTATAGTTCTTCAAATGTTATCCTCTCCTTGATGACTTGTGCCGAAATCAATTTCCTCATTAAAGATTTGACAAGGAAAAACTCAGTGGGATAAAACCTTGGTACAACTTTTCACATGTAGTACTTCACATGTTGTCTCGTACTTTACATGTAGTTCATCACATGCAATACCATCTTCAAAGATTGACGAGTCTAAGTTAATTAGCTCGTTAAAACTTCATCAGGAAAACCCATAGGGATAAAACCTGAACTAATTAAAGAAAAATAATAGAAAACTAAGGAAACTTAGAACATAGTTGGATTCGTATATGTTTCCTCATTAAAAACCTTGACAAGGAAAACCCAATGGGATAAAACCTTGATGAAAGGAAAAGAGTACAACGTGAAAGATGCAATTAAAGGTGATCTGTTGCAGATGATCACTTTGCTCCGTTGAAGTTGACTAGTTTCTTTACAACTCTTAAGGAAGAAAATCTTCATGCGAAAGGAAATAGCCTTAGCTGGGAAATTACATTTCTGGTGTTTGTTGTTGTCTCATTAAAAACCTTGTCGAGTAATAAAACCCTGTGGGAAAAAACAACCTCGGTAAAGGAAAATAGTTCAACACACCATTAGATGCTCCTCGTGATGTCAAACAATTTTCATTAGTCTAATGAAATCAAAAGGAGATTATCACACATTACTTTGGTGACTTGAATGTTTATAAGACCTTGTTGTTGATTCTGGAAGTTAAGTTGCTTAGCGGACTATCGCATTTCATTTCTTTGATTCAGATATTTTCATCAATATCAACGCGATCTTTATGTCTGCAACGTTCAACATACTTGATGTTTTTTTAGTATTGTCTCGCTAAAAACCTTGTCGAGTGACAAAACCCTTTGGGAAAAACTATTCTCGATCGATGTGAAAAAATATTCTCGATCGAAGGGAAAAAGAGTACAACACAACTTCAATTTCGAAGTAAAATATGTCGACATCATATCCTTGGATCCTCCCCCTGATGTCGGCATCTCCCCCTGATTACTTTCAGAGTTGTTCCAGACAGTTCCTTTAGTCATGTATTTTTCGAAACTGAATATTGGTAATGACTTAGAAAATAGTCTACCATATCTCCCCCTGATTACTTTCGTTGGAGAAGAGATTATTGTTCCTTCGTAATCAACAACTTTTGGATTGCACTTTCATTAGCATTCCTTTTTATGTCTTTGCAGGGATAAAACAAATTTATGTCAGTGGTTACTTTTAAGTACATGATTACATTCACTATACCATTTCAATGACGTTGCGTTGGCGCGGAGCTATATCTAGCTAACAAGTTCCCTGAGGATGTACAATTTAATCGAGTACATTATTATACTAAGTACAACAATGCGTCTATTGTACTTAGATATGGGAATTTCATCTGCCAACACATCTTCGTCATATTCCTTTGGACGAAATGGTTACTTACTTACATTTGAACCTCGACTAATCATGGGAGTGCTATCAGGATGCATGTCTTTGTTAAATTTCCTGAAAACTTTAGACATATGTAAACTGGTGGAATAATATACCACAAGCTTAGTATACGATCGAGCTTTCCCTAGATTTTTCATCTCAAATTCGGATTTTAAATAGCTTTTAAGTCTCTTATTACATCAAGAGTACACATCATGTTTGTACCATCAACATAAATAGCTACAATTCCAAATCAGGAACTTTCTTATGAATACGCAAGGAAAAATAACTTACTTGTCTATCCCCTCCAAATCAAATAGCCACTTAGACGGATATACCACATCCGTCTGATTGCTTGAATCTATAAGTGAGCGTTCTATCTAACTATAAACACACTCTGTGGTTTAGAGTCATTTGATTTTGGCAACAAAAGTCTATCAAGTACTTTTGTTAATATCTTATATCTCTTGATTCTTTCATAGATACGTAACAACCACATACATATGCTGCATTTCAAGTCATTTGGAAATTACCAAGCTAACTAAGTAGCGGAACGCTATAACGTTCGTTACAAGAGAACAATTCCAGGGCTTTGTGAGAAACCTCGCTCCATAAGGCGAGTCGTTATACTTTAAGACTGCTTTCTTCTCATTATGCTTTGTGGCAAATTAATCATGTATGTCCAATAGGCTTTACACTTGGTTGGTTAGCACTACCACACCAAATACTTGTATATTTGTCAAAGAACCAAGTTCTACCTGGATTGTATAGGCCAAATATGCTCTTCGTTGAAATTAAGCAACAAGGAGCTTGGTTCGATCTCATCTTGCTCTATTTTCTTAAGCAAGTGTATATGAAATTAATCATCAATATGCTCGCATGATATTTCCATTGACTCGTGCGCATTCTCATAATCCACCCGGGATGTCATTGTTCTCTGGAATCATTAAACGTTGGAGCGTCCTACAGTTTGATTCATGGACATATTCAGATACAATCTTATGAGATGATTTTTGATGATATAATTAAGTTGTGCCTTCCTCACCTACTTCCTTTCTAGATGAGGATTGATCGAACCAAGTGGTCTCTCCAACTTCCTTTATGGAGCCACGACCTCAACCACACTTCCACTAAGTGTAGTTGCAACACCTTAGTCTATGATGTATATCCCTTATTGAGGATTTGTAACCTTGCAAGTAAGTTTGCAGCTGGTATGTGTGATCTCATCACTTTAGCGACATCAATGTATGTACATTCTGAAAATCGATTATTCTTTCACTTCACATTTACATTTGTGGAGTACAATAATCAATATGAGACTCAGTGGGAACACACCACGACAATTCATGTCGTTCCCTTAGAAAATACTTTTTCTTATCTCCTCCTAACGACGAGAAGACTATCTCATTATAGTGATAACCCGCAAATTTAGCGGTAAGAGATCTCCTGCCAAAGGTTTTAAAGTGCGGATAATTGTTGGAAATTCTTTTCCAACATAATCACTTAATCATTTCGATGACCCATCATAGTACGATGTGGAGTCGTAAGGGCACATATATGGTGCAACCAAAAATGCGTAAGAACACAAAATGTCAGGCTTATATCCAGTTACCAATTGGTACGCAAAGAATGGTTGACCAATTGTGGGTCTAAAACGAATAAGTGAAGATGCGTGTAATATTGCATATTCCCCAAGCAGTTAAAGGTAGGTTTGTACGCATAACCATGCTTTAGGAACCATATGTAACCTTTGATGATAGCCTTTGCGAGACCATAGGGTATATGATGCTCTACATTGATCCTATTAAACATGCAATAACCATCAAGTCCTTTTGATATATACTCTTTAGCAATTACAAGGGGTGGTGAGTCCTTACATGTATAATGTGTGCTAGTAGTTTTCCAAACGCAACATTACTTGGGAACTATAACTAGTCCAAAATGTCAAAAATTTCACGAGGGCCATAAGTCACTTTAATGGTCCGCATTTTGCATGGATATTTTTCTAAATATCACATTTTTTTATTTGTAAAAATGAATTGTTTACCATTTGCATTTTAGGATGGTCTCGATCCTATTTTACTGAAGACTTTGTAAAATGAGTGATATGTTCTCTTGCTTAAAAGCATAATGGGAGGGAGGACGGGGTTGTGCATCTAGTACTTTAGAAAACACTTATTGAGAGATATGTCGTTACTTTGCATTTTTTCAATCTTTTTCCCGTTGTCTCGTCCACTCAAAGACAGTGATGTACGTATGAGTCCTTTCAAAACGAAACATCATATCACAACCAAAGTTCCTTTATGGTTATATCAAAGTCTATATGAGTCAATTTCCAACATTTCATCGTCGGAGTCGATATGGATTAAATAATACAAATTAATACTATAATGATTTACATTTCATTAAATTGACTCATTAGTTTCTCTAAAGTATATTTCCTTCCAAATATATTAGAGACTATAAAAGATGCAATCAATTACATTCTCATGACTGTGAAGTTCCACATAATATCCATTTGCATGGATTTCTTTGGAATTTAACAAGCTGTGATTATCTCTCGGTACATGTAGAGATTTTGTGACGTATTTGTTCTATCTCGAAAACAAATTTTGAGTAGTGTTGCCTTCGATGATCCAATCCTCGTAGTCACATTATAAGGAAATAGTTCAACAACTAGTTTAAATTCCTTAAGCTAGTAAAAGAAAAACAACTATGAGTTAGACATTTGGGTCTTGAGAGTTTTAATAAGTGGTGTGGCCTTATTAGGTAATAAAAGTGGGATTCATTCCATATATATATATATATATTACGTTTCACCCAATATATCTCAAGTGATTTAGAGAATTTATGTCTCGTGTTTTCATTCCATAGGTGCAAATATTGGATCTAGTTCAACTAAATAAGGTAGTCAATTGGCCCGGCAAGTTCTTGTTTCCATTAAAGTTGATGTGAAAATTGGTTGCTGGAATGATACACATTACATTGTATATATCAACACTTATGAGAAGGTGCATCTCCAACTCTTTCATTTATGATGGGAGCTAGAATTACATCTAGCTTCATCCCGTATTCAGCTGATACCTGTACTTTGGTGTCATTACTACTAGGAAAAAATACATCTTTGTCTCATGATATATATGTCCCTTTTCACGTGCTTTATATGAGTCATTACGTCTAACCCTTATTACTTCGGGGTTCTTTCCATTTTCAATTTTGCTACATTTAGCTTAATTTGAGAAATTTCGTTATCTCAATAGGCCAAGAGAATCTCACTACACATGTCAACCACTTACTTTAGGTTGAGTAGATTACTAAAGGTAATTCTCTTGTTGTCACACTTCAACATATACTATTTCGTTAGTATCATGGATGAAGTAGAGAAATGGAAATTTTCTGACTCAAATAAAAAAAATTGTGAGTTATTCCACAAAATTTTTGGAATACATGTGATTTTATCTGCAATGTATCTTTTGAAAATACCGACTCTTAATAGTCGAGCCAGTGGATTGCATCCCACGGAATATTTCAAATTTGGGAAGAAAATATCAAGTACACAATAATGATGTTCAAGTATTTCTAAACCCCAAATAAATACATTGGAATTGAGTTGGTACAACCAATTAAACAAAAGACACCATTCAACTATAGCCAATATCATATTCAAGAGAACAGATAGCATTATGGCCAAAAATTTTAATGATTGAGATCAATAAAAATAATTTAAATTGACCATTTATATGCAGTTGACTTATTTTAAGACAAAAATTAACAAAACTAGGCATATTCTCAAATAAAATAAAATAAATGAGCCTAGCGAGTAAATAAGCCTAGCATATAAAAACTCGCGTTATAGTTACATACCTCAAAATTTGGTTCCCACCGTATATACACAAATCCAGAACGCCCTTGGTCGCGCACAACCCAAAAACATAATAGAACAAGACACGCTCTGGAACAGGGCTTAAACGAGTTGGATGGACCGGGTTGAGCCGAACCGAGTTGGATGGACCGGATTAAACCGAACCGAGTTGGATGGGCCGGGTTGGCTTTCCTTCTTCTCCTCGTTTCCCAGAGAATTACAGCGACGACAATCATCAACCGACCCACAGAGAAAATCATGATCAGATTCAAATCAAGTTTTACGCCCAAACATATGAATATGAACAAAAATATATATTATACGGATATATTATAAAATATATAAATTTTTTACTCAATCGAATATGGGATAATATATGCATACACATGGGGAAAATTAGTATAAACACAATGTAAATCAAATTAATCAGCCTTCACAAATTTAATAGCTAGCATATATACAATCAAAATAATGACACAAAATATTCACACATAACGGCATAAAAAAAATCCAATAAATTAAATTAAATATTAATAATAATATAGTATCATGGGTGTAAAAATAGGAAAGTCAGTTATAACATATCATGTAAATCGAGATATAAAAAGAAAGCAGATACACTTTATGGTTCATAGAACTTTATACAAACAAACAATTATGGTATGTAACAAAAATTATTGCATAATATACGCATCAATAGTAATCAATGGTCATAAAACTATAAAATAAATCCCTAAAATAAAACGGACAAACATGCATGTGATGGCACACACAAATAAACATTAAATCAAACATTTATTTATTTACATTAATTACATATATATATATATATATATATAGTTTGAAAGACAAAATGATATGATTTGCACAATCACAAGCATATCGATCAATTTTTATCTTTATAAAGAAAATTATCATTATATAAGACAGTCATGTAAGAATAGAAAAAAAATACTACATGAGCATAGCCTGATAGGACAAATCAGATGGTGGATCTATATATATTATAATATTAATCAATAGCAAAACAAAACATTAACATCAAAACAGATCACAATATGAACATCAAGAGCGCATCAAAAACAGACAAGAGGAGCATACAAGAGCATTTTTTTTTTTTTTTACATATGAACATAGATGATAGTCAACGATAAATTGATGTAACAATTCTTTATGGCAGACAAATAGGATCATAAGTAACTTTTTCTTGTATTGACGTCTGATGTGTACTAATGAAAAGAAAAATGTTCAGGCATACCTAGTCATTTGGATCGAGAATCCAAAACAAATCCCATGGAATCGTTCTCGGCTGAATCGGATTATTGCGTCCACCTTAGCTATTCAATCCAAGAAGAGAAGTATAAATCCAATGACGATGGAGATGTTTGCAGGAAAAAAAATTCAATTGGTGAGCTCGTGCGTGATAACGTATTGCAGTGGAAATATGGGGAAGATAAAGAGGCAGAGGAAAGCTTCTATTAATTAGAATCAATTGTGTTACATCCATATATTCCTTTATATACAAATAGGAAGAAGACCCTAGACACTATATTGGGCCGCACATCCATGGGCTACAAACCCTATAATAATTAGAATAATGTTGATTGCAAAATCACAAATATTCTGTAGATTTTCTTAAGCTCTTGCTTGCATTATTCATTAATGCAGGGTTTACAGAGCGCCTATCTTATGATGCGTTCCCAGCGGAACTCTAAAATACTGACGTTAGATTTATGTTCATTCTCAGCTGAAAAGCATGAATTTCCTTAATGTTCAGATTAAGATATGCATTAAAGACACTGCAAGTCGTGCAACCGAGAACAAACATGCTACTTACAAAAGTAGCCAAAAATTAGTAATTTTGTGCCAACGTGCAAAATTCACTAAAAGTTGATTAATTTTGTGTCAGTTCGCAAAAAATCAATTGTGACCTAATTTTGTGTCAACTCGCAAAAATTAGGTTTTCGCCCTAAAATGGAGCCTACACAAATTCTCAATTCCTATTGGTCGAGACCAAATCTAGGCAAGCTAGGAAACTAGGCTATCATATAGCTAGTAGGAGTAGAATCCTACCAAAAGTTGAAAAATAAGGAAGAAAGAGAAACTGCGACAAAATGTGAAAGTAGCAAGGGAGGCGTGACCGTGCAACTTGGTCGGTTGGTTTTCCCTAGCTGACGCCCCTCCTTGCCGACCGGCCATGCCCCATGTTGCTTTCCGTTTGTCCCTCTTTCCCATTGACCAATCAAATCGCTCCAAAGCTGTAACCAGCACTTTTAATTAAAAGTGGAAGTAGGCTGGTCGACGCGTTTAAACCCTTAAGAAAATAGATCTTGGCCGTCCAAGACAGTCGCAAGTTGATCGCAACCACACAACTTGGTAAGATCCGTTAGCTAATCCTAGATCTTGCAAACATGACTGAACAAGTTCCATGGTACTCACCGACGGGCCCACCTATTCCAGTCAATCGGAACCCTCCTAGCCTATAGGCAGTATCCCCGATCGCTAGCCAAAGTAGGCTAGTCGCGTGATTCAAAATGGGCTTTTAATAAGGTTGAGACGACCCATGGCAGTATTAAATCCATCGTGGTCGTCCAACTTAGCTAGCCTAATTGGATGGCTTAGCCTCTATTATAGGCGACCAATGAGGTGCTGATACACTCACCGGCGACCCGCCTTTGGCCTCGACTAATCGCATTGCTCCCAGCCTCCAAGTAGCGCCTCAAACCGATCACCCAAAGTAGGTTAGTCGCGCCACTCATAAGAGTCTTAAAAAGGTTAACGATAATCAATTACTGCCACAAATCATCACAACCATCCAACTTGGCTAGATAATTTGACCGTCTTAGATCCAATCTTGGGCAACCAACGGGACACCATGATTGCTGTCAGCTGCTCCTATTCTCCATGGGCCGGTCACGCCATCTTTAGTTGACTTGTTTGGCCGCACACCGTTTGACCAAAGAAGGTTGGTCGCGCTCCTAACAGCGACGCATCTGTAGATGGTGGATTTTCGACAAACGCTAAAATCGTAAAACCATAATCTTACATATTCCTAATCCAGCAATCATATGAGTATTGAGGCTCATGTATCACATTGAAGCATAAAAGCTCATGCCACAAGAACCTATGACTGAGTATATTGTCTCTCAGAGCATACATGAATATGCAGTCTCTCAGCTGAGGCAACGACACATTTCATGAATACTGAGCAATTTCAGTAAAGCACTTTATATAGAATCGAACAATTAGACGACTCCTAGACAGCTTGCCTGCTAGTATAGAGCAATAACGTCTTCAGGATGTAACAATGTTTTCCCTGACTATATAAAAGAAATATGACTCGTCAACAAGCTCATATTGCTCAATTATTGAATAATTAATGCTCCTAGACAGCATGCCTGCTAGTGTAGAGCCATCAATTAATTATTTCTAGTCATTAAATTCATTAACTGAAACTAGAAAATATTCTACATTTTTCATAATATTTCATTACTTCAATTCATGGTTCTTCCCAGCAGAATTTCATGGGCAAGTGATAAATATTCAACATACGGGAAACTGAGCCGCTATCGAGTAAGCCCGGGCCAAAATGGTGCAAGTGTACTCAGCAATAATGCACTAACGAGCACTTGAATGCACGAACAAGCATTCAAAAATACGAAGGAACGATGAACCTGTGCAAAATAGGAAGAAAAATAATAATAATAAAATATTAGCTAAGGCGCCAGGGGACTGGGTCCACCGATCGGCCAATCATGTCGTGGCCGGTCCCACGCCTATTTCTTTATTTTATCATTTATATTATTTTTCCTTGATCTCATGAAAAACTCCTTCATTTGAACAAAATTCCTTCGTTTGAGGAAACACCTCAGTTTCATGGTGTTTCCTTCACATCAAGGAAATAATGTAAAATTAGGAAAGCTGTCATGGTACTGGGTCTACTAGCCGACCGGCTATGCCCTAGTTGTGGTACGTCCCACACCTTACGGTTCCTTACTATTTTGTTATTTATTATTTCCTTCATCTCATGAAACTCCTTAATTTCATGATATTTCCTTCAAATCAAGAAAATAATATAAAATTAGGGAAGAGTCACGAAACAGGGCCACTAGCATGCCGACCATGCCCTAGCCATGGCCGGCCCCACACACCCCTTATTATTATTATTATTATTATTATTATTATTGTTTCCTTCATCTCATGGAAACTCCTTCACTTTAAGGAAACTTCTTTGTTTCAACAAACTCCTTGATTTCATGGTATTTCCTTCAAATCATGAAAATAATATAAAATTAGGAAAAGTGACATGGGACCGGGCTTATGAAGTTCCTCAGTTTGAGCAAAAACCTTGATTTCTTCATATTTTCTCAAATGATTGCTCAAACACGCATCAGAAAATATCAAAATTCTCAGGACTGCGGCGTGGACACTATGGTGACATGAGCATATTACCTTGACCGACCAAGGTTGGCTCTTTGGCTTGCAAGAGGCCGGTCCCACACATTTTCATCATTTGACCTAATTTGTTCACATTAGGTTTAAACTCTTCCAAACAACTTGGAATTTCATCAAACGATCGTCATGACCAACCAGGACCAGTTCCACGACCCCTTGGTCGGTCTCTCATTCTTCATAATTAGGTTTTATTGCCTAATGCTCAGATGAGCATTATTTTAATGAATGATTAAACCATCATTTAATCATCCTTTCACCAACTGGTCTTCAAGAGACTTTGATATTTGCTCACTCGAGCATCTGGGCGCTACATGGTTGACCCATCATCCCATGTAGTCGGTCCCTCCTTCACTCCATGGTTGTATTTCAATAAATCATCGATTGATCAGCAATTGATCAAAATTAGGATTTTGAATACAAAGTTCATAATTCCAAATTCAAACTCTAATAATTTTGCATTGATCCCATGATCAACATTTTAATTGATTATGCTCGGTCCAGTTGCCAGTATTTTAAATTAATATTTCATTTGGTCCAGCTACCAATAATTCATCAAACGAGCAACATTTGCTCAGATGAGCAATATTTGCTCAGACTAAGGAATATTGATTCAACTACCAATATTCAACAATTCATCGAATTAGCAATATTTGTTCACCTTAACTATCAACATTCATTCGACAATTGTACCTCTGTCTCGACAGACACGTTCAATGAATGAGTCTTAGAGCTTCTGCAAATCATGTTCAACTCAAAAATACAAAGACTCATCGTTTCATCAAGTCAACAACTGTCTAATTAAAATCAGGAGACATCAATCCTGTCACATGGGGGATATCAACTAGGGTTTTGGTCTGCCGGTCTACGACACGTGTGCTCATACACACGATGAGAATGTGAGTAATTCGTGCAAGCAGTTGGAGGAGTTAGCAAAGTAGTGGGTGGAAATCAACCAAGTCTCCGCACGATGAGAAACTGGTTTTGACACGATTTCCCACTTCCCCACTCTTCGACCCCAGCAACTGTCACACTTCATGGGATCAAGGTGTCTACAGTTCTTGCAATATAAATAGGTCTCTCAATCATGATTGAAACAACAGACACAACAAGAGAGCAAAAAAACTCAGCGTCTGAACAATTACTCTCAACAGAGCAAATTCAATGAATCAGAACTTATCTTATTTCTTCACGCAGAATACACAACACACCTACAAATTCGATCACCATTGATATCACACATTTCTCAGCTTCCCTCCTACAGATCGACCCATCCTCTCTTATGACCGAATTGACTCTGGAACAGCGATTGTCTTGGTTTAGGCCGGAGTCCTACAGATTGATCTCTCGAATTCAAAGCACTCCCTTTTTGCAGTGCATCTATGTGAGGTTAGACAGTTTGCTCGGTTCAAGGAGTTTCCTCCGCACGGTCGTCTCCTCAATTCCTTAAAAACCAACAACTCGTTTTGCCCCATCTACAACATAGACAAATTTGAGTTGCTTGCTTAACAACGATGCTTTACATGCATAAAATGTAAATGGTATTTTATAAATATTGATTTCACGATTAATTTAATTATTTAACCTAAAAGCATTGTATGTTATTTTTTGAGCACTGGCCTACGACAAGTCTCATTCTTACGACTTGACTTGTTACATATGACTACTTACCGCCTAGCTTGCGCGTGATTTGTCGAAATAATCAGGTCTTGCCAGCAAGACCCACTCAGGACTTGTTCCACTTTTCATGTAACTTGATCCATATTTTCTACAAAAATGCTCGAGACATCAAACATTTCACAAAATAGGGGATGCTTATTAGGGTATTGGTCTGGCGGTTTACAGCGTGCGGCGTGCAACACGCCCATTATGAGAAAGTGTCAGGAAAGGCGAGCAGTTGATGGCAGTAGAGGAGTAGTGGGTGTAAAACCGACCAGTATTTCCTTCGTCATAGGGACATGGTTCTCACCATTTTACATGATCCCCACTTCTCTACCACTCAACTATCTCCACTTTCTACAAGATCTGTGTGTTCAACTATGACTTGTATAAATAGATTTTCAATGTATTTAAACAAAAATACAAGAATTTGGGTTATCAACACAAGTGTAGATGGTGGATTTTCGATAAGGGCTAAAATCGTAAAACCATGATTATACATGCTCCTGATCCAGCAATCAGATGAGTATTGAGACTCATGTCTCTCATCGAAGCGTGAAAGCTCATGCCACAAGAATCTCTGACTGAGAATACTGTCTCTCAGAGTGTATATGTAGATGTGTAGTGTCTCAGCTGAGGCAACGGCATATCTCACGAATACTGAGCAATTTCAGTAATTACTCCTATATAGAATCGCAAGATTGGACGGCTCCTAGACAACTTGCTTGCTAGTATAGAGCAATAACGTCTTCGGGATGTAACAATGTTTTTCCTGACTATATAAAAGAAATATGATGCTTCAACAAGCTCATATTGCCTAATTCCTGAATAATTAATGCTCCTAGACGATCATACTAGTATAGAGTCATCAATTAATTATTCCTAAATTACCAGATTCATTAGCTGAATCCCTGGAAAATATTCTACATTATTCATAATATTTCGTTACTTCAATTCATGGTTTTTCCCAGCAGAATTCCATGGGTTAGTAATAAATATTCAACGTACGGGCATCTGAGCCACTATCGAGTAATCCCCGACTAAAATGGTGCAAGTGTACTCAGCAATAATGCACTAACGAGCACCTGAATGCGCGAACGAGCATTCCAAAATACGAAGGAACGATGAACCTATGCAAAATAGGAAGAAAATAATAAATAATAAAATATTAATCAAGGCGCTGAGGGACTGGGCCCACTGGCCGACCGGTCATGCTGTGGCCAGTCCCAGTCCCACGCCCAATTTTATATTTTATCATATTTTTATTATTTTCCTTGATCTCATGAAAATTCCTTCATTTGAACAAAATTCCTCTGTTTCAAGGAAACTCCTCAGTTTTATGGTGTTTCCTTCACATCAAGGAAATAATAAATAATTAGGAAAGGTGTGCGGGACCAAGCCTACTAGCCGGCCGGTCATGCCCTAGTTATGGCCGGTCGCACACCTTGCATTCCTTATTATTTTATTATTATTTCCTTCATCCCATGGAATTCCTCGATTTCATGATGTTTCCTTCAAATCATGGAACTAATACAAAAAATTACATAAAATTAGCGAAAACTCACGGGACCGGGCCCTAGCCGGCCGGTCCCACACACCCTTATTTTATTATTATTATTTTTATTTGTTTCCCTCATCTCATGGAAACTCCTTCACTTTAAGGAAAACTCCTTTATTTCAACAAACTCTTTGATTTCATGATATTTCCCTAAAATCGTGAAAATAATATAAAATTAGGAAAAGTGCCATGGGACCGGGCTCATTGGCCGGCAGGCCATGCCTTGGACATAGCCGGTCCCACACTTCATGATTCCTTAATTTATTATTATTTCCTTCATCTTATGAAGTTTCCTCAGTTTCAGCAAAATCCTTGATTTCTTCATATTTTCTCAAAATGTTGCTCAAACGCACATCAGAAAATATCAAAATTCTCAGGACTGAGACACAGACACTTTGGCGACGTGAGCATATTACCTTGACCGACCAAGGTTGGCTCTTTGGCTTGCAAGGAGCAGGTCCCACGCATTTCCACAATTTGACCTAATTTGCACAATTGTACGTATTAGGTCCAGAATCCTTCCAAATAACTTGGAATTCATAAAACGATCGCCAGTCGATCCTGTGACCAACTAGGGCCGGTTTCATGACCCCTTTTCCGGTCCTTCATCTCTTCATAATTTATTAGGTTTTATCACCTAAGGTTCAGACGAACATTGTTTAAATAAATAATTAAACCAGTATTTAATCATCTTTTCACCAACTGGTCTTCAAGAGACTTTGGTATTTTTGTTCACTCGAGCATCTGGACGCTACATGGTCGATCCATCATCCCACATAGCTGGTCCTCCTTCACTCCGAAGTTGATTTTCAATAAATCATTAATTGATCGAATTAGGGTTTCGAGTCTAAGGTTCATAATTCCAGATTCAAACGCTAATAATTTTACATTGATCCCATGATCAACATTCTTTATTAATTATACTCGGTTCAGTTGCCAGTATTTTAAATTAATATTTTATTTGGTCCTGCTACCAATAATTCATCAAACGAGCAACATTTGCTCAAATGAGCAATATTTGCTCAGACTAAAGAATATTGGTTCAACTATCAATGTTCAACAATCCATCGAATGAGCAATATTTGCTCACCTTAACTATCAACATTTACTTGAGAAACATACCTCTGTCTCAACAGACACGTTCAATTCATGAGTCTCAGAACATTTGCAAATCACGTTCGACCGATACAAGGACTCATCGTCCCATGAAGTCAGCAACTGACTAACTAAATACACGTCTGCCCTTGCAGACTCCACAATCACGAGACATCAATCGTGTTACATGGGGGGATATTAACTAGGGTTTTGGTCTGGCGGTCCACGGCACGTGTGTTCATACACACGATGAGAATGTGAGCAAGTCGTGCAATCAGTTGAAGGAGTTAGCAAAGTAGTGGGTAGAAAATCAACCAAGTCTCCGCACGATGAGCAAATGGTTT
Organism: Papaver somniferum; assembly: GCF_003573695.1. Classification (NCBI taxonomy): domain Eukaryota; kingdom Viridiplantae; phylum Streptophyta; class Magnoliopsida; order Ranunculales; family Papaveraceae; genus Papaver; species Papaver somniferum. The sequence continues at coordinate 79,503,069 of NC_039366.1, forward strand.
TAACACGATTTCCACTTCCCCACTCTTTGACTCCAGCAACTGTCACACTTCATGGGATCAAGGTGTTTACAATTATAGCAATATAAATAAGTCTATGAATCATGATTGAAAGGAGGAAAATCTTTCGTCAAACAAAAAACACGAGATTAACAACTCAACGTCTGAGCATTTACTCTCCACAGAGCAAATTCAATCAATCAGAGCTTATTTTATTTCTTTACACAGAATACACAAGTGTGGATGGCGGATTTTCGACAAAGGGTAGAATTGTAAAACTATACTCTAGATTCGGCAACCGGATGAGTATTGAGACTCATGTCTCTCATTAAAGCATGAAAGATCATGTCATAAATCTCTGACTGAGAAGGATGTCTCTCAGATTACGTGTAGATGTGTAGTCTCTCAGCTGAGGCCACGGCACATCTCATGAATACTGAGCAATTTCAGTAATTACTCCGAATCCGACAATCGGATGAGTATCGAGACTCATGTCTTTGTGCATGAAAGCTCATGCCACCTCTGATGGAGAAAGTCTCTCAGAGAAGATGAAGATGCGCAGTCTCTCAGCTGAGGCCATGACACATCTCATACTGTATAGAATCGAAAGATCGGGCAGCTCCTAGACAGCATGTCTACTAGTATAGAGCGACAACTTCTTCGGGATGTAACCAGATTTTCCCCGACTATGCAAGAGGAATATGACACTCCAGCAAGTTCATATTGCTCAACCCTCAGATAATTAATGCTCCTAGACAGGAAGCCCTTCTAGTATAGAGCCAGCAATTAATTATCTTAAATCGTCTGAATATCCAGCAATATTCTACGAGCCATCGTCTGAATATCCAGCAATATTCTACGAGTCGTCAATTAATCGCCTGAATATTCAGCAATATTCTACGCTTCCTCGTTATATTTCGTTACTTCAATCTGCGGTTCTTCCCAGAAAAATTCCACAGGTTAGTAATAAATATTCAACTGAACAGGCATCTGAGCATCGAATAAGCCCTGACAAAAATTTTGCAAGTGTAATTAGCAGATAATGCACAGACCATCATTTTGAATGCACGAACGAGCATTTCAAAAATATGAACGAACGAGGAACCTATGCAAAATAGGAAGGGAAAATAATAATAATAAAATATTAAACAAAAGCGCTAGGGGACTAGGCTCACCAGCCGTCCATTCATGCCGTGACTAGTCCCGCGCCCAATTTTATATTTTACCATATTTTTACTATTTTCACGATCTCATGAAAATCCTCTCGTTCGAGCAAATTTCCTTTATTTCAAAGAAATTATCTAAATTACATGATTTTATCAATAAATAATAAAATTAGGGAAAGGTGTCGCGGGACCGAGCACCAGCAGGCCATGCCTTGGCCGTGGCCGGTCCCACACCTCACGTCTCCATTATTTTGTTATTTCTCTCAAATTATGAAAATTCCTTGATTTTATGAATTTTCCTAAAATCATGAAAACTACCTAATTTCATGTATTTTTATCTAAATCACATGATTTTATCAAAAAATAATAAAATTAGGGAAAGGTGTTGCGGGACCGTCGGTCGGCCGGTCATGCCTTGGCCATAGCCGGTCCCACAACTCACGTCCCAATATTTTATTATTCCTTCTCAAATTATGAAAATTCCTTGATTTTATGAATTTTCCCTAAAATTACCTAATTTCATATATTTTCTCTAAAATCATGGAAAATATTAAAAAATTAGGAAAACTTGTGGGAACGGGTTCTAGCCGGCCGGCCATGCCCTAGCCGGTCCCACACGCCCATTATTTTATTATTATTTGGTCATTTGTTTCCTGATTTCAACAAAATATCTTGGGACATGCCACGGCCATTCCCGGTCCCACACTCCCATTCCCTATTTTATATTTTAATTTATGTCTCTCATCTCATGGAAGTTCCCTAATTTCGCCAAACTCTCCAGTTTCATGGAATTTCCCTTAAATCAGAGAAAAATACATAAAATACATAAAATCACATAAAACTGGGAAAAACATGTGGGACCGCGTGTCAGCCGGCCGGCCATGCCCTAGACGTGGCCGGTCCCACACCTTGTGATTCCTTGTTTATTTATTATTTTCATCATCTCATGTATTTTTTCCGGTTTCAGCAAAACCATGGATTTTGCATATTTTCTCCAAATGTTGCTCAAACGTGCATCAAAAAATATCAAAATTCTCAGGACTGAATCACGAACACTATGGTGACACGGGCACATCCCCTTGACCGACCAAGGGTGACCCTGAGGCTTGCAAACAGCTGATCCCGCATGTTTTAATGATTTTAACCTAATTTGCTCAGTTGCTCATATTAGGTTCGAACTCTTTCCAAACAATTGGAAGTTCGCTCAAACGACCATCTACTGGTCCCACGACCATCAAGAGCCGGTCTCATGACTGTTGTAAAAATTATGGAGAGACCGGGGCTAGGATTCCACCATTGGTCGATATTAGTGATTTAATAAAACAATAATTATGCAACTCAACATTCAAATTGATTCTAATAGTATTGCCTAGACATGTAGATTTTAAAAAGAATAGATGTTAATCCAAGCATAGAATATCAAAACCCTAAAGCAAGCATATTCTATCAAGAGAAAATACACCTAATTAATTAAAAAATCATATAATCAAGTTTTAATTCAAAGCAAAAATCATAGTAGAGTTGTTATAATTAATTAAAAATAGAAATGTATCATACGGCTTCCTCCATAGCCCCAAGGATTGGGGTCTAGCTTCGCATATTGGAAACACACTCAGAATAATTTTTCATTGCTCAAAAGTTTTTACAAGTGATGAAATGGGAGAAAATAATGATTAAACCGGGTTTTCTCTAAACGATCCCCAAACTCTCCATCCCCCCACTGATACCCAAGACACTCTTATTTATACTGTGAAGCCAATCTTAGGTCGACAATCATCTCAATTACTCCAAAAGATCTTTGCAGTTAATGAAAGTATTTCACGGGAATATTTCCTCTCCATTTTCACACGTCTTCTGAGTTGTATGGTATATCAAAATCTTCTCATTTAATTGAGCCAAATAATGAAGAGAATATCTTCAATTAATTCCGTGAATAACTCCTTCTCTGTTTTCGAAAATATCCAAAAGTATATGATTTCCTTCCATTCAAGACACGTACAAAATCTTACTGTCGTGGTAAGAAGATAATCATGTCTTAAAGACACAAATATCCCCATAATATCATGATCAGAATCTCACACAGTTGAGATTTCTTTTCCCGCCAAATATCTTTCCCGTGAAGAAGAAGAAGATGGGTGCCCCTTATCCGGTCCTGGGGTGCGAATAACAGATGCCATGAGGGGTGTCTTTGATTAGCTGATTGGGTGCAAATATCCTTTGGGTACCCCTTATCATTTGGGCACCCCTTATCCAAAAGTGAGAGTCCGAATAACACGTTCCTTCCGGTGCTTTAGACGACTTTTCGAGCCGATATTTCTAAGAATGTTTATTTCCAAAAATACCTAAAAACACATAAAATACCATAATAAGTACAAAAATCGAGTACCAACAATACATGAAATTAAGGACAACGTAGACACAAAAATGTGTCTATCAAATACCCCCAAACTTATTATTTGCTAATCCTCGAGCAAAACTAATCTAGAAAATAAAATGACTACACTTAGCACGTGCAGCAAGCCGTTAAACCTCTAGGTGGCCCTAGCGGTGGAGTGTTGTCTCTGGAGGGTTTACCAGAGGTGTACCCGCAAAACCTTTACTCCAGACCCTAGCTATCTACGCATTACCTTGGAAGGCACTAAAGAATCTCCTTGGTTGGCATACAATCATTGACTATAGGAGGAAGTACCCTGATGCGAAATTCCAATTGTTGTACACGAGTTTGCACTCAAGCATACTAAAATTCATATAAAGTGACAGAGCTCTACTCAGATAGTTTCTGGACATCACAAACCGGAGTCAACCAATCACATGGATAGATTAAGAAGATGGATGTAGAGAAAAACGTAGATGATGTTAACTAAGGTGAACCTATCCTAATGGACTGAGATACTGGTCTGGACTAATATCAACACACCGGCATATACAAGGGAACCAGTGGTCGATAATCCTAACTCTAGGTCAACTCAGCTGGCATATACAAGGGTACCAGTGGTCGACTTTATTGTATTTATTCCGGTTGGTCTGGTGGTCTGGTCTCAATTTTTTTTTTTTTGATCTCAGTCACTCTATTTCACCCTAGCAATGGTAAAAAGAAAAAAAAAACTGATCAGGATTCTTTCGATGTTTCCATCACGAGGATATGGTGAAACTACCATGTTTTCTTTTTTTCTAACACCTGAGCTCTGTGCTTTTATGAATAGACTCTTCTAGATGTTTCCATCTAATCAGATTGGTTCCTCAACTCCTACAACCAAAATGCTTCCATCCACTTAGATTGGTTAGTGCCATCCTTAATAAACATAAATTTCTAGGCTCTGGAGTTTATTTATTGCAGCTAACAAAAAGTTTCTTCCCCACCCCAAACTTAAATCTAACATTGTCCTCAATGTTCTAAAAATGAAATTAAAAGCATGAACAAGGAGAAACTGTTACCACTTGAGGAAAAGAAACAAGGAAGGATATTACCGTGTCGCATGAGCGCGGGTGCCTCCCAGTAAATGCTAAATTTAAAGTCTCTAGCTAGACATCAAATACCTCAAAAAGGATTGCCACCTCCCAAAGTCGTATACCAATAGTCGAAACAATTGTGGGTCCACAAGACCAAATAGAGCTAACACAAATATGAGACAACAACACTGGTTCAGAAAAATGAAAAGAAGGAGCACATCCTCGTCTAAGGTTTCTGTCAAGACAACTGGGTTTATCTGGGTAGCATAATTGAGCTTCTTATGTGTATCTTGATAAATAGATTCATCCGAAAAACGGGTCTCTAATACCTGAGTTACCTCCTGGACAGTATCAGGTGGATCGGGTTGCGGAGTCTGAATAGACTCAAGTGATATCTCAGATGCACAAAGCTCGAGTCCCAAGTTAGGGACTCTAATTAGGGATACGTGACAATCATAAGAACCATCACTACCCCCAAACTTAGGGTTTTCACTACTCACAGACAAACCTCTAACTATTGCTTGAATTTCCGGATCTTCAGAGTCCTTAAAATACTCAAGAGATTCTTCCAATTCTCCACCCCCAATCTTATGGTTATCATTACTCTCAGAAAGACCTAACACTATTGCCTGAATTTCAGGGTCCGTAGAGTCTTTAAAATACTCAAGGGCTTCTTCTAAAGATTGATCACACATCTGGTCTAAGAGAATGGTTTCCTCAAATTCATCTAAAGAATCTCCCAATAGAGTATCATGCCAATTATCCTGAACTAAATCCTGAACTAAAGTGCTAATCATATTCACTTCTTCTAATTCATCATTCTCAGAAGGTTGTCTAGTAACATTAAAGACATTTAGTTCAGTGGTCATATTACCAAAGGATATGTTCATAAGTCCGGTTCTACAGTTGATGACAGCGTTAGCTGTGGCTAAAAATGGGCGACCTAAAATCACCGGGATTTGAGCACTTGGGTCCTGAACTGGCTGGGTGTCTAAAACAACAAAATCCACTGGATAAATAAACTTATCAACCTCAATCAGAACATCCTCTATGACACCACGAGGGACTTTGACAGACCTATCAGCTAATTGTAGTGTCATTTTGGTCGGTTTCAACTTACCAAGACCTAGCTGGGTGTATACATGATACGGGAGTAAGTTAACACTAGCTCCTAAGTCAAGTAATGCCTTATCGACAGTGTGGTTACCAATTGCACAAGATATGGTAGGGCATCCAGGGTCCTTATACTTAGGGGGTGTTTGGTTTAGAAGAATTGAACTTACTTGACCAGCTAAAAAGGCTTTCTTATGAACATTAAGCTTACGCTTTCTTGTACAAAGATCTTTAAGGAACTTGGCATAAGCAGGCATCTGCCTAATTGCTTCTAATAAAGGAATGTTGATGTTCACCTGCTTAAATATTTCCATTATCTCGTTGAAAGTTGACTCCTTCTTTGTTGGGGTTAACAACTGAGGATATGGGGCTCTAGGCACAAAGATAGTCCTATCAGGAATTTCTTGGGACTCCTTAGAAATTGTTTCAGTTTCCTCAGTTATGGGTTCCTCTTGGGAAGTAGAGGGTGGAACTACAGTATGTTCACTAGGCATGGCTACCTTATTGTCTACTGTTTTACCGCTCCTGAGGGTTTTTATCGAGTTCACATGGTTTGATGATTCCTCACCAACTAAAGATATTTGATGGACCCCCCTAGGATTGGCTTGAGTTTGACTAGGAAACTTACCTTCTTCTCTCTCACTTAAATACTTAGCTATTTGGCCGACTTGAAGTTCTAATTTAGCAAGAGTCTGGGAATTATCCTTATGGTTCTGCATGGTTTCTTGTTGAAAGCTAAGGTGGTTAGCTGATAACATATCATGGTTCTTTACTAACATAGTAAGAGCTTCTTCTAAGGTAGAGATCTTTTTCTCAGAAGTGTTCTGAAACTGGGTTTGACCTGAAGGGTTCTGAGTATAACCAAAACCTGGGGGAGGCTGAGTATTACTAGGCTGACCTTGATTCTGGCCCTTGGACCAAGAAAAATTAGGATGGTTTCTCCAACCAGGGTTGTAGGTCTCTGAGTATGGGTCAAACTTCTGACGGTTCTCGAACCTAGCATTGTTATAGACAGCATGGGCTTGCTCTTCACTAACATGACCTTCCCAAAACGAGTTATTGGGTTCTACTCCACAACTAGAGACTTGAGAGGCTCTAATCCTATCATCAGTTTCAACAAGAACCTATGTTTAGGCTGATTCAATTCCAAAGCTTCTAACCTTCTAGACAAAGCAGCAAACTTAGCATCTGACCCGAAGCTTGTATCTACCACATTGGTGCTACTTCTATTGACCAAGAGTCTTTTAGGGGGTTCAACACAAGACTCCCACTGTTGGGATTTTTCAGCAATAGCTCCTAAGAAGGTAAAAGCATCATCAGCATTTTTATTAGTGAACTCACCAGCGCACATAGACTCGACCATGGCTTTGGTAGAATAGTCTAAACCATTATAAATAATCTCTACAAGTTTCATCTTATCAAATCCATGGTGAGGACACTGGGATAGGAGATCATTGAATCTCTCTAAAAACCTATAGAGAGACTCTCCCTCTTGTTGCACACTAGCACTAATTTTCTGCCTAACAGCTGCAGTTTTATGCTTAGGGTAGAATTTCATATAGAAAGCAGCAATAAGTTCCTGCCATGTTTCAATGGATTCAGATGGTAGGTTGTTCAGCCAGGTCTTGGCTTTATCTCTCAAGGAAAAGGGGAACATCTTAAGTTTCAAAACTTCATCAGTAAGGTCTTTTATTCTAACTGTCCCACAAATTTCCTCAAAGTCCCTAATATGAAAATAAGGGTTCTCATCATCTTTTCCTAAGAATATAGGGATCATCTGAAGAATACTAGGTTTTATCTCGAAATTAGCTATATTGGCTGGCAATTTAATGCACGAAGCTCGGTTGGTCCTAGTTGGGAACATGTAATCTTTCAAAGTTGTCATCGCTGGCACAGCTGAAGTACTAGGGGTACTTTCTTCACAGAGAGACAGATTCTCAAAACTGAAGTTTCCAAAAACGGGGCTCTCAAAAGAAGAGTCTTCGAGCTCCCCGCCTTCACAAGAAGAACTACTAGGTTTATCACTAATCAAACGACCTAGAGTGTTTCTTTTCCAAGCCCGCTCTCTAATAACCTCGGGCATACACTAGAAAAAAAAAGAAAAAGAAAAGTCCTAAAAGGAAGGGAAGTTCTATGCAAAACAACAAGGCTGACTTCACCACAACAAACCTACTGATTTCTAGCAAACAAAACATGATGGCTCCACTTAGATTGTTTCTAGACCAGCTTCTAATCCTTCGAAAGGGAATTCGTTACAATTTAAGCAAACCCCTCTGGAATCAATCCGAGTAAAAGTAAGTTGAATAGAGGCGAGGGAAGTTGCGTGGAGCTTTGATACTCAAGGCCTCACGGCATTACAAGGCGGCGCAGTCACGCATTCAACTCACAAAAACCATCATGAACTTCGAAGTATGCTTAAAAGAGTAACCAATATTTTTCGAACGACTTTCCTATTAAGCTCGTTACCATATAGGTCTCGTTCTAGTCAGTATTTTAAGCTTAGGTTCGCGTTTGGTATCGTTTTCCTAAGGCGGGCAAGAAGAGAACGGTGATGAAATACGAACCCTTATCTTGTATGGCCAGTCCTTGCCCTTTATTAGGAAATTAAAGCAGCCGTATTCAGTTCCTCGACATATATTCACACGAAGGAAGATAGTAACTCGCTGACAGGGGATTCGCGAGTGTTTCAACAAACTTACCTCTCGTTCCAGACGGGGGATGAACCGCTGAAGTCGACTCGGTCCACGACTCCTATGTCATGTATGAACCCGAGGGGCCGAGGCGATATCGCAATCGCCGTCCTTCTCTGCAAACAGTTTAATATTTAATATTATCCTTCCGTAGGGTTTAAAAATAAAAGAATGTCCAAAGTCCAAGTCCACAGTCCAAAAATAAAAAATAAAGTGCAAAAGAAAAAGAAAAGTCTAAAAAAAATAAAAAATAATAATATCTAAAAAAAATAAAAATGTCTCTCTTTTATTTCTCTCTTTTTTTTTATTAAATAAAAAAAATCTTCTTCTTTCGCTCCTTTCGCTTTGCCTTTTACTCTGACTTTAAGTATTCACCAAAAGCTTTGGCAAAATATTCTTTCGCTCCAATTCCAAATTCTGTAAGGAAAAGACAAAAACCCAAAAACGTAAAGAAGAACAAATAAAACCCTAAAAAAGAAAAAAAATCTAAAAACTCTAGCCTAAAGACAAGTCCGAGTCGGCGGCGCCAAAAATTGATGGTTATTTTCAATGATGTTGGAGTAAAAGGTTCGTTGAGACTTGTGAAGGAAGATTTTTTAGACTTAATTTTTATAAATAAAAATAACAAACTCAATTAAAAAGTGTTGTAAAAATTATGGAGATACCGGGGTTAGGATTCCACCATTGATCGATATTAGTGATTTAATAAAACAATAATTATGCAACTCAACATTCAAATTGATTCTAATAGTATTGCCTATACATGTAGATTTTCAAAAGAATAGATGTTAATCCAAGCATGGAATATCAAAACCCTAAAGCAAGCATATTCTATCAAGAGAAAATACACCTAACTAATTAAAATCATATAATCAAGTTTTAATTCAAAGCAAAAATCATAATAGAGTTGTTATAATTAATTAAAAATAGAAATGTATCACTTTGCCGAAACAACGGCTTCCTCCATATCCCCAAGGATTGGGGTCTAGCTCCGCATATTGGAAACACACTCAGAATAATTTTTCATTGCTCAAAAGTTTTTACAAGTGATGAAATGGGAGAAAATAATGATTAAACCGGGTTTTCTCTAAACGATCCCCAAACTCTCCATCCCCCCACTGATACCCAAGACACTCTTATTTATACTGTGAAGCCAATCTTAGGTCAACAATCATCTCAATTACTCCAAAAGATCTTTGCAGTTAATGAAAGTATTTCACGGGAATATTTCCTCTCCATTTTCACACGTCTTCTGAGTTGTATGGTATATCAAAATCTTCTCATTTAATTGAGCCAAATAATGAAGAGAATATCTTCAATTAATTCCGTGAATAACTCCTTCTCTGTTTTCGAAAATATCCAAAAGTATATGATTTCCTTCCATTCAAGACACGTACAAAATCTTACTGTCGTGGTAAGAAGATAATCATGTCTTAAAGACACAAATATCCCCATAATATCATGATCAGAATCTCACACAGTTGAGATTTCTTTTCCCGCCAAATATCTTTCCCGTGAAGAAGAAGAAGATGGGTGCCCCTTATCCGGTCCTGGGGTGCGAATAACAGATGCCATGAGGGGTGTCTCTGATTAGCTGATTGGGTGCAAATATCCTTTGGGTACCCCTTATCATTTGGGCTCCCCTTATCCAAAAGTGAGAGTTCGAATAACACGTTCCTTCCGGTTCTTTAGACGACTTTTCGTGCCGATTTTTCCAAGAATGTTTATTTCCAAAAATACCTAAAAACACATAAAATACCATAATAAGTACAAAAATCGAGTACCACCAATACATGAAATTAAGGACAACGTAGACACAAAAGTGTGTCTATCAATGACCTCTTGGTCGGCTCCTCATATTTTCTACATCAGGTTTTATGATTTGTTGCTCACACGAGCATTATTTCAGTAAATGATTAAACCATCATTTAATCATTCTTTCACCAACTGGTCTCAAGGGACTTTGGTATTTTTTGCTCATTCGAGCATCTGGGCGTTATATGGTGAACCCGTCATCCCATGTAGCCGGTCCCGTGTTGATTTGCAATAAATCATCATTTCGGTAAAATTAGGGTTTTGAATCCAGAGCTCTGCAAAAACGTGATTATGTGCAGATTCAAACACTCTGATAATTTTATGTTGATTCCATGATTGATATTCATATTTATTTTGCTCGACCCAGCAGTCAGTAACTTAAATTAATATTTTATTTGGTCCAGCTACCAACAATTCATCAAAAGAACAATATTTGCTCGAACTAGCAATATTCTCTCGAACCGGCAATATTTATTCAATTAGCAATATTTGCTCAGACTAGCAATATTTGCTCAAATCAAAGAATATTGGTTCAACTACCAATATTCAACAATTTAGCAACACAGTTTTGCTCGTCTTAGGTTATGATGATACCTCGTCTCAGCAGACACATTAAATTCATGAGTTTCGAAATATTTGATAATCATGTTCAACTCAGCGCTACATGGACTCATCGTCCCATAAAGTAAGCAACTGACTCCACAATCACGAGATTTCAATCGTGTCACATGGGGGGATATTAACTAGGGTTTTGGTCTGGCGGTCTACGACACGTGTGTTCACCCACGATGAGAATGTGAGCAAGTCGTGCAATCAGTTGGAAGAGTCAGCAAAGTAGTGGGTGGAAAGTTAACCAAGTCTCCGCACGATGAGTAATTGGTTTTAACATGATTTCCCCATTTCCCATTATCTGATTCCAACAACTGTCACACTTCATGGGATCATGGTGTTTTCCACTCCGGCATTATAAAATGTCCCTGAATCCTGATTGAAAAGACAGAAGTTTTCTAACACTCGAACAATATTCGCCAAGACGAGAAATTTCTCATCAAAGTTCATACAGACAATCTTTCGTCTACACGAACTCACATAAATTACTCTCAATTGAGCAAAATTCAATCATTCAGAGCATTTTCACGCTGAATTCACAACACACCTACAATCTCAGATCACCATTGATCTCACGCATTTCGCATCTTCCCTTCTACAGATCAACCCATCCTCTCTTATGACCGAATTGACTCTGGAACGGCCATTGTTCTTGGTTTAGGCCGGGGTCTTACAGATTGATCTCTCGAACTTAAAGTACTCCCTTCTTGCAGTGCATCTGTGTGAGGTCCAACATTCCGCTCGGTTCAAGGAGTCTCCACACGGTCGACTTTTCAATTCCATAAAAACCAGCAAATCATTTTTCACCACTCACAGATTGGCAACCACAGTGGGAGATTAATCTCTCGGTTGCAATCTCACGATTTCACAAGATGTCTGGTTTTAGGTCTGGGTTAGTTACAGGTTCCAACACAAACGACGCTAGTACTAGCAACAACAACAATGAAAATCATGTGCAATGGAAAACACACAAAAACTCTTGCAAGTATACAAGGCCAAGTTTTAGTATAGAGAGTAAGCAAGGGATCAGTCCACAGGGAGTGGGAGCATACGAGAAATTTTCCTAAGCTAGCAATGGAGACAAGGCACTATGTCAGTGAGCAAGGCAAAGTAATATGGCAATTGCAAAGAACCAAAACAGTTAACAAAGCAAAGATGACAAAACAGCATGGAACCAAGGCTGTGAGCCAAGGGCAGGGGTGAGTTTGTGCACTGATTTCAGTGCATAACAGCTACAGATTGCAAGAAATTAAACAAGTAAAACAGGTAAGGAGATTAAACAGGTAAGGAGATTAAACAGGCAAAGATTAAACAGGTAAAGACTAAACAGGTAAGGACTAAACAGGTAAGTGACTGTAAAAGGGATTGTGGCTAAGCTAAGGCTTAGTATCCACCTTGTGTCCTAATCAAACAACATATTTCTAGGTTGAGTTAAAAATCCTATGCATACATCTAGAATGGGAGGAAAACTAATTTGCTCACTAGTTTTCCCCTAGCATTGACTGTCTTTTGACAGAACAATCAATCACAGGCACTATGAGCATTAACCTCTTCCCATTGCTCAAGCAAAACAGGGCAAGGAGTTAACTATCCTAGCAACTTGTCATTTGACAGTGCATAAGGCTTCAACTGAGCCTCAGCCTAATGCAGTTTAGCTCATGCTAAACTTGTGAACAACAATAAACATCATACAGGATAATTCAAACAACACACCCATAACATTCAAAATAATCAACTGTGATAAAGGGACTGAATTTGAAATTGTAATTAAAATTTCTTCAAATGTCTACTGTCTAGTCCAGAGATCCCCTTCTATTACACACCCACCCATCTATTTATACAAACAATAAATTTTAACCTAAAATCCCCCAAAACAGTGAACTAGGGTTCTGACAAAAAGAGAGATTAAATCACCTCATACATTGAAAACTACTCGAGAACTTTCACCCATGCTTCCTTGTCGTCTGCTGATGCTACCCATGCCTTCGATTTATCCTCTAACCTCACCTATTTCATCAACTCCTAACCTAGGGTTCCTGTGAGATGAAACGATTAGGAGGTGATGTAATAAGTGGCTAGAAAAGTAGGTCTAAGTGATGATGGCTCGAGTGGTGATGGTTGAATGATTTGGGGGGGAGAATATGGTGGAGTGATTTGGGGGTAGAAGATGGTGGAGTGATTTGGGGGAGCGTCGCTGTTGCAGAAGAGGGGAAGAAGGAGATGGCTCGATGGGTTTTGGTTAGGGTGCGTTTGGTGTGGGTAATAGGATTAGGTTGCTTAGGTGTTAAACGGGATCATCAAATTTGATGTTTTGTGAAGGGAATCCGTGGGATGATAACTTCTGAAACGGATCTAACGGCGAGATGGAGACAAATTATGAGCGACCGTTGGATGCAAAAATACAACGAAACTAACGGCTCAAGATGGAGTTAGGTGCTGTAGTGTTGGTACGGTGCGTCGAAATCTGATGCATGATGACGCAGCGACCGTTGGATGATGGAATGGATCCAATCTTACGGTTAAGAAGGAAAACGGGTTTGGGTATTGAATTTTGGGTTTAGGATATGGATTTGGGCTTAGGTAATCTTGAGCCCACTTCTTCTTTAAGAACAATTTCTTCCTTTTTAAGCCCATTTTTATCCTTGAGTCTTCCAAACCATTCTTCACTTCTTTTCCGCTAGAGATTCCACCGGCTTTCTCCCGTGTTTGCTCTTTTGGCTCCGCAACTCATCTAATCTTTATTTGGTACCTAAAAATACAAAATTAATTAATAAAAATATTATTCTTGAAACAATGAAATACAGAATATGGGATAAATGTAGAATTAATGCACAAAAGATGAGTTAAATGCCAAGAAAAAATATAGAAATATGCACTTTTTAGCACTCATCAAATACCCCCAAACCTGAATTTTACTTGTCCTCAAGTAAAACAAAACTAAGGAAATCCTACCTATACCACTGTCGCTGGTCTCTCGAATGCATTTAGCGTATGCACTAAGCCTTTAAACACTAAGTGTCCCTAGTGGACGAGTGAAGTCTCGTGAAGGTTTGCTTAGAACGTACCTCCAAAGTTCTAGGTCAAAATATAAGCTCATATTCCATCAAATGTGACATGTGCAAAACAGTTAAGCTCACAGCAAAATGGAGATGTCAATCTAGCTATGTAAGGCACAATCCTAGCACTGATAACAAATAAAGACATGTGATAAGAGTTTAAAGTGTATCTACACATGTGTAAAGAAAGATCGGATGTTATGACTACTAATCACCAAGAGATAGTTTCTCAGGCTAAGAACCGAGGTCGAAATCTAGCTAGCTGTCCGGACTTTACGAGAATTGTGAATGAGTTGGAGGTATTTCACAATTACTGCGTTGTACATCAATGGCATACACCCTCCTTGCTTATTACAATGAAAAAACAAAATGACTCTTTACATGACTCTTATTTACATTGACTACTCTCTTTTATTTTTGGAACAGAGAGGATGGAATTGTATACTTGATTTTTTTGTATTTTTCTGATATTTTTTTCTGAAATATACATCGTTTTTTTTTTTTTTTTTTTTTTTGAAGGAAACACACTTTGATACATAAAAAAACAAAAAATTACATGACACTTGGCAAGAGGTAGCCCTTTTTGATGCACCCAGTTAAATTCGATGGTTGTCTTTCTTAATGTAACCTCCACCTTCTATCCCAACCAACCAAAGAACAAGCTAGTCAAGTTTCGTTCAGTATTCTAAAGTGATTGGCAATCGTGACTTCCATCAAACACCTTGAAGATCGAGGCTATACATGTATTGGTAGATCGTGCGCGTGCAATTTCTTATCACTATGTGAATTGTGCTAGAATCAGGGTGCCTAAAATCTAGACTAAGACTCCTAATAATTACATATTTGCACAAGAGTCAACATTTCAAGGTAAATGAGCTCTATTTTTATGATTTTTTTTTTTTTTTAATTTTTTAATTTGATTTTGATTTTTCAATTTTTTTTTTTGGAATTTTTCAATTTTTCAAAAAGATGGAGTTTTGTTTTCAATTATGGCATATTATCGTGGTATCTACTCTATACCCCCAAACCTGAACTAACATTGTCCTCAATGTTTAAAAATATGGAAGGAATTAAAATACAACATATGGAAAGGGACATGCTGAGTAGAGTAAAAGAGAGAATACCCGATTTCGGCGAAAGCAGAATTAAAACTCCGTTATCCAAGGCAAAACTCCAACATATTCGAAGTCACAATGGATGAGCACAAAATATATACAAAAGGAAATAAAATATTCGACTAACATATTATCTACAAGAAAATTTGGTTTTTAAAGGGATTGGACTTTTTGGGAAAAATTTGGTTTTGTCGGAATGAAAACTTTTTGGTTATTTAGGGAAAGAGTGGACCAGTTTAGTCCACATAGACCGGGTCCCCAGGTTGGTTGTTTCATGTCGGGTGGAAATGGCTCAAGGAATGGCTTTAATCTCTGCCCGTTGACTTTGAAAACGTTCTTGTTGGAAACATCCTCCAGCTCTACAACTCCATGAGGAAAACTGTGCGTACTAGGTACGGACCCTTCCATCTGGAACGCAGTTTTCCTGGAAAAAGATGTAATCGGGAGTCATACAGCAAGACTTTCTGACCAGGAGTGAAGGATTTGCGTAGAATACGCTTGTCATGAAATATCTTCATCTTCTGCTTATATAACCTGGCACTGTCATAAGCCTCATTTCTCAATTCTTCCAACTCGTTAGTTGAAGTTTCCGTTGAATTCCAGCTTCGTCCAGAGAAAAGTTCAGTTGCTTAATTGCCCAATAAGCTCGATGTTCTAACTCCACAGGAAGATGGCACGGCTTTCCATACACTAAACGATAGGGGGACATGCCAATTGGTGTCTTATACGCTGTTCTATAGGCCCACAAAGCAGATTCAATCTTATTGACCAATCTTCCTAGACGGGTTAACCGTCTTTTCTAGAATGTGCTTGATTTCCCTATTAGATACTTCCACTTGTCCACTGGTCTGAGGGTGGTACGGAGTAGCAACCTTGTGAGTTATTCCATACTTGCGTACTAAAAACTCGAAGTGCCTATTGCAGAAATGTGAGCCACCGTCACTGATGATAGCTCTCGGGGTACCAAAACGTGAAAATATGTTTTCCTTTAAAAAGGAAAGTACCACCTTGTGGTCATTTGTTCTGGTTGCGATGGCTTCTACCCACTTGGAGACGTAGTCAACGGCGACTAAGATGTACAACTTGCTGTCAGACATGGGAAATGGACCCATGAAGTCGATCCCCCAAACATCAAAAATCTCCACAATCAGAATAGGATTCAATGGCATCATGTTTCTCCTTGAATGCTTCCTAGTTTCTGACAGCGCTCACAAGCAATACAATATCATAAAGTCTCTAAAACGATGGCCAAAAACCCACACTGCAAGATCTTCGCAGCGGTTTTCTTGGCACTAAAATGCCCTCCACATGCTTGGTCATGACAGAAAGATATCACATCTTTCTGTTCGGTGTTGGGGACACATTTCCTAATGATTTGGTCTGGGCAGTACTTAAACAAATATGGGTCATCCCAAAGGAAATGTTTAACTTCAGCCAGGAATTTAGAGCGGTCTTGTCTCGACCAACGTGAGGGCATCCTACCTGTAGCGAGGTAGTTAACAATATCAGCAAACCAAGGAAGGTCTGAGATAGACATCAGCTGTTCATCTGGGAATGATTCTCTAATCAGCTCAAATTCATCAATAGACTCTAAAGTTAATCTAGACAAATGATCAGCAACCACATTCTCACAACCTTTCTTATCACGGATTTCGAGATCGAATTCCTGTAATAATAGTATCCATCGAATAAGGCGAGCTTTAGCATCCTTCTTGGAAAGAAGATACTTCAAAGCCGCATGGTCTGTGTATATGATGATCTTAGACCCTATCAGATAAGATCTAAACTTGTCTAATGCGAAAACGACGGCAAGCAATTCCTTCTCGGTAGTTGAATAATTGAGTTGGGCATCATTAAGGGTTTTGCTAGCATAGTATATCACATGTGGTAGTCTATCAACTCGCTGTCCTAAAACAGCACCAACAGCATAATCAGAGGCATCACACATAAGTTCGAACGGAAGCTTCCAATCGGGTGGTCGGACTATAGGAGCGGTGGTGAGAAGGGTTTTTAATTCCTCCCATGCCTTCACACAAGCACATCGAAATTGAAGGCAACATCTTTGGAGAGAAGACTGCACAGAGGTCTGGAGATTTTGCTGAAATCTTTGATGAATCGCCGGTAAAAACCAGCATGACCTAGAAATGATCTGATCTCCTTCACAGAGCGAGGTTGTGGTAGATGTTGAATGAGGTCAACTTTAGCTTTATCCACTTCAATTCCTTTTTCTGAGATGATGTGTCCTAGAACTATTCCTGAATTCACCATAAAATGGCATTTTTCCCAATTTAGAACAAGGTTCTTTTCTTTACATCTGGATATCACGAGGGCAAGATGCTTCAAACATTCGTCAAACGAGGAACCAAAAACAGAGAAATCATCCATAAAGATCTCGAGAAAACTATCTATCATGTCAGAAAAAATGCTCATCATGCAACGCTGAAAAGTAGCAGGTGCATTACACAACCCGAAGGGCATACGTCTATAAGCAAACGTCCCAAATGGACACGTGAATGTAGTTTTTTCCTGATCTTCCGGAGCAATGTGAATTTGGTTATAACCGGAAAAGCCATCTAGAAAACAGTAGTGACTGTGTCCAGACACACGTTCTAGCATTTGGTCAATGAAAGGGAGCGGGAAGTGATCCTTCCTTGTTACTGTGTTCAACTTCCTGTAGTCGATGCATACTCGCCATCCTGTGGTTGTACGAGTAGGGACTAATTCATTCTTGTCGTTCTGAACTACAGTAATGCCTGACTTCTTAGGCACAACTTGAATGGGACTAACCCATTTGCTATCAGGTATTGGGTATATGATACCCGCATCAAGTAGTTTCAGGATCTCTCCTTTGACTACATCTCTCATGTTAGGATTAAGTCTCCTTTGCATTTCCCTCGATGGTTTGGCATTCTCTTCAAGGTTAATGTGGTGCATGCAAATGGTGGGACTAATTCCTTTGAGATCTGAGATGGTCCATCCTAAGGCCTCTTTGTGTTCCTTAAGTACTTCTAAAAGCTTACTTTCCTGTTCCGTGTCTAAACATGATGAAATAATGACAGGTAAAGTATCAGAAGAACCTAGGAATGCGTACTTCAACGTACTAGGCAATGTTTTCAATTCAAGCTTGGGTGGCTCAACAATGGATGGAACAAGCTTGGAATCAGAGAGTAAGGGTGGTTCCACTTCATATTTCCTTTCAGTGACGTCCATTTGAGGTACAGATTCGAGCAGAGATAGGACGTCACTACAGTATGCATCATCATAGGAATCTGAGTTAAAGTTCTCCATACATGCTTGAAAGGGTCGACGGATAGAATGTTAGTCAACGAATCTTGTATTAATCCTTCAATCATATTAACTTCATGCACATCATCATCATCAAGATTCACAGGTTGTTGACTAATATCGAACACATTCAATTCTACCGTCATGTTGCCAAAAGACAGTTTCAACACTCCATTACGACAATTAATGATTGCGTTGGACGTAGCCAAGAAAGGACGTCCTAAGATGACAGGAATGTGACAGTCTGGGTTTTGTACAGGTTGAGTGTCTAAGACAATGAAGTCTACGGGAAAATAGAATTTGTCAACCTTGATCAAAACGTCTTCGACCACTCCACGAGGAATCTTGACAGATCGGTCTGCCAGTTGTAGAGTGATAGATGTTGGCTTCAACTCCCCAAGACCTAACTGCTCATAAACAGAATATGGCAGTAGGTTAACACTTGCACCTAGGTCTAATAACGCTTTATTGACCGTGTGTTCTCCTATAGTGCAAGAAATTGTTGGACATCCTGGATCCCTAAACTTGGGTGGAGTTTTGTTCAGAATGATGGAACTCACCTGCTCAGCTAAGAAAGCACGTTTGTGCACATTGAGCTTGCGCTTTTGAGTACACAAGTCTTTGAGGAATTTGGCATAAGCAGGGATTTGCTTGATTGCTTCAAGAAAAGGAATGTTGATGTTGACTCTCTTGAACAGATCTAACATCTCATTGTAATGGGTACTTTTCTGTTGATAGATCAATCTTTGAGGAAATGGGGCAACAGGAGAATGAGTTGGCAAAGGGACATTCACAGCAGTAGAATTGTCAGGCTTTCCAACTTGCTCAGATTCTTTGGTTTTCTGGGGTTGTGGAGACAGCGTGGAATTTGTATCAGATTCATTAGGTTCGCCCACTTTGTTCTCGATGACTTTACCACTTCGGAGGGTGGTAATGGCATGGACTTGATCTGGAGAGGTTTCCTTGCAGGATGAAGAGCCTGTTTGAAATACACTCCTTGGATTTTGTTGGGGTTGGCTCGGAAGTTTACCCTTTTCTCTCTCACCTATGGAATCACAGATTTGACCCATCTTTTGATCAAGACTTTTCTGACTTTGCACCAGACTCTGGAACATTTCCTCTAGGGCGGATAATCTCTTGTCGGTATTGTGTTGTTGAGGATATGATTGTTGTTGAGAGTTTGATTGTTGTTGAGGGTTTCTCGGGTGTTGATAACCTTGATTGTTCTGATATCCCTGATTGTTTTGATAGCTCTGATTGGGTTGAGATGGTCCTCCCTGAGTGGGTCCTTTTGACCATGAAAAGTTAGGGTGGTTTCTCCATCCTGGATTGTAGGTCTGTGAATAGGGGTTATGTTCTTGTTTTTGAAACATGGCATGTGCCTGTTCAAGCCTAGATTCCTGGACTGCAAGCAAATCGGGACAATTTTGGAATTGATGGTTGGGATCGTTACAAGCGGCACATACAGACGAAGCGACATGTTCTCGGAGAGTAGTGGTGGAAGGTTTTGAATTTTTATGTAGTTCTAACTCTTCTAATCTCCTAACTATTGATGCCATGTTTGCTCTTCCCTCGAAATCTGCTTCAATCCTAAAAGCCTTCGCTTCGGATGTAGTCTTTCTGGGTTCACGGATGGATTCCCACTGTTGCGTCTTTTCAGCTACTTCAATCAAGAAGTCCCAAGACGCATCAGCAGTTTTGTCTACGAATAGACCATTACACATCGACTCAACCGTTGTTCGGGTGGACACATCTAGACCTTCATACAAAATTTGCACAAGTCTCCATTTTTCAAAACCATGATGGGGACATTGGAGCAATAATTCATTGAATCTCTCCAAGTATCTAGCTAAGGTCTCACCCTCTAATTGCACAAAGCTATTCAGACTTTGACGAATTGTCGCAGTCTTGTGATTCGGGAAAAACTTTTTGAAAAACTCCTTTATGAGGTCATCCCATGTCATGATGGATTGAGGCTGTAAAGCATAAAGCCAGGCCTTTGCCTTATCTTTCAGGGAGAAAGGAAAGAGCCTTAACTTTAGGGTTTCGTCGGACATTTGAGTGAAACGCAGAGTTCCACAAATTTCCTCGAATTCTCTCACGTGGTGGTACGGGTTTTCATTCTCAACACCTCTAAAAATAGGAAGCATCTGTATTGTGCTCGATTTCAGCTTATAATGGCCATTATCCTCGGGTAGCACAATACAAGAAGGTTGACTGGCTCTAGTTGGGTACATATAATCCTTGAGGGTACGGGGTTCTCCCATTGTTTCGGTTTGATCTGGGCTGTCTACCTCAGAACTCAGAATTTCGATAGGTTCTTCTTGATTAATTCTAACAAGTCTGTTTGTTTGGTCTCTATAGGTCACAGTCATGTCCTTGTAGGTACCTCAACTAACATGTTGGTCAGACAGAGCAATCGGAAACAATTTGGCCCACAAGGATTACGAAGATTTGGTTTTGAATGGGTGTTGGACTAACAAGGGATTTTGGTTTTTGGTTTAAAATTGGGCTTTGGAAAAAAAATTTGAACTAAACCTAGCATAAATTAGCACAACCCATAAAAGAAAATAAAAACAATAATAATAATTAAGACAAGCCCATAAAAGAAAAAGAAAAAGAAAAATAAAAGAAAAATAAAGACAAAAAATAATTACAGTCCCAAAGAAAAAGAAAAAGAAAAAGAAAATAAAGGAAAAATAAAAATTATTACAATCCCAACTAAATAATTAAATTAATTATTACAAGCCCGAATTTGAATTTAAATGAGGCCCAAGTGGGTTAACTCATGGGTTAGGCTTACTTGATTTTTGGAGGGAAGCCCAGAAATAGGCTTTTGGTCCCCTTTTAGTTGCACAGCCCAGTTGGGCTTTAGGATCGTCCTAAGCAGCTCACGCTCAAGCCCAGCAACAACAGGTGGAACAGAGCCCAGCAGCAGCAACAGACTAGGAGCCAAGTTCAGTTGGACGAGCCCAGCAACTTGTTGAGATGCAGCAGCCCAGGAGCAACAGCAGCACAGCCCAGCGGCAGAGATGCACTAGCTTTGGGCTTGGTCTGGCAGCAACAGCAGCTTCCTTGGCCAGGTTCAACAGCAGCAGAAACTCACCAGTCCCAGCTGCAGCAACAGCAACAGACAAGGTTTCAGCAGCAGCAGCAGCTCAGGTGGCCAGCAACACAGTTCTGCAGCAACTCAGTGGCACCTGCAAGTGAACAAGAGTGCAATGATCTCAGACAACTCTGCAATGATCTTGTGCAAAGATTGCAAAAGCAGTGTGCAATGATTGCAAGGCAGAAGCTGCAATGATCTTGACAGAGATGCAATGGTAGATGAAAGACAGCAAAGGAAATCATCAGATGGCAGCACCACTCCCCGGCAGCGGCGCCAAAAACTTGGTGTGCAATGGAAAACACACAAAAACTCTTGCAAGTATACAAGGCCAAGTTTTAGTATAGAGAGTAAGCAAGGGATCAGTCCACAGGGAGTGGGAGCATACGAAATTTTCCTAAGCTAGCAATGGATACAAGGCACTATGGCAGTGAGCAAGGCAAAGTAATATGGCAATTGCAAAGAACCAAAACAGTTAACAAAGCAAAGATGACAAAACAGCATGGAACCAAGGCTGTGAGCCAAGAGCAGGGGTGAGTTTGTGCACTGATTTCAGTGCACAACAGCTACAGATTGCAAGAAATTAAACAAGTAAAACAGGTAAGGAGATTAAACAGGTAAGGAGATTAAACAGGCAAAGATTAAACAGGTAAAGACTAAACAGGTAAGGACTAAACAGGTAAGTGACTGTAAAAGGGATTGTGGCTAAGCTAAGGCTTAGTATCCACCTTGTGTCCTAATCAAACAACATATTTCTAGGTTGAGTTAAAAATCCTATGCATACATCTAGAATGGGAGGAAAACTAATTTGCTCACTAGTTTTCCCCTAGCATTGACTGTCTTTTGACAGAACAATCAATCACAGGCACTATGAGCATTAACCTCTTCCCATTGCTCAAGCAAAACAGGGCAAGGAGTTAACTATCCTAGCAACTTGTCATTTGACAGTGCATAAGGCTTCAACTGAGCCTCAGCCTAATGCAGTTTAGCTCATGCTAAACTTGTGAACAACAATAAACATCATACAGGATAATTCAAACAACACACCCACAACATTCAAAATAATCAACTGTGATAAAGGGACTGAATTTGAAATTGTAATTAAAATTTCTTCAAATGTCTACTGGCTAGTCCAGAGATCCCCTTCTATTACACACCCACCCATCTATTTATACAAACAATAAATTTTAACATAAAATCCCCCAAAACAGTGAACTAGGGTTCTGACAAAAAGTGAGATTAAATCACCTCATACATTGAAAACTACTCGAGAACTTTCACCCATGCTTCCTTGTCGTCTGCTGATGCTACCCATGCATTCAATTTATCCTCTAACCTCACCTATTTCATCAACTCCTAACCTAGGGTTCCTGTGAGATGAAACGATTAGGAGGTGATGTAATAAGTGGCTAGAAAAGTAGGTCTAAGTGATGATGGCTCGAGTGGTGATGGTTGAATGATTTGGGGGGAGAAGACGGTGGAGTGATTTGGGGGGAGAAGATGGTGGAGTGATTTGGGGGAGCGTCGCTGTTGCAGAAGAGGGGAAGAAGGAGATGACTCGATGGGTTTTGGTTAGGGTGCGTTTGGTATGGGTAATAGGATTAGGTTGCTTAGGTGTTAAACGGGATCATCAAATTTGATGTTTTGTGAAGGGAATCCGTGGGATGATAACTTCTGAAACGGATCTAACGGCGAGATGGAGACAAATTATGAGCGACCGTTGGATGCAAAAATACAACGAAACTAACGGCTCAAGATGGAGTTAGGTGCTGTAGTGTTGGTACGGTGCGTCGAAATCTGATGCATGATGACGCAACGACCGTTGTATGATGGAATGGATCCAATCTTACGGTTAAGAAGGAAAACGGGTTTGGGTATTGAATTTTGGGTTTAGGATATGGATTTGGGCTTAGGTAATCTTGAGCCCACTTCTTCTTTAAGAACAATTTCTTCCTTTTTAAGCCCATTTTTATCCTTGAGTCTTCCATAACACATTCTTCACTTCTTTTCCGCTAGAGATTCCACCGGCTTTCTCCCGTGTCTTTGCTCTTTTGGCTCCGCAACTCATCTAATCTTTATTTGGTACCTAAAAATACAAAATTAATTAATAAAAATATTTATTCTTGAAAACAATGAAAATACAGAATATGGGATAAAATGTAGAATTAATGCACAAAAGATGAGTTAAATGCCAAGAAAAATATATAGAAATATGCACTTTTTAGCACTCATCAAATATCTCGGAAACGATTCCGGCCTCCAACACTGACGGTGATGACATTACTCCTCCTCAGCCTGAAGGTCATCCCATGTTCGGTCGACACCCTGAAGAAGTCGGAGGAAATCCACCACTTACCATTGCTGATCTTATCAAAGTGCAGGAGACTCTCGCAAAGAATCAGACTGACATGGATGCTACACAGAAGGAGCTGTCTAATTATCTCAAAACTCTTAATGATAAGATGACAGAGAAGAATCAAGAAAAGGGAAAAGAGAAGGAGAAATCCTCAGAGGTTGATGATCCTGAAGTAATCCCAATCCATACAGTGGATGATGATGAAACTGGCAAAGCTGCAGATTTATCAGCAAAGGAACCATCAAATTTCATTACCCGGGAAGACGTAGAGTGCCTTCTGGAGAACCGTGGAAAAGACAAGACATCACATGTCCATCGTCACCAACCTCCTTATCCTGCCGCTACGCAGAGGATTCCCCTTCCAAAAGGTTACATTTCTCCAACTTTCACTCTGTATGACGGAACTGGCAATGCTCGAGAACATGTCTCTCGTTTCCTCGAAGCCTTGGGAGATCATGAACATAACCATGTTGTTCGCCTCAAGGAGTTTTCAAAATCCTTGAAAGGCAGAGCATACACCTGGTACAACAACATCGCACCGGGGACTATCAACAATTGGGGAGAAATGATCAACGCCTTCTACAAGAAGTACTTTTTCGTTTCAGAGCAAGTCATTCTCTCTGATCTTGGAAGAATGTTCCAGAGGGTCAGTGAGAATCCCAATGATTACGTCAAAAGATTTAGAGTCCAGGCCCTGGACTGTCATGACCCAAATGTCACAGAGCAGCAGCTGGTAAATTTGTGTATCAACGGCATGCTCTCGGTCTACAGAGCTCTACTGGAGAATCTTCGATTCCAGACTTTCTCAGTACTTCACGAAGTCGCGAAGAGATCAGCAATCACTGCACCTGCTCTGTTAGAAAGAGCAAAGTCCACAAAGACTAAGGAATCACGTGACACTCGAGGAAGCAGACACCTGATCAATAAGCAGTACAACCTTCAGTCCTCTACAAACGTTGTTGCAGAAGGGATCAAGCGCAAGGCAGAATCCCCGAACAAGCATGCTGCAGCTCTTCCAGAGACGCAAAAGAAGGAAAAACCAGAGACACATGCTCCTGGCCAACGCACAGATACTCCTGATGATGCACCTGATTTTCCTCTCCCCATTGGAGAAGTGCTCGAACTATTAGACGCCTGGATCCAAGATGGTGCAATCAAATTGCCATACGTCAGGAGAGACCCAACTGAGGAAGACATGGAAAATCCTCGTTACTGCCGATTCCACAGGTTCGTCAATCACCCCACAAGTAGCTGCAAAGTTTTGAAACACATATTCAGAGAAAAGGTTGAGTCAGGAGAACTTAACCTTGGAGCCGAAGGAGTACACAAAGATCCTCTTCCTGTCAGGACTTTCTCTATTTCTGAAGCACCAGTCAAGGAAGCAGTTCAGTCATTGATAGAGCATGTTTGCGAATTGCTCCATCTATCAAAAGTACAAATAAGAGACATGTTCACAGCTTTGAACCACATAGTGTCTGGAAAACGCCTACTGATTCTAGAAGTACCTCATGAACCATCAGCCACCGACAAAGAAATGCATGACTGGGGACTGCTCACCACCGTGCATATTAAAGGAAATGAATTCAAAAGAGAATTTGTTGATGTCGGCACCGCCGTCAATATCATCCCTTTGAAAACTCTCAGAGCTGCTGGCATTACTCGACAAGAGGCTACTCATGCTCCCATAGCAATCAGAGACCACGAAGGAATCTCCAGATATGCATACGGCTTCATCATTCTCAAAGTCACAGAGAATTTGGTCTGCACTGAGACCAAGTTTTACATAATTCGAGAAGATCCTGGATATGACATGATCCTTGGAAGAACTTGGATTCATGCTGGAAGGGTAACTTCAAAGCTTTCAACACACTCTGTCACCGACAAAGACTCCAAGTCAGAAGAAGAAGTAGAGGACGTCCCACCGTTTGAGCATCTGGAGGAAGTAAAAACCTTGATGGGACTTATGCAATAACCTGGGGAAAATCCACATACCTTTGTCAAGAGGTTTCGATCTCAGGCAAGTCTTATTCCTCTTCATGCTCTAATATTACCAATGTTCAAATATGATGCTTTGATTCAAGGACTTCTCCCTATAAACAGTTTAGCAATTACCAAAAGTTATGAATGGACAACTTCACCCCGCCAATATTATACCCAATGGTTGGGTTCAGAGCTTCTCCAAGTCGGTCATTCTATCAAGAGGTTTATTGCTGAAGACCTGGCTAAGCACGACAGACAGTATGCTGGGTACTCTCCTCTACATGAGTTCCCATACGTGCCACAACCATGGAATCAACAAAAGATATTCAAGGAGCGAACTACTAAGCCGAAAAGTTCGAGGAAGGGAATTTGGTTCTCAAGGCGGCTAAACGAGATCTCCACTCCGCAAGGAGCTCCAATTGGGAAGGACCATTTATGGTTGCTAAATCCATAACTGGAGGATACTACAAATTGGTCAACACGGATGGCAGAACCCTGCCACTAATTCACGAGAATTTGGTTAAGGCGTTTGTCTGAAATTATTGGGTATTTGAGGTACTGAGCGTTTGAGCACTCATGTTTTTTTTTTTTTTTTTTTTTTTTTTTTTTTTTTTTTTTTTTTTTTTTTTTTTTTTTTTTTTTATTTTTTGCATTTAGGATTTTCTTTCATTGTATTTCAATTCCTCCAAAACATTTGCAATACTTGCAATCAGTATTTGAATTCAGCAATTTATCAAAAATTCAGTTCACTTACTTAAAGGAAAATCTCAATCAAATCAAAAGAAAATCCTTAACCATCTAGCAATCCAAAACCAGCTAAATCAAAACCCAAATGAAAACCTCACATCTCTCAGAAGTTCAGAAATTCATGGGATTATGGAAAGGAAACTAAAGAAAACCATCGAAGAAAGATTTCTGCTCCTCTGCCTCCTCCAAGACTTTCAGAGCCGCCTTTTCCACCTCCAGCTTCTGGTTAGATCAGCAACTTCATTCATCTTCTTCAACACGCATCACTGGTAGGGAAGGGAACATCTCCCTTTACTGCTTTCCTGATAACTTCAAGTCTTTGACGGAGCCACTTCAGATTGAAGCCAAGATCTTCAGCATTCTTCAAGTTGTATTCCCAATCAAAGAGTACATCTTGAGTAACAACATTTCTGGCAGTAATCCGGATATCATCTATGACACGCAAGATAGCCTCCACTTGTTTCGTCAGAAAATAACTGCGTTCTGGATCCCGAGTGACAACAATGTGTCCATACATTTCCCACAGTTCCTTGTACATAGCAGCATATCCGATAGGAACGCTAAATCCTCCAACAAGCTGGTGATACGGGA
Organism: Papaver somniferum; assembly: GCF_003573695.1. Classification (NCBI taxonomy): domain Eukaryota; kingdom Viridiplantae; phylum Streptophyta; class Magnoliopsida; order Ranunculales; family Papaveraceae; genus Papaver; species Papaver somniferum. Next base: position 79,530,145 of record NC_039366.1, read on the forward strand.
GTAACTCACCAAATTGAGGATCAAAGGAAATCCCTGCAGTCGGATACTCATGCACTATCATCTGGTTCTCAACTACTGGAGCAGCATCGGTGATCATAGAGACAATTTCAGAAGAAGTAGCTTCCGCTATTTCGGGTTCGGGTTCCACCGTCTGAGGCACAATTAGAGTTTCTTCTACCTCCACGGCATCAACGACCGCTTCATCATCTTGAGGCACAATATGGAAGTCTTGTCACCGACAACTCCTGGATTGCCCAAACCATCATTACTGGATTCATAATTCCCAACTTCGTGTTCGGCACCTAATGCGAAGATTACATGGGATTAGAATGATTCAAGGATGGAAATCCAATACGATTATAAAATTAAGAAAGTAAGTGAACTAACATCATCTAAGTTCCTTATCATGCATCTAAGACGTGTACAAGTAGCATCAAAGTCATGAAACACGTTTTCAAAGAAACTCAGCTGAAGAAATTTTACACTCCCTGTGTTCAATGACGAACTGGGAGCAATTGGTATGGAGTCTAGAGTTGGGTATATACCATTCTCTTCGTATGGAAGTCCTACAACATGTCAAAATTTCATGGCAATTGGGCGAACGAGCTAGGAGCTGTGGTCAAAACATCGGGCAACATGCAATCTGAAAAAGTTCTGAAAGTCTCCTGGAAGTTTACTATTTCGTCTTTTTCAGGCCCTAAACGTGCTCAAAACTTAAAAATCTTCTTTATAAAGCTTGGAAATTTCCTGGGCTTGAGGATACATATGCAGATATTGAAAATCCGACTCCAGATGAAGATTTTACGGCGTTTTTGGTAAAAAACTGGGTTCTGAATTTTCTGACGACGAAGTTCGACCAAGTTTTTCATATACACTAGATTCTCATTCATTCATTCACAAATCAGCACTTTCATACTTCTATGAAGAGGGTACAGGGTATATACTTACTTTGGAGGTCTCCGAAGTACTCGAGGAATTATGATCGTCCGTATTAACGACAAGGGGTTCATTACTTCTATTTGGCTCCGAATCTTTGGAAGCGCCTTCATCTATATTCTCAGAGGAAGGTCGAACATCAGCACTTTCCGCCTCCATGATGACATCCTCCTGGACATATTATCAAGTAATTAGCATCTTCACATGAAACTTTTATGTCCGATGGTAAAGGAAATTACTCACGGCGACTTCTTCTTCAACGCTCAAATCAGAAGTCGTGCCCAGCAGCAGAGAATCGAAGACCGTCAATACTAGACGGAGCAAAGTCCTGTAACCAAATAACAAATATTGGTTTTGAGATCCTGATAATGCGGATGGAAGAAGTCACAGCGGAAAAATATCAACTCACCAAAAAGGCGACTGGGGACTTTATGGTGTTGGGCAACAACTTGCAATTCTTGCTCCTGCCTTCTCCACCGTGGGCAATTGCCTCCGCCTCTGAGAAATTCACTTCAATTCGAGGTCTCACAGCACGACCCTCCTGCAAAAGAAATTGATGTAGTAATTAAAGACGATTATACGAGTTGTATGAGGAATATGCAAAAGAATACATACCGGTGAACCTCCTGGAGATGTCTTTCGTTTGTCACCACCAGAAATATTCCTTAGTCTGGGACGAGAGGCACTCATCTCAGAAGAAGGGGATCCTTCACTAAAGGTTGGAGGCCGTCACATAATCATTAAGACGCTCAAGCTGCTGATCCCAGAATTCCATGTAACCTGGAGTCACGTACGTGGTTCGATCAATACAAGGGAACCAATAGGAGCTCCCTTCATCATGTGTGTGATCTAAACAAGTCTTAAGTTGTTCCACTGATGGTCTTCTCCTTCTGAAGGTTGGAACACATTGGTCCATACCCATCTGACGGGCGGTTCTGTCAATATTATACTCCTCCACCGAAAAATCTCCATACGCTTGCTATTATGTGACCGGGAGTACAACTCAGCATGAAAGATCTTTCGCCATCACTCAAATCAGCACCGGATTTCAAATACTTACTTTCTCCAGCATTGAAAGTCTTCAATTGAGAAACGTGAGGAGGAACCACCACCCAAGGACGGAAGTTGAACTCAGACTCGTCATCTAATACGTCGATGAAGCGTGTCTTGGACTGAATTTGCTTCGTAGACCAGCGCATAATCCTAGCGTTGTCTTTCTCATGGAAGATACGTCGAGCATCAGCAGAGTTCAGACTTTGTAAGACACTACGGGGAATGGGTGCATAGTTTCCGAAACGCTCCCACATCAGAGCTTGGAGGAACATCGTTGGCGTAGCATTCAATCTTCATGAAGCCGTTCGAAACACTGGAGTCTACGACTAAAGAGTCCAGGTTAGAATATAAAGAACCCAAGAATAAGCTACCGAGCGGAAGTTGTTCACCTTGAGCCATTTAATAGCGAAAGGAATTACAAACGGCTTCAACAAGGTACCAGCATCTTCAAACACATCTGGACAGCCATAAGCACAAGAAAGCAGCAATAGACAACATACCGTCGGGTTCATCAAGAGGGGCGTCTCGTGGCCACCAATGTGTCAACCAATGAGCGTAACAACCTTTACCAAAAACCTTGTTGATTCTCTCCATCTCAGCTGTTAAAGTTTTGGAAACTGCTTTCTCTTCCGCCGTCCAAAGTTCTTCAGGAAAGTTACCTGTAATTGGAAGATGCAACAAAGCAACTACATCTTCCAAGGTAATAGTGAAATCTCCCCAGTTGCATATAAACGTATGAGTTGGGATACACCAGCGAGCAAGAAGAGATACAATACCTCGTGTGTCATGAAAGATATACAAATCTCCAGATGTTTGAACGGCCCTGGTAATTTGTGACCTATCCAGCATAGCTCTAACACGAGGAAATCCCAGCATGTGTCTAGACCATCCCGAGAACTTCTCTAAAGGGCGTCGAGAAAGCTTGAATTCAATCATTGAAGCCTGGAATAATCCTCGTTCAAGACAGAACCGAATAGCAGCACGAGGAGTCACCAATTTCTTTTGAGTGACCGTCCTGGGATTGATCAGAAGGCGATATATCGGGGACTTGAGACGATTTTCCGGCTTCTGAACCTCAAAGAAAGCGTCATCTATGTTTGGGACATTCTTGACTCCAGGTGTTTCATCTTCCTCACCAACGGAAGTCTCATCCGTGCATGTTTTCTCTATGGATATATCATCATCTGCACACCTTTCATCTCTGGAAGCGTCATTGGCTGGAGAATCAGACATCCTTGCAAAGCTGCTGTGAAATCCACACAATGTTTCAGTCATCCGCGAATTCAATAAGATGATGGAATCATGCAAATTAAAACGCCGGTGTCTACAAACAATAAATCTTGAACTCTTACCTCTTTCAATTTCACTAACAATAGTGGTTGCAATAGAAGAGTTAACACACGAAATCAATTCGTTCCTTGAAACCTGCAATAACGAACAACACTTCATTAGTTCATGAAAAATGATTTTCTCATAAAATCATGTACATAATTTCATAACGTGAACATTCACACAACTGAACTATGAAATTTACAATAATACATGACTTCATCATAAATAAGTTGTCTAGTTTGAAGGTTACTCAAAACCCATGTCTTGATTTTACAAAGCAGTAATTAATACAATTTGTTCATATAAATTTTCAGAATTTATCTAATAAGAACAAATCCATGTGAATAAAATATGTCATCATGTTTCACATAAAATGTGTCACGGCTACATATATTAAAAAAAATCTATTTTCCTTCGTATTAACGTTTTATTAAAAAACGAAGGTTTATGCTAGTTTTGTGAAAGATCACACCTATTGTGATAAAATACTAATTCTCATGAAAGCTCATAAATAAAGTTTTATCACTGGACATAAGTTCATATACATAAAAAATATATATCTATTTTTCTCGAATGAGCATCGTCTTCTAAAACGGGGTTTATTTCGGTTTTTTGAAAGCTCACATCTATGAAGGTAAAATCTTGGTTCACATGAAAGTTCATACACTAAGTTTTATCACTGGACCTAAGTCCATATATATAAAAAAAATCTCTCATAAATCAGGGGTTTTATTAGTTTTCAAAACTAACGATCGAACGAACATACGTTTGATAAAACAAGGGTTTTTCTATAAAACTCACGTCAACATATACACATGTATAGAATTTTAACATGATGGAAGCATGAACGCCTCATGAAATCAGCAAACTTTTAATAAATAAAAAATACCTGGTCGGGGTTTGGCCGAAATTCATCCGGACGACAACTGGCGGCGCCGGCGATCAACAATTCCGGCAGGTTTTCTCCTGCTTCTCCTGATGCTCGGACGTGAGATGGGAGGAAGAAGATGATGGTGGTCGGTTGTGGGAAGAAATAAAAAAATGGATTAATTTCCTTTTATACCTAATTTTATTTCCAAAACCTAATTCCATAAGGATTTCCCTTTTGGGCCCGGCCCGTGAATCCTAAACCAACCAAGGTTCCACCATCAAACCAGCGGTTCTATACGGTTTTATGTTCACTGGATGACGCTCTATTATGCCACATAGGTTCCCGCTCAAACCATGGTTTGCTCATTCAGTCGAAATCCGGAAATATCTTATCTTATGACTAAGTTCAATTACTTATTTTTATACCTGGAAAATCACCATTAAATGCTGACTGAGGAACATGACTGTTCCTCACTAAGCATGGGACTTAATGTAGATGGTGGATTTTCGACAAAGGGTAGAATTGTAAAACTATACTCTAGATTCGGCAACCGGATGAGTATTGAGACTCATTTCTCTCATTAAAGCATGAAAGCTCATGTCATAAATCTCTGACTGAGAAGGCTGTCTCTCAGAGTACGTGTAGATGTGTAGTCTCTCAGCCGAGGCCAGGACACATCTCTTGAATACTGAGAAATTTCAGTAATTACTCCGAATCCGGCAATCGGATGAATATCGAGACTCATGTCTCTGTGCATGAAAGCTCATGCCACCTCTAATGGAGAAAGTCTCTCAGAGAAGATGAAGATGTGCAGTCTCTCAGCTGAGGCCACGACACATCTCATACTGTATAGAATCGAAAGATTGGCGGCTCCTAGACAGCATGTCTGCTAGTATAGAGCGACAACGTCTTCGGAATGTAACCAGATTTTCCCCGCCTATGCAAGAGGAATATGACACTCCAGCAAGTTCATATTGCTCAACCCTCAGATAATTAATGCTCCTAGACAGGAAGCCCTTCTAGTATAGAGCCAGCAATTAATCATCTTAAATAGTCTGAATATCCAGCAATATTCTACGAGCCACCGTCTGAATATCCAACAATATATTCTACGAGTCGTCAATTAATCGCCTGAATATTCAGCAATATTCTACGATTCCTCGTTATATTTCGTTACTTCAATCTGTGGTTCTTCCCAGCAGAATTCCACAGGTTAGTAATAAATATTCAACGAAACAGGCATCTGAGCATCGAATAAGCCCTGACAAAAATGGTGCAAGTGTAATTAGCAGATAATGCACAGACCAGCATTTTGAATGCACGAACGAGCATTTCAAAAATACGAACGAACGAGGAACCTATGCAAAATAGGAAGGGAAAATAATAATAATAAAATATTAAACAAAAGCGCCAGGGGACTAGGCTCACCAGCCGACCAGTCATGCCGTGACTAGTCCCGCGCCCAATTTTATATTTTACCATATTTTTACTATTTTCACGATCTCATGAAAATCCTCTCGTTCGAGCAAATTTCCTTTATTTCAAAGAAATTATCTAAATCACATGATTTTATCAAAAAACAATAAAATTAGGGAAAAGTGTCGCGGGACCGAGCACCAGCCGGCCATGGCCGGTCCCACACCTCACGTCTCTATTATTTTGTTATTTCTCTCAAATTATGAAAATTCAACCGAGCACCAGCCGACCATGGCCGGTCCCACACCTCACGTCTCTATTATTTTGTTATTTCTCTCAAATTATGAAAATTCAACCGAGCACCAGCCGGCCATGGCCGGTCCCACACCTCACGTCTCTATTATTTTGTTATTTCTCTCAAATTATGAAAATTCCTTGATTTTATGAATTTTCCTAAAATCATGAAAATTACCTAATTTCATGTATTTTTATCTAAATCACATGATTTTATCAAAAAATAATAAAATTAGGGAAAGGTGTCGTGGGACCGCCGGCCGGTCGGTCATGCCCTGGCCGTGGCCGGTCCCACAACTCACGTCCCATTATTTTCTTATTCCTTCTCAAATTATGAAACTTCCTTGATTTTATGAATTTTTTCTAAAATTACCTAATTTCATGTATTTTCTCTAAAATCATGAAAAATATTAAAAAATTAAGAAAACTTGTGGGACCGGGCTCTAATCGGCCGGCCATGTCCTAGTCGGTCCCACACGCCCATTATTTTATTATTATTTGGTGTTTTGTTTCCCGATTTCATGAAAACTCTCTGATTTCAACAAAATATCTTGGTTTTCAACAAATCCCTTTGATTTTATGAAAAATTATCTAAAATCATCAAAATTACATAAAATTGGGAAGAGTGCCTTGGGGACCACGGCCATTGCCGGTCCCACACTCCCATTTCCTATTTTATTTTTTAATTTATGTCTCTCATCTCATGGAAGTTCCCTAATTTCGCCAAACTCTCCAGTTTCATGGAATTTCCCTTAAATCAGAGAAAAATAAATAAAATCACATAAAACTAAGAAAAGCATGTGGGACCGCGTGTCGGCCAGTCGGCCATGCCCTATCCGTGGCCGGTCCCACACCTTTTGATTCCTTTTTTATTTATTATTTTCATCATCTCATGTATTTTTGCCGGTTTCAGCAAAACCATGGATTTTGCATATTTTCTCCAAATGTTGCTCAAACGTGCATCAGAAAAGATCAAAATTCTCAGGAGTGAAGCACGGACACTATGGTGACACGGGCACATCCCCTTTACCGACCAAGGGTGACCCTGAGGCTTGCAAACAGCTGGTCCCGCATGTTTTAATGATTTTAACCTAATTTGCTCAGTTGCTCATATTAGGTTCGAACTCTTTCCAAACAATTGGAAGTTCGCTCAAACGACCATCTACTGGTCCCACGACCATCAAGAGACGGTCTCATGACCTCTTTGCCCCTCATATTTTCTACATCAGGTTTTATGATTTGTTGCTCACACGAGCATTATTTCAGTAAATTATTAAACCAGCATATAATCATTCTTTCACCAACTGGTCTCAAGAGACTGGTATTTTTTGCTCATTCGAGCATTTGGGCGTTATATGGTGAACCCGTCATCCCATGTAGCCGGTCCCGTGTTGATTTGCAATAAATCATCATTTCGGTAAAATTAGGGTTTTGAATCCAGAGCTCTGCAGAAACGTGATTCTGTGCAGATTCTAACACTCTGATAATTTTATGTTGATTCCATGATTGATATTCATATTTATTTTGCTCGACCCAGCAGTCAGTAACTTAAATTAATATTTTATTTGGTCCATCTACCAATAATTCATCAAAAGAACAATATTTGCTCGAACTAGCAATATTCGCTCGAACGGGAAATATTTATTCAATTAGCAATATTCGCTCAGACTAGCAATATTTGCTCAAATCAAAGAATATTGGTTCAACTACCAATATTCAACAATTTAGCAACACAGTTTTGCTCGTCTTAGGTTATGATGATACCTCGTCTCAGCAGACACATTAAATTCATGAGTTTCGAAATATTTTCTAATCATGTTCAACTCATCGCTACATGGACTCATCGTCCCATAAAGTCAGCAACTGACTCCACAATCACGAGATTTCAATCGTGTCACATAGGGGGGATATTAACTAGGGTTTTGGTCTGGAGGTCTACGGCACATGTGTTCACCCACGATGAGAATGTGAGCAAGTCGTGCAATCAGTTGGCAAAGTCAGCAAAGTAGTGGGTGGAAAGTTAACCAAGTCTCCGCACGATGAGTAATTGGTTTTAACATGATTTCCCCATTTCCCATTATCTGATTCCAACAACTGTCACACTTCATGGGATCATGGTGTTTTCCACTCCGGCATTATAAAATGTCCCTGAATCCTGATTGAAAAGACAGAAGTTTTCTAACACTCGAACAATATTCGCCAAGACGAGCAATTTCTCATCAAAGTTCATACAGACAATCTTTCGTCTACACGAACTCACATAAATTACTCTCAATTGAGAAAAATTCAATCATTCAGAGCATTTTCACGCTGAATTCACAACACACCTACAATCTCAGATCACCATTGATCTCACGCATTTCTCATCTTCCCTTCTACAGATCAACCCATCCTCTCTTATGACCGAATTGACTCTGGAACGGCCATTGTTCTTGGTTTAGGCCGGGGTCTTATAGATTGATCTCTCGAACTTAAAGCACTCCCTTCTTGCAATGCATCTGTGTGAGGTCCAACATTCCGCTCGGTTCAAGGAGTCTCCACACGGTCGACTCTTCAATTCCGTAAAAACCAGCAAATCTTTTTTCCCCACTCACAACAAGACACATACAATCTTCGATCACCATTGATCTCACGCATTTCTCAGCTTCCCTTCTACAGATCGACCCATCCTCTCTTGTGACCGAATTGACTCTGAAACGACCATTGTCTTGGTTTAGGCCGGAGTCCCACAGATTGATCTCTCGAACTTAAAGTACTCCCATCTTGCAGTGCATCTGTGTGAGGTTTAACAGTTCACTCGGTTCAAGGAGTTTCCTCCGAACGTTCGTCTCCTCAATTCCGTAAAACCCAGCAACTCGTTTTGCCCCATCTACAACAAGTACTCAAAAACCATCTGGAACCTACATCTTACACTTTGCAAGCAGGTTCTACATTCTGATACAAGTGATAAACAACCACACCTTACAGAGCTCATCATTATGATCTCAACACCTTCTCTGCTTCCCTCCCTAAGATCAACCATTCTCCTTCCTTTGTGACCGAATTGAATCTGGAACGACAATCTTAATCCAGTAATTGACTATGATAGCCTAAATCCAGCAAGTTCATAAGATTTTGGGACAAAATTATTGTAGCTAAAATATTATTTGTTCATGAAAATCCCTAAATTTCTAGAGGGAGGCCAAGTTTAGTTTCATTATCAGTCCCATGATGATTAATACCACATAAAAAAAATGAAAATCATACTTAATTGAACAACGAGCAATCAGAATTATTTTTTGCAAGAGGAGAAACAACAATGGTTAAGATGAGACACAAAGGGGATTCGGAAATTTGGGGAAGAACAGATGGAGGGGAAAGAGAAAAACGAAGGAAGGAAGGCACACGTGGTTTCACTTTTTGTACACATCTCTCTCCACGTAAAACAGGGAGGAGAGTATGGAGGAGAACATCTAACAGATATATTTAGATTATTAATGGTTTTGATTTAAAACTAAAGTTAGTGTTTAGTTTTTGTTCTGGAGGGAAGAGAATTAGAAAGAAAAATAATTTTCTTTCAAACCCTACATTTTGATTCGCCCATCCAAAATGAGTGACTCCAGTAAGGAATTGAGGTGGGTGAATCCTTATATGATAGAGAACACCTCGTGATGGTGAAAATACGTAAAAATGTTGATTTTTTTTAACTTGTTAGAGCATTTTACAGTTGACTTTTCCCCTCGAAACCAACCGTAAGAAGTATTTACGGTTAGATAATGATGAACTTCCAATCGTAACCGCTCAAAATTGGGAAAAACTGAAAGACGAATCATATATACACTATACTCACTATTGGACTTTTAGTTTGTAGAGTCCAACCGTAAATAAGGTTATGGTTGGTTTTTTAGCTTTTCAAAGCCAACTGTAACTCATGTTTTTTGTTTTTCGAAATCAACCGCAACTCATTAAAGCCAATCGTAACTGGTTCTGCAGTCGAATTTTTCCGAACTTGATTAAGGAAATATAATATATTTCGATCTCATTTTCAATAGATTGATTTTGGGTTGTTGACTTGAATTAAAGAATTATATTTGTTTTTCTTTTTTGGGTTTACTTGAAAGAATGGCTATGGATCATGATTGATTTTGAATTGTTGTTGATGATGACTGATTTTGGGTTGTTGTTGATGATTAGAATTAAAGAGTTGTGTTTTTTATTATTATTTAGGTTTAATTGATGAAATGGTAACTTAGACATTTTTTATACCTATAGGACACCCCCTAACCAACTAAAAAGACATTAGGATCATGCGTGAATCCCCTATATTGGAATCAGCAGCCCCTATATAAGGTTTCTTTCTAAGAGCGTCTCAATAATATTATGATAATATAGATGGGATAATAAATCTCTGTGCGGATATCATTCTGTAAAAAACAATCATGACCGTTAAATTTATGGATTGGTATCCCCTCATAGACTTGGTATCCCTCTTATAAAGCGTGCAATAGGAAGTGCCAAAAAAAAATTAAATGGAGGTATTATTGGGACGTTTTTTTCTTCTATTGTTAGCTTTAAACAATAGTTAAAATAAAAAAATTAGTGAAATTGATTACGTGGAAGTCATTCCGAAAGTCTAGATAAAACTTTTCTGAAGACCTTTTTATTTATTTTTCCATCCTCATACTTCATAGGACCTACTATCGGAGATGAATCTATTTCAAATGAGGATCTAAAATCCTATGTGTTATGGAAAAATAAAGCTTCCACCTTCTATTGGAGATGCTTAAGAGCTTCTCTAACGGAATGTATGTGTGAAGAACAAAAATCTTAATCCATATAGAATCCACAACCATATTTATAAAAATCATCCTAGAGGTAGTTACACTTTTAATAATAAATTCATTGGAAAATAAAAATTAGAAATAATTTTAACCAATCGTATACCTACAAATAAATAAAACAAGGATAGAAAGCTTTATAGGTTGGTGATAAATCTTGTTTCCCCCTAATATTTAGGGTTTTATACCTAGAAGATGACTTAAAAGTGATGCCACATATGAAACATCCACATTCACCATTGGAGAAGATCTAAGAAAAGTAAAAAGAAATGAGTTTTTCAGGGTTGAATTTGATTGTTATTACTAAATTAAATTTTATATGTTAAGCTTGTCTCGGCGAGATTTTGGTCGCATATCAGTAGAATCTCAACCTTTTTCGGCGAGTTTTTTGGTCAAATCATGTCTCCCCGAGATTAAGAGACTCGCTTTGATCATGGATATGGATCGAGAACTCGACGAGATTATGCCATAATTAAACACAGTGGTTACAAGTTACGTAGGTTTAAGCCTCTAAACATAATCTATAAGGTAAATCATAGTTACATATATATGGATCACGCGTACATAGGTAAAAAAGGCCTTATAACACCACCCCTTATGTGATCTAATAAAAGTTTCTATGAGAAGATCCCAAAAATTATTTGTTTATTGGATTGACACTAAAAAAACCTTTATTGTAGTAACTAAAATACTATATGCAACTAAAAGAAGCACACCAATAGGCGTTGTATTGGCCCAAAATACTATAACCAAATGCAACTGAATCATGTGTTTCTTCTTCAAACTTACCAAGGTATTTGATCTGCTGAACTGCGATAGGTTTTCATCCTACTTTTTGTAAACTGATGTCACCTTTTTAATGGGTTTTTTTGCCCATAAAACATGTATATGATAATATTATTGTTGCAAATGAGTTAATGTATAAGTTGAATCATTAGAAAACTAAAATTTGGGGTTAGGAGTAAAGATTGACATGTCGAATTCATTCGACATAGTCAGTTGAGAAAATCTAATAAAAACAATGAAGAATTTGGGTTTTTGTAGAGATTGGTGTGGGTTAATTAGATAATGCATTTCAACTTGTTCTACAGATGTTGTTATAGCATTGCTAGGTTTACCCCACGAGCATTGGTATGTCAAGGTTGGTTGTCATATTTTAGTATCAAAACTTGTTAGAGCATTGCTCGGTTGAACTCGCATGCGTTGCTATCTCAATCATGTTCGTCAATGTTAGTAGTCAAAACTATAAAGTCTTGATTTCTAGCCTATTTATAGATGTCTCGGACTAGGACATAGATAATGTAGTTGAGCTTAGATCTCTCGACGTTCATCTCTTGAAGACGAAGAACTACTAAGGGGAGCTTGTGGAACTTCTTCAACAAAAGGTATGTGGAGACTTTAACTCATATATCACTTGGAAAGTCTATTTATATTATCTCCTATATTGAGACATAAGTCGTGTTATGATATACTTTTCTCTATACACATTTGAGATTTCGAGCTGAGTATATCTCGCTTACATATTTCTCGAAATATGCGTCGGTAAGCTTTCGCTTCGACCAAGTTCATCTTATATCATGAGAAAATTGCCGAGTAACATCTTACATGGTTTGTGTGATACAATCATTTGATGTAGGCTTGGAATGTTTCGATAATGATTATTTCAATATCTTGAAAATTACTTTGATGCTAATAGTGTGTGAAAACGACTATTGTCATTATAGAAGAATGTTTCAATAATTGAAATATAGAGTCGATGATGTAACCATCTTTGGATATAAGCATACATAGTGTGTTCGCACATTAGTGTATAAATCCATTAACCGAGAACCAAGAGTATGCATATGTATGTAAACGAAATTGGTGAAGGAGACAAGATAAGTATGCGTACCCGTACGCATACTGGCGAAAGTTTTCGAACCGAAAATATCTGCTGAGTTTGGGAATTACAAACTCCTAAACTAGTCACCTTAAGTATGCGCACCCTTACGCATACTGGCGAAAGTTTTCCAACCGAAAATTTCTGCTGAGTTTGGAAACTTAACAAACTCAAAATCCGGTTGCTTAAGTACGCATACCCATACGCATACTTAAGCTGGTAACTGATGGTTTATCAAAAGTGATTGTAGTTGAAGTGGTAAAACGGATTCGTATCAGACTTGTGAAGAAAACAATTTTTCTAGATTTTAATTAAACACGCAAATAAATAAAATAGTTCAAACCTTTAGAGAAAAACACCAAGACTTGGATTTCACCATTGATCCATTATTTGATAAATTCTAATAATTAATATTCATGCAATTTTTCTTTTAGAGTGATTCTAATATTATGCCTTCTGTAGATTTTTGAAGTAATAAATGTAAACACCAAGCATGAAACATCAAGAGTCTTAAACTAAGCATGCTCCATCAAAATGAATCACAATTATTCAATAAAAATCAATTTTCCAATAAAAATTCCATGCAAATAATCATGTAATAATATTGAAAATAAATAATAAAGTTAGAATTATACCATAAATAAGGACCAATGGCTTCCTCCGTCGCCTTGGCTAAGGGGTTTAGCTCCTCATCCCAAAAACACACTCACAAGATAAATTCATGGCTAAAATAGGTGTTTTTATTGATGTATAAGATGAAACAGGAAATTGTAACGCTGTGAAAGTGTTACAGCGTCACCGTTACAAAGGGGTCACTGTTACAAAAGAGTATGGTAATTTAAGACTGCTGTAAACGATAACTATCTACTGCTGTGAAACAACAACAGTGGTATTGAAAATAAGTCTGCTGAAGAACGACGGACTCTGCGAGTCTGTTCTTCGTGTTCTTCAGAAGCTTTAATGGCAGCAGCAGCAGCAGCGCTGTCTCCTCTATAATTGCTTCTCCTAGGCTCTCATCGACTCTAAACTCTCTCCTAAGGTTTTCCAAACTTTCTTTGATGTAAACCAACACTTATATAGCCCAACAGATCCATAAATCTCGACTAAATATGCGATTATTCTTTTTCTTCTTCTCATGCAGTTGAAACGATAATCGCTTCTGTTGAGCTTTTTCACGTGTTGTTGGCTATAAAATAGCTACCAAACTCTTCCATAATCTTGAATAGGACCATGTACATGTTAATCCAGCGTCAAAGTCCTCCAGAAATCTCTCAAAAATATTCTAAAAACCCAACAGAGAACACGTCTCTCTGTTGGAAACTTTGAAACCCTCTCTCGGCCATTCCAGCCCAATTGGTTGGTTCCAATCGATTGTACTAGGCCTGTTTAGTCCATCCAAGTCCAGCCCAACTGATTTCGGCGATTGAATCTCGTTAAAACTCCATCAAAATTCGATTATCAATCTGCCAGTGAACTTCCCGCCAATTTTCCAATTCAAAACGTGAAGAAGGTGGGTGCCCTTATCCTGTGCTGTTCTCCCTTTAGCAGCTGCCTGGAAATAGGTCACCCCTTAGTAATTAGGTTACCCCTTATCCAAAATCGAGGGTCCGTATAGTGATTTCTCTGGGACATTTTCCGCACTTTTTTCGGGGTTCCTCCGGGATATTCCTGGGGTACTTCCGGTACAATTCTGGGGCGCTTCCGGCACGTTATCAACGGAGGTCCAAATGCCGCATTTTTAGCCAATTTCGCCACAAAGCCTTATTCTTCCAAAACACCTACAAATAAATAAAATAACCAAATAAGTACGATATCGAGCACTAACAATATATACAAATGAGCTATATTAGACACATAAATGCGTCTATCAAATACCCCCAAACTTATTATTTGCTAGTCCTCGAGCAAATCTAATCTAAAATAAAATGACTACACTTAGCACGTGCAGTAAGCCGTTAAACCACTAGGTGGCCCTAGTGGCGGAGTGTTGTCTCCGGAGGGTTTACCAGAGGTGTACCCACAAAACCTTAATACTCCAGAGCTTAGCTATCTACGCAGAACCTTGGAAGGCACTAAAGAATCTCCTTGGTTGGCATACTTATTGACTACAGGAAGAAGTACCCTGATGCGAAATTCCAATTGCTGTACACGAGTTTGCACTCAAGCATACTAAAATTCATATAAAATGACAGAGCTCTACTCAGATAGTTGCACTATGGACATCATATTCGGAGTCAAAACTAATCACATGGATAGATCAAGAAGATGGATATAGAAAACATTGATGGTTTTGATGTTTACTAAGTGAACGACATTTCCCATATCTGTCTGAAGGCCTCCGCCAAAATGAACCTATCCTAATGGATTGAGATACTATTCTGACTAATATCAACACACTGCATATACAAGGGTACCAGTGGTCGATAACCTAACTCTAGGTCAACACAACTGGCATATACAAGGGTACCAGTGGTCGACTTTATTGAATTTATTCCTTTTGGTCAAATGGTCTGGTCTCAAATTTTTTTTTATTTTTTTTTCTACTTTTTGGTAACTACCATTTTTTTTTTCATCTCTTTTTTTTTTTCATCTCTTTTTCTTTTTCAACTTTTTTTTTTCATGGTATCTCAATCACTCTAATTCACCATAGCATTGGTAACAACTTGAATCGTGGGCCCCACCTATCACTTAGAGAAACATAATTTAAAAACAAAATAAAATAAAAATAGAAGTGAAAAGGACTCAACGAGATATGGTGAAACTATCATGTTATTTCTAACACCTGAGCTCTGTGCTTTTATGAATAGACTCTTTAGATGTTTCCATCTAATCAGATTGGTTCCTCAAACTCCTACAATCAAAATGCTTCCATCCACTTAGATTAGTTAGTGCAATCCTCAATAGGCATAATTTCTAAGCTCTGGAGTTTATTTATTGCAACTAAAAGCCAAAAAGTGTTTCTTCCCCACCCCCAAACTTAAATCTAACATTGTCCTCAATGTTTCTACTTATGAAATTAAAGCACATACAAGGAGAAAATGTTACCACTGGAGGGAAAAGAAATAAGGAAGGATATTACCGTATCACAGAACGCGGGAGCCTCCCAGTAAATGCTAAATTTATAGTCATTAGCTAGACATCAAATACCTCAAAAAGAATTTTCACCTTCCAAAGTCGTATACCAATAGTCGAAACAATTGTGGGTCCATAAGACCAAATAGAACTTCCACTAATAGGAGACAAATAGTCAAGAACAGAAAAATGAGCAGAAAGAGCACAACCTGATCTAAAGTTTCTCGCAAGACAATTGGATTTATCTGGAGTGCCCAATTGGGCTTCATATGAGTGTCTCGGGAAACATATTCATCCGAAAAACGGGCCTCTAACATATGGATTTTCTCCTGGACAGTATCAGGAGGATCGGGTTGTGGAGTCTGAATAGACTCAGGGAATACCTCACTAGGCTCGAGTCCCAAGTTAGGGACTTCCAATGGGGATACTTGACTATCACAAGAATCATTACTACCTCCAAACATAGGGTTTTCACTACTCTCAGTCAAACCTTTAATTATTGCTTGGATTTCCGAATCTTCGGAGTCCTTGAAATGCTCAAGAGCTTCTTGTAGTTCTACAGTAGGTTCACCTATCTGTCTTAGTAAGATTGTCTCATCAAATGCATCCACACAATCATTAAATAAAGTGTCATCCCAATTATCCTGAATTTGAACTAAAGTGCTAATCATATTCACTTCCTCTAAATCATTGGAAGGTTGTCTAGTAACATTAAAAACATTCAGTTCAGTGGTCATATTACCAAAGGATATGTTCATGAGTCCAGTCCTACAATTGATGATAGCATTAGATGTGGCTAAGAATGGGCGACCTAAAATCACCGGGACGTGAGCACTTGGGTCCTGAACTGGCTGGGTGTCTAGAACAACAAAATCAACTGGATAAACAAACTTATCAACCTCAATTAGAACATCCTCTATGACACCACGAGGGACTTTGACAGACCTATCAGCTAATTGTAGTGTCATGTTGGTCGGTTTCAGCTTACCAAGACCTAGCTGGGTGTATACATGATACGGGAGTAAGTTAACACTAGCTCCTAAGTCAAGTAATGCCTTATCGACCATGTGATTACCAATTGCACAAGATATGGTAGGGCATCCAGGGTCCTTGTACTTAGGGAGTGTTTGGTTCAGAAGAATTGAACTTACTTGACCAGCTAAAAAGGCTTTCTTATGGACATTAAGCTTACGTTTTCGTGTACAAAGATCCTTAAGGAACTTGGAATAAGATGGTAGTTGCCTAATTGCTTCTAGTAACGGAAGGTTTATGGTAACTTTCTTAAAAACCTCCATTATGTCATTAAAGTTTGATTCATTTTTTGTTGGTGCCAATAACGGGGAAATGGGGCTCTGGGGACAAAACCAGGCTCAACAGGACCCTCATTGGTCTCTTTAGAGACTCTATCAGTCTCCTCATTTTCTGGCTCATAAGGGTGAACTACAGCATGTTCACTTTCAGGTATGTCGACCTTATTATCAACTTTCTTTCCACTCCTAAGGGTCGTGACAGCATTCACATGATTGTACGATTTCTCTCCTCTAGGGTTAGGATCAGTATGACTAGGGAACCTTCCATCTTCTCTCTCACTTATAAACTTAGCTATTTGTCCTACTTGAAGTTCTAACTTGGCAAGACTCTGGGAAGTATTCTTCAATTCCTGCCTAGTTTCTTGTTGAAAGCTCATGTGGTTCTTTGATAGCATGTCATGGTTACTTACTAACATAGTGATAGCTTCCTCTAAGGTAGAGATCTTTTTCTCGGAAGTGTTCTGAAACTGGGTTTGACCTGAAGAGTTCTTAAAACCAAAACCTGGGGGAGGCTGAGAATTGCTAGACTGGCCTTGACTCTGGCCCTTAGACCAAGAGAAATTAGGATGGTTTCTCCAACCAGGGTTGTAGGTTTCTGAGTATGGGTCAAACTTCTGACGGTTCTCAAACCTAGCATTGTTATAGACAGCATGGGCTTGTTCTTCACTAACCTGACCTTCCCATAATGAATTATCGGGCTCTATTCCACAACTAGAGACTTGAGAGGCTCTATTAGGTTCAACAAGGGACCTATTTTTAGACTGGCCCATTTCCAAAGCTTCTAACCTTCTAGATAAAGCAGCAAACTTAGCATCTGAACCAAAACTTGTATCTACCACATTGGTGCTACTTCTATTGACTAAGAGTCTTTTAGGGGGTTCAACACAAGATTCCCACTGTTGGGATTTTTCAGCGATAGCTCCTAAGAAGGTAAAAGCATCATCAGCATTTTTACTAGTGAACTCACCAGCGCACATAGACTCAACCATGGCTTTGGTCGAATAGTCTAAACCATCATAAATAATCTGTACGAGTTTCATATTATCAAATCCATGGTGAGGACACTGAGATAGGAGATCATTGAATCGCTCTAAAAACCTATAAAGAGACTCTCCCTCTTGTTGCACACTAGCACTAATTTTCTGCCTAACAGCTGCAGTTTTATGCTTAGGGTAGAATTTCATATAGAAGGCAGCGATAAGTTCCTGCCATGTTTCTATGGATTCAGACGGTAGGTTGTTCAGCCAGGTCTTGGCTTTGTCTCTCAAAAAAAGGGAAACATCTTAAGTTTCAAGACTTCATCGGTAAGGTCCTTTATCCTAATTGTCCCACAGATTTCCTCAAAGTCCCTAATATGAAAATAAGGGTTCTCATCATCTTTTCCTAAGAATATAGGGATCATCTGAAGAATACTAGGTTTTATCTCGAAATTAGCCGTAGTGGCTGGCAATTTAATGCATGAAGCTCGGTTGGTCCTAGTTGGGAACATGTAATCTTTCAAAGTTGCCATCGCTGGCACAACAGAAGTACTAGGGGTACTTTTATCACTCAGAGATAAATTCTCAAACTGAAGTTTCCAAAAACAGGGCTCTCAAAAGAAGAGTCTTCGAGCTCCCTGCTTAAATCAGAAGAACTACTAGGTTTTTCGCTAATCAATCGACCTAGAGTATCCCTTTTCCAAGCCCTATTAAAAAAATCGGGCATACACTAAAAAGAATTCAAAAAGAAATAAAAAATCCTAACAGGAAGGTTCTAGCAATCACACAGCAGGCTGACTCGACTTTACCACAGCAAACCTAAAGATTTCTAGCAAACAACAAGCATGATGGCTCCACTTAGATTGTTTCTAGACCAGCTTCTAATCCTTCGAAAGGGAATTCGTTACAATTTGAGCAAACCCCTCTGGAATCAATCCAAGTTAAAGCAAGTTGAATCGAGGCGAGGGAAGCTCAGTGGAGCTTTGATACCTAAAACCTCACCGATCCTATGCGGCGCAGTCACGCATTCAACTCGCAGAAACCGTCAAGAACTTCGAGGTGTGCTTAAAAGAGTAACCAATATTTTTCGAATGATTGTCCTGTTAAGCTCGATACCCTATAGGTCTCTTTCTAGTCCAAATTTTAGGCTTAGGTTCGCTTTAGGTTTCGTTTTCCTAAGGTGGGCAAGAAGGGAGCGGTGATGAAATCCGAACCCTTATCTTGTTTAGGCCAGGCCTTGCCCTTTACTAGGAAAATAAAGACAGTCTGGTTCGTCCTCAAACAATTAGCACCTTAAGGAGTACAGTAACTCGCTTGCAGGTGATTCACGAGTGTTTCAATTGGACTTACCTCCCGTACCAGACGGGCGAAGAACCGCTGTAGTCGACTCGGGCCACGACTCCTATGCCGTGTGCGAACCCGAGGGGCCGAGACGATATTGTAATCGTCGTCCTTCCCTGCAAACAGTTTATATTTAAGGGTACCCTTCTGTAGGGTTTAAAAATAAAAATAAAAATATCCCAATATTAATGTCCAAAGTCCATAAAAAAAATATAAAAGAAAAGAAAGTCTAAAAAAAAAATTTACAAAAAAAAAATGTCTCTCTTTTTTTTTTCTCTCTTTTACAAAATAAAGAAAATCTTCTTCTTTCGCTCCTTTAGCTTTGCTTTTCGCTCCCAAACTTTAAGTAAATCACCACAAGCTTTGGCAAAATTGTCTTTCGCTCCAATCTTCAAAAATCTGCAAGGAAACAAAAAAAACCCAAAAAACGTAAAGAAGAACAAAAATAAAAAAAATCTAAAAAAAAATGCTAACTAAACACAGGTCCCCGGCAGCGGCGCCAAAAATTGATGGTTTATCAAAAGTGATTGTAGTTGAAGTGGTAAAACGGATTCGTATCAGACTTGTGAAGAAAACAATTTTTCTAGATTTTAATTAAACACGCAAATAAATAAAATAGTTCAAACCTTTAGAGAAAAACACCAAGACTTGGATTCCACCATTGATCCATTATTTGATAAATTCTAATAATTAATATTCATGCAATTTTTCTTTTAGAGTGATTCTAATATTATGCCTTTTGTAGATTTTTGAAGTAATAAATGTAAACACCAAGCATGAAACATCAAGAGTCTTAAACTAAGCATGCTCCATCAAAATGAATCACAATTATTCAATAAAAATCAATTTTCCAATAAAAATTCCATGCAAATAATCATGTAATAATATTGCAAATAAATAATAAAGTTAGAATTATACCATAAATAAGGACCAATGGCTTCCTCCGTCGCCTTGGCTAAGGGGTTTAGCTCCTCATCCCAAAAACACACTCACAAGATAAATTCATGGCTAAAATAGGTGTTTTTATTGATGTATAAGATGAAACAGGAAATTGTAACGCTGTGAAAGTGTTACAGCGTCACCGTTACAAAGGGGTCACTGTTACAAAAGAGTATGGTAATTTAAGACTGCTGTAAACGATAACTATCTACTGCTGTGAAACAACAACAACAGTGGTATTGAAAATAAGTCTGCTGAAGAACGACGGACTCTGCGAGTCTGTTCTTCGTGTTCTTCAGAAGCTTTAATGGCAGCAGCAGCAGCAGCGCTGTCTCCTCTATAATTGCTTCTCCTAGGCTCTCATCGACTCTAAACTCTCTCCTAAGGTTTTCCAAAAAATTTCTTTGATGTAAACCAACACTTATATAGCCCAACAGATCCATAAATCTCGACTAAATATGCGATTATTCTTTTTCTTCTTCTCATGCAGTTGAAACGATAATAGCTTCTGTTGAGCTTTTTCACGTGCTGTTGGCTATAAAATAGCTACCAAACTCTTCCATAATCTTGAATAGGACCATGTACATGTTAATCCAGCGTCAAAGTCCTTCAGAAATCTCTCAAAAATATTCTAAAAACCCAACAGAGAACACGTCTCTCTGTTGGAAACTTTGAAACCCTCTCTCGGCCATTCCAGCCCAATTGGTTGGTTCCAATCGATTGTACTAGGCCTGTTTAGTCCATCCAAGTCCAGCCCAACTGATTTCGGCGATTGAATCTCGTTAAAACTCCATCAAAATTCGATTATCAATCTGCCAGTGAACTTCCCGCCAATTTTCCAATTCAAAACGTGAAGAAGGTGGGTGCCCTTATCCTGTGCTGTTCTCCCTTTAGCAGCTGCCTGGAAATAGGTCACCCCTTAGTAATTAGGTTACCCCTTATCCAAAATCGAGGGTCCGTATAGTGATTTCTCTGGGACATTTTCCGCACTTTTTTCGGGGTTCCTCCGGGATATTCCTGGGGTACTTCCGGTACAATTCTGAGGCGCTTCCGGCACGTTATCAACGGAGGTCCAAATGCCGCATTTTTAGCCAATTTCGCCACAAAGCCTTATTCTTCCAAAAACACCTACAAATAAATAAAATAACCAAATAAGTACGATATCGAGCACTAACAATATATACAAATGAGCTATATTAGACACATAAATGCGTCTATCAGTAACTTTGTCAAATCGGTCAGTTCATAGACTTAAACATTTAAATCATAGGGAATGCAATCTTTGGAAACCGTGGCTATAATGTCCATGATTGATTCAAGCGAATCAAACCGATTTGGTTTCAATTGTGTTTTTTAAACAATTGAACAACTCTTTAACTAGTTTCATTTGAGTCATTTGAACTAGTTATGGTTAAGATGAATAAGGTTGATATGAGAGTAATCATATGGCTAACCTCGGTTAACTATTTGTGAACCAACCTGGTGTACACGTTTAGATACGGTTACATAAACCTAAATGAGGGTACTGATGTGACTCAATAATGTTGTAGTAAGATGATTCGTTCACTCAGACTTGTTGAAATTGTTTTTAGGATTAATAAAGGAAAAACACTAAAAATATACAAATTATGTCACAAGATGAAGAGACGCTGAGACGCGGGATTCCACTACTTTTCATATTGTTATGGTTCAGTCATTAACTCTAGACAATATAGCTCAAACAAAAGAAGTTGCGACTCTTGTTCTTTTCCAAAAATAGATTTCATAAAATATTATTTGTAAGTTAAAAGCATGACGCATCTAAAGTATTTAGAACTAAGCATGCGGCATCTAACAAAATAACAAATAATCAATAGAAATCATAAAGCATTAAATCTATGCAAAAAGTCAATAAAAAAATTAATTCATTTACCACAATCATGAAAAGTTGCTTCCTCCGTTGTCCCAGTGATGGGGTCTAGCTCATCATGTTGTTGGAAACACGCTCAAAAATCATTATTATTGCTCAAAGGGTGTTTACAAATGATGAAAAGGGAAAAATAATTCAAAACCGGGTTTGTAACAATTATATTTGTTACAAACCAGAGAACTACGACCCTCGGCTGTGGGTCGTTACCACTGTAGCATAAACGACTGTCACTATGTGTCGCAACCACTGTAGCAATTATGACTGCTCCTTGTAGTCTTATGTTCTTCGTATGTTCTTCAATGGAAGCAGCAGAGACAATCTCTGCAACTCCTGATTCTCTGTTTCATGCTCACCCCTAACTCTCCATCCCCTTTCTCTGACATCCCATCATCTTATTTATACTCGACAGCCTCCAAATCTCCTTGTTTAATGCAGAATATTCTCTCTTTAATTCGTTATTCTCCACTGCCATCACACGAAGAAAACTTCCCCTTTTCTTCTCTGTTTTTGATTCTCACGCATCTTTTGCATCTCAGCACACTCCATGTTATTGAAAACATGTCTCAGAAGAGGTGGGACACGCTGTAAACATGCCAGATAGAGTTAACTCTCGAGTATTTTTATCCGTGAATATTCTCTCCATGTTTTGGATTAAACTCTAATCATCTAGCCATATCTGGTCGATTCTAAGGACCTTACCAGTCATGTTTAACTCCATAAAGCCCAATCCAACTAAATCCAACGATTAAATCTCACCAGAAGCTCTCCAAACGAAATCCAGAAAATCCCGTGTAATATTTTTCCCGTGAACCTATGTTTCCTTCCAACGGACATTACAACCAATTTTAATCGATTCCAAACTCGTTACCAGGCCTGTTAAGCTCAATCAAATCCTCTCAAACAAATTCAGCCATTGAATCTCCTTGAATCGTCTCCAAATGCAAACCCTAAAATCTGTTTTTCCTGAAGAACTCATTTTCCCGCCAAAAAATGAATTTGAAATGAAGAAGATGGTGTCCCCCTAACCAGCTGTGGGGTTCGAATAGCCAAGAAGGTGCCCCTTAGTAATTGAGGTGCTCCTTATCCAAACTGAGAGTCCGAATAGCAAAACTCCTCCGGGGTTCCAAAGAGCACTTTTTTGAGCAACTTTTTCCACACAAGTATATTTCTCCAAAAACACCTACACAAACATAAAAACACCATAATAAGTACAAAATGGAGTACCAACAATACAGAAAATTAAGGACAATGTAGACACAAAAATGTGTCTATCAAATACCCCCAAACTTATTATTTGCTAGTCCTCGAGCAAATCAAAAAAATAAAACCGAGTTAATCTCGGGTGGGTTTACCAGAGGTGTACCCACAAAACCATTACTCCAGACCCTAGATATCTACGCAGAACCTTGGAAGTCACTAAAGAATCTCCTTGGTTGGCATACTTATTGGCTACAGGAGGAAGTACCCTGATGCGAAATTCCAATTGTTGTACACGAGTTTGCACTCAAGCATACTAAAATTCATATAAAGTGACAAAGCTCTACTCAGATAGTTCCTGTCAGCCAATCACATGGAAAGATTAAGAAGATGGATAAAGAGAAAAGATAGATGGTTTAAAGTGAACGGTGTTTCCCATATCTGTCTGAAGGCCTCTGCCAAGATGAACCTATCCTAATGGACTGAGATACCGGTCTGACTAATATCAACACAACTGGCATATACAAGGGGACCAGTGGTCGATAAACCTAACTCTAGGTCAACACAACTGGCATATACAAGGGCACCAGCGGTCGACTTTATTGAATTTATTCCGATTGGTTTGATGGTCTGGTCTCAATACTCAACTTTTTCTTTTTTTGGTATCTCAATCACCCTATTTCACCCTAGAAAAGGTAACAACTTGAATCGTGTGCCCCACCAAATTACTTAAAAAATAAAAACAGAAGGATTAGGATTCAACGAGATATGGCGAAACTACCATGTTTTTTTTAATTCTAACACCTGAGCTCTGTGCTTTTATGAATAGACTCTTTAGATGTTTCCATCTAATCAGACTGGTTCCTCAACTCCTACAACCAAAATGCTTCCATCCACTTAGACTGGTTAGTGCCATCCTTAATAAACATAAATTTCTAGGCTCTGGAGTTTATTTTTTTTACTGCAACTAAAAAGTTTCTCCCATACCCCCAAACTTAAATCTAACATTGTCCTCAATGTTCTAAAGATAAAATGAACAAGGAGAAACTGTTACCACTTGAAGCAAAAGATTTAAGGAAAGATATTACCGTGTTGCAAAAGAGAAACTGTATTCTCACCCCTAACTCTCCATCCCCTTTCTCTGACATCCCATCATCTTATTTATACTCGACAACCTCCAAATCTCCTTGTTTAATGCAGAATATTCTCTCTTTAATTCGTTATTCTCCACTGTCATCACACGAAGAAAACTTCCCTTTTTCTTCTCTATTTTTGATTCTCACGAATCTTTTGCAGCTCAGCACACTCCATGTTATTGAAAACATGTCTCAGAAGAGGTGGGACACGCTGTAAACATGCCAGATAGAGTTAACTCTCGAGTATTTTTATCCGTGAATATTCTCTCCCTGTTTTGGATTAAACTCCAATCATCTAGCCATATCTGGTCGATTCTAAGGACCTTACCAGTCCTGTTTAACTCCATAAAGCCCAATCCAACTAAATCCAACGATTAAATCTCACCAGAAGCTCTCCAAACGAAATCCAGAAAATTCCGTGTAATATTTTTCCCGCGAACCTCTGTTTCCTTCCAACGGACATTACAACCAATTTTAATCGATTCCAAACTCGTTATCAGGCCTGTTAAGCTCAATCAAATCCTCCCAAACAAATTCAGCCATTGATTCTCCTTGAATCGTCTCCAAATGCAAACCCTAAAATCTGTTTTTCCTGAAGAACTCATTTTCCCGCCAAAAAATGAATTTGAAATGAAGAAGATGGTGTCCCCCTAACCAGCTGTGGGGTGCGAATAGCCAAGAAGGTTCCCCTTAGTAATTGAGGCGCCCCTTATCCAAACTGAGAGTCCGAATAGCAAAACCCCTCCGGGGGTTCCAAAGAGCACTTTTTTGAGCAACTTTTTCCACACAAGTGTATTTCTCCAAAAACACCTACACAAACATAAAAACACCATAATAAGTACAAAATGGAGTACCAACAATACAGAAAATAAAGGACAATGTAGACACAAAAATTTGTCTATCAAATACTTTAGATGATGGGATGTCAGAGAAAGGGGATGGAGAGTTAGGGGAAGAAAATAGAGGAGTTTGATCGAGTTGCATGAGCATGGGTTACCTCCCAAGAAATGTTAAGTTTAAAGTCTTCAGCTAGACATTGGAAGAATTAGTCACCTCGTAGAACCATATAGCAGTAGCCGGAATAATTGTGGGTCATCTGGATCAAAAAGTATTACCCACAAGAAGAGGAAAGTGTAACAGACCAAGAAGATACCGAACATACCCTTGCTTAAGACAACTATATCTAGTTGTGGTTCAGGTTCAGGCTCTATAAAAGGGTCTAAATAAACAACTTTCATCGGTTGGATTTCCTCAAAGCTAAGATCCGGTTCAGGCATTAGAGTCTGGAAAAAATCAACTAAGAACTTAGAAGCACATAACAACAACCTGAATAATTGGGAATCCTCTAAGTCAATTAGATTTGACTCACACAGCTGACCACAATTAAAGAGGTGGTCTTCCTTAAGAAAATGTGTCGACCCTAATATCCTAAAGTGATTAGGTTTAATCTCAAAACTTAATAACCGACACATCTTAAAATCAAAAGTTCCCACAATTGGAAGAAAAGTTTTTGGTGGGAAAACAAAGTCAATCTTGGTATCATAGCCTGGGTTAACCACATCAACCAGAGGATGGGTTTCTAACAACTGAGTTTCTTTCTGGACATCATTAGGTTTGGCAAAACGTGTATGAAGATAATCTTGTAAGATGGTTGAGGCACAAATGTCAAGTCCTACAGGAGGGTACTTTCTAAGAGTTAAAGCACACGGAGAATGATAATCACCCCCAAACTTAGAGTTTTCTGTGTCTCTAGAAAGACTAGTCACAACTTCCCTAATTTCTAGGTCATCAGATTCCCGAAAATGGTCAATTGATTCTTCTAAGTCTGGTTCATCCTCACTCATCTCTACGAGTTTATGGTCTTCTAAGATTAGTGTTTCTAAATCGCTAGACTCTAAAACAATATTCTCAGCGTAAACTCTTTCCTCTAAACCATCATCACAATCATATAAAGGATTATCAGAGAAAGTTTCATATAAAGGCTCATTAACTAAGGTGTTAATTATGGTTACTTCCTTCGATACACTGATAGGCACATTAAATAATGGATTATCCAACATACTGCAGGCTAAAGGATCATGAAATACATCGTCTAAAACGGTGGTATCTCTAGTCAAATCCTCATCCTTTTGAATAGGTGAATAATTATTAAAATTATTTGGATTTGTACTAGAAACAACACTATCATTATAAAGCTCAATCGGAGTAACAAATTCCTGATCACTATGCCTACATATTTCATGTTCTTCATCAATACTATCCTCATCATAATCATCACTATAATAACATGAAAATGATCGAACCTTATCAAAACAAGTAGTGTTACCAATTCTAACCTCGTCATCTTGATTATGTGAATAAAAACTATCCTTATTTTCGAGGGTGGTATTGGGAAAACTACACTGGAAATTAAGACTATCCTGAGCAAGTTTTTCCACAATCCTATTTGTATTCTCAGTAAATTGCTTGAGGGTCTCTTCTAGAGATATCTTAGTTGACCGCTCTACGGACCCTTCTGGGAGAAGAATATTATAAGTCTCTTTCATAAATAACTTCCGTGTTGACTCATTGAAACTCTTGAGAGACTCTTCTAGAGAAATAGAAGGATTGTTTTGCTCGTATGACCTGTGGGTATGTGGATAGTAATTGGGCTCACAATGGTATGGACCATAACCTTCAAAAGTTTCGCGTTCCCAATCACTATTCACATTATGGTCATAAAAACGATAATGCCCAAGCTGCTCAGTCGGATACTCATTGTATTGGCTATTATAATACCAGTTCGATATCCTAACTGCAAGGGAATTCTAAACAAACACAAAGAACGATGACTCGACCACAACAAGCCTATTTTATCTAGCAAACAAAAAGCATGATGGCTCCACTTAGATTGTTTCTAGACCAGCTTCTAATCCTTCGAAAGGGAATTCGTTGAGCAAACCCCTCTGGAATCAATCCGAGTCAAAGTAAGTTGAATAGAGGCGAGGGAAGCTGCGTAGAGCTTTGATACCCAAGGCCTCACCGCATTACAAGGCGGCACAATCATGCATTCAACTCACCGTAATCATCATGAACTTTGAAGTATGCTTAAAAGAGTAACCAATATTTTTCGAATGACTTTCCTATTAAGCTCATTACCCTATCGGTCTCGTTCTAGTCCAAAATTTAAGGCTTAGGTTCGCGTAGGTTACGTGTTCCTAAGGCGGGCAAGAAGGAAACGGTGATGAAATCCGAGTCCTTATCTTGATTTGGCCAGGCCTTGCCCTTTACTAGAAAATTAAATCCGATTTCAGGTCCTCAACATATAAGCATACAAAATCATCCAGTAAACCCGCTGACAGGGGATTCACGAGTGTTTAGAATTCTTACCTCCCGTTCCAGACGGGGGATGAACCGTTGAAGTCGACTCGGGCCACCGACTCCAATGTCAGTGTACGAACCCGAGGGGCCGAGACGATATCGTAATTGTCGTCCTTCTCTGCACACAGTTTATATTTAAAACTACCCTTCCTTAGGGTTTTAAAAATAATGTCCAAAAGAATGTCCCAAAAATAAAGCCCAAAAAGTCCAAAAAGAAAAAGAAAAAAAATTACAAAAACAAAATCCTATATACAGTTTCTAAAAATAAAATAAAAATAAATTAACTATATACGAAATCTTCTTCTTTACTCCTTTTGGATCCCTTCTTTGTTTCCTTATTCAGCTTCGCTTTTCTTTTCAACACTTTCTCTCTTTTTCCTTAGCTTAGCTCCAAATCTGAAAGCAAATAAGAAATACCAAAAGGCGTAAAAAGGAACAAAAATAATAAAAAAATAAAAATAAAACCTAAAAACAAATCTATAAACAAATCCGCGTCGGCGGCGCCAAAAATTGATGTGTTTTTCAGTTGAGTTGTAGTAAGATGATTCGTTCACTCAGATTTGTTGAGAATTTGTTTAAGACTTAATAAAGAAAATAAGGAAAAATATATATGCACAATTTATCACAAGATGAAGAGACGCCGAGACGCGGGATTCCACTACTTTTCATATTGTTATGGTTCAGTCATTAACTCTAGATAATATAGCTCAAACAAAATAAGTTGTGACTCTAGTTCTTTTCCAAAAATAGATTTTGTAAAATATTATTTGTAAGTTAAAAGCATGACACATCTAAAGTATTTAGAACTAAGCTAGGTTACGATATTTCATTTGTGTGTAACAAGCTAAGTTCGATCTAACGGTTGAAAGATATTAGCTTGGTTGAATCAGGTTTTTCATCTAACGGTGAATATTGAATGCTTTGTTACCAAGGTAACTTGGATTGCAAACTCTGATTTGAAAACTATATAAAGGAGAACTCTAGCAACTGGGAAAACTAATCCCCACACCTCCTGTGTGTTACTAGTTGCATAACTAGAGTTGATTCTCCTTTAACCTTAGGTTTATTCTCGAGACCCTGTAGGTTAACGACTTGAAGACTTCATTGGGATTGTGAAGCCAGACCCAACTATTATCTTTGTAGTTGCGTCATCTGATCTTGTTGTTTCTATCGTGTTGAGTGTAATTAAAATAATTGGCTCGAGATTTTATATCTCCGATAGGCAAGATAGAAAAGTAATCACAAAGAAACTTCGTCTCATCGTTTGTGATTCCAGAATAACTTGTTTCGCTAGTCGATTAAGTTTATTGTGAGGTGATTGATAATACTAGGCTGTTCTTCGGGAATATAAGTCCGGTTTATCAATTGGTTCCTGTTCACCTTGATTTATCAAAAGACGGAACAAAAACTCTTGGGTATTTCTGTGGGAGACAGATTTATTCAATCTATAGACTTTTTTGTGTGAGACAGATTTGTCTATCAAGTCTTCGACTTTGGGTCGTAGCAACTCTTAGTTGTGGGTGAGATTAGCTAAGGGAATCAAGTGTGTAGTATCCTACTGGGATCAGAGACATAAGGAGCACAACTGTACCTTGAATCAGTGTGAGATTGATTAGGGGTCAACTACAGTGCAGTCCGAAGTTAATTGGTAGTAGGCTAGTGTCTGTAGCGGCTTAATACAATGTGGTGTTCAATCTGGACTAGGTCCCGGGGTTTTTCCTGCATTTGCGGTTTCCTCGTTAACAAAATTCTGGTGTCTGTGTTATTTCTTTTCCGCATTATATTTTGTTATATAATTGAAATATCACTGGTTGTGCGTTAAGATCAATCAATTAGAATATCCAACATTGGGTTGTTGATTTACATTGATTGACACTTGAACATTGATCTTTGGTACAGTTCAAGTTACTCCTCTTATTCAATCGAGCTCGCAGATTTCTATTTGCTGATTGCAGATTAAATTAAGAGTTAGAGATATTAAACTCTTTGATATACTTTATTCTAGAGTGAGTCTGACTGTCTAGTTGATTCTCTACCAAGTGTATTGGAGTAAGTCCTCTAAGATTGCCAAACGAATTGTTGGGTGTGGTTGTTAGACCCCCGCATTTTCAATTGGTATCAGAGCAGGCAAACACATTAAAGACCTCATAAGTATGTGTTTGTAGAGATCTTATATGGACAAAGGTGCTATCTCTATAAACGTACCACCAGTCTTCGATGACTATAATTACTTGTGGTGGAAAATTGCTATGCGTGCCTTCCTTCAAGCGCGTGATTTTCAATCATGGGTTTATGTAGTTAATGACTATGATGCTCTCATTGTCGCAGTAGGGAATGCAACCGTTCCAAAGAACATTGGCGAATACAATGCTGCCGAGATACTTGCTGCAAAGAAAAACTCCGACGGTATGAATGCCATCATACATGTCATTACCCAGGATCTTCAGCACCATATAACTACGTGCACTCGATCTAAATATGCGTGGGATATCTTAGAAACTGTATTCGAAGGAAATACCAGTGAGATGGAAGCTAGGCTTCAAAACCTTAATTCCGATTGGGAAAACCTTGGTATGGAAGATGAAGATTCATTTGATGAGTTTAATCACAAAGTGTCTGAAATTGTTAATGCATCCTTTGCATTGGGTAAGACTATTCCTGAAAAGGACATTGTGATGAAAATTTTCTGATCGCTGCCATCTAGATACGATTCTAAGAAGCATGCCATCGTTGAGGGAAATAACCTTGATGCTCTTTCCGGAAACACGTTGGTTGGAAAGCTAAAGATCTTTGATCATGAGCATACACCCAAAATCTGAAAGGATGTTGCCTTCAAAGCACAAAAGAATGCTAAATTACTTGACAAAAGTAAAAGTGTTTATGTCTCCGAGGATGATCTTTCTGAGACTGATTCATCAGATGAAGATCTTGACAAATCATTCTCTATGATCATAAGACAGTTTAGGGATCTTCTATTGAAGAGAAGTAAACGGTTTTCAAGAGACAAACCTCCTCAAGTAAACCTCACAATCGCAATCCTCCTAAAAACAGGGATGCTGATGAGGATGATGACGAGGATATGCCACAGTGCTTTAAGTGTAAAGGTTTTGGTCATTTTTCAAATGAGTGTCCAAATCGTAGAAAATATATTGGGAACAAAGGTCTTGCTGCAACTCTTGATGAATGTCTGATCACTATGATTCCAATGAAGACGAAAAATCAAGTGTTGCACTTCTTTGTGAAGATATAAATTTTGATAACTGTAGCAATACATACTTCAATCTTGATATTCTTTCAGAAAGAAACTCAACCAATCTGGAAAAAGAAATTAACCTTTCTGTTGGAAACCCTCTATCTGATTTTTCAGGTTCCACTCTGTGCCTAGCAGCTTGCACATCTCGGGCAGCTTATCCATTGACATGCTCTTATTGTTCACTCAAAGGTCATGAACTTTCAAAGTGTTTTAAGTATAAACACAAGATGAGACATGTCAAGAGACTTCAACGAAGAGCAAATCGCCTATCAAACAAGCTCAAACTTGTTCAAAAAACTGCTGAGGTATGTAAGATTTTATCCTCTTCAAAGAAGTTGGTTTCCAAATATAGGTCAAGACCACTAGAGAAAAGAGTATGGTCTAAACATTTTGATAGACATGGATCTATGAATTCCTTTCAAAAGGGTCATGGTGGACAAATTGTTGTTCACCGCAGCACAACTCGATTGTGTTGTTTTGGTGCATCTTGTCTCATGTGCCTGATTAAAAGAGACAAGATTGTGCACACCTCAGGCTTAAAAGAAGAAAAAAACACTATTTGTTTTGGTTTTCTTAGATTTGTTGTATGATTTGGAATTCTTTCATATCTAATTGATATTGGAAGGAACCTCCATGTTTATCAAAAGAGGGTTATTCTCGACAATTCTACTCTCTTTAGGGTTGTGAATTGTGCATGCGTGAACCTGTACTGTTTAAGGTTCCGTGACCCTACATTCCTTTTTCCTTCTCTGAAACTCTTTTCATCTTAAGACTACCTGTTGAGTTTATATTGTGATTTCCTCTCACAAACCCATACACGTATGGAGACTCCAAGCATCATGTGTTCTGATGGAAAAGATGTTAATATGATTGTTAAGCCATCAATCATGAAGGAAAAAGAAAAATCTCCATTGCCTCCAACTTTGAAAAGAAAAAGAAGGAATGTGAGGAAGCCAAAAGTTGTTCCTTCAAATTCTCAGAAGTTTTCTGATCTTCTTGAAGAGTTGAAAGAAGCAAGGAAGGAGATTAAACAAATAAAGGCTTTTGTTATGAGAACTCTCGAAATTCAGAAGGCCCTGGTTCGACATCATCATCCTAGAAGGTTTGTTGGAATTGACTCCTTTCTCCATTAACCCTATGTACCAACGGTTGTTGACGACAAGGAGTTCAGGGACGATAAAGAATTCTTCAGAGGTCTCAATATCTAGTAAATCTTCTTTGTTATGTTTTTAGGAGAATAACTAGGGTTTGGAATAGCCATTATTGTGAGTACACATAGCTATGTCCAACGATTTTCATCTTCATGTTTTTAGATTTATTTATTTAAATTCTAAGTTTTTTGGAAGATGATTTTTGCAATTTTTAATCTTTATGATTTTATATATCGCAAATTGTTATGGGATATGTTGTTTACATCCGTGAACCTGTGACTGTCCCATACTTGTTCAAAAGTTATCTCTATTATGTCGATATGAATGTGTTGATGAAAGATATAATGAACTTTCGGCATTACAAAAGTTAAAGCCTTTTATGTCATATTTTGATGGAAGAAAGGATAAAACTTTTGTTTACAAGGATGAAGCCTATTGTATGTCATTGTGCAAATAGTGATGGAAAATAGGATGAATCCTTGTCTATTCCGCAGTATTTGGTCGATCTCCAATCCACATTTTTGTGCATATACTGTGTTGTTCCATAAGGTTTCTTATGTTGAGCACAACCGACTGAGTTGATCATTCTCTTATGATTAACTTAGTTGTTTCTCCGTAAGGTTCCCTATGTCGAGCATAACCAACTAAATAATCATTCTCTTTTGGTTATTTTAGTTGTTGCTCCGTAAGTTCTCTTATGTCGAGCATGACCAATTGAATTGATCACTTTGTGGTTAATTTGGTTGTGTATTTCAATTAAATTAATCATGGGAATTCTTGTGATTAATTTGGTTGTATTTTTCGATTGAACTAACCATGGAATCTCTTGTGGTTATTTCAATTGAATAATTTTGGATTCAAATTCATGTGATTTGTTTGTACAAAAGAAATCCTTCTTTTCTTGTGAAAGTAAGGTTGCCTTTGTTTTTCCTTCGGGGATGACATTGTATGGGGGGAGAGTTCATTTTGAACTTGTGCTTAATTGCCAAATCTTTGTGGGGAGTGCGGTTGTGGAATTTTTAGGGGTTATCTTGTATCTTTATTAACTCCTTGATGAATGCATTTAGCTTCGGCTTTATGATTGCATCTAAATTTGTTGGTATGTTAATACACCTTTTGGTCATGAAGTATCTCCGTGGAAATTACATTAGGATCCCACTAATTTTCATACCTTTGCAAAAAAAATTGACAAAAAATGAGAGAATTTATGTGTAGTTCACACTACAAATACATATGGTTTACGAATCATTATGTAAGGAGGAGTGGTTTTCATGTTGAGATATGTATTGACTAAGGGGGAGTGATACATATCACCATACTATTGTTGTCAAAGTTGTGATACAATTGAACTTTGATGTTGTGTAATAATATTATGACACTGTATAACAATGATTGAGAGCATTTTATTTTCTCATTGTTATAGCTACGGATCTTCAACAACTGTGATGCTGAACTTACAACCTTTAGGATCATGGAGTACTTTCGAGTCACGTTTAAGATGCCAAGGAGATCAAGCATGTGGATGAGAAGCTATATTTTTTTTATCTTTTTTGTAATCCATATGTATTGATAGTTTTGTCACTAAAATTGACAAAGGGGGAGACTGTTAGAACATTGCTCGGTCGAACTCGCATGCGTTGCTATCTCAAGCATGTTTGTCAATGTTAGTGATCAAAACTATAAGTCTTGATTTCTAGCCTATTTATAGATGTCTCGGACTAGGACATAGATAGTGTAGTTGAGCTTAGATCTCTCGACGTTCATCTCTTGAAGACGAAGAACTACTAAGGGGAGCTTGTGGAACTTCTTCGACAAAAGGTATGTGGAGACTTGAACTCATCTATCACTTGGAAAGTCTATTTCTACTATCTCCTATATTGAGACATAAGTCGTGTTATGATATAGTTTTCCCTATACACATTTGAGATTTCGAGCTGAGTATATCTCGCTTACATATTTCTCGAAATATGTGTTGGTAAGCTTTCGCTTCGACCAAGTTCATCTTATATCATTAGAAAATTGTCGAGTAACATCTTACATGGTTTCTGTGATTCAATCATTTGATGTAGGCTTGGAATGTTTCGATAATGATTATTTCAATATCTTGAAAATTGCTTTGATGCTAATAGTGTGCGAAAACGACTATTGTCATTATAGAAAATTGTTTCAATTATTGAAATAAAGAGTTGATGATGTAACCATGTTTGGATATAAGCATATATAGTGTGTTCGCATATTAGTGTATAAATCCATAAACTGGGAACCAAGAGTATGCATATGTATATATACGAAATACGAAATTGGTGAAGAAGACAAGATAAGTATGCGTACCCGTACGCATACTGGTGGAAGTTTTCGAACCGTAAATTTCTGCTGAGTTTGGAAACTTAACAAATTCAAAATCCGGTTGCTTAAGTATGCATACTTAAGCTGGTTACTTTGTCAAATCGATCAGTTCATGGACTTAAACATTTAAATCATAAGGAACGCAATCTTTGCAAACCATGGCTATAATGTTCATGATTGATTCAAGTGAATCAAACCGATTTTGCTTCAATTGTGTTCATGTATAAATCCATGAGAATATAGCAATTGAACAACTCTTTAACTAGTTTCATTTGAGTCATTTGAACTAGTTATGGTTAAGATGAATAAGGTTGATATGAGATTAATCATATGGCTAACCTCGGTTACCTATTTGTGAATCAACCTGGTGTACACGTTTAGGTACGGTTACATAAACCTAAATGAGGGTACATTTCATTTGTATGTAACAAGCTAAGTTCGATCTAACGGTTGAAAGATATTAGCTTGGTTAACTCAGGTTTTTCATCTAACCGTGAATATTGAATGCTTTGTTACCAAGGTAACTTGGATTGCAAACCCTGATTTGAAAACTATATAAAGGAGAACTCTAGCAACTGGTAAAACTAATCCCCACACCTATTGTGTGTTACTAGTTGCATAACTAGAGTCGATTCTCCTTTAACCTTAGGTTTCTTCTCGAGACCATGTAGGTTAATGACTTGAAAACTTCATTGGGATTGTGAAGCCAGACCCAACTATTATCTTTATAGTTGTGTCATCTGATCTTGCTGTTTCTATCGTGTAGAGTGCAATCGAAATAATTGGCTCGAGATTTTATATCTCCGATAGGCAAGATAGAAAAGTAATCACAAAGAAACTTCGTCTCATCGTTTGTGATTCCACAATAACTTGTTTCGCTAGTCGATTAAGTTTATTGTGAGGTGATTGATAATACCAGGTTGTTTTTCGGGAATATACGTCCGGTTTATCAAGTGGTTCCTGTTCACATTGATTTATCAAAAGACGGAACAAAAATATCTTGGGTATTTCTGTGGGAGACATATTTATTCAATCCTATAGACTTTTCTGTGTGAGACAGATTTGTCTATCAAGTCTTCGACTTTGGGTCGTAGCAACTCTTAGTTGTGGGTGAGATCAGCTAAGGGAATCAAGTGCGTAGTATCCTACTGTGATCAGAGACGTAAGGATCACAACTGTACCTTGAATCAGTGTGAGATTGATTAGGGTTCAACTACAGTCCAGTCCGAAGTTAATTGGTAGTAGGCTAGTGTCTGTAGCGGCTTAATACAGTGTGGCGTTCAATTTGGAATAAAGGTATAAATGATCCTCACTTATGTTGGGAGTCAAGGAAAAACCGATCCCTACATATATTGGGAGTCAAGGTAGAACCGATCCTAACTTGTTTTAAGAGTCATGGTAGAACTGGTCTCAATAGGCAAAACCAATTGTCATAAGTCATTTACACTTTACGGTTTGTGTGGTTTTAGAAATTTGGTTTGCACAATAGGAAAGTTCAAGATGTCGACATAATGGGTAATTTGAACATGTGCTGAAATCTTATTTATTAATGATTGTTCAAAGATATTCCTTTATACTCAAGGTGAGATTCAAAAACGAAATAGTAAAGAATCTTTTTGAGATTTTCAAATTAATATGTTTTTTTACCAGTAAGCAAAATATATCTCTGGAAATATATATTAGTTAATTTCTAGATACTATCAAGTTTTCCATGAAGATTTCGGTTATACGGTTGGATATTGGTTGGAATTAGGCAAAACCGAATTTAGGTGCTTTATTGCATGTCATGAGAATATTTTCGGTTATGGAAATTCCTCAGTGTCCACACTACCTTGGTCTATAAATAGTGATGTTTACTCTTCTTATAAACTTATCCTGAGGCAAGCACTTAATTTCGTAGTTACTGTTGTAGCCGACTAATAGTATTACTTATAATATTATCTTGGAGAGGAGAGTAACTTAATTAGCCAAAATATCTTTCGTCCGCTAGCTGAAAGACTTCTTTGGGATCAGGAAGCGTCTACTAGTACTGTTGGTGGGAAACTAGAATTGCATTGTTATTTTAGTTTTCAATTATTGATTGGATTGACTAACGATTTGTTAACTCTTGATTTCACCCAGTTTGATCGTTCATGAGAGCCTTATCTTCTGACATCAGGTCACTCAAAAAGATCAAGAGATTAGTTGTAGTTAAGACCTGTCTTTAGATTTGACGTTGTTTTGTGATTATCTAATGTTAATAGACTCCCTTCTGTGAATGATTGATCATAAGTTAATCAAGTTTTTTATTGCAGGTACAAAATACTATTGAAAGAGTTTGTAACTACTATACCAGTTACTTTGTGAATCGAGCTGATCTTGTTTAAGCGTTGTGAGTTTGCCAGGAAATCCGTATGGGATAGTTGGCTGGTATCCTACTACCACCGACATTGGGATTGATCACCCCTCACCCGTCCGGACGGTGTGCGGTTATCAGGTTGGCTAGCAACCCATTACGATGGGTAAACGGAAATCCTTTAGGGACGGTGGCTTTCATCCCACTGCACTGGCATTACAGTTGGGTCCTCCCAGTGTTGCGTTAAGATGTTGCTTGTCATTTCGATGACATTTTTCAACTTGTGAACTTTAGGGATTCCTGAGTGGTGGTATGAGACTCCCCTTAGGACACCTGGTTGAGATATCGTTTGGCAACTGGCCAACTCGATATTCTCGGTAACATTGTGGGCACTTTTGGATCCCTGGGCAGGCGGTATGGGACGGTTGTTCATAAGTTCTAAATTGGTGTTCACCAAGGTTTTTAAATCGTAAATCGAAACGTGAATCGTTTTTTTATTTTTCAGAATCAAATCGTATGTTGAATCGTAAATTGTAGATTCATGGTTTATTTTTGAAACGTATATTTTCTTGCAAGTAATATTGAATTATGGGAAACATTTAACAAAAGTATTAAGTATGAGCCTACTTTCAATAATTTTAGCATTAGTAACTTATAAATTTTATGTAGTTTCAATATTAATCACAAATAAAAGCTTGGTTTAGTGGTTAGTGGATAGGTGAATGAACTGTGAGGTCTAAGGTTCAACCCTGGACAACCTCTTTTCTACTATGAGTTTTTATCAATCATTTAATTTATAAATTACCAGTGGAAACCAAGAGGTAGACTTGTCAACGATTTTAGAAAAAGTCAAAAAACACGATTCAGGAGAGTTTCGATTCAGGCATGCGATTCAACTCGAATTGGATCAAAATGAAGTGAATCATACGAGTCAATTCGTGACTCGTATGAGTTTAAAAACCATGGTGTTCACGAGAACTTGAAGAAACCCGTGATTTATGAGCATCTGGTATGGGGCTTTTGTTCAGGAATCCAAACCGAAGAGTTTGTCCACAATAGTTTTGTTTTCAATTTCGGGGACGAAATTCTTTAAAGGGGTGAATGATGTAACACCCAGAATTTTTAGCATGGCGCATGCTCAAAGATACGCCATGGCATGAGATGAAGTTTCATCTCAAGCTTTTGTTGCGTTAAGTGTAACATTAGCTTAGAGCCAATATATCACCAAATATAGCCCATTTCGAAGGCATTTTGGCTAAGGACCAATGTTGCATCATCGTGATGCATTAGGCTAGTTGGGTAGATGGCCTTGGACGATGTGGCGCAAACATCTCGCATTATACAGACGATTGTCCTAGGACCAATATTGCACAATCATGGTGCATCAGGCCAAAGAGGGCTGGACGAGTGAATATTGCGCAATCATTATGCAATACGCCAGAGTAAATGTTGCGCAATCATCGCGCAACACTGAAATAAACTCAGCAGTCATTACCGGATATTCATAAGTACATGGAAACGACAATGATTAGTGAATCATGCATGTTAATCCTCTCCCCTTTCCTAAATTGTATAAATGTCAAGTAAACATATATAGGGAGGGGTAGTTGGTTGAAGGTGCATATGTGGACTATGTGCCAAGTAAGTTTCATAACTTAGCCGAAAGAGTATAAATGATGTGTAAGCCTCATTTATAGATACTTAGCGTTGCAAATAGGTAATTTGATGCTTAGGCATCACTATTCCATGTCGCGGACTCGATAATGCGCAACCTTTGTGCATTTTGACGGAACGACATATATGGACTAGGCCATTACCATTATTGCTAGGCCACGTCCTTGCAAATGAGTTGACTTAAGTTTTTGTCCATTCGAGGATGAACTATGGTATGTGCTTGATACCTTTAGAGTAGGGAAGGGTACGTAGGCATCCGCAATGAGGTGCAGCATTGCCGGTTTAGCACTTTGTCGCTCATACCATCTAATTTATAGATGATTGCGGCATGCTGCCCTCTCATAACATCTGGCTTGACAGTTCGACGTAAGAGATGATTGTGGCCAAACATGATGAGGAAAGTTTCATTTTATTTCTTGGACGCTCATACTTCCTATCAAGGCGTTCGGCTTAGGCATGTACCAATGGCACATTGGGCATGGCCTCGAAAGTAAGCTATATCAATATGCAAGTTAGCGGAGCTTCCATAAGCCTAAGGAGAGTACGACATGAGCCTGATTGATGCACCCTTGGCACGAGCAAGACAGATGCATGCTTTCAACAATGCCTAAGCAAAGTGGAGAGGGGTTATTAGGCCTGAAATGTCCTATGCATAAGCCCAAGGCATGCCTTATGCCTGGAAAAGACTCAACGGTATCACTGAATTTCCTACGTTGAGGAAAGACTTTATTCCCTTGCTCTATGGTAAGCTGCAACATTGTGGAAGCTAAGTTAGTTTTATCATGCTTGCAAGGAAAAATGGATGTGGCTTTGCCTAGCTTTAAGGCCCGGTTAGTAGCATCATCACGGCGCATCGGGGAAGTTATGGCAGGCGCCTATGTGTAAGTTTCCGGTCCGTCACAGTTGGTATCAGAGGAAGTTCCGAGATAACTCTATGGACTGTACGGAGTGGACTCGTCAACGAGTAATTTTTCTTTAAAAGGAAATAAAGTTTGAGAGTAGGCCAACTTTTGCGCGGAAAGAGTTTGTAACTGCCATACCAGTTAATTTGCGAATTGAGTTGAGCTTGTTTAAGCGTTGTGAGTTTGCCAGGAAATCCGTCTGGGACGGTGCTGTATGGGACAGTTGGTTGGTATCCTACTACCACTGGCACTGGGATTGATCACCCGTCCGTGACGGTGTACGTTGTCAGGTTGGCTAGCAACCCTACGATGGGTAAATGGAAATCCGTCAGAGACGGTGGCTTGCATCCCACTGCACTGGCATTAGATTTGGGTCCTCCCAGTGTTGCGTTAAGATGTTGCTTGTCATTTAGATGGAATTTTTAAACTTGTGAACTTTAGGGATTCCTGAGTGGTGGTAAGGGACGTCCCTTAGGATACCTGGTTGAGATATCGTTTGGAAACTGGCCAACTCGATATTTTCGGTAACGTTGTGGGCGCTTTTGGATCCTTGAGCAGGCGGTATGGGATGGTTGTTCAGAAGATCTAAATTGATGTTCACGACAACTTGAAGGAACCGTGATTTCTGAGCATCTAGTATGACACTTTTGTTCAGGAATCCAAACCGAAGAGTTTGTACACAATAGTTTTGTTTTGAATTTCGGGGACGAAATTCTTTAAAGGAGTGAATGATGTAACACCCCAAATTTTTAGCATGGAGCATGCTCAAAGATGCTTCATGGCATGAGATTAAGCTTCATCTCAAGATTCTGTTGCGTTAAGTGGAACATTGGCCTAGAGCCATTATAGTGCCAAGTATAGCGCATTTCGAAGGCATTTTGGCCATAGGCCAATGTTTCATCATCGTGATGCATTAGGCCAGTTGGGTAGATGGCCTTGGACTATGTGGCACAAACATCGCGCATTATGTGGACGATTGGCCTAGGGCCAATATTGCAAATCTTTGTGCATCAGGCCAGAGAGGGCTTGCCGAGTGAATATTGCGCAATCATTGTGTAATACGTCAGAACAAATGTTGCGCAATCATCATGCAACACTGAAGTAAACTCAGCAATCATTTCCGGATATTTAAAAGTACATGGCAACAACCATGAATAGTGAATAAGGCATGTTAATCCTCTCCCCTTTCCTTAGTTGTAGAAATGTCAAGTAAACATATATAGGGAGGGGTAATTGGTTGAAAGTGCATATGCGGACTATGTGCCAAGTAAGCTTCATAGATTAGCCGAAAGAGTATAAATGATGTGCAAGCCTCATTTATAGATACTTTAGCCTTGCAAATAGCGCATTTGATGTTTAGGCATCACTACGCCATGTCATGGACTCGATAATGCGCAACCTTTGTGCATTTTGACGGAACGGCCTATACGGACTAGGCCATTACCATTATTGCTAGGTCACGACCTTGCAAACGAGTTGACTTAAGTTTCTTTCCCTTCGAGGATGAACAATGGTATGTGGTTGATCCCTTTAGATTAGGGAAGGGTACGTAGGCAGCCGCAATGAGTTGGAATATTGCCGGCCCAGCACTTTGTCGCTCGTATCATCTAATTTAGAGGTGATTGCGTCATACTGGCCTCTCATATCATCTGGCTCGGCAATACGACAAAAGAGATGATTGTGGCCAAACTTGATGAGGAAAGTTGTATTTCATTTCTTGGATGCTCATACTTCATATCAAGGTGTTCGACTTAGGCATGTACCAATGGCGCATTGGGCATGGTCTCGAAAGTAAGCTATATCAATATGCAAGTTAGCGGAGCTTGCATAAGCCTAAAGAGAGTACGACATGAGCCTGATTAATGCACCCTTGGCACGAGCAAGACAGGTGCATGCTTTCAGCAATGCCTAAGCTAAGTGAAGAGGGGGTATTAGGTCTGCAATGACCTATGCGTAAGCCTGAGGCATGCCTTATGCCTGGACAAGACTCGGCAATATGGCAGTTACTCAACTAGATAGGAAATTCATCACTGATTTTTATACGTTGAGGTAAGACTTTATACGCTTGTTTTATGGTAAATTGGAACAGTGTGGAAGCTAAGTTAGCTGTATCATGCTTTCTAGCATGCTTGCAAGGACATCATCATGGCGCATCAGGAAAATTATGGTCTACGCGCCCAGGCACTTAGGCGTAATTTTCCGGTCCGTTATAAAACCATCCGATGTGGAAGGAGTAAAAGACTTCCAAGCATTAGATTTATCTTCGTATTT
Organism: Papaver somniferum; assembly: GCF_003573695.1. NCBI lineage: Eukaryota > Viridiplantae > Streptophyta > Magnoliopsida > Ranunculales > Papaveraceae > Papaver > Papaver somniferum. Next base: position 79,571,916 of record NC_039366.1, read on the forward strand.
GGTTTAGTTGGTTGATATATCATCTTAGTTCACAAAAAGTAAATATTAAATGGGATCGGACAACTGCACCCGAGCACTGCCGCAACCAGTTTCTTTGTTTTTTAAACCCCAAAGCTCTCTCCCGTCCCTAGTTAGCAATTCGGTGTACGGGGAGCGTTCAGAACGGCATACGTACGTGTATTATTCGTTATTACGGAATGTAAATTCGGTTCACTATTCGATCAACGGTCCGTGATTCGGGGATAATTCGGAACAGCATACGTACGTGTGTAAATCGTTTTAGAGATATGAATTCGTCGCACAAAATTCGGGTACATTAATATGGAGAGACATTTTTCATATAAATGACGTTTAAGTATTACAATTCGAAATGTAAATGACTATATTCATAACATATGCAATGTTAACAACAACAAAGACGTGGCTTGGCTGTTCGATAGGCAGTCTAGGAAGTAATAGGTCGGAGGTTCGAAAACCTAACATATGAAAACATTCGGGAAAATGGGTTAAACACCGAGTGAACTCAGTCCAATTCATTAAAGCGACGACTCAGCTGACCGAACTAGTAAACCGAATGATTCGCGGATCCGAATAGTGCGCGAATAATTCGAAAAGCGACTTAGCTATGGCCCCGCCCCCGGTTGCCCAAAAATCTCAAGGCTCAATTCAGGGGTTAGATGAAAGCCACGTTCAGGGGTCAGATGAAAGCCACGTTATAGGGGAGATAGTGAGGGACCATTTCAGGGAAAATGTAGCACCGTCGAGATTATTTTGGTTATAAAAAAAAAGGGACTAGTCGTAGTAGTGACAGAGACGACAGCCACTGGATTAATTTATACACTATATTAACGTCCGAAATTGCTACATTTCCTCCGCTTTCTTTTCCCATTAGATGTCATTGTTCTGAGCCCTTGATCCCTGAATTGAGATTAGTAGGATGTCTCATTATTATTGAATATAACCAATAGATGTTTGACACATAGGCGGAGAAAGGAGTAGGGGGACGTATATCATTTTCGATTAACGTCTTCCGTATGTGCTGCAAGTTGCATTTTGTGCAGCAGCCGTATAAATAACCTAGCCGGAGTGCCGGACAAATATTTTCACAAGCGAATAGAGACCCACTGATATTGCTACATTATTATGCTCGTGATTGACTGATGGACAAATACTCTTCAACTAAGCATGTCTAATGTATGCTACCAATATTCTTCACCAGTAAAAGGCACATTGGCGCTAATCGACCGGTCAAATCAACAGAAACCTACAAGCATGAACGGCCCTAAGCCACTTAGTAATTGTTATCGTGTAGATATGCATAGGGGAATATATATAGTTTTGATTGACAGTCACTGGAATTTGTCCCCTTAAATTCTGTTGGGTGTCTAAAAATTCTGGCAAGTTTCATGCAGTATCTTGCTATGACCACCACGAAAACTAAGCCCACTTTTTGAACCTTCTTTTTCTTTTTATCATTTAAAACAAAGTGTGATGATGACATTTCCTATCGGATAGAAATAGGCGAACTTGGTTAACCAATGTTAGAGCTTTCCTCTGAAGATTAAGATAACTCAAGTTCCACTTTAACCTGCTTTCCCCAATGATTTTGCTCTAGAAAAGCCTTCCCCTGTTAAGCAAGATAACTGAGAAGTTCCACTTTTTAAACCCACTTTTTCCCGTGTCCTTTGTTTGTACGTGCCTGTACATAGTATACAAGGGCTGGTGGAATTTGGGATGGAATTTCCGAAAGTTTTTCTATAAAGATTAATTGGGTATACCGGAAATAATTGATGGATCTTTTATTATCCATGCAGGCGTAAAAAAATCATGACGATTTTGATTCCCGGCTGTAAACACCCCGAAATGGTTAAAGGGTTACAAGGACCAATCTCAATACACAGTACACTTCTCTTTAGAAATATTCTTTCCCTCTCTTCTAAGATATTTTATTAGCTATTTTTTGTTGGAGGTTCTCTCTGCTTTTATAGGCAAAGCCTGGTATTGAAATACCTTACACGTGTACCCTAATACTTTTTCTAGTAAGTCTTTAATTATTAATCGTACACGTGCACTATTACAATTGGGATTATTTAGGCAATCACTAATTATCTCTTGAGGGCACCCCGTCCGTGCCACGTCATCGTTTCTGGTGACTTCGGCTTGCCACGTCATCGTTGCTGGTGGCTTCGGCTTATCGTGCAGTCGTCAATAGTGGCTTCGGTCAATCATTATCCGAAGCCCCCATTTCGGTGCTTTCGGCTTTAGCCAAATCCATGTGCTTACACCGGCATTGAAAAACCATGCTAATGTAAATAGTAAAATATCCCCCAACTATTTCCGGTATACCCCAATTGACCCTTGTTCTTCTAATAAATCCACATATAATTACGTTGCTCAGATTGAAACTTCTCGGGTGTTTATCCTCCCCTGGAGAAATTGGCCCGCTGCTAAAAAGAAGAGAAATTGGGTTAGTTGTCCAAATATTTTTAAAACATAGTTCTAATGGGCGAGTAAAAATTAGTATGGGCGAAATTGACACCAAAAAAATAGCAAGAATGAATCTGGATTCATCCTGGCTTAAACTTAAAATATAGCGAGGGTGAAACTGGATGCATCCTGATGTAAATTAAAAATAAGAAAAAATATTTGAAAATGGGTAGATGAAACTGTTTACATCCCGGCTATTTTTATATTTTCGTCTATTTAAACAGTATCAAATTTTACATGTCTTTTTCATCCAGAAATTGTTGTTATTGGGTTAATTTACCAAGTCTGTGCAAAAAGAATCCGGAGTTGCAATGGGACATTGGAATTCAACGTGTCTCACTATTTATTTGCAAATGCATGATCGTGTTTAGTTTAGTTTACTATTAGAACCTTCTTACGGAACAAAACAATTCAGTTTAAAGACATGTAGTGGAATGAAATTACCAAATTAATGACTTTGTTCTTAAAGAAACTTATACTTATACCTTTTTTCTTACTTCTTATGGCCGAGTTTTCTACTTTATTGGTGGCCACGAGACAGAAAACACTCGGAGATTAGCACTTACATTTTGATTTGATCATCATTATATATATAGGCGTGTGCCAAGATTACCTAGTAGAAGAGAACACAAATCATTTGGTTTCCTCTAATCATCATCGTCAGTCACTGAGTAGTTTTATCGCAGGAAAAAATCAGCAAGCTGAGAGAAGAGGAAATACCATCTACCGCTAAAAATTAAGGTATGTATGCATGCATGCATGCTTAATCACTTTCATGTTATATTCATCAGTTAATTTGATTACTATCCTTAGTAGGATTTTTTACAATATGCCAGATTTTCTATTGCTACCAACTCTTCAATTATTAGGATCACCAAATATTTTAAAGAGAGAAATTGATTTAACTAGCTTAAATCCTAATACAAAAATGGGATTGAACTAGCTAGAAGTTAAAGAGGGTCATGATTAATGATCCAATTTCCAATTATAGTTCTATCCACCTACCCCGTTTGATAAGAAGTTAAGAAGTGTGTCAAAATTCACTAGAATTGCTCCACCAAATTGTGTTTGTGGGGCTTTATTAATGTAGCTCTGAATATCACAGACCCTAAGTCATGAAATGATCAGTATATATAGTTGGTAGAAAAGAAGAACACCAGGAACCGAAAAAATGCTGATTTCTCCTTTCCGAACGGTACACTTGGCTAGCCAAAGAAAAAAATCAAAAATGTCCGTGAGAAGTAAATGATTTGAGCACTGCACATTCGTTTCTTGCTTCCTCCTTAAAGCGGGTAGTTTATGATGTTGATATGGATGGGGGCGTAACTGCTTAGTCCCCACTCATACCTAAAAATGCAATTGTATTTCTTGATGAAGGAATCAAATCAAACTAATGAAAAAGTTGGGTTTAATGCATTCATTCCCAGATTAGATGTCCATTTATTGAATACGCATGGATGATTCTTCTTCTTGAAATCATCGTACATAACACTAGCCTAAAGAGACAAACTTGGTAGTAACAGAGAACGAAAGTAAAACAGATGTTGAAATGGAGTGTTTTTTTTTGTTGACATTAATGGAAGTTTTTCGTCTTCTTCCACGAATTCATTTCCTTAGACGCAATTGATTTATTCATGGTGTTTCATCACCTGCTGCCGTTTGGTCTTTCTTCTTTACAGAAACTGCTAAAGAGAATAACCTGCCATTTAAGGTATTATTATCACTATTATTACTACTAATAATAAACAATAGAGTCCATAAATAAATACAGCGTTCTATTATTTTCTTCTCTAATCTTTACTTCACTTTCCCAATTTTTTCCCCCCTTGATTGATTCTGTCTTTTGACAGAGTCTAAAATCTGGCAAGAACTGAGTAAGAAAACTACTGGAATTTTCACAATTTATGCTTTTGACATGAAATTTTGATGCCTGTTTTCATGTTTCAGACATTTCTTTTAGTTGAATTACATGTTGTCACTCATAATTTTGCGGTGTATATACAAAGCTTGATTGTTGGTACTTTGTTTGTATCTCTGCATGTGAGTAATTCTCATTTTTTCTTAAAGGTGAAATCTCTGTTCTCCGTATGGCCGAGGAAGCTAATCTGAATGAAAAGAAGTGGAGTATGCCGGTTTGTGTTTTCTTCAAGGATGCAAGGTGCACTTTTCTCTGCAAGAATGGACTTCTTTTTTTTTATTTAAAAAATGTACAGTGGAGTCCTCTTTCCAGGGGATCCTATTTTAGTACAATTGAATTGGATATCTGGGCATCCTTCTTCTTACCAAATTTTGGAACTGACAATTGCTTCAATGATTGTCCTGGCAGGCTTCTTTTCAAGAAAGATGAGCTTGGGGTGGACATATTACGAATAGCAATTCCTGCAGCATTGGCTCTAATGGCAGATCCCATTGCCTCTTTGATTGATACAGCGTTCATTGGCCATATAGGTTTGTTGTTTTGGTTATTTAAAAAGTAAATGATGGACATGGATTAGCTGCCAATTGGCATCTTTCTGGACATTCTAGGTTTGAGAAACTTAGATGAACATGTTTTGAAAACTGTAGGTCCAGTTGAGCTCGCGGGTGTGGGAGTTGCTATTGCTGTATTTAACCAGGTATCAAGAATTGCTATATTCCCTCTTGTCAGCATCACAACTTCTTTTGTTGCGGAGGAAGATGCTGTTAGTAGAATGAATACTGAAGGTAAACTAGAAGCTGATAACATGGAAAAGGCATGTCTGGAAAACAGTGAGGTTAAAGAACTGATCACTAAAGCTGGTATGTCAGTACTCTTCTCTCAACTCTCAGAGGGAAATGTCGTGGTTCATTTGACCGTTCAAGCATGGTAATAGGATACTTATTGCTATTTGGAATGTCAAACCAGATACAGGAAACACAGCGAACAAATACGACAATTATAAGACGGCAAAACTTGAAAATGAGAAGAGACACATTCCATCAGCATCATCAGCACTGGTCATTGGAGGGATACTTGGACTTGTTCAGGCTGTTTTCCTGATTTTTGGAGCAAAGCTTCTCCTGGGAATCATGGGTATAAAACATGTAAGCAAGCAGCATCATTAAATAAATGGATCTTTTTAGGTTGATTCCCCAAAACTTGACAGGCTTAATAAGCGAACATGATATTTTCTGTTTGTCATTGTTACAGTCCTATAAATTTAAAGGAAATGTTACAATGTTGTGTATCATAATTAAGTTGCATATTAACGTTTAATTGTTAATATAGGGGTCTCCTATGCTAGCCCCAGCGCAGCGATACTTGATATTGAGGTCTCTTGGTGCTCCTGCAATACTTCTCTCTTTAGCCATGCAAGGGATCTTCCGAGGATTCAAGGATACAACAACACCTTTATATGCTACTGGTAAGATATCATCCACAAAACTTGTTATGTTTCTGTTGCTATAAAGATTTTTGTCCACCCAAGTATAAGATTCATTCATACTTTGTACTGAAACCACTGCTGAGCCATTTTATGTGTGATTCAATGACTCCTGACTGAGTATAAGTGTAAGACATAGTTAATGTATCACTAATGAAATAGGCCTCATGACGGGTAAGCACAAACAAAATCCTTCTCTTAGTTATCTGAGTTTGGGAACATGAACCGCGATTCGACTTTAAGAAATAATATTTGGGTATAGTTTTATGAGATGTCTTTAAGCAAGTTTCCTTTGCTTCATCTTTTCTATTCGTTTTTAATATTGCATATAGCTCTAACTCATTTTTACTGAATCAATTTAGTGGCAGGAGATGTAACAAATATCATTTTAGACCCGATTTTTATCTTCACTTTAAAATTGGGAGTCAGTGGTGCTGCCATTGCACATATTATTTCCCAGTAAGTTTATTACCTTCTCTAGTTTTCTTTTTCTTATTTCCCCCCCTGTTATACTATCACATAAACCTATGAAATTTACCAATAGCATGTGATAATTGCAGGTACCTACTCGCAGCAATACTGTTATGGAAGCTAATGGAAAAAATTGATCTCTTACCGCCAAATATCGGGGAACTTCAATTTAGTCGATTTCTTAAAAATGGTAAGGGTACTTTAAGCTTATCAATAAGCTGGATAACAGTAGATAATTGTACACTGTCATTTGAAATATCTTCTTCTTATGTTGGCGTACCATATTTCGAGACAATATGCCATTCTACATGCATGATTAGTTTTTTTTCGTTTCTCCAATCTTAGTAGTACTTGTATATAAAATTAGGGGCTGCTCATTTAAAGTTTTCCTTCATAAATGCTCAATTCAAAGCCTCAAAGGGTACATTTTTCACTGTGTTTTGCAAGCCTTCAATTTACTGTTTTGCACCATAAAAACTCTAGGTAAAGTCCTGTCTCTTTGACTTTCACATGTAAACCTTTCCTGCTACCACTTCGACATATACACTGTTGTCTTTCAACAGCCCGTGGTAGGATTTGCTGATTGTTAAGTACTATGCAAGCTTTAAAATTACTGCCTTCTGTTTCAGTAAGCAAAAACATTTGTCCACGTATATTATTAGTTGAATAACCCTTCGAGCTTTACGAATTTCTTCTGACACATACCCATGCCTCTGTTCGTGGTTCTTGTTATCCAGGTGTTCTTTTGCTAGCAAGGGTAATAGCTGCAACATTTTGTGTGACTTTAGCAGCATCAATGGCTGCACGTCATGGACCAACAACCATGGCTGCTTTCCAGATCTGCTTACAGATTTGGCTAGCATCATCTCTTCTTGCTGATGGGTTGGCGGTTGCTGGACAGGTAATAAGTGTACCATTTCAATGACTAGTGTTACAAAACACAAATAATATATTAACGTATCAAGTTTCACAACTGTCAATACGTGCTGCTGGAAATTATATAAGCACAAGTGAAGTTCAGCTATAACCACTACTATATAAACATGTCTGAAAGTAATCACCTCGGATGAGCTCAATTCTGATTTTACGATGTGAGGAATTCTGAATGTTCTATGCAACACAAAATCGAGTTTTCTTTATTATCTGGCACAGCGGCAGATGCCTACTGTTAGATAAAGGGTTTTCCTCGCTAAATTTGGATTGTAGATTTTCTTGTTCATTTATAGTTGGATTCAAAGGTTTTAAACTCCTCCAGGCAATACTTGCTACTGCATTTGCTGAAAAAGATCTCGAGAAAGCTACATCCACTGCATCCCGGGTACTGCAGGTACTGTTGAATAGGAACAGATTGAACTGATACAAACTTGTGGCTGAGATTTTCTGATATGTTTATGCATCACATTTTTCCACAGTTGGGTCTGGTTCTGGGTTTGATACTTTCTGTCTTTCTTGGAGTGGGTCTGCATTTCGGTTCGCGTTTATTTACTAATGACAGGAATGTTCTGCGTCTCACAAGTATAGCCACACCGGTATGGTCAAAGTGCAACTGCACTAAGAATTCGTCTTTTCTTCTACACCATTTTTCAAATGATTTCTAGCTGAACTTTTTTCTTTTTGCCCTGTCAGTTTGTAGCAGCGACTCAACCAATCAATGCACTAGCCTTTGTTTTTGACGGTGTAAATTTTGGAGCATCTGACTTCATATATTCTGCTTACTCCATGGCAAGTTTACTTAACATTGCAAATTAATTCTGCAATTAGTATAATTGTTACTTTATTCTATTTGAATTTGATGTTAATCCTTTATGCAAATTGACTTCTTCAGGTTCTCGTGGCCATTGTTAGTATAGTGTGCCTGTTTCTTCTTTCTGCAAGCCATGGTTTTGTTGGAATCTGGATTGCTCTTACCATTTATATGAGTCTGCGAATGTTTGCTGGTTTTTGGAGGTATCACATTATCAATTTTATGGCCTTCATTTTTCTTACTTGTATTTGTCGTTCGTTGATGAAATGAAATCTAGTAAAATGTTACGACCTTCAAATATTTGTCTAGTTGTATTCAAAGATGAAGGATCCTACCTACCAGGTAGCATTTCTCAAGCATTGAACTTGAAACAAAATATATATGCAAACGAATTTTGAGCTGTTTACGTTGATGTTCTCGGGACAATACCGGTTCCTTGAACGAAAGCCAGTGTACCAACATATCGGAATTTACAGTTAACTACATTACATAATCTCCATCTTCTGACATTTCGTATCCTCTCTTTGCTGCATTTTTTACTTTCAGAATTGCAACTGGGAGTGGACCGTGGCACTTCCTCAGAAGTTGATTTTGCTTGCTTATTATGGGACATGGGTATGTGCCGAGTAGTTTTTGGCTCCATGCCAGTTTTTCCTTCAACTCGGGGAGTTGTACATGCTTTATTCGTGGTGTTGCCATGATCGGGATCAATGACTTCTTAAGAGTGACATTCCGGCAATTAGTTCTGTGGTAGGATACTAGAAGGTAGCACAGACTTACCTCATGAATGCTCTTGTGAAGGTGAAGTTTGTTGCGCAGTTGTGCCTAGTGAATGTAAATGGTTATTATCATTTTCTTGTACACTTCTGTTACATGATCGTTAGGGTCTGTTTCACGTGGTTGTCTTTTTTTTTTTTTTTTTTTGAAACTGGAAAAAGAATTGTATTAAGAAGGATTACGAGTTTACATGAGATGCGTCTTCCAGCAAATGAACATTTATATTGCTGGGAGGAGAAGTAAGCCAAACTCCACTCATCCTTTCAACTCTGGCAACATTTGGATAAAATGTCAGCGACCTTGTTCCTTTCTTTTGGCACATAACAACACTGCCAAGACGTAAAAACTCTAAGAACACTTTTTATTTCAAAAATTAAATTGTGGATTCTCCGTTCTATATTGAAGCTTTCACAGTTTACAGCATCAGCCACCACCTTAGAGTCGAGCTCAAAGTGTACATTCTCCATCTCTCAGTTTATTTGCCCGTTGCATCGCCTCCGATAAAGCTTTACACTCAGCCTGCTCTGCACTCCATGCCTCAGCTAGGTGCAAAATGACTAGCAGATAAAATCGTAACTCACTGTCAAGAAATCTGTCAAACCATACACAATTGCTCATCAAGACTTCAGCAAAGAAGTTGGTACATAAAGGATATTACAGTGAGACGCAAATCATTCCAAAATAGGATAGATTTTGGTATTTTAATTTTTCATAAATCATGTTTCAAAAAAACTTAAGCCAATAATCAAGGAAGACAAGAGAAGAGAAAACAGGTAATTAACCAAACTATAAAATCATGGAAATGTTGGATAAAACCTTGTATATCAAAAGAAACAGAACCGATTAACAACCAAAATAGGGGTGTTACAAGAGATGAGCCACTCTAACTAACCTGAACATCATTCTCTTGTTCTACTTTCGACGTTTCTTGGGGAGTCGGCATCCATTATGTGGAAGGTTGGTGACATCCTGTACGTTTATAATCTGATATTTGGGTCCTAATGCTTCTCTCAATCGCAAGACAGCTTCTTTCTTTTTCCTGAAATTAGTAAACCCTTTGACTCTTACTACGACTGTATTCGCCTTAACATCTCTATCGTCGACACTTTCTGTTGTATCCAATCTTTTTAATCCAGTGAATCCAGTTCGTCCTCTAGGTGGGTTTGTAAATTGAAAATTATTATCCATCCTAGGACCTCTGGATGGCGAAGAAGATTGACCCAAAACATCTGCAGTTCAAATGACAGAAACCCAATAAATCAGAAACTGACAACAGAATGTGAGTTGATGAAGTGAGTATCTGCTTACTACTACCCAGATTAGGAGAGGAATCACGACGGAGATAAGAGAGGGAATCAGAAAGAGAAGATGATGTTCTATCAATAACATCATTTTCTTCAACGAAATTAGGCAACCAAGTGTTGCTGCGATTGTTGAGGAAACGGGTTGAAGATGGAACTTCAATCTTCCTAGCAGCAACAAGTGAACCAATTTGGTGATGATGAAGAAGAAGATTACTTGTTTTCTTTAGAAAAGCCATCGCCATTGATTGATTTTGCCCTTAATTCCCAAAAGAGTAAAAAAGAGACCAGATTTAGGATTCAAACGAAACCACCGAGTAACATAGAAATAAATCTAAAAAGATATGACTTTACCATTGAATACCAACAAAAAACCCTAAAATATATTCACTTCATCATTGAAAAAAACAAACAGACAAAAACAATTATAATCTCACTATGGAGATTGTAAAAAGAGTGGAAAAAACAACAACATCAATAAGATCCAGTCCCAACAATTACAATCTCAACATTGAAACAATTGCACATTTCCAAACAGGCAAGAAACGAAAAGATGCTTCTACAAAATCAACACTAAAAAGAGTGAAGGAACAACGAAAACATGGAGATGGCCCCAACAATTACAATTTCCTTAAAGTGTAACTAGTTGATCAATTAAGCATGAATGACTAACTAGTTCTACCTTGTATATCAACATCTTACATATCATAGCAACTTGAAATGAACAACAAGGACTACCAATTTAACAAAATTAAGTCGAACCATTTATCAGAAATGACAAGTTATGATAGCTAAAAAACCTGAAATTTCATTAAATTTTAATTACATACTTTTGATTCTTATAAACCCTAAAACAGAAAGCAACATTAATGGACAAAACCCAACCTAAACACAACCATTTACACTCAATATAGTTCACAAAAACATCAAATCTATATCATGAATCCGTTTATATCTCAACATAAATATGAAACCCATCAAATAACAAACATAATCTAACAAATCAGCCTTAAATAACATCATCTCAAGAACAATGAAACAAATCACAAAGGGTTTTACAAAAGAGATTGAGAATAATCGAAATTATGATTTTGATTTGAGGAAGAGATAAGCGAGTTTCTTCTCATCTTCTGGTAGACGCCTTCTTCTTGTGCTGCTGCTGCGGCTCTTACCAGTTACCTCTGGGAGTCTGAAGTGCTTCGGAAAAAAAAATGGGAAACTTAGGCAGACCCAAAAAAAAAAAAATTCTCATTGTGCCCGCAATTAATTTTAGGTACCGTGACATCCATAATTATTTCCGTGACACCCATAATTATATGAAATTATTAAAAATGTCTACATGACGGATTATACATCAGGGGTATAATTGGCAACGTAACTTGGATATAATATATATAAAAATCCGCGCCTTGGAATTTTACAAATTTTATATCGTTGGAAATCTTTTTAAGAGAGCTATGCAACGAGTACAAACAACAATATCAATTTTTTGTTTTTCACGAAAAAAACGGGGGTGATCATCATTTTAGGCAAAATTTCGAAAACTGACTACATAACCATTATGCAGCCACCAAAAAAGATGCATAACACATTTTGCAGACGCATAACGAATTATGCAACCATTTTCTCGACTGCATAACAAATTATGCATCTATAACAAGTTATGTAACCATTGTTTTGGTTGACTTTAGTGTGTACATAAAAAATTGATGCATAATGCAGTATGCATCCATATTTACGGATGCATATCAGGTTATGCATCTATTTTCTCGATGCATAAAAGATTGTGCAACAATTTTCTTGATGCATTATGCAGTCATATTTTCACGAGTGCATAACATGTTATGTAGATACTGTTGTAGGTGCATGACAAGTTATGCAACCTTATTTTTTGTTGATTTCAATACTAACAAAAAGGTAGTTGCATAACGGGTTATGCAACCATTCTCTGGACTGCATAACAAGTTATGCAAACAAAAAAAGGCTGCATAACTTATCATGCACCTACAATAATAGCTGCATAACGTGTTATGCAATCATTTTCTGCACTGCATAACAAGTTATTTTACATTTGCATTATATACCTGTTTATGGGTGAAAATCGTTTGTGCCGATTTTGGTAATTCCGGTAAGTGAGTGAGAAACAAATCTAAACCCTAAACAAATGTACTGCACGGGAGTACTTTAGATTCGAGAGATCAATCTGTACAACTCCAGCCTAAACCAAGAAATGGCCATTCCGGATTTGCTTCGGTCACAAAGAGGAGGAGAAGGGCTGGTTTAGGGAGGGAAGCGAAGAGAGTGTTGAGACCAGAACAGTTCTGGAAGAGTATTACTTGACTTGTATCAGAAGGTGAAAGCTTTTGGGAAAGCTAGCAAAGTTGCCTTTCTGAGTATTGTATTTCTCCTGACCAAAAACTTGTTGTCTTGGTGGAAATAGGTAAGACCTATTTATACAAGTCTAAGTGAAACGTACTCTGGCCTCGTAAGAAAAAGAAACGGATGAGTTAAATGGGAAGAGGTGGTAACGCCTGGTATTGATGGAATTGATGTTTCATAATGAAAGAGCGTTTCACCATTACTTCCTGCATTTACTAACCGTTTTATTCTTAATACTTTGTCTTGAAACGGGCATTTATGTATGCCACACGCTGTAAACCGCCAAACCAAAACCCTAAAGAGCATCCCCCAGTTTGTGACATGTATTGATGTCTCGAGTGTTTTCGTGGAAAACGTGTAGCATGTCGCTGGTGTTTGATAAGTTGAGCTTGAGAGATGTGCCGGCTCAGTGGCGACCTTCGACGGTCGAGATTTTGCATCTTAAGAGAAATCGTGGCCTTTGATGTAGGCGCGGCATTGGTAAAGTGCAAGGGTTGCACGGCATGTGCCAATGGCTTGTGCGGAATGCCTTGGCTGTAGGTTGCACATCGGGTGCAAGTGGTAATGCCAAAATGCAAGTGTTGCACGACATGTGCCAATGGCACGCGTAGAGGCTTTGGCCCTAGGTTTGCACAACTTGGCATGATAGGTTGCAAGGGTCGCTTGGCATGTGCCAACGACGCGTGTGGCGGCTTGGCCCTAGGTTTGCACGGCTTGGCATGCTAGGTCGCAAGCGTCGTTGGCATGTTCCAATAGCGCGTGTGGCGGCTTGGACCTAGGTTTGCACGGCTTGGCATGCTAGGTCGCAAGCGTCACTTGGCATGTGCCAATGGCGCGTGTGGCGGCTTGTCTCTAGGTTTGCACATCTTGGCATGCTAGGTCGCAAGCGTCGCTTGGTATGTTCCAATGGCGCGTGTGGCGTAATGATTGTGCGGCTTGGTTTTGGCATGGTCGCCATGATTCTCAGCAATTGTGCGGCTTGGTTTTGGCATGGTTGCCATGGTGCGCAGCGATTGTGCGGCTTTGGTTTTGGCATAGTTGCCATAATGCGCAGTGATTGTGCGGCTTGGTTTTGGCATGGTTGTCATGATGCGCAGCGATTATGCGGCTTAGGTTTTGGCATGGTTTCCATGGTGCACAGCGATTGTGCGGCTTTGGTTTTGTCATAGTTGCCATGATGCGCAGTGATTGTGCGGCTTGGTTTTGGCATAGTTTCCATGATGCGCATCGATTGTGCAGCTTAGGTTTTGGCATAGTTTCCATGATGTGCAGTGATTGTGTGGCTTGGTTTTGGCATAGTTGCCATGATGCGCAGCGATTGTGCGGCTTAGGGTTTTGCGTGTCGAAACCCTAGTTTAGCATTTGAAAAAAGATACCCTGGTAATTTTTTTACGTAAGTGCATTAAATGTTCTAATAAATGTGTTTAGCGTCACCAGTGACGTCATGCTATGCGTAAGGTTTTACAATTTTACCCCTTATCTAAAAACCACCATCAACATTAAGTCCCCTGCTTAGCTTGGAACAGGGCCCTTGTTGCAAGGTAAGCATAAGATGGTGACAAACGAGGATAGAACTGAGACAGTAAGTCGTGAAAAGGAGCTAAGGAGACTTGTCTGACCTTTTTTCGAGATGTAAGTAGAATTCGCAATCCTTGCATCTGGTAGCTTTGTATAAATCCCAGTCGTTTATATGTTTTTGTGGCCAGGCTTTGGAGCGCGAGGCGAAGCTGCTAGTATAGACTGGGTGTGAAAGGGACTTGTCAGTATTAATGAGCCTGGAATGGACGCGGGTCGTTTGGCAGAGCATGGCGTTGGAAAGCATGGTGTTGGAAAGCATGGTGTGGCGCGGATTGGAAGTTGGCGCGGATTGGTAGCTGGCACAGATTGGGAAGCTGGCGCGGATTGGCAGCTTGCGCAGATTGGTAGCTGGCGCGGATTGGGAAGCTAGCGCGGATGGAGTGCTTGGTGGGACCGGTGCTAGCAAGGAGGGTGTGTGCGTTTTTGGAAGTGGCCAAGCTTGCTATTGCGGACCCGGCTTCCTTTCTCCACACACGGCTTTGAAAAGGGAATCATTTCCCTATTCGAAGTTCCCTCAATTATCACGCCTATATATATAAAAAGGGTGTTCTCCTTTTATCTTGCACCTTTGCTCTTCTATACCTTCGTGTTAGCGGCAGAGTGACAAGGAGAGTCAGCATTCCAGGCATTCTTCTGATGCTTCTTCTTAAACTCTTTATATATTTTTGTATGCCAGTACGAAAACTCTAGCTGTATATACGTTTCGTATGTACCCATAGAAAATACTGTTCTTCCATGTCCTCGTAGAATCGAGTCATAAGCGTGATTCTTATGAACCCATAAACTTTTCCTCATGAATACTGCGGCAGTATGTTTATGAAAACCTAGTTGCTTAGGGTTTTCTTTTTTTTTGGTGTGGCTATGTGTGGGTGATAATTTCTTCTCGTCTTCCCCTGTTGGTGCAGATATCTTGTTACCAAAGCACCATAAGAAACTCCGAAAATATGTCACCTGAACAAAGTCTTGCTTCACCAAAAGACGTTGGTAGCTCCAAACCAAACACGGATGATGACTTCTTCACAAAGCCCCTTGCCGCAGCCCGGAAAAATCATCCAAATTTCGTGCCAATTCTCTTGACTGGTTCAGATGATGAAAGGAGGACCCGTTCAGTCCGACCAGAGAGCATAATACAGTTTTGTCTTCATAAAGGGGTGTACTCCGCTTCCCATATTGATTTCAGAATATGTCAAAGCTCGTTGCGCTCCTTTGGTAAATGGATTGAGTTTATGGTGAGCTAGGAACATATAAGTGCTAATTTGACTCGAGCACAGATCATTGACGTTGTTAGGGCTTCCGCAAATCTTCAAATTAGGAAGGACATCCCTGGTTTAGTTGTTTTTATCTCCAGATGGTGCCCGGATACTCATACAGTCGTATGCAGGTGGGGTGAAATGACCTTCTCCCTAGAAAGCGTGGCCCTTCTGCTGAATCTTCCCGTAACAGGAAACCTTAATATCCAATTGTCAGAAGATGAAGAAAAGATGCGAGCTGATCTTGTTGCGAAGTCGAAAGATTTCTTTCGGAAAGAGAAAGAAAAGTGTTTCTACGGCTGGTGGGTGTCCCAATGGTTCCCGGATGAGCTGGAACCGAGTCTAAAGAGTAGTACACTTTATGTTGCGGCATTCTTAGCTCTCTGGTTGTCTAGGGACGTTTTGGATGCCGGTTCCGACAAGAAAGAGATAAGACAAGAGCTTCTGGATATTGTCGTAAGGTTAGCGAGAGGTGAAGTTCTTCCCATTGGCAGCTTGTTCCTTAGTTCTATGTATACGCATTTGGATCATTTGGTTGCGGATATGCGTGTTTCGAACGCTTTTATGAAAGTGGACTTGTATGTCCATGTTGCTTTCCTTCAAGCGTGGTCATGGGAGCATTTCGAGAAGTATGCTCCGAAACCGTTACCTTCGATTCCCGCGAGCTGCGGTGGCTCCAGAATACTCCGATGGGTGAACAGGCGCCCAAGAGCTGGCTTGAACTTGGTTGGTTTCCTTGATAAGTTGCATGAAGTCGGTTTTCGTCCGTGGGCCCCGGTGCATGCGTCCGTAGTTCAGGTTAACACCTTTGCTTCCGCTCCGAATATGGCTTTGCTTTCCGAAGATAACCTGAGTGCTGGTGAAGATTTGTTTATGCGGAGTTTCATGCCCAGTTATATGTCGTCTTTCTTTAGGGGATCGTTCCAAGTAGCTTCTTATAATATTGATCGTTCTGCTCGTCACATGGGTTTCGACCAAGGGGTCCCTCTTGCTCGTCAGCCGGTTGTTCCTAAGAATTCGTTGCTTGTTGCTCTTAATGCCAGCGTTCTTGAACCGGATACGCGTCTACCCTTCTTTCCTTCGGAAAGAGTTCCTTCGACGACTTTCAAGTATAGTGAGTTCTGGAAAGATGAGTTCCTTACTATCCGGGGTTTTGTGAACCATATGGTGGCGAATGCCCGTTGTAGACCCACTCCTGAGGTTTTGGCAAAGCATCCAATGTTGAGAAATCCTCCTGCAACTAAGCGAAAATCGCCTGGTAATGTGGACAGTCCCCGGGTGAAGGAACAGAGGACGAAGAACCGCGCTGGCGGATTCCGGTCGGTTTTGACAGACCCGACGACTCCCGTATCTTTCAACTCCTCCAATATTCAGGTAGGTGTTTCCTCTTTGCTGGTTCAACTAAAACGTGTAGATTTTTATTTCGTTTCTGAATATTTGCATTTTGTTTCCACCAGGGTTTCGGTAGTGTTAACGCCTTTACTGCACTTGCTCGTCGTCAGGAGACAACAACTCTTTCAAAAGAGGTCGGCAGTGCTGAGCCCTCTCGTGATAGGGAGGATTCAGAGAAAGAGAAGAGTTCAGAAGATGAAGGCAGTTCTTCTGACAGCGGCACTGGATCTTCTTCGGGAAGTAGTTTGGTAAGTCTTGCACACGTTTTCTTCCTTCTCTTCTTCTTTTTTTTTTCCGAAGAAAAACGTTTAACTCAAGATTGCAGGAAGGGTCTGAGGAAGGGTCTGATTCTGGAGACAATTCTGAGATAGAGGTTCGTGAAGATTTGCCTCAAACTGTGACTGCTACTGGCACCTTGGAGATGGAAGTTGATCAAATGAAGAGCATGTACACGACTCGAACAACGGAGGATGTTCTGATGACCGTTAATGCAAGCGTGGGAGAGAACCCTTCGCCAGTCGTGGGTCTGGTTGCAGGTGCCCCTTTCGATCCCCCGTACTTGGTTCCTTACTCAGGTCATGTGCTGGTCGAAGACTTCAGTGTGCTAGCTAAGTACGAGGTGTTGTATACAAAGATCTGGGAAAGACATGGACACATTGCCACGCCCAGGAAGATCACCAGTCGATTCTCACTGGTCAAGCGTGTGGAAGAAATCTTGTCTTCAGTCGAGGACATGTGCGAGGTGGCTGGCCATACTGTTTCTGAGGACGTCATCACCAGTTGGAAGTATCATCATGATATGTGTGTAGAGAACGAGTTCAACGTTCCATGGTTCGTTAAGGGCTTCGTTGAGATCCAGAAATTGAAAACCGCAGTAGTCAAAAGTCTTTCTGCGGATGAAATTGCACAGCAGGAGGAAGAAATCGAAGAACTTTCCAAGACGTTGACTCTGAAAAGAGCGGCTCTCGAAGATGCAAGGGTGGCTTTCTCCAAGAAGAGCAGACCCTTGTTGGAAAACTTTCCCTGAATGTTTCTCTGTCTTTTTTCAAACTTTCACTTAGGTTTTTTTTTTGAAAGGCACACAGGGTGTCTGGTTTGAAGTTTGAATGATTTTTGATAGACGGTTGGTATTTTTTGAGAATACCAGATTATTTTTGAAATGAATGGTTTTAATAGTATTGTTCTGATTATATCTTGCGGATATTGATTTCGTGAAAGCGTGTGCCGCTAGTTAGCATAAGATGAAATAGGATGATGGTTTTATCGAGAACCTAAAAGAATAAATCGTATATTCCATCCAGTCTAGACTTACTCAGTTTTCTGGATCTTCTGGTGAAAACAAGATCCTTCCCGTGTAAAATCGGCTTTGTATGTAGTATTGTCGTGACTACGGAAAGTCCCCAGTCGCTATGGAGCTTCCTGTGAAGTCCCCAGCCATCTCTTTGTGGATCACGCCTGGTAACCAGGTTGTCTGGTAATCGAGTTATAGATCCCAGAACAAATCGCTTGTTTTCTCCGTCCTGAGGTCTGGATCGAAGTATGAGATCGAGGATTGAAAACTGGCACTGTATCCTAAAGATCAATCTCCCACTGTGGTCGCTAATTGTTTATGGGTGAAAATCGTTTCTGCCGATTTTGGTAATTCCGATAAGTGAGTGAGAAACAGATCTAAACCCTTAACAAATGTACTGCACGGGAGTACTTCAGATTCGAGAGATCAATCTGTAAAACTCCGGCCTAAACCAAGAAATGGCCGTTCAGGATTTGCTTCGGTCACAAAGAGGAGGAGAAGGGATGGTTTAGGGAGGGAAGCGAAGAGAGTTTTGAGACCAGAACAGTTCTGGAAGAGTATTACTTGACTTGTATCAGAAGGTGAAAGCTTTTGGGAAAGCTAGCAAAGTTGCCTTTCTGAGTATTGTATTTCTCCTGACCAAAAACTTGTTGTCTTGGTGGAAATAGGTAAGACCTATTTATACAAGTCTAAGTGAAACGTACTCTGGCCTCGTGAGAAAAAGAAACGAATAAGTTAAATGGAAAGAGGTGGTAACGCCTGGTATTGATGGAATTGATGTTCCATAATGAAAGAGCGTTTCACCATTACTTCCTGCATTTACTAACCGTTTTATTCTTAATACACTGTCTTGAAACGGGCATTTGTGTATGCCGCACGCTATAAACCGCCAAACCAAAACCCTAAACAGCATCCCCCAGTTTGTGACATGTATTGATGTCTAGAGTGTTTTCGTGGAAAACGTGTAGCATGTCGCTGGTGTTTGATAAGTTGAGCTTGAGAGATGTGCCGGCTCAGTGGCGACCTTCGACGGTCGAGATTTTGCATCTTAAGAGAAATCGTGGCCTTTGATGTAGGCGCGGCATGCCAAAGTGCAAGGGTTGCACGGCATGTGACAATGGCTTGTGCGGAATGCCGTGGTTGTAGGTTGCACATCGTGTGCAAGTGGTAATGCCAAAATGCAAGTGTTGCATCGCATGTGCCAATGGCGCGCGTAGCGTCTTTGGCCCTAGGTTTGCACGGCTTGGCATGCTAGGTTGCAATGGTCGCTTGGCATGTGCCAATGGCGCGTGTGGCGGCTTGGACCTAGGTTTGCACGGCTTGGCATGCTAGGTCGCAAGCGTCGCTTGGCATGTGCCAATGGCGCGTGTGGCGGCTTGGCATGCTAGGTCGCAAGCGTCGCTTAGCATGTGCCAATGGCGCGTGTGTGCGGCTTGGCCCTAGGTTTGCACGGCTTGGCATGCTAGGTCGCAGCGTCGCTTGGCATGTGCCAATGGCGCGTGTGGAGGCTTGGCCCTAGGTTTGCACGGCTTGGCATGCTAGGTCGCAAGCGTCGCTTGGCATGTGCCAATGGCGCGTGTGGCGGCTTGGCCCTAGGTTTGCACGGCTTGGCATGCTAGGTCGCAAGCGTCGCTTGGCATGTGTCAATGGCGCTGTGGCGGCTTGGCCCTAGGTTTGCACGGCTTGGCATGCTAGGTCGCAAGCGTCGCTTGGCATGTGCCAATGGCGCGTGTGGTGGCTTGGCCCTAGGTTTGCACGGCTTGGAATGCTAGGTCGCAAGCGTCGCTTGGCATGTGCCAATGGCGCATGTGGCGGCTTGGCCCTAGGCTTGCACGGCTTGGCATGCTAGGTCGTAAGCGTCGCTTGGCATGTTTCAATGGTGCGTGTGGAGGCTTGGACCTAGGCTTGCACGGCTTGGCATGCTAGGTCGCAAGCGTCGCTTGGCATGTCCCAATAGCGCGTGTGGCGGCTTGGCCCTAGGTTTGCACGGCTTGGCATGCTAGGTCGCAAGCGTCGCTTGGCATGTGCCAATGGCGCGTGTGGCGGCTTGGCCCTAGGTTTGCACGGCTTGGCATGCTAGGTCGCTAGTGTCGTTTGGTATGTGCCAATGGCGCGTGTGGAGCAATGATTGTGCGGCTTGGTTTTGGCATGGTCGCCATGATGCGCAGCGATTGTGCGGCTTGGTTTTGGCATGGTTTCCATGGTGCGCAGCGATTGTGCGGCTTTGGTTTTGGCATAGTTTCCATGATGCGCAGTGATTGTGAGGCTTGGTTGTCATGATGCGCAGCGATTATGTGGATTAGGTTTTGGCATGGCTGCCATGGTGCGCAGCTATTGTGCGGCTTTGGTTTTGGCATAGTTGCCATGATGCGCAGTGATTGTGCGGCTTGGTTTTGGCATGGTTGCCATGATGCGCAGCGATTATGCGGCTTAGGTTTTGGCATAGTTGCCATGATGCGCAGTGATTGTGCGGCTTGGTTTTGGCATGGTTGTCATGATGCGCAGCAATTGCGGATTAGGTTTTGGCATAGTTGCCATGATGCGCAGCGATTGTGCGGCTTAGGGTTTTGTGTGTCGAAACCCTAGTTTAGCATTTGAAAAAAGATACCCTGGTAATTTTTTACATAAGGGCATTAAATGTTCTAATAAATGTGTTTACCATCACCGGTGACGGAATGCTATGCGTAAGGTTTTACAATTTTACCCCTTGTCTGAAAACCACCATCAATAATACCACATGCATATTATGAAATTGTTGCAGCATTTATCTACCTCAAGCACCTAATTGGCTAATCACTTATCACGAACCTGCCTATTAAAATACACTATCCTAAAGTAATGCAAATGTACAACATGATATATAATGAATCAAGGTTGATATAAAGATACAATTATCAAGAAGTGTTCCAGTCAAAAAATCAAACTAAAACATCACAACGAAGGTATGCTATTTTACCTATTAAACTGAAATGGTTGTGCAAATGACAGTACATTTGCTACAGATTACTAATAAGTATCAAACATGTCTACGTACTCACATTATAAAAAGGACCGACTAATAATCTATTTGAGTGTGCAAACACTTACCTACCTCTGCTTCAACGAATAAGCTTAATCCAACAACTAGAAAATGTGCTAGAGCCATGCATCAATAAGCCCTGACCCATCAAAATTTCGATCTTGAGAAATCCTCAAAAATATAGCCCGAGCATCACTTTTTAAGCTGAAATGAAAGATTCTCAGCTCCACTGCCTCCCCAAAATACCTCCCTCCATGTTAGATGTAGGTCATTACTCCGTAAACTGAAACAAAGATTAATTCTAAATTTGCAATATCACCTTGTGATCTGTGTTTAAGGAAGATGAAAATGGACCAGCAATTCCAACTCCACCTTATATTGTTTGCAAAATGGAATCCAGAACTTGGCGAGACGAAAAGCCTCTAAAAGAGCGTAAAACGTCAGCTCTGACCCACCGTCATCGGACAAGTAGAGACTGAAATTCGCAGCTTGGTAATTGAAATCCATCACTAAAAAAACAATGTTAATCACCATTATTGGTGGCTCTACTGTCCGCAGTACATACAAATACACACCAGGTAAATTCTCCTCATATCTGCAATTAAACAACGCGAACGCCAAAATTGAATTCTAATTATAACGACAGCGCAAGAGCAATTAAAATATAAGGTTTAGAGACTGTTGTTCATACAACCACCGACTCCCAACATAACAGTCCACTGCTAATGATTTCGAAGGATTTCTCAAGTGTGTAATTGTGTTATGTGATTGTCCGTTTTTCTACATGATTACCTAGGACAAAAACATTTCCTAGGAAGACATAATTCGAACCCAATTTCATTCACACAAGTGAAAATTTAAACACAACCACATAATTAAACACCCAATTACCAGATCTAGTTGATACTTGGAGAAACAAACAACTTCGAACATCTCTAATTCACTCTCTGATTCAGTGATTACCGGTAATTATATCAGATCTTAAATCTTCTGTAGATGAGCACTCTCCAGCTAGATCTGCGGTGGTTCTCAAAGTCTGTAGATACAGGGAAACCATTAAACCAAAACCTAATGGAACAAAAGTGTAATCAAGAATTTTTCTCTTCATTGCATCCAGACAAGAAAAGTTCATTCATCGGGGAGAAAGAAGAAAAAGTTTTGAAGAATAAGAGAAAAACAAAAGAAAAGACGAAAACATGATTTTATAAGTAATGGGTTTCGGAGGAATTTTCCTCTATATAATGGGTGCGCGCCTAAAATTCTGTGTCCGTGGGTTTCACGGTGGAGAAAAACTGAAAAATGGGTCTCCTGTAGTTTTCACAAAAAAAAATTAGAGGCGTGCTTTCAAGTCCCGAAGTCCTTTTCCCAGAAAAAGGTATTCAGGTGTTTTTGGAACCATGTCCAGGGTATTCCATCGTACGGAGTGGTCCTTCTTATTACAAGTCAAGTCATGCAACAAATGGGTTTTTCCCCTCACTGGTGTCAGCTTATTCAACAATGCATTACCACTACATCTATTTTCTCTCTTGGTGAATGTATCTCCTACTCCAGCCTTCTTCCCTACTCGAGGACTGTGGCAAGGTGATTCTTTATCACCTTTCCTGTTCATTATATGCATGGAAGGATTTAGTCGATTAATACAACATGTAGAATCAGAAGGACTCATCAAAGGTGTGAAACCAGCTATGCAAAGCCCAGCAATTACTCACCTATTTTTTCGCAGATGACTGCATCTTATTTAGCTTGGCTTAAGGTAACTATATTCAGAACTTAATGGTTGTGGTTCAAAAAATCAGCTTACTTTCTGTCCCGCTAATCAACTATTCAAAATCAAGTGTATGTTTTAGCTCTAATCTTGTGAGGATATTCTGCACATGCTTAATATGCAACAGATGACTACTCAACTTATTCACTTCAGGAAACAAGTCACAATGCTTTGTTGGAACCATTGACAAGGTGCAATATCGATTACGAGGCTGGCAAGGAAAGATTATTAATCATGCGGTACGGTCTACTCAAATACAAGCAGTTCTCAGCTCAATTGCCAACTTCCATATGAACTACTTCAGGATGCCCGAGAAAACAATTCAAGCTCTGAATTGAATACAGAGGCAATCCTTTCCTAAAATATTTGGTGGACTTGGTTTTAAAAATCCTCAGCTATTTAATTTAGCAATGTTAACCAAATTGGAACAGAAACTAGTTACAAAACCAGATGCCCTAGATATTTTAAAGATAAAGATCTACTCTATGATGGATATGGCAGAGTGTTCTTCAGGGGCTACAAATTGTAAGAAAGCACTATATATGGATTGTTGGTGATGATTGTTCTATTAAGAATAAATGGTTATCTAACTCTATTATGGATCCAATAAATATGATATTTGGTCATTCTACTACCACTTTACAACAATTCACTGATGATCAACAGTGGAACATGGATCAGCTTCAACAATTCTTCACGCATGAGAAAATCAAGCACATTCAACAAATCAGGTTATTTCCAAACACTAATGATTTAATTGAGTGGTCTCTCATCAGGTCTGGAAAATTCACTGTAAGTTCCACTTATCACCAACTCATATTGTAACAAAAATAATCACAACATTCCATTACACCATTCACTGAAACCTTCTGGCTTAAATTGTGGCATTTAAAACTACCATATAAACTATTAGTTTTCTTATGGAAGTTATGCCATAATATCCTCTCAGTATCTGCAGTGGTGTTCAAATATTCAAAAGATAAAAGTATGTTTTGTCCTCTATGTAGTGCAACTACAAAAACTACGCTACACCTCTTCATCCAGTGCACATTTGCTCGAGCAGTTTGGTTTGTTGTTTCAGAGTATGTCCTTCATCATTTACTGTCTATCAGCAATTTGCATGAGTGGTTACACTCGTGGACTAATGGGCAGAATCCTATCTCCTTCAAACATTCTTCACTGTTTCATTTGATTGTGGTCACTTTCTGGAAGATATGGAAAACTTGATGTTCCTTTGTCTTTCAACACATTAAACCCAATCCTACTAGTACCGTTCATTGCATATATTACTTTTTCAGCTCATATAATATATACATTGCCTTATATCATGATGTAAATACTCCTAAGTCAACTTTTCAGCATATGCATTGGTCACCTCCTCATGCATGATGGTTTTGCATTTTTGTGGATGCTTCTATGGGTAAAACTAATAATTCTTCTGGTTTGGTTATGGTTATTCGCAATGATGGAGGAAAGTTCTTAGCTGCCAAAGTTATCTCACTCACAGCTAGAAATATTTATCAAGCAGAAGCATTAGCAGTGTTAGAAGGTGTGCAATGGGCTCAACAACTGAACTGTTATAAAATTATTGTACAAACGGATAATAAAGGTGTGGTTGAAGTTGTTACCATGTATAATGATGAGTGCTAAAAAGTGCATATTTCTATATATTTTTCTTGGCATTTAACTCATCTTTTGTGCATTAATTCTACATTTTATCCCATATTATGTATTTTCATTGTTTTCAAGAATAAATATTTTTCTTACTTAATTTTGCATTTTTAGGTAATAAATAAAGTCTGGATAACTTGCGGAGCGGAAAAGAGCTGAAGAGTGGTGAAAAACCGGAAGAAATTACGCAAGGAAGCCGCAAAGAATGGAGCGCACGTCCAAAAAGCTAGGAATGGGCTCAAGAAGGAAGAATTGTTCTTGAAGAAGATATGGGCTTGGCATACCCAAGGCCCAAAACCCTTACCCAAACCCATTTTATATATCCATACCCGTCTCCATTCTCAACCGTTAGATCGGATCCATCTCATCATCCAATGGTCGCTTCTTCATCGTTCTTCAAAATCTGAAGTACCTGCAAAACACCATAGTGCCTAGATTCCAAGCCTTCAGATTAGATCACATTTAGATCCTACGGTCGCTTCTTTGCCTGCGCATCAAATCTCGATACTTCCGCTTAACACTTCAACATCTAACCCCATCTAGAGTCGTTAACTTCGTTGTATCAAGACATCCGACGGTCGATACCAGCCTCTTCAGGTGGAGCCGTCCGATTCACCTACCAGCTTCGATTCCAGTGGCTCAGCTTCGCCAACATCTAACTTTGATGATCCCGCTCAACACCCTAAAAACGGATACCCTATACCCTAAACTGTCGACCCATTATTTTCCTCTTTCTTTCTTCTTCTCCTCCACCCGACAGTTGCAGAGCTGCAACTGCAACACCCATTCCGCCACCATACCTCTTCCACAACCACACCACCTTCTTTATCATCACCACCACCTACCGCACATGGTAACTTTCAATCAACTTCATCAACATCACACGATTTCAGTGACGTGTGGAATTGATGAGAATGATTGCATGTTATCAATCGAAGCTAGAAAAGGCATGGGAATGAGCAGTGAAGTCAGAGGAAGGATGGGTCAGCGATTGATTGAAGAAATTGCGCCATCAAAGTAAGATTTTACGAAACCCTAATTTCTCAATTTTGGGATTTTTATAGAAAACCCTAATTTCTGTTAGGAGAAGCAATGAATTAGTTATGGGTTCAATTTGTACTGTCAAAAATTAGGTAAATCATATACCTAATTTCACTGTTTGAATTTGGGTATTTTTCTATAAACCCTAAATTGGGTATTGGGTATAAAAAGGGGACTGTGGTGTGTGTAATTTTCATGCTGGACTAGCCAGTGTCCAGGACTGTGAAGTTCTGTTAATGTTCAATTTCAGTTTCAAATCAATTTTAGTTAATTTCAATTTCTGTTTGTTTTTAATTTTGATTTTATCTTTTAATTTCTGTTTGTTTTTAATTGCAATTTAATTTTTGATTGATCATGTTTAGTGCAATTTCAATGTTTAACTGTGAATCCCTGTTAGTGCTTTAGTATGAATCATTGTTAGGTTAATTTTAGTGGTGTAATGTATTTAAGTTTGTTTAAATCACTTTTAGTGTCAACTGTTTAGGTTTAGTTTTGTGTTTAATCATGTTTTGTTCACTGTTAGTGGTAGAAGTTTAGCTTTGAAGCATTGGATTGATTGAGCAGTGGGAGAAACTAGTGCTCACTAGTGACTGTGAGCAAACTAGTTCTCTTCCCACTCTAGTAGTATGCCTAGGCTCACCTTCACCATCTCACCTTCACCATTTCACCTTCACCATCTCCCCTGCCCTTGGCTTAGGCCTTGGTTCCATTGTTCTCTGCTTGTAGTTTCATTGTACTGTCACATTTACTTCACTATTACCTTGTGTTTATTGTTTTATCATCCATTGCCTCATTATTTCACTACTATCTTCATCACTTTCACAATCTTTTGTCACTGCTTTGTTTAGTGCATTGTTGTTTAGTTCTTTGCTGTTTAGTCATTGTCTTGTTTAATTTTCTTCATTGTCTTTGCCTTAGGCTAACTGCCTTTGTATTATTGCCTCACTGCCTTCTTCCTCTATCTTTGCTGTTTTGGCCTAGAGCCATTGTTGCTCATTGTTACCTGTCTCTCCTGGTCACTTCTTTTCTTCTTGACCAAAAACTCTCTAAGCCCACTGTCCATTGTTTGTACAAACTGAAGCCCAGTTCACTGAGGCAAAGACCCAGTTCAATCCAAAGATCAAGCCCAGTTCAATTCACATCAGAAACCAACTGAACCCAAGTTCAGCCCATCAAAACCACTGAAAGCCCAACTCATTCCAAGGGTATTCATAACCCATTAGCACTCAAAAGCCCATTGATTATTCATAGCCCAATAGCAATTTAGAGCCCAAAGTAGCTAAATACTCCAAACACACCCAGTCTCTGTGGATCGACCCGTACTTGCACGAGCTACAACCGACGACCGTGCACTTGCGGTATTACTGTAGGCCCGCGTTTTCATTTCTCTTCAATTTTATACACTTTCCCGGGCCCACCAAGTTTTTGGCGCCGCTGCCGGGGACCATTTTGCATTTAAATATAATATCTTCGGGGCCTACCAAGTTTTTGGCGCCGTTGCCGGGGATTGGTGCTGTGTTTTTCTTGTAGTTTTATTAGCTATTTTTGCATTTCACTGCATAGCATTTGCATCTGCATCTGCTTCACTTCATTTGCTGTTGGACCTGCTGTTCTGAACCTGTTTTTCCTCTGCTGGGACGCCA
The DNA here is from genome assembly GCF_003573695.1 of Papaver somniferum. NCBI lineage: Eukaryota > Viridiplantae > Streptophyta > Magnoliopsida > Ranunculales > Papaveraceae > Papaver > Papaver somniferum. Next base: position 79,599,126 of record NC_039366.1, read on the forward strand.
CCAAGGAAAAGAACCAAAGCCCAACTGGGTTTTTGCAACAATATCAGAGCAGCTGGGCTGTGCTTAAAAGGTAACCCATTTAAGAGAACCCGAATTGTGGGCTTCCAATTTTTAATTATGGGCTTGTAATATTAAAGCCAATTTTTGGGCTTCTCTTATTTTCTGTTGGGTTTGTAATAATTTTTGTGGGCTTGTTTGTTTAATTTGTGGGCTTGTATTTAATTTTTGTGAGCTTGTTTAATTTGGACTGGTATTTTGTATTCTGGGTTTTTAAACCCAGCTGAGCTTGTAACCGATCACGCTAGGTTAACTCGTTAGTGGGCCGAGTACCCAAATTCTAGGCCGAGATTTTGGACTCAGTTTCACCAAACGTTTTCAAACCAGCTGAGCCAAAGCAAACACAAAACCAACAGTGGGCTTGCTCCCATTCAAAAACCAAATTTTATTTTCTTTTAAAAAAAAAAAAAAAAAAAAAAAAAAAAAAAAAAAAAAAAAACCAAAATTTTTCTTTTTCCCATCAAATCCAAATGTCTCCCGACAAAACCAAATTTTTCCAAAAAGTCCAATCCCATTAAAAACCAAATTTTCTTGTAGATAATGTGTTAGTTAAATTTCCTTTTGTATATATTTTGTGCTCATCCATTGGACTCCGAATATGTTGGAGTTTTGCCTTGGATAACGGAGTTTTAATTCTGCTTTCGCCGAAATCGGGTATTCTCTCTCCTTTTACTCTACTCAGCATGTCCCTTTCCATATGTTGCATTTTAATTCTTTCCATATTTTGAAACATTGAGGACAATGTTTAGTTTAGGTTTGGGGGTATAGAGTAGATACCACGATAATTTGCTATAATTGAAAACAAAACTCCATCTTTTTGAAAAAATTGAAAAATTCCAAAAAAATTAAAAAATCAAAATTCAAAAAAAAAATTTAAAAATTGAAAAAAATCATAAAAATGGAGCTCATCTACCTTGAAATGTTGACTCTTGTGCAAATATGTATTTTTATTAGGAGTCTTAGTCTAGATATTTAGGCACCCTGATTCTAGCACAATTCACATAGTGATAAGAAATTTGCACGCGCACGATCTACCAATACATGTATGGCCTCGATCTTCAAGGTGTTTGATAGGAAGTTACGATTGACAATCACTTTAGAATACTGAACGAAACTTGACTAGCTTGTTCTTTGGTTGGTTGGGATAGAAGGTGGAGGTTACATTAAGAAAGACAACCATCGAATTTAACTGGGTGCATCAAAAAGGGCTACCTCTTGCAAAGTGTCATGTAATTTTTTGTTTCTTTTGTATATGTATCAAAAGTGTTTCCTTCTTAAAAAAAAAAAAAAAAAAACGATGTATATATTCAGAAAAAAAAATATCAGAAAAATACAAAAGAAAAAATCAAGTATTTATCAATTCCATCATCTCTTGTTCCAAAAATAAAAAGAGAGTAGTCAATGTAAATAAGAGTCATGTAAATAGTCATTTTGTTGTTTCATTGTAATAAGCAAGGAGGGTGTATGCCATTGATGTACAACGCGAGTAATTGTGAAATACCTCCAACTCATTCACAATTCTCGTAAAGTCCAGACAGCTAGCTAGATTTCGACCTTGGTTCTTAGCCTGAGAAACTATCTCTTGGTGATTAGTAGTCATAACTTCAGATCTTTCTTTACACATGTGTAGATACACTTTACACTCTTATCACATGTCCTATTTTTGTTATCAGTGCTAGGATTGTGCCTTTGATAGCTAGATTGACATCTCCATTTTGCTGTGAGCTTAAACTGACTTGCACATGTCACATTTGATGGAATCTGAGCTTATATTTTGACCTAGAACTTTGTAGGTACGTTCTAAGCAAACCTTCACGAGACTTCAACTCGTCCACTAGGGACACTTAGTGGTTTAAAAGGCTTAGTGCATACGCTAAATGCATTCGAGAGACCAGCGACAGTGGTATAGTTAGGATTTCCTTAGTTTTGTTTTACTTGAGGACAAGTAAAATTCAGGTTTGGGGGTATTTGATGAGTGCTAAAAAGTGCATATTTCTATATATTTTTCTTGGCATTTAACTCATCTTTTGTGCATTAATTCTACATTTTATCCCATATTCTGTATTTTCATTGTTTTCAAGAATAAATATTTTTCTTACTTAATTTTGCATTTTTAGGTAATAAATAAAGTTTGGATAACTTGCGGAGCGGAAAAGAGCTGAAGAGTGGTGAAAAACCGGAAGAAATTACGCAAGGAAGCCGCAAAGAATGGAGCGCACGTCCAAAAAGCTAGGAATGGGCTCAAGAAGGAAGAATTGTTCTTGAAGAAGATATGGGCTTGGCATACCCAAGGCCCAAAACCCTTACTCAAACCCATTTTCTATATCCATACCCGTCTCCATTCTCAACCGTTAGATCGGATCCATCTCATCATCCAATGGTCGCTTCTTCATCGTTCTTCAAAATCTGAAGTACCTGCAAAACACCATAGTGCCTAGATTCCAAGCCTTCAGATTAGATCACATTTAGATCCTACGGTCGCTTCTTTGCCTGCGCATCAAATCTCGATACTTCCGCTTAACACTTCAACACCTAACCCCATCTAGAGCCGTTAACTTCGTTGTATCAAGACATCCGACGGTCGATACCAGCCTCTTCAGGCGGAGCCGTCCGATTCACCTACCAGCTTCGATTCCAGTGGCTCAGCTTCGCCAACATCTAACTTTGATGATCCCGCTCAACACCCTAAAAACGGATACCCTATACCCTAAACTGTCGACCCATTCTTTTCCTCTTTCTTTCTTCTTCTCCTCCACCCGACAGTTGCAGAGCTGCAACTGCAACACCCATTCCGCCACCATACCTCTTCCACAACCACACCACCTTCTTTATCATCACCACCACCTACCGCACATGGTAACTTTCAATCAACTTCATCAACATCACACGATTTCAGTGACGTGTGGAATTGATGAGAATGATTGCATGTTATCAATCGAAGCTAGAAAATGCATGGGAATGAGCAGTGAAGTCAGAGGAAGGATGGGTCAGCGATTGATTGAAGAAATTGCGCCATCAAAGTAAGATTTTACGAAACCCTAATTTCTCAATTTTTGGGATTTTTATAGAAAACCCTAATTTCTGTTAGGAGAAGCAATGAATTAGTTATGGGTTCAATTTGTACTGTCAAAAATTAGGTAAATCATATACCTAATTTCACTGTTTGAATTTGGGTATTTTTCTATAAACCCTAAATTGGGTATTGGGTATAAAAAGGGGACTGTGGTGTGTGTAATTTTCATGCTGGACTAGCCAGTGTCCAGGACTGTGAAGTTCTGTTAATGTTCAATTTCAGTTTCAAATCAATTTTAGTTAATTTCAATTTCTGTTTGTTTTTAATTTTGATTTTATGTCTTTTAATTTCTGTTTGTTTTTAATTGCAATTTAATTTTTGATTGATCATGTTTAGTGCAATTTCAATGTTTAACTGTGAATCCCTGTTAGTGCTTTAGTATGAATCATTGTTAGGTTAATTTTAGTGGTGTAATGTATTTAAGTTTGTTTAAATCACTTTTAGTGTCAACTGTTTAGGTTTAGTTTTGTGTTTAATCATGTTTTGTTCACTGTTAGTGGTAGAAGTTTAGCTTTGAAGCATTGGATTGATTGAGCAGTGGGGAGAAACTAGTGCTCACTAGTGACTGTGAGCAAACTAGTTCTCTTCCCACTCTAGTAGTATGCCTAGGCTCACCTTCACCATCTCACCTTCACCATTTCACCTTCACCATCTCCCCTGCCCTTGGCTTAGGCCTTGGTTCCATTGTTCTCTGCTTGTAGTTTCATTGTACTGTCACATTTACTTCACTATTACCTTGTGTTTATTGTTTTATCATCCATTGCCTCATTATTTCACTACTATCTTCATCACTTTCACAATCTTTTGTCACTGCTTTGTTTAGTGCATTGTTGTTTAGTTCTTTGCTGTTTAGTCATTGTCTTGTTTAATTTTCTTCATTGTCTTTGCCTTAGGCTAACTGCCTTTGTATTATTGCCTCACTGCCTTCTTCCTCTATCTTTGCTGTTTTGGCCTAGAGCCATTGTTGCTCATTGTTACCTGTCTCTCCTGGTCACTTCTTTTCTTCTTGACCAAAAACTCTCTAAGCCCACTGTCCATTGTTTGTACAAACTGAAGCCCAGTTCACTGAGGCAAAGACCCAGTTCAATCCAAAGATCAAGCCCAGTTCAATTCACATCAGAAACCAACTGAACCCACGTTCAGCCCATCAAAACCACTGAAAGCCCAACTCATTCCAAGGGTATTCATAACCCATTAGCACTCAAAAGCCCATTGATTATTCATAGCCCAATAGCAATTTAGAGCCCAAAGTAGCTAAATACTCCAAACACACCCAGTCTCTGTGGATCGACCCGTACTTGCACGAGCTACAACCGACGACCGTGCACTTGCGGTATTACTGTAGGCCCGCGTTTTCATTTCTCTTCAATTTTATACGCTTACCCGGGCACACCATATAATAGTTTTCGCAAAGAAGATTCCAATCTTTTCACCCACGTTAGAGTTATGGTATCTTCTTTTCCTTCTTGTGTGGTTGTTTTTGTACATATGGTGTGTAATAAACCAGCAGATCAACTGGAAAAGTTTGATCGTAAGCATATGTATACAGGTGTGTGGTTTGTAAATCCTCATAATTTAATTAGGAGGCATCTTCTGCTTGACAGAAGCTAGCTTGTAACTGCTCTTATATCAAATAAAATTTCCTTTTCTTTCAAAATAAAAAAAAAAAAATCAGTCAAAGGGTCTATCTTTGTATATGTTGCTCACTCTCAGTTTGGTCCTACTTCTAGTTCATTTTGTAATAAAAAACGGAAGAGGCAACTTAGTGCCAATTGCCTGGAAATCCTTGGTCGAGCAAATCTATGACTTTGTTACCTTCTTATGACCCCATGGACCAAAATATGCTTTCATTATGTGGGCAATGCGCTCAACTTTAGTAGATCATGTGGATGTAGTGAAAAAGCGGGGGTCTAACAACACCACCCAATATTTCGCTTAGAAATATGTATGGACTAACTCCGAAATACTTTTAAGAGAATCAACAAGACTCAATCAATTAAAAGTATATCAACGAGTTTATATCTCTCTCTTGATTTGATTTACTCAAGCAGGAACTGCGAGTTCTAATCAAATACAAGGAATAACTCGGATGGTACCAAAGACCAAAAACCGAGGATCAATCAATGCCAATCAACAACCAAAGGTTGGATTACTCTAATTGATGATCTAACGCACAACCTGCATTATTTCAATTATAAAGATAAAACAATATAATGCAGAAATTGAAATAACACAGACACCAGAAATTTTGTTAACGAGGAAACCGTAAATGCAGAAAAACCTCGGGACCTAGTCCAGATTGAACACACACTGTATTAAGACGCTACAGACACTAGCCTATTCCAAACTAACTTCGGACTGGACTGTAGTTGAACCCCAATCAGTCTCCCACTGATCCAAGGTACAGTTGTACTCCCTACGCCTCTGATCCCAGCAGGATACTGCACACTTGATTCCCTTAGATGATCTCACCCACAACTAAGAGTTACTACGACCCAAAGTCGAAGACTTGATGATAAACAAATCTGTCTCACACAGACAAGTCAATCGAAGGATTAATCTCTCTCCCACAGATAAACCCTAAAAGGTTTTGTTCCGTCTTTTGGTAGTAATCAAAGTGAACAGGAACCAATTGATAATCTGGTCTTATATTCCCGAAGAACAGCCAAGATTTATCAATCACCTTACAACAATCTTAATCGTATGGTAGCGAAACAAGATGTTGCGGAATCACAAACAATGAGACGAAGATGTTTGTAATTACTTTTTATATCTTGCCTATCATAGATATCAATCTCAAGCCAATTAATATGATTGTACTCGTACGATAGAAGATGCAAGATCAGATCACACAACTATGATAAAGTAGTATCGGTCTGGCTTCACAATCCCAATGAAGTCTTTAAGTCGTTAACCTGGTTTTAGAAGAAGAAAATCAAAGGTTAAAGGAGAAACGACTCTAGCACGCAAACTAGTATCACACGTAAAGTGTGGGGATTAGTTTTGCATTGATGCTAGATGTCCCCTTGTATAGTTTTTCAAATCAGGGTTTGCCATTAAGTTACCTTGGTAACAAAGCAATCAATATCCATCGTTAGATGAAAACCTGATTTAGATTCAAGATAATATTTCTCAACCGTTAGATCGAAAACTTAGCTTGTTACACACAATTGAAATGCACACTTCTAGATTTGTTAACCATACCCAAACGTATGCACTTGTTGGTTCAATAATAGTTAACCAAAAGTTTAGCCATATGAGCATTTCATATCAACCATGTTCTTCTTCACCATAACTAGTTCACATGACTCAAATGAACTAGTTATAGAGTTGTTCAATTGCAAATAAATCTTATGTAACTATACAAGACACAATTGAAGCAAATATTTGATTCACTTGAATCGGTTCATGAACTTTTATAGCCACGGTTTACAAACTGCATTCCTTAGTCTTTTTAAGTTTAAGTTCAGAAATCATCTTCAGATATATAACCTTCTTAAGTTCACAGACTTGGTTCGCGGACTTAAGTTACCGGGAAGAGTTTACAAACTCCAACAGAAATTCTCGGTATGAGAACTTCGCCGGTTCGTGGACTGGGTTCGCGGAATAAGTTCGCAGACTTAGCTTCACGTACTAGTTTGTCAACTCCAGCAGAAATTTTCGGGTTTGAGAACTTCGGCAGTTCGCGGACTGAGTTCGCGGACTTGGATCACGCCATTCATCCGGTTCTCTTGATCAACAAAGTTCGCAAACTTTGGTTCAAGGAATAGGACTCATACATAAATGTGTTTCCACAAAAAATGCTTATGTCCACCATTGGTTATGTAATTTAACCTCTCATTTCAATCACTGAAGTTGTCGAAGCAATTTTCAAAGTGATCGAAACATATCATGACTTTCGTCACTAGGTAAAGATAAACTTGGTTGAAGCGAAATGCTTACCAACACATATTTCGAGATATAGATAGGTGAGGTATACTCGGCTCGAAATACCAACTGTGTATAATCAAAGTCTATATATAGCATACGACTTGTTATCTCAAGAAGTAGGAGATACAATAGAGATACTTTTGAGTGATAGATAAGTTCAAGTCTTCACATACCTTTTTGTCGAGAAGTTCCACCGATTCCTTGAGTAGTTCTTCTTCTTGTATGATGAATCGCCATGAAGTCCTTGAGCTCAACTACACTTTCTATCCTAGTCTGAGACTTAGCAATAGTAGACTAGAAATTAAGACTTATAGTTTTGATCACTAACATTGACAAACATGCTTGAGATAGCAACGCATGCGAGTTCGACCGAGCAATGCTCTAACAATCTCCCCCCTTTGTCAATTTTAGTGACAAAACTATCAATACATATGGAATACAAAAAACATAATGAAACTTTAGTAGATCATATTCCACATGTATAATCTTCAACGTTCCTCGAAATCTTCGTCATTTCCAAGTATTCCAATGATCCCAAAGGTTGTAAGTTTAGCATCCCCGTTGTTGAAGATGCGTAGCTATAACAATGAGAAAACATAATTCTCGATCATTGTTATACAGTGTCATAGTATTATTACACAGTGTCAAAGTTTAATTGTATCACAACTTCAACAATAATACTATGGTGATATTTATCACTCCCCCTTAGTCAATACTCCATCTCACATGGAAACCACTCCCCCTTACATAATGATCCGAAAACATATGTATTTGTAGTGTGAACTACATGTTAATTCTCCCCCTTTTTGGAAATAAAATTGGCAAAGGTACAAGAACGGGATCATAATGAAATTTTCGTAAGAGACATTTCATGACTAAAATAAAAATACATACCAACTAATTTAGATGCAATCATAAAGCCGAAGCTAAATGCATTCGTCAAGGAGTTTAAATATACAAGATAACCCCTCTAAAATTCCACAGCCGCACACCCCTCAAGATATGACCATTAAGCACAAGTTCAAAAGAACTCTCCCCCATTTGATGTCATTCCTGAGAGAACAACAACGAGCGACCTTAATTTCACAAGAAAAGAAGGATTTTTATTGGACACCAAAACCATAAGAATGATTTTTATATCCAAAAAAATCAATCAAATTGATCACAAGTAAACCCATGATTAATTTAATCGGAATACGCAATCAAATTAAACATAAAAAGTGATCAATTTAATTGATTGTGCTCAACATAAGTAAACTTACGGAGCTACGACTAAGTTTAACCATAAGGAATGATTAGCTTAACCGTTCATATACTCAACACAAGAAAAACTTATGGAGTAATAACTAAATAACCAAATAAGATGATTAATTTAGCTCATAATGCTCGACATATAGCACCTTACGGAGCAACAACAAAGCAAATCAAAAATAATCAACTTGGTTGTTTAGTGCTCAACATAAGACGCATTACGGAGCCTCACAGTATTACATAAAATATGGATCATTAAAGATCGATATTGTGGAATACACAAGGATTCATTCTATCTTCCATCACTATTCGCATAACGACATTCAATAGACACAATCCTTGCAAACAAAAGATTTTAACCTATCTTCCATCAAAGATTGACAATATAGGCTTAACTTTTGTATTTGTCAAAATTCCATTTATTCTTTAACCAATACATGAATATCGATCACAAACTACTTTACTTTTGACAAGGTATGGGACAAACATAGTTCACGGACATAAACACCAATATCCCATAACAAGTTGCAATATAACAAATCATAAAGATTAAATACTGCAAAAACATCATCCTCCAAATATTTTTTAGAATTTTTTAAACCAAAAACCTAAAAAAGAACAAGAAGATGAAAATAATAGCTATGTGTAGTCACAATCATTGCTATTCAAGCACTAGTTATTCTTCCATTTAAACCAAAAAGAAGACATACTAGGCAACAAAAATAATCTCAGTTTTCCTTGATGATTTCATACCTTTGGAATGGTCCATCGAAATAGGAATCACTGATATCCTTGATCTTGTTGACCGTAGAGACACCATGTTCAAGAGTTAGAACGTTAGTTTTTCGATCAACAATGCGAGCAAGATGTCGAGCCTTAGCGCAGTCAAGAATAACTTTCTTTTGATTCCTGATCAAGATATTCTGAGTACCAAGGATTTTTGCTTGTCCATCAATAAGCTGGTTTATCTGCAGTTGAAGGTTAACAAGTTCGTTCTTTACTTCATTCTGAACGAGAATTAAATCCTTGACAAATTCTTCAATCCAAGAGTTATACTCTTTCCTTTCAAGCATCTTCTTCAGAATAAACTCTTGACCAGAATCACTTCCTTTGAGGTCATCCTCTAGAATAGGGTTAACTTCTTCTTTGGGAACAGTTTTCATCGAGTTCCTTTCTGAAGATCAATGAACGCATACATAATATATATATATATATATATATATATATATATGTTCACGTGTACACCCTAGATAGAAACCCTAGAGTTTCTTGAGGAGATATGGACGCTCGTGGAAAAAGCCAACGCCAAAATAAATGGACCCAACCAGGAACACTGCACACTGTGTTGCTTTCAAAAAGTCTCCATACCAACAGATAACATTGATGAAAGAAAGAAATACAAGAAACTTGCATAAGATATCAACATACAAACTGATGAAAATCATCTAAATACTTGAGCATCTCCCAAACATCATCCGTGTATCTCTCAAGTTAGATACAAGAATGAAACCTTCTGCTACTAGGTAGCAGAGGGAGACATAGTATCACCATGGGTTTCGAGAGAATAATTGTGATTTCCACCAGGATATCTGATCTCAGCATTTCTTGTCTTCCCTTGGCAGTTTCCAAATTTAGGGAAATATTTCACATCCCTTCCTGGAAGCACAGGAGAAGAACCTTTCTGATTACAAAGTCTAGGACCTCTAGAGATTGGTTCTAGGGGATTTTCTGAAATGGGTCTCCATACTCTAGACTTAGATTTACCAGAGTTGTTCTTATAAGCACAGGACATGCTCTTATTAGTAGTACAAGAATTTATACCACTAGAATGCACCAAAGTCCTGTAATGATTTCTAGGAAAGAGATCACTTTTATAAGATGCTTGGTTTCCTGTGAGCAAGAGGTTCACTGCAGTAGTCGTTTGACTATTTACTCCATTGATAATGGAAAGAAGCAAATTGTGAAGTTTAGAAATTTGTTTCTTCCTGGAAAAACAACAGATAGCATAGTGATTTCCTTTTCCACAGAAGATACATGTTCATGGATAAGACGCAACAGTTGTTATCTGTTTTAACTTTTCAGCCCTGTGAAAAGATTGTAAGTTATATAAACTTTTCTCGACACAATCTTCTTTTGGAGGATATTTCTTCATGTACTGTATGTCAAGAGGAACAGTTAAAACAGAAGAATTTTTCCTTAAGAAAGAGTTTTTTTTTTCCAAGGTCATACACTGTTCATGGGCTAGTCTATCAAAGGATCAATCTGTCTCCCACAGAAAAACCCTAAAGTTTTTGTTCCGTCTTTTGATAATAATCAAGGCGAACAAGAACCAATTGATAATCCGGTCTTATATTCCCGAAGAACAGCCTAGATTAATCAATCACCTCACAAAGATCTTAATCGTATGGTAGCAAAACAAGATGTTGTGGAATCACAAACAATGAGACGAATATGTTTGTGGTTACTTTTTATATCTTGCCTATCGGAGAAATTAAACAATCTCAAGCCAATCAATATGATTGTACTGTTACGATAGAAGATGCAAGATCAGATCACACAACTACGATAAAAGTAGTATCGGTCTGGCTTCACAATCCCAATGAAGTCTTTAAGTCGTTAACCTGGTTTTAGAAGAAGAAAACCAAAGGTTAAAGGAGAATCGACTCTAGCACGCAAACTAGTATCACACGTAAGGTGTGGGGATTAGTTTTGCAGAGTTGCTAGATGTCCCCTTATATAGTCTTTCAAATCAGGGTTTTGCCTTGGTAACAAAGCAATCAATATTCACCGTTAGATGAAAACCTGATTTAGATTCAAGCTAATATTTCTCAACCGTTAGATCGAAAACTTAGCTTGTTATACACAAATGAACTACACACTTCTAGGTTTTTTAACCGTACCCAAACATGTGCATTGTTGGTTCAACAATAATTTAACCGAAAGGTTAACCATATGAGCATTTCATACCAACCATGTTCTTTTTCACCATAACTAGTTCAAATGACTCAAATCAACTAGTTAGAGAGTTGTTCAATTGCAAGGAAATCTTATGTAACTACACAAGACACAATTGAAGCAAAGATGATTTGATTCACTCGAATCGGTTCATGAACTTTAATAGCGATGGTTTGCAAATGCATTCCTTAGTCTTTTAAGATTAAGTTCAGAAATCATCTTTAGATATATAACCTTCTCAAGTTCGCAAACTAGGTTCGCGGACTTAAGACACCGGATAGAGTTTACAAACTCTAGCAGAAATTCTCGGGATGAGAACTTCGCCGGTTCGCGGACTGGGTTCGCGGACTTAGCCCACGCAAGTAGTTTGTCAACTGCAGCAGAAATTCTCGGGTTTGAGAACTTCGGCAGTTCGCGGACTTGGCACTTTCCATCCTTCCGGTTCTCTTGATCAACAAAGTTCAAAAACTTCGGTTCAAGGAATCCATTGGTTATGTAATCTAAACTCTTATTCCAATCATTGAAACATTCTTAGAAGGCGTTATATAGTTGTTACACCATTTCTCGTCAAAGCAATTTTCAAAGTGATTGAAACATATCATGACTTTCGTCACTAGGTAAAGATAAACTTGGTCGAAGCGAAAAGCTTACCTACACATATTTCGAGATATAGATAGGAGAGGTATACTCGGCTCGAAATACCAAATGTGTATAATCATAGTCTATATATATAGCATACGACTTTTGTCTCAAAGAGTAGGAGATTGAATAGATAGACTTCTGAGTGACAGATAAGTTTAACTCTCCACATACCTTTTTGTCGAGAAGTTCCACCGGTTCCTTGAGTAGATCTTCGTCTTGTATGATGAGTCGCCATGGAGTCCTTGAGCTCAACTACACTTACTATCTTAGTCCGAGACTTAGCTATAGTAGACTAGAAATCAAGACTTATAGTTTTGATCACTAACATTGACAAACATGCTTGAGATAGCAACGCATGCGAGTTTGACCGAGCAGTGCTCTAACAATCTCCCTCTTTGTCAATTTTACTGACAAAATTATCAATATATATGAAATACAAAAAGATAATGAAACTTTAGTAGCTCCTATCCCACATGTTTAATCTTCAACATTCCTCGAAATCTTCCTCACTTCCAAGTACTCCAATGATCCCAAAGGTTGTAAGTTTAGCATCACCGTTGTTGAAGATCCGTAGCTATAACAATGAGAAAGCATCGGTCTCGATCATTGTTATACAGTGTCATAGTATTATTACACAGTATCAAAGTTCAATTGTATCACAACTTCAACAATAATACTATGGTGATATGTATCACTTCCCCTTAGTTAATACTCCATCTCACATGAAAACCACTCACCCTTACACAATGATCCGAAAACCATATATATTTGTAGTGTGAACTATATATTAATTCTCCCCCTTTTTCAATAAAATTGGCAAAGGTACAAGAACGGGATCATAATGAAATCTCCGTAAGAGACATTTCATGACTGAGAGAAAGAAACATACATCATCTTGTTTAGATGCAATCATATAGACGAAGCTAACAACATTCATCAAGGAGTTTAAAGATACAAGATAACCCCTCTAAAATTCCACAGTCGCACACCCCTCAAGATATGACCATTAAGCACAAGTTCAAAAGAACTCTCCCCCATTTGATGTTATTCCCGAAAGAACAACAACGAGCGACCTTATCTTCAAGAGAAAAAAAGGATTTTTATTGGACACCAAAACCATGAGAATGATTTTTATATCCAAGACTCAACCAAATTAATCATAAGTAAACCCATGATTAATTTAATCGGAATATATAATCAAATTAACCACAAAAGTGACCAATTTAATTGATTGTGCTCAACATAAGTAAACTTACGGAGCAACGACTAAGATAACCATACAAGAGAGTGATTGGCTTAATCGTTCATATACTCAACACAAGAGAACTTGTGGAGTATTAAATAAATAACCAAAGATGATTAATTTAGTTCTAAATGCTCAACATAGCGTACCTTACGGAACAACCAACCAAGCTAATCAAAAATAATCAACTTAGTTGTATCGTGCTCAACGTAAGATACATTACAGAGCCTCACAGTAATACATAAAATATGGATCAATAAAGATCAATAATGTGGAATACACAAGGATTCATTCTATCTTTAATCATTATATGCATAACAATAATAGACATAATCATTGAACACAATTTTTTTTAACCTATCTTCCATCAAAGATTGACAATATAGGCTTAAATTTTGTATATGTCAAAAGTCCATTCATTCCTTAATCAATAAACGAATACCGATCGTGAACGACTTTACTTTTGACAAAATATGGGACAACATATTTCACGGACGTAAACACCAATATCCCATAAAAAATTGCAATATAACAAATCATAAAGATTAAATACTGCAAAACATCATCCTACAAACAGTTTTAGAATTTAAACCAAAAACATAAAAACATGAAGATGAAAACAATATCTATGTATAGTCACAATCATCGCTATTCAAAGCATTAGTTATTCTTCAAGAAACAATATTCTCATTCGAAGACTTACTAGGCATTGTAGATCTTTCTCAAGGCATATACAGAAAACTCCTTCTCATTATTGAAAAATCCATTGATAATGGGATCATTCAATTCCTTCAACTCTTTGGAAATAACTGTCAGCTTACTGAGTTCTATCTTCAGTTTGCGTATGTTGTTTGTTGTAAGAGACAATATCCGTTCATAGTGAATTAACTCTCCCAAAGACGAAGCGATTTGAGATTCTAAATCGTTTCTTTTGTTGACAACTTCTTTAACCAGGTTCCTGAAGTTAACATCACTTTGATAACAAGACATGAACCAGTTTGAGAGAGGATTTTTACCATTAATTGCAGCCTTCACTTTCTTCACACTTGTGGAAGGAATTTCTGTACACCGACGTACGTTAGTTGTTCAACTGCATCCCTGCTTGTGGTGCTTCTAGTTACAGGAGCCATGAAAGTTTACGAATGGAAAAAACCCTAGACAACAAGACTTTTAAAATTTAAGAATACATTATTAATATAGTTAGAAGAAACTTCTTAACAAAGGAAACAATTCTTGAGCCAATAATACGCAAACCCCATTTTCTCAAGATAAATATGGGATTGCGAACGTCTATGAATTAGATAGAGACGTTATGATCCAAAAGCTCCCATTGTTTATCACAATGTGAATTATCAAGGTTTGTCGTCTGAGCAGAAATCCTCTTTCTTTTGATTCTGGAAATACTTGTCTCATTGGTCATATGACAACTATTCATTAGAAACAACCTGTTCTCAAGAACACAAACATTGTCTATCAAAATTTCAAGTGGACTCAGAGCATGTCACGGGAAATAAGGTTTCGTCAATCATGAATTTCTTAATCTGTGAACACCCTTGAGCGACAAGCCTGGCATTGTTTTTGACAGTTGTGTCAAATTCATCAGACTTATTCTTGACACTCCATTTAGCACTACCAATAATGATATTGGAAGAACATGGTGCACGATCCCACGCAACTTGTCCTTGAATTTGATTTAACTCCTTATGCATTGCATTTACCGAGAAGGGATTGTTCAGAGTTTCATCACAAATTCTTGATTCTACTTGCGAAATATGACAACTAAAAAGGCTCATATTTTGAAGTTGTTCTTTAGATTTTCCTGTAGAATTCCCTCCTCCTTCACAGTCGATGGAAGACCCAAACCATTGAAGAGGAGATGTGAGACTTAAGATAATGGTACCCATATTATTAGTATTTTTCTGTTTAGAATTTCCTGGTAATCTTGTATGCCTTTTTAGAGTAACCAAAAGTTGTTTAGTTTTCTTGCAAAGATCACTTACAACATTCAAACTCTTTTGAAGAGACATACAAACTTGTTGAAGGTGATTGGAAGAATCACAACAGCAACACGGGCCAACGTTTTTGAGTTTGTCTGAGTGGTTCCTAGTCATATCAGTTTTCTCAACATCTGGTCGTTGATTACCATCTGATTTATGACTATTTTTTAAAGAGGAACAACTAGAGTTTCTCAGATTCACCAGGGGACAATTACTGGATATCAAATCCTTAAGAATTGCAATTTCTGCAACAAGACCAGAGTTGATCCGGATTTGTTCATCCAACCCTTTTTGAAGAGTAACCAGTTTATCAGACATTTTTCTACGTTTGGTTTTTAAACCTGGTGAAGTGTTAATTGAGACTTTATGGTCCATATAGTCAGATCGCTACAAACACAGACTTGTAAGGTCTTAAACGTGTTTGCATGATCTGATACCAATTGAAAAAAGCAGGAGTCTAACAACACCACCCAATATTTCCCTTATCAATCTGTATGGACTAACTCCGAAACACTTTCTAGAGAATCAACTAGACAGTCACACTCAATATAGGTAAAAGTATCTCAAGGAGTTAATATCTCTCTCTTGTTTTGATTTACTCAAGCTAATAGAAATCAGCGAGTCCTAATCAAACACAAGGAATAACTTGGACGGTACCAAATACCAATGTCCAAGGATCAATCAATGATAATCAACACCAAAGGTTGGATTAATCTAATTGATGACCTAAACGCACAACCTGTATTAATTAAATTATAAAGATAAACAATATAATGCGGAAACTGAAATAACACAGACACCAGAAATTTTGTTAACGAGGAAACCGCAGATGCAGGAAAACCCCGGGACCTAGTCCAGATTGAATACACACTGTATTAAGCCGCTACAGACACTAGCCTACTCCAAGATAACTTCGGCTGGACTATAGTTGAACCCCAATCAGTCTCCCACTGATCCAAGGTACAGTTGTACTCCTACGCCTCTGATCCCAGTAGGATACTGCGCACTTGATTCCCTTAGCTGATCTCACTCACAACTAAGAGTTGTTACGACCCAAAATCGCAGGCTTTAACAATAAACAAATCTGTCTCACACAGAGAAGTCTATAAAAGGATCAATTTGTCTCCCACAGAAAAACCCTAAAGTTTTTGTTCCGTATTTTGATAATAATCAAGGCGAACAAGAACCAATTGATAATCCGGTCTTATATTCCCGAAGAACAGCCTAGATTAATCAATCACCTCACAACAATCTTAATCGTATGGTAGCGAAACAAGATGTTGCGAAATCACAAACAATGAGACGAAGATGTTTGTGATTACTTTTTATATCTTGCCTATCGGAGAAATCAAACAATCTCAAGCCAATCAATATGATTGTACTGTTACGATAGAAGATGCAAGATCAGATCACACAACTACGATAAAAGTAGTATTGGTCTGGCTTCACAATCCTAATGAAGTCTTTAAGTCGTTAACCTGGTTTTAGAAGAAGAAAACCAAAGGTTAAAGGAGAATCGACTCTAGCACGCAAACTAGTATCACACGTAAGGTGTGGGGATTAGTTTTGCAGAGTTGCTAGATGTCCCCTTATATAGTCTTTCAAATCAGGGTTTTGCCTTGGTAACAAAGCAATCAATATTCACCGTTAGATGAAAACCTGATTTAGATTCAAGCTAATATTTCTCAACCGTTAGATCGAAAACTTAGCTTGTTATACACAAATGAACTACACGCTTCTAGGTTTGTTAACTGTACCCAAACGTGTGTATTGTTGGTTCAACAATAGTTTAACCGAAAGGTTAACCATATGAGCATTTCATACCAACCATGTTCTTCTTCACCATAACTAGTTCAAATGACTCAAATGAACTAGTTAGAGAGTTGTTCAATTGCAAGTATATCTTATGTAACTACACAAGACATAATTGAAGCAAAGATGATTTGATTCACTCGAATCGGTTCATGAACTTTAATATCCACGGTTTGCAAATGCATTCCTTAGTCTTTTAAGATTAATTTCAGAAATCATCTTTAGATATATAACTTTCTCAAGTTCGCAGACTAGGTTCGCGGACTTAAGACACCGGATAGAGTTTACAAACTCCAGCAGAAATTCTCGGGATGAGAACTTCGCCGGTTCGCGGACTGGGTTCGCGGACTGGGCTCACGCAAGTAGTTTGTCAATTCCAGCAGAAATTCTCGGGTTTGAGAACTTCGGAAGTTCGCAAGACTGAGTTCGCGGACTTGGCACTTGCCATCCTTCCGGTTCTCTTGATCAACAAAGTTCGAAAACTTCGGTTCAAGGAATCCATTGGTTATGTAATCTAAACTCTTATTCCAAACATTGAAACATTCTTAGAGGACATTATAAAGTTGTTACACCATTTCTCGTCAAAGAAATTTTCAAAGTGATTGAAAAATATCATGACTCGAAATACCAACACATATTTCGAGATATAGATAGGCGAGGTATACTCGGCTCGAAATACCATATGCGTATAATCATAGTCTATATATATAGCATACGAATTTTGTCTCAAAGAGTAGGAGATAGAATAGATAGACTTTTGAGTGACAGATAAGTTCAAGTCTCCACATACCTTTTTGTCGAGAAGTTCCACCGGTTCCTTGAGTAGATTTTCGTCTTGTATGATGAATCGCCATGGAGTCCTTGAGCTCAACTACACTTACTATCCTAGTCCGAGACTTATCTATAGTAGACTAGAAATCAAGACTTATAGTTTTGATCACTAACATTGACAAACATGCTTGAGATAGCAACGCATGCGAGTTTAACCGAGCAGTGCTCTAACAAGTATCACACATAAGGTGTGGGGATTAGTTTTGCATTGATGCTAGATGTCCCCTTATATAGTCTTTCAAATCAGGGTTTGGAATTAAGTTACCTTGGTAACAAAGCAATCAATATCCACCGTTAGATGAAAACCTGATTTAGATTCAAGCTAATATTTCTCAACCGTTAGATCGAAAACTTAGCTTGTTACACACAATTGAAGTGCACGCTTCTAGGTTTGTTCATCGTACCCAAATGTATGCACTTGTTGGTTCAACAATGGTTAACCAAAAGGTTATCCATATGAGCATTTCATATCAACCATGTTCTTCTTCACTATAACTAGTTCACATGACTCAAATGAACTAGTTAGAGAGTTGTTCAATTGCAAAGAAATCTTATGTAACTACACAAGACACAATTGAAGCAAAGATGATTTGATTCACTTGAATCAGTTCATGAACTTTTATAGCCACGGTTTGGAAAATGAATTCCTCAGTCTGTTTAATTTTAAGTTCAGAAATCATCTTCAGATATATAACCTTCTTAAGTTCGCAGACTTGGTTCGCGGACTTAAGTTACCGGGCAGAGTTTACAAACTCCAGCAGAAATTCTCGGGATGAGAACTTCGTCGATTCGCGGACTGGGTTCGCGGACTTAGATTCACGTACTAATTTGTCAACTCCAGCAGAAATTCTCGGGTTTGAGAACTTCGGCAGTTCGCGGACTTGGCTCACGCCATTCTTCCGGTTCTCTTGATCAACAAAGTTCGCAAACTTTGGTTCAAGGAATAGGAATTATACATAAATGTGTTTCCACAACAATGCTTATGTCCACCATTGGTTATGTAATTTAAACTCTCATTTCAATCACTGAAGTTGTCAAAGAAATTTTCAAAGTGATCGAAACATATCATGACTTTCGTCACTAGGTAAAGATAAACTTGGTCGAAGCGAAAAGCTTACCGACACATATTTCGAGATATAGATAGGAGATAGAAGTAGGAGATAGAATAGATAGACTTTTGACTGATAGATAAGTTCAAGTCTTCACATACCTTTTTGTCGAGAAGTTCCACCGGTTCCTTGAGTAGTTCTTCTTCTTGTATAATGAATCGCCATGAAGTCCTTGATCTCAACTACACTTTTTATCCTAGTTCGAGACTTAGCTATAGTAGACTAGAAATCAAGACTTATAGTTTTGATCACTAACATTGACAAACATGCTTGAGATAGCAACGCATGCGAGTTTGACCGAGCAATGCTCTAACATGTAGAAAAATCTTCTCATTTCGATGAAATGGAAAGATCTTTCTTCAATTTTTTACCAAGTTCGTATCTTTCTTCCTTATGTGAATTCGGTAGCGCCAACTAATGCAAGAGCCCATATAGATCGGAAAGATAAAGTCTCAAGGTCGGGTGAAACGACTTGGAAGCTGAATATTCGCAGTGTGGTCTAGTTCTTAGTCACCTTGTTATCATGAAAATGCCAGCAATGACTATAGTAGATGCATAAATCAAAGCGGATACTGGAGTGGGACCCTCCATAGCATCGGGTGACCAAGTATCCAATCCTATTTGTGCATATTTCCCAACAGCACCAATAACAAGTAAAATACAAATTAGAATGATGGCATTAAATCTCATATTGCAAAAAATCCAAGAATTTATAGGGGCCCTAGCACGAGCAAAAATGGTTGAAAAGTATATTGTTTGAAAGAGAGTAATACAACCTGAAATCATCTGCTCCATAATATGCATAACTTTTGTAGCTGCTTTATCTGCCTGAAGTGGTGTAAACCAGAAATGAATTAACAAATATGAAGCAAGACTTGTTAGACGGTTGAGTTACGTGAATTATACCACTGACCTATCATGAAGTCAGAGTCCAAGGTAGTAAGCCAGCGGTACGAATTATTTGATTTATTAGTACCAAGCCAGGACCAACTAGCAGTAGCAATAGTTAAACTGCGAGCATCAAAAGAATGATAGGTTAGCTTAGAGCCTTTCCCATGCATGTCTGTCCCAACAAGCCGAAAGGATCTCTATTGTGCGTTTTTTTCTTTCTTTTCCATATTGCAAAAGCAAAGATCTACAAATGTCCTAACAAAGCAATAGATAAATATTACTCATCACCCCCAATCAACTCTAAGATTCCCCAAGGCTTCCATGAAAGAAATTAGAAGGAAGACGGAGAAGCTTAAGATCTAACTTAAGATATTGATGCCAATGCCTTTGATTGACCCGCATCTTCCACCTAACTGTTTGTGAAAGAACCGGTGTACGAGAAGTGGAAGAGGCAATCTCGATATAAACAACCAAGACCGAGAACATGAAGGAGACTAGGAAGTCTTGGGAAGAACATACTTGAATGATGCACCAAATGCACTTCTTAATCCCAAATAACTTCATCCTCCATTTTCATTAGGCCCTCTATGTCGATCTAGCAAACAATGAAAGATCCCAGCCATAACCACTAGGGATAGCCCAAGAAAAAAGGATCAGTTAAGGCATACATGAACAACACTTAAGCTTAGAAATGAAGAGTCTGCACCTCTTCTCTCAACCAGCAAGAGGCTAATATAATCTTGTAATAAGGATGTATAGCTAAGGCATAAAGAGAACCAAATGAAGTAACAAGGCGGACATCAACTTCATCCTCTATACCATGTCTTTAGCTTCTCAGCTAGGTTGGATCATATGAATATGGGAAGTGGTTATCCAAGGCTAAGTTTAGGGGTTCGACTCCATTCTTCTTCCTTTCATTACCGGTATGTTACCTCGCCTTAGTCTTTCTTTGTTAGAGCATAGAAAGAGAGAAGAACTATGTGGATTTGGTCTTTGCCTTACAGAGCAATGGGGGAAACAGAGACAACGAGGGAGGGTGGGACTAACAAGAATCCGTCGAATCTTTCTAGAAGATTTCCATAAATAAAAGAAAGTAATGACTTTCTCTTCTGTCTACTACTCCAAGTTAAGATCTAAATTTCATGAATCTTTCGGAACCTTGGAATTGGATTGCGAGACTCTTTTATTATATGACATTACTTCTATGGGCTATCTATGTATCTCTTTATTTGTTGTCTATTCATGTAATTTCCAATATAAATTTTGAAGACGAGCGTTCGTTTCTATTTATCTCTCTCTAAAAGTCACAATGTAAGAGAAGAGAGTGATCCCGACTTCTTTTCTCTGCTAATAAATTGATTCGAACCCCAGTCTCCCAACTTCTTGTAGTTAGTTTCCTCCTCTTCTCCATTGAACCGGTAGTTCATTGTTGTTAATGCTCCTTATACTAACATACATATATATATATATGTTATAATACCACATACCGAATTCTCCATAATTTATTTATATATATTTTTTAATTACTACATGCTGGATTTTGCGTCCCAGATTCGTATCTTTAAAACAAATACATATACATATGTTGTTCCGAATTTGTGCCGAATCACGAACCGTTGATCAGATCTTTGACTAAATTTAATTTTTACAAAACCAAATAATACACGTATGTTCGTCGTTTCGTAGGTATAACAAACTCATAATTGCTAACTAGGCTCTGGATACAATAATTCTAAGCAGATGATCACTCTTTAAAGAGTGGGCGCGAAATTGGATATGGTAATTGATGAGGACGAGTTTGAATTCGGGTTGTGAATTTGAGAGATTATGCCCAAAATTGGACATGGTATCACTAGATAGTACTCCTTCCGTTTATAGAAAAGAGACTAGAATATGACTCGTGTAGTAACGGCCCGGGATTTTGGTTGTTATCGAAAACGGAGATACTTGGGTTTTTATTAGTCGTTTGAAATAGAGACACCTAGAATTCGCACCTCTAGTCATTCTAGGTACCAAAACACAAAATTGGACATATCCCAGACAAAAATTTGTGCCTGAAAAAACCCAAGTAGCAATAAATAAATCTCATTTCAAAATAAGAAGTGAGTGTTATAGAAATAGTAAGGCCTATCTCATTTCTAGTAACTCTCCTATTCTGAATCCAGTAACTCTCATATTTAACCATTTCATCTCTAATAATGTTTAGAGATTTGTATTTAAAAATCTAAATACATATTGCTTCAAAAAAATAAAAAATAAATCTAAATCAATACATATGTCGTGCAAATAAAGCATTGCGAAGGTACTCAAAGGCCTAAAGTAAATTAACTTTGCAGATACATCAAAATTAAGAAAAAACAAAAATCATCAAAAACCTAATCTTTGTTTCAATGTCTAATGCAATACTCTGTATTTTCGCTTATTATTGTATTACCCTTTCATATGAGATTAGTATCAGGAAGGCATATGTATGTGAAGGTATGCAATAAAAATTTTAGAAATTTACACACCTAGAGGTCTCATTTTACAAATCAGTAGTACTTAGTATAATTATTGATCAAAATTTCTAGAGGAGGCACCATGACGATATAGCTTTTCATAGTAGCTAATTTACCAGAATATCTCATGTGGTATATACGCATGAATTCAACCACTCAGCAATTAATACATAAAAAATAAATAAATACAAATATATAAATGGGTTCTAAATATTATAATCAAATCTATGCAACTCTTACATAAAAAGTCAAATTCATTACCAATATATATTCAGTTAATAATTAGAAATCATCCGAGTATTTAATAATCATCGAGTTTATGCACATCTGGGGGATGAGTGACTTCAATCATGAAAAAACCATGTCGCTATATAGCTTAACGTCATCCCTGCCAGACAAAATCCAATTTGTGAACAAATAGAAAAGACAAGGGTATCCAAATACACCACAATATTTTGAATATCAACCTATAAGTCTGATACCAAGTGTGATCGTCTATGGACAAAGTGGAGACAATACAACAACTATGGTATACACTTTGTATGATCGTCTATGGATACAAGATCGAGACCATACAACAATAAAGTGTTCACTT
The DNA here is from genome assembly GCF_003573695.1 of Papaver somniferum. Lineage (NCBI taxonomy): Eukaryota > Viridiplantae > Streptophyta > Magnoliopsida > Ranunculales > Papaveraceae > Papaver > Papaver somniferum. The sequence continues at coordinate 79,622,010 of NC_039366.1, forward strand.
GATAATAGGTACGGTATAAAACCGAAACACTGTAGGATAAATATCAAGTGACATAGATTAACGTACATATGTAATTTACTTAATTATAATAACAATTATAAGACCGAAATAAAGTAAATGACATAGCAAGATTTTGTTAACGAGGAAACCGCAAATGCAGAAAAACCCCAGGACCTAGTCCAGTTTTGAATACTCAAAGAATTAAGAAGCTATATAAATCTAATACCAAATTTGTATGGTTGAGACCAAGTAGACTACCCCTAGCTACTTAGTTTCCTCAGTATCCACGCGCCTTCGAATTCTAAAGTCACGCATATGAATAGCAAGTCCTTTGGGTTGTATTCCAAACATCAAAGGAAGAATATATTTGGTAACCACTCTAATCAATCTTTGCTATAAAGATATTGTTTGAGTTGTTGACAAAGGATTTTACGTTAAACTAATAAACTTCTGTGTCTAGTTAGATCAAACTAAACTTTGATTACCGAAATAATCAATATTTACATTTGCAATCAATCAATATAAAAATCAAAGAGAATCTATAAGGTGATGCCGATCTCACACAACTATCCAATCAAGTCTATCAAAGATAAACACGATTCTAATTGGATCCCGGCCGATCAAGGTTTGTGCACACAATTCAAAAGATATGAAAACTAATAAGAAAAAATTCATCGTCTCTAGATCTTCGTTTGTCATCAATAATAACTTGTGAAAAGGCGAGGGTACCCAAATATACCTCAAGCTAAACCTTTTCCTACCCATAAGTCCTTTCTCCGAAAGTGATTGTCTATGGACTGAGTCGAGACAATACAACTAATCGGTTCACACTTCGTGTGATCATCTATGGATACGAGATCGAGACAATACAACAACAAAGTATGTTTACTTGATACAAAGGTTCGGACTTAACCAAACACAATATATATGATTCCTTATCAAGTAAATAGGAATTAACGTTTGTGTAATTTACTTTAATTATAATAAAACAATTATAATACGGAAATATATAGTAAATGACACAACAAGATTTTGTTAACGAGGAAGCCGCAAATGCAGAAAAACCCCGGGACCTTGTCCAGAATTGAATACTCTCGGGATTAAGCCGCTACACAAAATTACACCAACTTCGTATAGTTGAGACCAAGCAACTAAACCTATAGTTCACCTAGTTCCGTCTGTATTCCCACGCCTCCAACTTATAAATAAGTCACGTACTTGGAACAATTCCTTTGGTTCGTATTCCAAACAGTAAAGGAACAACAAATCTGTTTGGTATCAACTCTATTCAACCAAGTGACGTGAGTCGGACAAAGGCTCTTCTGTTTATCTTAACATAAACTCCTTCGTCAGGTTCTTAGATCTATCTTATGTTCAATCACCAAAGGTAATCGTTAAGATTTTGTAATCAACACTTTTAATCACAAAGAATTGTAATGATGCCGACCTACACAACTAATCAATCCAATCTACCACAAGGATAAACCGATTATAGTTGGATCCTCTTATACCAAAACAAGTATTGTGCACACCAAAGATTATGAACTCCAAATCAGAAATCTTCAATATCTTCTTTGTCTTCAAATCTTCTTAGATCTTCAATAAACACATGCACACAGCAACTTGAATCTCTTGTGATCAATCACGCACAAAACTGAGTCTGTTAACAATGGATTATCACAAGATCGTTTTTAGCACTAACAACAGTCTAAAGATCCTTGTCGAAACTTCGATCTAGTTTGATTGAATCTTATATCAGAAGAGAAGATTCTAAAGCGTAAACAAACTAGGTGCAATCAAAGTTCAACTACCGTTGGTCAATCAAATCAATCGAAAACACAAGATAAACCGCAAATATCTAGTTTCCCACCAACGATACTCGTAGAGCTTCTCAATCCCAAAAAAGACTTTAAACTGAGCGGCCGTAAGAGATTTCGCATCCTCTCCGAATAGGCGGCTACACCAGTAACAACACAACCGAGGAAGTTTGTTGTCACGAAGGATTAGTTTGCTAGAAATGCAAACTTCAAGTATTTATAGACAAGGAAGTTTGGACACCAAGGAATTTCCAAAACCGAAAATATTCTCAAAGATATTCAATATATTCTAAATTCGGTTTCCATAATTCCTGGAAATGCTCTGTCCAAAATAATGACCGAAAATCTCTTTGGAAAATCTCAACTAGTAAATGCACATTACTAATTCTCATTTTCCTAAAATAAAATTAACAACCTTAATTAAAATATTCTTAACTTATTTATATTTCGATCTTGATATTTTCTTCCTGTAGTTATGAAGGAATAACTTTGAACAATAAAAGATAAACGTTATTGTACGTGTTCAAAGTATGTCGACATCCTTACTTTGTAAGTCCTCTTTCATACTTACACCCTTGAAACCGATTTGCCACACTTCCAAACAAGTTTGGAATTGGTTCATCTGACTTTCAAGAACTATGTGATTGATTAAGAAACACTCAATCACAAATCATGGGTTTAACGGTTCTACCAAAACAAATTTCGGTTCTACCTCCATGTGAGTATTGTGCATAGTCACACTAGCTTTCCAAAATTCGGTTGACTAGGTACTAGGATCAGTTCCCCACATATATATGGTATCTAACTTATATGTGTTGCACATGTCCATAGGATCAGCTCCCCTTTGCCTAAAAACGTGTTGCACATGTTCATAGGATCGGTTCCCCTTTCTGCTATAAACCTTGTTGCACCTCAGACAATGATCGATTCCCCTTTGTGATGTGTTGCACCTCTTCATAGGATCGGTTCCCCTTTACCCATATTTGGTTCAACAAATCACAAACTCGATCATACCTCACAGGTGATTACTTAAGATCGATTTCACTAATAAAAGTCATACCAATACATAAGTTAGGCCTTTGTGGATAGTTTTACCAAGAACAAAAACAAGTCGTGAGGGGTTATACTAAATCACACATAATGGATGTTCACATGATATGCAACGAATAAATCCCAATAATGCCTGGCGATTTCCTTTTCGATTCATAAACAAGTTTATGAACTTACTTCCTTAAAACACATGTAGAACATTGTTTCCTAGGATGAAATCCTCACCTCATACCCATACATAATCACAATAGCATTTAAACGATTATGTCGATGTCTTATATACAAAGTTTAATGGTTAAGCAATAAACCTCGTATTGTATTCCTTTATACTATGTCTATCTAGAGTTCAAACATGCTTCACAGTTTTGTTTCAATACGCACGACTTGAAAGATACATTAGGGAATGACACAGTTCAAGTCAAATATCACTAATCTTAAGTGGAAGGATGATGTTGTCGTTGTAGCTTCTTACTTCTTCACTTATTCAAGTCTTTGCAATACTTGTAATGTCTCATATCCTAATACTTTCAAGCTAACCTATACGAAGTTGGCTCTAGTACATAATCAAGCGACTCTTAAATGACTTTTGATTCACTAAAATATGACAACCATACTTGACATACCAACGCTTGGTGGGTTCAACCGAGCTATGCTCTAACAATCTCCCCCTTTTTCAATTTTAGTGACAAAACTTTTACAATCATATGCATAAACAAATTACAAGAATTTATTACACATACGCTTGATTCCCGAATTCAACAACACAATAATCTGCATTCATTCAATCCTTAAATTCCGTTGTTGACATTATAATAACAAAGCTAATACTCCCCCTAAAGTCGAGATAGGTAGATTTCATCAATCCACACGTCTTTGTTATACCAATTAATATGATATGCTACTCCTCCTTAGTCTATGCTTTCACTCTTTTGTTAGATAAACGTTTAAGCACAATTATTATTTTCTTTAGTGATACCAATTAATATAAAATCAATACTAGTATCACTTGTTTACTCCATATATTTCTTACCTTTTTTATCACAAAATGACAAAGAAACGAAAAAATAAAGGACAACAAGAAAAGAATCTCACAAATCTCAAAATAGACTTGCAAACTTATTGAGTTAAGCACGAGGGTTCCACACACCATTTTTTATAACCAATATCAAAACCGAAACTATAAAGTAATTTGTTTTGATATGTTATCAAGGAAACAATTGCCCGAAGAAATTTTCCCAATTTAGTTTAGCAAACCAAAAATCAACTAAGCAACTTAGTCCCTTTGCTAAACCGATTGTACAAAAACAATCGCTTCATTCGATAAGACCAAAATAAAGATAACTCTATTTTTCTCATCAGGTTCTAATTATCTATATAACTTAGACTTTTAAATTTTAAAAAAGACAAGTACTAGGTTAGTTAACTAGCATTTATTGTTAAGGAATTCGATTAGACTTGAATAACCAAAACCTCCACTTTGATAAGTCTAACTAAGATAAACTTAGTTTCTCTTATCCATAATCGAATTGGACTAAACAACTCATCCCGTAAACCTTTTTCTTTCGTTAAGCCATAAATAATTCATACAAACCAAAATAAATCAACTTGCATAATTATTCACCTCAACCGGAAGCAATTGCATCAACATAAGCATTAAAACACCGCAATTGCACCGAAATTTTGTAAGCCTAAACAATTGATACTATACAATAAAGCAAGTAACAATAGTTTTTCTTAACCGGAACAAATTGAATCACACACACACACATCCATACATACATCATTGAATAAAACATCAATTGTAACGGAATTTTGTTAAGCAAAAGCAAAATATATATGAGATAAAATCAGGCTTTTCTTAAACAAGAAAACAATCAACTAACAACATTGTTACCTCGAATTTCGCATCCACTTCTCCAATATGTTTGCATCCTTCTTCCAGGGAGAATTGATATCGAAATATCCTTATGTTTTCATCCTTATGCAAAACAAAAGAATAACAACAACCCTCAACCTTTACCAGAGAAAGGTTGAAAAACGGTTTTAATAATTGCAAGCAAAAGTTGAAAACCATCGAAACACACATGATTTTATGCTAAACCAAAACCGATTCAACATATTGTGACTTTTTCACATATTGTTTCTACCAGAACCCCTCATGATCCTTTGATAAAGCCCACAAACATGGGCTAGAACTTAATCCTGCTATATCAAAAAGTCACCCAAACCATAAGGGTTCACAACATTATGAGATCGAATATCAAGGTAATAAAACCGAAATCAAACATCCCATAAACATCCATAGCAATAATAAAGCGTTCAAGCACATGCTATGTAAATCAAAAACCATCACAAGAAAAATTATAAATCAAATAATTTTATTCATAATAGTTTTATTCATAATAGACTTAATACAATCATTGAAACGAATCAAAAATTGATGTCTATTTTCCTTTGCAATTCTAAATTCATCCTTTTAGGTCATCCTTCAAGGTTGAATCCGGATCAGAAGATTTTACCGGATTCCAATCATCTTCTATAATTACTAGTCTTGATTCAAGACTGACAACATTGTCATTGACTTCCTTGACTTCCTTTCGCAAATCCTTTCCCATGTTCCTTACTTCACATAAGATTAGATCTAATTTTAGTGAAAGATTCTTGAGAAGATTATCATTGAGAGAGGTTAGGAACATCTTGTTGAAGTTCTGGAGATGAATCAGAATCGCCATCAGATGACTCGAGATGAAGTTTTTTGTTTGGAAACAATATAGTCCAGACCTTTTCGGTTTTCGAGAGCTGCAACTAGAGGTAGACATACTGTCAAAACTCTATGAAAATGAAGTAAGAGGTCTTCCCTCTTATAAGTTCTAAAACATTTTCTCAAAAATCTTTCAGAATATTATTTTACTTAAATTCTTAACCGAAAATCAATTTTTAGAAATATTTTTATAAAAAATATTTACATTTATATCCTTATTATATACTTTTAAGGGTAACAAGTAAGGATCCATGATAACCAGTTAGATAGTCACTTCTTGGTTGTTGAGATTCTTTCCTTAAAGATTTCAACATTCTTACATGGTTGAGGAGACATTATGTTTGAACTTTTAGGTTCAACTTTTAATCTTGATGTAAAATCATGATGATCGTAGAACTTATTATCCCGCTTTGAAGAGATCTTTGATCTACACTTAGATCTTGATTTTCTGGTTTTGTACAGTCTCTCTCTGTTTAGTATCAGGACATTGCCTTTGAAAATACCCTTTTTCTATGCACAATAAGCACACACCAGAATTGTTGCGTTTTCTGGATTTAGATTTCACGGACTTATTTAGTCTTACCTCCTTGTCTCTTGAATTTGATACATTAATCCCAGATGAAGATTTATCAAAGCAATTGAGTCTATTTCTCATTTTCTGATTTTCTGCTTTTAACTTCCTTATCTCATCTTGACAAGACTTAATATCGAGAATGAGTTTAGATACTTGTACCTTTTCAGAGTATTGAGTATCCTTGATTTTCTTTGGTCGCTTGTTATATTTTTCTTTATCATTCAGAAGACTCAGTTTGAGTTGATCAAGCGATGATTTTATTTCAATGGTGTCAGATTCAAGAAGGTGAATTCTTTTGTCTTTACATGGAAATAATTATTTGAAAATCGATGGAGTAAACTCTTCTTCAGTATCTAGAGTCAGAAGGACTTAAGAGTCATAGACTTCTGCAATAGTTGCAACGTGATCTACCTCATCAACTTGATCATTCTCATTAGGACAATAATCAAGTGTGGCAGTGTAAGCATTTCTTTTCCACCGTGTGTCCTTAGTTGGATAGTCTGAAGAGATAAAGCCGAATACTCTACATTTGTAGCATCGAGGAATAATATCATCATAATCCCAAGTGTATTCACGTTTATGTGGAGGAGCCGTTTTTCCTTTTGACACTGGTGATTCTTTTCTTCGATGTCTCAACAGTTTCTTGAATCGTTGAGTAATAAGAGACAAATGATGATTTAGTTCAGCTTCATCTTTAGCAGTTAGATCTTACTGATCTTCGGAATCTTCCGAGTATTGAGTCGAAACCCCTTTTATGGCTTTATAGGCCAGATTTTCCTTTTGTTTAGACAAATTTTCTTGATCAAATATCTTCAGTTTTCCAACCAGGGAACTTCTAGATAGAGACTAAAGGTCACTAGCTTCAATGATTGCATGTTTTTTAGAATCGTATCTAGATGGCAATGATCTGAGAATTTTGCATACTATATCCTTTTCAGAGATAGTCTTTCCAAAAGAGAAAAATGCATTAATTATCTCAGAGAGTTTAAGGTGAAGCTCTTCAAAAGTGTCATTGCCATCCATTCGAAGGTTCTCCCAATCGAACGTAAGAGTTTGAAGTCTAGCTTCTTTCTCTGAAGTATTTCCTTCGATTACGATCTGAAGGTTATCCCAAGCTTCTTTCGAAGTTTGACATGCTGATACATGATGTTGTAGGACACGACTTACAACATGTATTATAGCATTCAAACCATCTGAATTCTACTTTGCAAAAGCCTTTTCTTCGTTTGAAAACTCCACTAAGCGTTTAAACTCAGTTTCCGAATTTTCTACCATTGGGTAATTATAACCATCTACCATTCGCCTAATTAGGGTACTTTCCTCTCCAGATAGACGGCTCCACCAGAAACAACAAGAATGAAGTTGTATGGCTCTTAGGATAGTTTGCAAGAAATGCAAACTCAAGTGTTTATAGACCAAGGTTGTTTGGACAACAAGAAAATTCCAAAATCGAAAATATTCTCAAGATATTCACATTAAAGTACCTAATTTTGGTTTTCCTATTTCCAATTAATTACCAAACCATATTTCCGAAAATTCCCTTAGAAAACTTCTATTATTAGTCCAACACATTAACTAATAATATTTTCCAGAGGATATGTTTTAACTGTTGGTAATTAAAACATATATTATGAAAGCCATAATTAAGTGCTTTTCAATTTTTCGGTATGGGATCACCTTGAGTATCAAAGAATATATTTGAACAATTAATGATAAGAGTTATGCACATTTCAAATAATTTCGACATCTAGAAGTTTCTCAGCAAACCCTAATTCCAAGCTTCACACAAAACATAAAGAGATATATATGAATATTGGAAACTCGATTTTTATCATTGACATCAGTTCTACCATGACTCACAATGTAAGTTGTGATCGGTTATACCATGCTTCCCAAAGGTAGCTTGTGATCGGTTACACCTTACTTCCCAAGTTAGCTTGTAATTGGTTACACCTTGGTTCCCAAAGTAACTTGTGGCCGATTATAACTAACTTCCCAAATTAGCTTGGATCGGTTACACCTTGCTTCCAAAAGGTAGCTTGTGACCAATTATAACTAACTTCTCAATGTAGCTTGTGACCGGTTACACCATGCTTCACAAACTAGCTTGTGACCGATTACAACATGCTACACAATATAGGCTATGACCGGTTATACCTCAAATGTTAACAAGTTAAGATAGGTTCGACCTTGTCATCTTGTATAGGTCAGTCAAAAGATATTCAATAAAGAACCTGACCGATCATGATTTCCTTTCGATTATGAAACAAGTTCATATATGTACTTCCTCTAAACAAATGTTATAAAACATTGTTTCCTATGGTGAAATCATACTTGCATCTTACACATAATCAAGTAACTAAATACAAAGATTATGTTGATGTCGTATTCGCGAAGTTTCAAAAGATAAGCGTTTATACTTCGTAATTCAATAAGTTCCTTGACACTTTGATCGTAATGATATGACCAGTTCTAACTACTAGAGTAATATACATACAACTTCGCATGTTATGTTTTCAATATAATCCGACTTGAAAGATATGTTAGGAATGGAAACAAGATCAAGTCAATATTACTAACCTCAAGTGGAAGGATAACGTCCTCGTTGTAGTCATTACTTCTTCACATTCTTCAGGTCTTCGGAGTAATCCTTGTACATCTCAACATTCCTATACTTTCTAGTCTAACCTAAACGAAGTTGACAATAGTATTTAATCAAGCGACTCTGGATGAGTTTTGATATATGACAATCAACCTTGACATACCAAGGATTGGTGAGTTAAACCGAGCTACGCTCTAACACAAATTTTGAAAGCCTAGATCTTAGATCATGGGGATCCAGGTAACAGTTAAACTCTGCATTGGTTGTTTTCCCATAGTATATACATTAAACATTATATGGAAGACAATCGCTGGACTCATGATTAGTTCAAATGCAAGCCTTAGCTTTGGTGTTGTCTTGCATTGTGAACTTCATAAGGCTGGTTCCTATGGGAGGATGCATAAAAGTTGTTTTGCCATGCCACATGACATGGAAAATCCGTTTCTCCGTTATGGATAAACTGGCAAAAACTGACAAATCTTAGATAAAATAATATATTTGTTTTGATAAGTGGGACTTTGTTAGTAAAAAATTAATTTGTGTGGATGTGGTGGAGTATTTATATGATTTTAATATATTTAGTGGGACCCCTATGTGATAAAAGTGATATTAGAATAACCTAAAGTAGGAGAGAAGAAAATTTAAAACACTAGAAAACTAATGAGGGATCAACACTCAACTGTTAGCGATCAACACTAGGCCGCCCGGTCAGACTCCACCACTCGGTAGAAACTCGACCTCACCTGACTAAGTGAAAAATTTGCCACTTAGCCAATTTAGTTTGCCAGTTAACCAGCTCCATTGTAGATGCAATGAAGTTTTCCATGCCCATAGAAATCGGCCTAACAAGTCAAACAATAGACAGTTAAAATCGTAGATATGTCAACTTTCTTTTACCTCTCCACCATGTACAGGTCGAATAATGTTTAACCTTCAACTTCAAAGCGCAATAGGTACTACATCGCATATTATTGTTCATTTTATTATTATGGATAATTATGTAGATACAAACCGGAAAGAAATTAAAGTTACAACTGCATTACCTGGGCCCTCCGACTTCCGTTACAAATTTGGTACACCAATGGTCTCCATCGTCGCCCACAATTTTCTTACTACGGTCTCTGCAATACACAGTAATATCTGTTGCAGCCAACAATTTTAGTAGGGATAAACTAGCACAAAGATATTTTGGTAGGGGCAGCCTTGCGCAATAGTTACCTACTCACTCGAACAGAACTCGTCAACACACACAAAATAATTAGCTCGATACACCAAAAATCATTCAACAAAAACTGAATATAACAATACCGACTTGCAAAGTTACCTGGTACTTGAATTTTTCATTTTAGCAAAAGAAGCTATATGAACCCATAATTCCTACAGGCACTTTCCCGTATTAGGTTGGGACTCCGGATTACAGTATGTAATTCAACAACATCTGCATCACTCGCCGAAACACGTTAAATTTGTCTGCTTTATTTATCTATTATTCGTTTTCTAATTAACCTTAATTTCGAATCATCATCAACAAATCAATCGTGTTGTGTGTCTAAAAGTAATTTTTGGTACAAATAGTCTCTATGAATAGAAATTGTACACAACACATAATTACTAGCAATAACAATTATCACAAATGAAAAGTCTTGACCACAAACACATAATAAGTTCCCCAGCCAGACCAGATCAACCCCGTCATGAAGAATGTCAGCTTTAATTTAGGAGTAACAATTAGGAGTCGGAGTATACCATATACACATTTTTTCTGAACATTGAAAGAATTATCACGAAAAAAGATGGGTAGTTATAAAAACCAGAATTGTTTTTCAGCATTCAAAAACTCCCGCCTATACCATTTTTCCATTCCCTCCATGACATTACTGACCGGTTATTTCCGGTCAAAAAAACTTGACTATATAAACTAGTGTTTAGAAGTGAAAATGTCATAAGAGAAATTCCCAATTTCTTTTCTCTCTCGTTGGCTAGCTCTTTTCTTCGCCTGGATTTTTCTCCCGAATCTAGGGTTTCTTGATTTCATGGTTGGCTTGTTTCGACTGAGATTTCAACTGAAGTTCTATTAGATTTCTCTCTCTTTCTTTCAATAATCAAAGAAGATCGACAACAATGAGTGCTGTGAATATTACGAACGTGACAGTTTTAGATAATCCATCGGCGTTTCAGAATCCCTTCCAGTTCGAGATTTCTTATGAATGTTTGATTCCTCTTAAAGATGGTATAATTTTTATTTTATTTTGTTTAATTTCTTCTTATTTTTTCTATTTGATTATAAGATGTAATTGTTTGCTTTGATTTTGTTCTCTTTACCATCTTTAGTTGCGCTCTAGCTAGGGTTAGAAAATTTTAGGGATTTTCGCTTCTTTAATAGGGGTTTTCTTACTGGAAATTGGAAGTGTAACATTGAAATTAAAATCGTAGAGAATGTCGATTATTAAAGCAATTGACTTGGGGTTTTTCATTCGGAGCCCAAGTCTGATTTAGGGTTTCTTATTTTTTTCCTTTTATGCGCAGAGAAGCGGTGTTTTGTGATCTGGTTCGTTTTTATATATCTTGTCTTACTTCTTGAGAGTGATTGAAATGATCTTTTCCATGGTTATGTAAATCTTTCAGCACTATGTCAGTTTTGAATGTTTGTTTATGAGTTATTTAGGGTTTTCAGTACTGTGGACCTCATGGGAACTATCATTTTAGACGTCCTTTACACTCTGAGATTTTATGTTGGTAGACACTTAAAGCGCAGTAAGATATCTCTCCCATGTACTCATTTAGAAAGCCACTATCAATAGCTTCCTCTCTTATTGGTGATGTATGACAAGAATATGTTGAGGTTATTATATTTCATCATGGATTGTGCAATAAAAGCATTTATTCATTCTGGTTTGGCGTTGTATAGAGTTCCCTTGCAAAATATTATTTAGTGATTAGATTATTATCAGAGATAAGGCAGAATAAGACTATTTCCTTAAGTATCCATACTAAATTGTTATTATTCATGTTGTTCGTTAATATCACATCAATGTAAATGACATTCTTTAGTATCCACACTAAGATTATTTGTGGAAAATCTTCGTGTTCTAGTTTTTCTTCTTGTCATTTTCAAGCTTGAATCTACTTCTGTTCTTCTGAATTGTATTGTTTTCTCATGCTCCCGGTCTAGGTAATAACAGTTATTTTTCCTTGTCATTCTCTGACAGATCTGGAATGGAAACTCATATACGTAGGATCTGCAGAAGATGATTCTTATGATCAACTTTTAGAAAGTGTGCTTGTTGGGCCAGTCAATGTGGGCAACTATCGTTTTGTTTTCCAGGTAACCTGATCTCTTTACGCATTGAACTGATTCAAAACATTTTTTTTGCGCTATAAGTATTAGAGTAACTGAGAACCGCTCAAATTTGGTAGAGAAATAAGGCCTGCTGATTCATTTATAATATCTCAATGGTAGAAAATCCTCCTGGAACTAGCTCCGTAGCTTTGTTAAAATACAATGTTAGTGCAAGGCAGATCCAATTTCACTGCAAGTTCTCTTTTCACTTTTGTCTGGCTGACATGTATTCATTACTACCTAAATAAATTGTGTTTGAAATTTTGGTAGGAATCCTATGTCTTTATCTCAGTACTATAAATCTCCCACTTACTGTATTTAAATCTGAAGCAGCTTCGAAGAATCTGCAAACACAAGCACAAGTCATATTACTATCTCGTTAAATCTCTAATTTTAGTATGTTGCTTCATTACTATTTAGCGCCGCTAAAAGTACTTAGTCCTATCTTCTTTCCTCTGTGAGTCATTGTTTTTTAAGAGAAAATGTTGATTATCTGTGAATTGGAAGATGAAAGGAACTAGGCATTGCAAACTATTTAAAACAAACTCCCCGAACCTTTGTAGTGTGTATAGATTGACATGACAAGCAAGTTGTTTGTTTCAAGAATGCCAACAATTATTATACCCTTTTGACATTCCTCACTTTTTCTTATCTTCCCTATTTCATATAATGATCCTGTTGCAGGCAGATCCTCCAGACCCATCTAAGATCCGCGAAGAAGATATCATAGGTGTGACAGTGTTGCTTTTGACGTGCTCATATGTTGGCCAAGAATTTCTCAGAGTGGGGTACTACGTTAACAATGATTATGAAGATGAACAGCTAAGAGAAGAACCACCGCAAAAGGTCTTGATTGATGAAGTCCAGAGAAATATATTAGCCGATAAGCCTCGTGTTACAAAATTCCCAATCAGTTTTCAGCCAGAAACCACGACTGAGAATGGAGGAGAAAGCCAGCTACCACCCTCGCCAGATCATCCTCCTTCTGAGGCCATTGAAAATGGGGAAAAACCTCCTTCACCTGAGGACGTTCCAGCTGCTGAACCTTGATCTTTTTCCATTTGCTAGTTTTCTTCTTGGTAGACATTAAATCTTATGCGATGATATTGCGGGTGAACACTATGCAACGATAATTTTTTTTTTTCCGTAAAATCAGTGTTTTGGGGGTCAATGAATTTTGTGAGTTCTCAAGTTCCTTGATCGATTTGTGCAGTCCTTCACAAAATTTGTATAGTTAGGTCTACCGTGAACTTATGCTATTAAATTTTGTGTGAGAAGAGACCCATAATCCTTGTGAAAAATGTCCTTGTCGTTCTGTGAATTGAATTCTCTCCGGCCAGTTTTAGCTGCTGTTCTGTCAGAACTAGATTGTTACCCTGCTTGGCACTGGGTTGTGATTATGGTTATTGCATGGCATCTGCTAGTGATTCTGTAAATAATATAGGGTCAAATACTCATTTTTGATAACCTATCGCGTATGATGGGATTGAACGGAAGCTACTAAATGGAAACTGTTGCGACTCTCATATGCAAGTTACATCTTATTCATCCCCAAGACTTTTATATAGAGAAAACCCGAATTTCTGGTGAATCCAAGTCAAGTAACTACCCATTACATCTCCAAAAAGACCTTTTTTCTTTTAATAGATGACCTGGAATCACGGTGAATTCAAGTGAAGCTGGAAACCTCCTTTCATCCCAAACTCAATTGAGTTATTTGTTTAATGGATCGGTTGAAAGTCTTCGCTATATATGTGGTAGATCATCTTGGTAAAGTATCTGCCGTTTGAAATTCAAATTATTAAAAATAATATAAAATTATTTTTAAAAATGACATTTCAGTCTAATGGTAGGTTATCATTTTATAAATTTAAAGTTATTAAAATATAATACAAAAATTAATTAAAAACAATAACTTTTCATCCCGGAGCTAAAATTATTAAAATATATTCTGCCCGTTCTAGGAAGAGTAATATTTTAACATTTTCAATTTCACCTATTTTTAGATAAAAATAAAAAAAGTGAAAATATCAATTTTTTTGTAAAAACGAAAATAGTAAAAGTTGATGTTTTGTTTTTTGAAACGATTAAAGGAGTGCCATACAGTGTGTTTGGAGGCTCTTAATCCCACATGGGAAAATAAACTATCAACTCCACTTTTACTAATTTTAAAAGTTGTTGTTTTCTTAATTGGAAAACTAAAAACAGAATGGATTCAACAACTCTTGCATTGAATTTTCAGGCATCGGAGTATGCCAAAAGAAAGTGTACAGACAGTAGGAATATTTTGTGGTAAAAGAGTCACCATCTTCCCCAACCCCAATCAGGTGCTTAATATCTTTTATACTTAGCAACTTGTTGAAGAAAGGATCCCTTCATCTAACTTTTGATAAAATGTCTACATGTTTATTATATCATGTTGGACTGGATTGTGACCAATGTTGATGGTAGCCTTGTTTCACAATGTAACTTCATAGGGCATCTAGTGTTGAATCCAGTCTCCTTTAATAATAATCTCCACGATCTCATAGATTGTTTGAGCCATAAATCTTGACGATGTTTCTGCACTAGATTGATTGTTTCTTGCTGCGCCTGTAATAACCCGACACTGTACTGATAATGCCCCCACTTAGCCACTGCGGTTGTCCGGCAGTGTGGGGTTTCCAACGGGCATCGCTGCGGTCATCCAACAACAACGAAAGGTCACCTATCCCTGAATTGTTCCGCCCGAGCACACTTAACTACAGAGTTTTCTGTCAACTCTGGAGCCAATTATGCTGAAAGACCTCAGTGTTAGGAAAGGACAAACCATTACTTATATTCCATTCGGCCAACCATTGCCGAATATCGGGGTATTACAATGCCACCACCTTAAATTGGAGCCATCCTTGGCTCCAGAATATATTCTTCAATCCCAAATCTCCGACTTTCCCTGCCCCTTATGAGACCAGTTCCTAACCTATCCCATCCAACATACACTCTCACCCTCGACAAATGCATGTCGTCGTCCACTCTGATATCATTTGTAATGACCCGACCCGACATCGATAATATTCCCACTTAGCTACCGCGGTTATCCGGCAACGTGGAGTTTTCAACGGGCACTGCTGCGGTCATCCAGCAGCAGCTTCCTGGGTGGTCACCCATCCCTGGATTACTCATGCCCGTGCATGCTTAACTGCAAATGTTTCTGCCAACTCTGAAGCCAATTGTTCTGAAAATGCATCGGTGTTAGGAAAGGAAAAATCATTACGTATATTCCATTCAGCGAAACCTACCCGTCGAATCGGGACATTACAATATCACCACCTTAAATTGGAGTCGTCCTCGGCTCCAAAATATTTCCAAGTAACCCATATCTCCGACGTTCCCTCTCCCTCACTGAACCAATCCCGTCCAGTGTACCTTCCCATTTTCAGCAGGTGACCCGTCGACGGCTCTGATACTACTTGTAATGACCCGACCCTCCATCGATACCGTCCCCACTTAGCCACTGTGAACATCCAGCAGTGTGGGTTTTCAATGGGCACCGCTGCGGCCAGATCTCCGACGTTCCCTGCCCCTCATGAGACTAGGTACCTGACATATTCGTCCAGCATACTCTCTCACCCTCAACAGGTGACCCTTCGTCGGCCCCTCCATCTAAGATGTGTTCGGGCCACATATTCATGTATATAACTTAAAAATCCTTCCCCTCTAAATTCCTGTAAAGCATTTACTTTTGAGAAAAAAATAGGAAGTTAAAACTTTTTTTTAGTTAAAAAGTTGTGTAAGAAAACGGTTTTGGGGCTTTATTTTCAACTTTATAATAGGTGTCAGCATATAAAGAGGGGCCACATACTTGAAGTATGTGGTATGACCACATTGTATCCACTCCATTCGTCGGGTCTGATACCATTTGCATGTAATGATCCAAATCTCCATCGATACTGTCGCCACTTAGGCACTGCAGTTATCCAACAATGTGGGGTTTTCAATGGGCGCCGCTGCGGTCATACGGCAACAACTTCCCGAGAGACCACCTATCCTTGGATTACTCTCTCTCAAGTACGCTTAACTGCAGAGTTTTCTGCCAATTCTGGAACCAATTGTGCTTCAAAGTCCTCAGTGTTAGGAAAATACAAACCATGACTTATATTTCATTCGGCCAACCACTGCTGAATATCAGGGTACTACAACACCGAGTCTTTCTTCCAACAAATAAACAATAGTCAGAGGTAGACCTGCGATCGACCACCAAACCCGCCAATTAGTATTAGTGTATGCCTTAACTTCCACATGATTATTCTTAGAGAATAGTATTCCTTTTGCTAGTGCAAACTCTAGGTAGCGAAGAATTCAATATACTGCATCTATTTGTGTCTCATGCTGCGTGCGTAAATACTAGTCTTACGTATTATGCAATATCATGACTAATGCGAGACAAATAGGCTAAATTTACCACTAACCTTTAATATCTCTTTTTTTTAATCGAGAGGCCAACAGTGTCTTCTCCCAACTTTTGTTTTGGCTCGAAAAGTGTGTCAATGGGCCTACATCCTATCATTCATGTCTCGACTTTAACATCCATAACATATTTTCTGTGGAAGATAAATATTCCTTCATTTGATATTGGCACTTAAATTTCTATGCAGTAGTGCAGGGCTCATAAATCCTTTATTTTAAGTTCCTTATCCAAGTAAGATTTCAGCTTCCACACTTCTTCTAAATCATCACCGGCCATTACAACGCCATCTACATAGATAATAAGCATGGTGATTTCTCCATTGCAGAAATATTTTAGGAACAAAGTACTTGTCTTAATTTGATAATATCCATATCTCAACATACTTTGGGCAAACCTACCATAAGACATATAAAGGTTTCTTCAGCTTGTACACTTTCCCTTCATTGGTAGCGAGTTGAAATCCCGGAGGAAATGTCCATGTACACTTTTTCTTCCGAATGACCATTAAGAAAAAGCATTCTTCACAACAAATTTTTGAAGAGGTTATTCTTTGTTTGCTGACAAAGATAACAAGACACGAATATTGTTCATTTTCGCAACAGGCGCAAAGTTTTCTTGTAGTTGATTCCATAAGTATGAGTGTATCCTTTGGCCAAAAATCTTGATGTTTATCATTCAATAGTTCCATCATACCTGGGCAGTGAATACCCACTTACAACCAACCATTTTCTTCCTTTTTAGTATCTTGACCACATCCCCTTCAGTATCTTGACTAGTATGTCGCCGAGATTAAGAGACTCGTGTCCTCTAGGGACCGATACCGATAATCTCGGTGAGATCTCGACCGAGATTGACGAAATTAGTGATAACACTTGCAGCCTTTTTAAGTAGTCGGGTATCCTAAGAAAAACTTAAGTGATATTGTCTATCGACATGAACATAACAAATACAACCCAAATATTTTTTGTGGAACACGAGTAATAGTTGGAAATGAAGAAAGCACACAAGAGGTGGTTGAAATTTTAGAACTCGAGAAGGCATCTTGTTAATTAAAAGTGTTGTTGTAAGGATAACATCATCCCAATACAATTTTGGCACATTCATTGAAAGCAACAAGCATCTAGAAAATCTTAATAAGTGACCATTGTTCCTCTTGACAACAACATTTTGTTGAGCGGTATTAGTACAAGAGGTTTGGTGGAAAATCCTATGTTCCAAGAAATAAGAAGAAAGACCCGTGTCCTATATACTCACTACCTCGATCCTACCTAAACACTTGAATTTTGTTGTTAAATTGGGTAAGGGACAAATTTATGAAATTTATGGTAGAGTAAACTGAAAATGGGGGGTCAAACAACCTCACCCAATATTTCGATTAACAATCTGTATGGACTAACTCTATTATACTTTTAAGAGAATCAACTAGACAGACAGACTCAATCTTAATAAAAAGTATATCAACGAGTTAATATCTCTATCTCTTGATTTAAATCTTACTCAAGCAATCTGCGAGTCTCGATTAAATACAAGAGAGATAAACTTGGATGGTACGAAAGACCAATATCCAAGGATCAATCAATTATCCAATCAACAACCAAAGGTTGGATTTCACTATTGATCCATACAACGCACAACCTGTGATATTTCAATTATATAACAAAATATAATGCGGAATAGAAATAACACAGACACCAGAAATTTTATTAACGAGGAAACCGCAAATGCATAAAAACCCCGGGACCTAGTCCATATTGAACACCGCACTATATTAAGCCGCTACAGACACTAGCCTACTACAAACTAACTTCGGTCTGGATTGTAGTTGAACCCTAATCAATCTCACACTGATTCAAGGTACAGTTGCGCTCCTTACGTCTCTGATCCCAGCAGGATACTACGCACTTGATTCCCTTAGCTGATCTCACCCACAACCAAGAGTTGCTACGACCCAAAGTCGAAGACTTTAGTAAACAAATTTGTATCACACAGAAAAGTATACAAGGATAGATAAATCTATCTCCCACAGATAAACCTAAAAGTTTTGTTCTGTCTTTTGATAAAAATCAAGGTGAACAAGGACCAATTGATAGACCAGACTTATATTCCCGAAGAACAGCCTAGTATTATCAATCACCTCACAATAATCTAAATCATATGGTAGCGAAACTAGATATTGTGGAATCACAAACGATGAGACGAAGATGTTTATGATTTCTTTTTATCTTGCCCTATCGGAGATATAATCTCAAGTCAATTATTCAATTGTACTCGTACGATAGAAAATGGCAAGATCAGATCACTCAACTACAAGAGAAGTAGTTTCGTCTGGCTTCACAATCCCAATGAAGTCTTTAAGTCGTTAATCGCCAGGGTCTCGAGAAGAAATCTACAATAAAAGGAGAATCAACTCTAGCAAACCAACTAGTATCACACAGGAGGTGTGGGGATTAGTTTTTCACAGTTTCTAGACGTCTCCTTTTATAGTTTTCAAATCAGGGTTTGCAATCTAAGTTACCTTGGTAACAAAGCACTCAATAATCACCGTTAGATGAAAAGCCTGATTTATCCAAGCTAATATCTTTCAACCGTTAGATCGAAACTTAGCTTGTCACACACAAATGAAATGTATTCATTTAGGTTTGAGTAACTGTACCTAAACGTGCACATTGGTTGGTTCACAAATGGTTGACCAATGGTCATCCATATGAGTGCTTTCATATTAACCGTATTCATCTTTCTCATAACTAGTTCAAATGACTCATAAGAACTAGTTCAAGAGTTGTTCAATTGCTTAGGTCTTTATATATAGACACAATTGAAAAAAAATCTATTTGATTAATTTTAATCATGTTATGTACCTAAGTACAATGACAAGTTTGATAGATAATTTGAGGATAAACCTCTCTTAATCCAGAAGGATCAAGCCTACTGGTTCCTAAGAACACAACCTAAATCGTTAAAACGACCTTTTTGATTATGAATTGATTATAATTTGCTTATTGTTTTCATTAGAGACTGAAGACCATATAAAGTTCTCAAATACTACCCTAGAATCCACGGCTAGATAGCCACCAGATGGTTCAATCATAACCCACTATTACAGCTAACTACTATTTACCACTACCAACAATACGAAATACCAATACTACTAAAGACAAATACAAATATGATATGGGGCACACCCAGGTACATGACATTCCACTCTCCTTGAAAACATCCTTGTCCTCAAGGATGAGAGTTAAGTGAAGCACCAAAATTTGAAAAGTCGACGCCCGGTTGAGGATATAGTAGTTGCCGCACTCTCCAATGCACATGAGAAGCCTAATACCCTCAACACCATTAAAATAAACCCGTGAGGCCCATAAGGTTCATATACCAAGCCCAGCTGTCGAATGCTCTCCTGGTAAAAAAAAATTGATGTGAAGTGAACTCCAACAGTAGCCACATAAGTGCTCATCATTATCCTTAAGTATTCTGACCACCTAACTCTTAACAATCGACAACAACTAGCTAGAAAATATAAACCCTTAATGCTCTTTCTCTTCATGTCCATTCTGTTGTGCCTTGGTAGCTCGGATTGCAACCACCGCTTGAGTGTGCTAATGAGTTCAAGAATAGTTTTGAGCTCCTCCTTTGCTGATTGGCGTGACGAAAACTTCAGCTCCATCTCGGTCACCTGTAGCACTATTAACTTGCTTCCCTTAACTAGCACCACATTCACTTGTTTGCAGCCAGCATTTCCTAAGAAAATGTTAACTGCCAAGCTAACTACAACCGCTCTCGCATAACGATTCTTTGTATATGCCGCACTGTTCAGGATATGATTTGTCACTATGTCTGTGTGGGTTATTTCATGACCTATTCCTTCATCTCTTGCTGGACTGCAGCTCGGAAATGACACGCCCAGGTATTTCCACTTAGAGCTTTGCTGGAGTTTAAATGCCTTGAATGTTTGACCCACCGCTTTCATGACGATCTGAATAAGAATCCTGACAAGCAAGTCCGTGATTATCACGTCCCTAACAAGAAACTCTGTCCAGCTGAAGTATCCCTTTCCTATATATACCAAATCCCACCAAACAAGTACTAGATGAGGTCTCTTCATGTTTAATATTATCACACCAGAAAACTGGAACCACGAAAAGGTAACGTCTGACTTCAAGGTATTAGAAGCTGGAGACTTGATAGACTGGAGGAAGTATAAGTTCCCATAAGTGGTCGATCAAAATAAATGCTACAAGCATGCAAGGGCTGCAACACAAGAAGAGAAGTTCCGGGTTGCAACTGATAGACCCAATAATAGGTTATAATACACGTTGAATTAACCTTGAGAACCCCTTTAAAGCACCAACAATGAATTGAAATCACCTCAAGCAAGTCACACTTCAGCACCAGGGAAAAAAATCCTCCTTCACTCATAGCTGACACATAAAATATTGAAGCATTGAACAACCAATCAGACCGGTACTCAATTTTATAAACCAGTTGATGAACAAATACTCTATGGCTTTTATCCACTAAATTTACCCGAAGGAAAACAAACCCAAATCTGAAATCCCGTTGCACATAACAAGAAGTCCACATACTGAGTTCAAATTCCTTTCCACGTTCAAATAATGTACGAGTATAATCAAAAGAAAGATAAAAACAACCCATACCGAGCATTCTGCTGTTGAATAACACCATGGAGTTTGTAGATTGTTTTGTAATAGAAGTAAGAAGGTGCAAACTATTAGAAAGAATGACTGAAGTATTTAAAAAATATGGTTGTGCATATTTAGTGCTGAGAATAAAAACTGAATAGGAACAACAACACAGAAAATGTTCTTTCATTGCTCCAATCCTCCACAATCCATCAGATGTGAGTCCTATAGCATAAAGCAAACCATGTTGAAACTGCAAAAGAGTAGCAGCTTCACCACCCTTCCAACTCCACACTACACACCTAAGCCTTTGACCCAATATCTTTAATGCCATTTCAGTTCCCACTACTCTAATCAACAAGAGTAACCAAATGTTATTTCTTTCAGAGTTTGTAACACACAGCTTACTGGCATCTTGAATTTCAGAATGATCAACAACAACACACACAAGAGCCATCTAATGTATAACCCAAAAATTTAATTCACACCCAAGGTTAGGAAGTAATCGAACAATCAACTTCTCATAAAAAATCCAGGAAGGAACTGCACACTTACCTCGATCATATATCCAGCGAGCAAATAGCTTACTCTCATAACCATTGTCAGTAGTGTCAAAAAATATCGACCCACTTTTCAGAAGTTCAATTACTTTCCCACGATCAAAAACGCTACCCATTCTGAGCTGTAAGAGGAAATCAATTCCAATACCCTATAAATTCCAAGCTTCATTCTAAGGCATGTTAGCAAACAAGAGGCCTGCAATATTAGTAACACCACCTCTAGCTAATATATTCACAATTGATTCACCAGACCAAGAAGCTGACCAATACCCATTCTTAGAGAGTAGCTGAGACACAGAATTTCCACTGCATTCATTCATTAAAATTGAACAGACATATAGTGCAAAGGAACATGAAGTAATTGCATCAAAACCAAATTCATAAATTCCAGCTAAGTAACAAAAATGTTTAAAGAGTTTGAAATCTTTTCCACGATCAAACAATAACCGAATATAATCACGAACAAGAGCAAAACGATTCTTACTAATTACTTTGATGTTACCACGGAAGAACTCCATCGAGCTTTGGAGTTTCTCACAACTACCTTGATTACTCATAACTGATGTAGTTTGAAAATTCACCTCAGCAGGTAAATCTTCCTTTTCTTTGAAGAAAAACAAAGGAATGAGCAAGTCGAAATAGAGATAATCATCATCTTCTAAATCATTGGTTGGATCTGCTTTGTCGTCAAAGAAAAACGATGGAATCAACACATCAAGGGAATCAAGAGAATCAACAATCAATTCTTCAGCCACAAACATCTCTTCAAGTTTTGATTCTTCAGGAACCATAGCTGCTTCCACTGTTGGTTCGTCAGATTGAATTTCTTCCTGAATCTGTTGAGCTTCTCTAACCCCATGGATTGAATCTAATTGCTACTCTGTTGAAGAGTCTTGACTGAATTCAGGTACCAATTTGTCGATGACAATCTCCTCCTCTTTTGTAGCCTTGGTATCCAGAACTCCATTAACGAATTCTAATGGTGGTATTTTAATTGATTCCCATCTAAGATTGGCGATGGAGATTTGATAATCTATCTTCCAAAAACGATAATTGCGACTTACTGAAGGTACATCGTTAAGCACATCTTGATATTGTCTCTTCAACTCAAGTAAATGGTTATAGATTGCACATTTATCCCTAACTCGATACAACAAATCCCCCATGGATCGAACGAATATGATACCAATTGTTATGTACCTAAGTACAATGACAGGTTTGATAGATAATTTGAGGATAAACCTCTCTCAATCCAGAAGGATCAAGCCTACTGGTTCCTAAGAACACAGCCTAAATCGTTAAAACGACCTTTTTGATTATGAATTGATTATAATTTGCTTACTGTTTTCATTACAGACTGAAGACCATATAAAGTTCTCAAATACTACCCTAGAATCCACGGCTAGATAACCACCAGATGGTTCAATCATAACCCATTATTACAGCTAACTACTATTTACCACTACCAACAATACTAAATACCAATACTACTAAAGACAGATACAAATATGATATGGGGCACACCCAGGTACATGACAAATCAATTCATGAACAATATACCCACGGTTTTCAAAGATTGCATTCCTTATAATTTATTGTTTAAGTCCATGAACTACCGATTTGAGAAATAACTAGCTTGGGTACGCGTACCTTAGCTACCGGATTTGAGTTGGTTTTAGTTTCCAAACTCAGCATACTTTTTCGGGTGAAAAAGTTCCACCAGTACGCATACGAATACGCGTACATAAGGTGACTGGTTTTTGAGTTCGTAAACTTCAAACTCAGAGAATTACACGGACATGAACTTCCGCCAGTACGCGTACCCAATCTGTCTCTTTCACCAATACCGCATGCACACATATGCACGCACTTGGTTTCCGGCACATAGATTTATACACTAATGTGTGAACAAACTATATGCTTACATCCATAGGTGGTTACATATTCTCAACTCTACATTTCAATCATTGAAACATTCTTCTATAATGTTATAACAGTCGTTAGACATAAAGAATCGACTATCGTCACCAAAGCTATTTTCAAGATTGAAATGTCATCATGACTTTCGTCACGGGTAAAGATGAAGACGGTTAAAGTAAAAGCTTACCAACACGTATTTCGAAAAAAAGATAGGCGAGTAAAGTCGGCGCGAAATAGCAAATGTGTATGTATGAAAACTATCATACTTATACGACTTTTGTCTCAAGAGTAGGAGATATAGTAGATAGACTTTTGAGTGACAAGATGAGTTCAAGTCTCCACATACCTTTTGGTCGGATGAAGTTCCACCGGTTCCTTGAGTAGTTCTTCGTCTTTGCAAGATAATCGCCATGGAGTCTGGAGCTCAACTATTCCTAACTATCCTAGACCGAGACTTAGTCATAAGTATACTAGAAATAAATACATATAGTTTTGATCACTAACATTGACAAACATGCTTGAGATAGCAACGCATGCGAGTACGACCGAGCAATGCTATAACATAAACATCGGTTTCGTATTTCAGTAAATACACCCACGAAACTCGACAGTATTCATCAATGAATGTAACAAACAACGAGAATTATAAGAACTAATGACACGCGGAGGACCCCAAACATCACTATGTATAATAACAAATAGAAATAAACTTCTATTCATTCTTAAAGGATATGGAACATGGTGATGTTTAGCTAACTAACACACTTCACATTGAAATTTAAATGTATCCATTTTTGAAATCAACATGGAGAATAAACTTTGCAAGTATCCAAAAGAAGGATGTCCCAATCGTCCATTTTTTTTTAAATATGTATATAATTAGACACACTTGTTGATATGTAGGATCATGTATTGTCTTGTAATGTTCCCTGCAAGTCCAAGTAGTAAAGGTATCTCTCCTTACCAAGACCAATCGCCGCTCTCATGAGAAGAACCTGAAAAACACAAAGCGAGTCAAGAAAAAGTAACATATCACTTGAAAGCTTTGGTTATTTGATTGATGGAGAGGAGTCTGAAAGAAAGGTTATGTATATGGAGCTAGTTAACGGAATATATCCTTCACCAGAGACAATAAATGTAAATCCATCAACTGTTAAAATGCAAGGTATACTAGGATTAATATTGGGGCAATACCTTGTTGGGGACCAAAATATTGCAATTGACAAAATAAGGGGTGGATTTATTAAAATTCCTAACTAAAGGACTTCGGTCTTTTTCGTCCTTGACAAATTTGAAAATGACATCTGCATCCCGAAATTCATGCCTATTTTTTTGTTGTCCTCGATTTCGTGTTGTCCAATTAGTAATTTATAAATGCCAAACAAGTGATTTTAATTTAGTATTCCTACCATTTATAATGATTCAGTTCAGCCCACGTACATAAGAACACCTACTTATAGCCTAGGTAAGTTACTGACCATAGGGATTTATGATATTATACTTCATTGAATTATGCTGTAGGCTATAAGAAGCAAAAAATTCACACGGATTTATGATTTAGTTAAGCTCAAAACCACCACCAACAAATTGCAGCTGCATCCCTGTCCTAACATTCATCTATGCCTGAAATTCTTCTTCAATAATCCCCAAAATCCCATCAGCTCAGAAGAAGAAGGAGAAGAAAAATAAGATTGTAAAATCTTAGCAGTACATACCCATTCTCCGGGGCAAAATCGCGGTAATACTTAGCGAACTTATCACACTCTGGAGCATCATCTGCTTTCCCTGGTTTTCAAACCAGGATCTGGAGTCACCCAAACATAAGAAAGTTAATTCAATGCAACTAGCATCTATCCTAGCAACAACAATTCCATGGTTAATGCCTCTGAGGCAGTAAAACAACAAAACATCAAAAACACCATGCGTTGTCAACAATAGAGTTATACCACCAAGGACAAGTCTATCTAGATTGTTCGCTTAAATCTCCTGCAAAATGTAAGCACATAATAAAAAAACAACTCTAGTGGAAGATACCCTAACCCAAAGGGCTACATTGTGTGAAGTCCTCGTAGCCTTTGTTCCACTTCGACAATAATTTGATCATAATCGATCCCTCCATTACTAGTGGAAGCTTCACATCCTTCAACACCACCAAAACCAAATTAATCAACAAAAAGAAAAAACCAAAAATTCTGTAAAACACATGGATTTAACAGAAAGTGTTAGGAATTACCGTACCAAAACCAAAATCTCTGGATTTCTCTAGAAATACAAACCATATATCAAGAAAACCGAGATGAAAAAATGACGAATATAGAGAACCTATTTTGAATATAGAGGTTAGGATTTCATCCCTGCTTCTACTTTAGTTGATGAAATTGGGGATTCTTCTCTCGATTGATTTCAAGCTGTTCGTTCCACCGAGAGATAAGTAAAGCCTCTAAATACAAGAAATATACTTCTTATTTTCTCTTTGAGAATTCACGAAGCTAAATCAATTGGCACTTTTGTATTGCTTTAATAATGGAAATTTAAATTAGCTAATCTTTTAAGACTTAAATCAAAGATAAAACCCAAAAAACAACTTATAACATTGAACAAATCTATGAACAAAAAGATATTCGAAGCACAAATAAGAATTTATACTGAGAACTACACAACAAGCCAAAATCAAATTGAAGTCTGCACAAATTCTTTTTAGGGTCAGACAGAAAACTCACTCTCAGGGAAGTTAGGGTTTGTCTGCAAGTAGAGATTAGGTTTTCTTCTTCAGGGTTTCTCCCATGCTTCTTTGAACAACCTGATATACTGCACAAATGAAAAAAGATGAGAAACTTGGAGAAATCGGTAGGAGACGTGAAAAATAATATAGTCACAGACTAGTTAACCCTATCACTGAAAGAGGAAAAACGAAATGAAGCTCTGCGGAATGGTTGAAAACCAGATAGCTCTGGTATGGAAAACGACATATAAACTCTACTCTTTGTTGTCCAGGACAAAAAAAGGACTTGGGGGTCATTAACATTTTTGTTTTAAACCTTCTCGGTAGAGAGTTTCTTAGTTAGGAAATACCAATTGGCACGCCCATACGAGGGAAATCATAAAAAGGCCCGTCCTTTTTTCAACCATTACAACATTAATATTTTAAGGGGAGAACATGTTAGACCTGTTAGACATGTGATCAGTTTCTCCTCTATCGATAATCCAAAAATCCTTATATTTATCACACGTAGAGCTTCATGCACTACCAAAGTTATATATGTTACCATATTGAGCCAAAAAACTAGAGCCAATAAAATTTTCCTCATATGACAACATTCGAGCATGATCTTTTATCATTTGCCCTATATGGATTTGAATGGAAGGGGGAAAATGATGTCAGTTGAAACTCCCCATCATCATTTGTGATGTGTGCTATTAGAACACCTTTTCTTCCTCCAAAACAGCTAATAGAATTACCCCATAATCTATTACCATTGAACTTAAAACATGTCTTTCTGGTATGTCCACACTTGTTATGGTAATCACAACATAAAGACTCTTTCTCACCATACTTTCGGTTGCTTTTCAGTATGACTGTTGGAGCATGAGAAAATGGGCCAACAACTTTTGGACTGAGCTATCTGGAGGTACCAGAGATGTCATAGCACCAATGTGAATATCCTTAGATATATTAATCCTAGAGACTCCTCGAAGCATCGTGAACAAGTCCCTCCCTAATACTTAAATCTTGATATGATCAAATTCTGAGTCGATACCAGCAATTAACTCTACAATTAAATTCTTTTCATTCTCTTATGTCGCTAATTGGTATCAGTTATGCATTTCATGTTGCATGGATGGTGGAAATCAATTTCTTGCATAGAGCTTGAAGAGCTTTATAGTAGACCAATAGAAGCTTATTATTCTGACGTGTCTATGTAATTCGACGATTCAGATCATATATTTGTGTGGCATCATCACTCACAATGTAAAAATGAGAAAATGTGACGGAGAATGGAAGCGTGAAATATAGATATTAGGGTAGAAAAGAGAGATAACTGAGACTAGCTCATGTTTTGATTGAATAAGTTAAATTGTGTTATTGTAAATTACAGTAGATAAATGTAAAACTAATTAACATAACTTGGAAAAATAAGTAATTCTAAAAATAAGAAGAAAAATTTAGAATAAGAAATACCTAATAATAAATATAAAATTACGAGGATACGAAGTACACCATAATATTTTCGATATCAACCTATGCAAGACATATGTTGTGTAATCTACTGCAGACACGAACTGTCAAGGAAATTACTTAAATAAGGCGTACACTTGGTGTATAGCATAAGTTCGAATTTGAACCAAACTATGAGACTAGAACCAAGTGTTTGATTAACGTACAATGTTATTATTTTAATTATAAATATAACATTAATTATAAGACGAAAATTAAAGTAAAGGCACACAACAAGATTTTGTTAACGAGGAAAACTGCAAGGCGGTAAAACCCCGGGACCTAGTCCAAATTTAAATACGCTAAGAATTAAGATGTTATACAAAGACTACTACAACTTCGTATAGTTGATACCAAGTAAACTAACTCCAAGTTATTCAGTTCCTTCAGTATCCCTGCGCCTACAACCAATCTGGTCCACGCACGTGAATCTTAAGATAGAGTCCACTATCTTAAATCGCTTCACATTCTGTGAAGTTTTCCGTAACTCAACGCCTTTGGTTCATAATCCAAAAAAAGTAAATGTCTAATATGTTTTAGTAATCTCTCTATAAATCTCCAAGACCAAACTAAGTTAATCATAGATAAATTGAGTACAAAGGTTTTCCCGTTCAATTAATATAAACTCCTTTGTCCGGTTTGATCAACTAAGATCAAGATTACCCGAAATAATCAATCTTAGTTTACAAACTATCAAAGTAGATCTCAAACAAAACACAAAGAAAGATTGTCGATCTATACAACAAGCTTTAGATTTTATTCGAGATAAACGACTTGTCGGATCCCAGTTGATCAAGTGTGCACTAAGGGATGATAAAGATTAGAATACCAAAAAGAAAATCCTCTAGTCTTCAATCTTCAATCTACAAGGTACCTGCATAAATAACTTGATTCCACTTACCACCAATCACACACATAATAGAGTTTGTTTACAATGGTCAAAAGTGTTATCTTCAGATCTTGAACCAATAAGGTAGATCTGAAATTGTCAATCCTTGAACTAGTTTGAGTGACCTTATATCAGAAGATAAGGATAACAAAATAAACAAATTAGATCTGTCAAGGTTCAACTTTACCGTAAGTCAATTAAATCAATAATCAAAAAAAAAAATAGTTCGAGTGACCTTATACCAGAAGAGAAGGATAACAAAATAAACAAACTAGATCTATCAAGGTTCAACTTTACCATAAGTCAATCAAATCAATAATCAAAAACTAAAAACAATAAGATTCTTAGTATCCCACCGACGGTACTACTATAGCTTCTTTGATCCCACAAGAAGACTTTAAACGAAGTGCACATAGGAGATTTCACCTAATTATGGTACTCTCCTCTCGAATGAGTATTTCAAGAATACTTTAATGGGCTTCCCACACCAACAATTAAGTAGCGATGTCAAGGGATGGGTTTGTAAGAATACAAGATCCACTATTTATAATGACCAAGACTTGTTTGGACAACAAAGAATTACCATATTCGAAAATCCTAAAAATATACATTAAATGTATATTTCTGGTTTTATTCTCTTCCAACTGTAATCCAACATATGTAGCGCAATATCTCTTGGTTAACAACCAATATTAGCTAGTATATAATAGATACTTTACTTACATAGCTACAAAAGATATGCTTATCCTCTGGGATATAGAAAGTATAAATCAAAATATCTAAAAGATAATTACAATATCTCGGTTATGGGATCACGCCTTGAGTATCAAGGAAAATACTTGAACCTTAGGTCATAAGATTTTAGCACATGTTCAATGTATTATGTCGATATCTTGTAAACTTTCGTTTTTTATCTAAACACATTTTCGATATCTACGCAAACCCTAATACAATAAAACTTCGATAAATTAATAGCCTTGGGATTGCCAAATTTTATCAATTTAGCGAAGTATTAATTTATCAATAAATTAATAAGTTATTAATATATCGAAACATATCAAATCTAAATTAAAATTACAAAAATAAGTGTGTAAATTTCCTATAATGACAAATATTCAAAAATAAGTGTGTAAATTTCCTATAATGACAAATATTTAGAGTTTTATTTTTAGTCCAATTTTTTAGAACAATACAACAAAATCACTTCAGAACTTCTCAAGAGACAATAAAAAATTACAAATGAAATCAAACTTCATATAAAAATGTGAACTAAAAATAAATAACTTTAGATTTCTATTCAAATAAGGCACCATAATATAGTGCTATTACCTTGATGATTATTAATTCATATATTAGTTGGGTCCTATTGGAAACTTAAAATTGGTATAATCTTATAAATTTAGCGGGATTATTAATTTAACACACATGCCAAAATTGGTACTGGCAGAGAATATTATCTTAGCTAAGTTATTGATTTATCGCGGATCAATTTAACAAAGTTGTACTGTATAATAGATAAAACCGAAAATACAAGTTTTGGTTAAAATAAGAGCCATAACTACTTGATATCCATGGTATCGGTCATAGTAGAGGTCCTTGGGACCGATCCTAGTAGAGAACCTTGGTAAGAGATAAGTCCTCCTAGAGATCCTTAAGATCGGCCCTAGTAAAGATCCTTATTTAAGGAATCGTCCTATAATAGATCCTTTGATTCCTTTCAACTACGAAACAAGTTTCACAAGTCTACTTCTTTAACTCATGTAATTAGACATAGTTTCTAGGTATGGAATCAACCCGAAAGTTCAATACACTAAATAATAACGAATCACTAATTAATTTTATGTCGAATCTACGAAGTCCAATAGATAAACTATACTTTGTAACTCCATATAACAAATTCGTCTAAAACAAGTAATATATCTTTCCTTGACACTTAGATCATAATGAAATGATCAAGTCACAAATATTAGAGACACATAAACAAACTTTGTATGTTATGTTTTCAGTCTACACGACCTGAAATGAACGTACATAGAAATGAAACAAGTCAAGTCTATGTTACTAACCTCGAAGGAAGGATGATGTGTTCGTTGATGCTGATACGTCTTTAGGTTCTTCAGAGTAACAATAGCGAGTCTCAATGATAGGTTATGCGTCTTTAGGTTCTTCGGTATAACCTAAGGAAGTTGAGTCTAGTAGTCTAATCAAGCAGCTTCGAGTTTTGAAGCTAAAATATGGCAACCAAACTTGACATACCAACGCTTGGTGGGTTAAACCGAGCAATGCTCTAATAATCTCCGTATTTGTCATTTTTAGTGACAAAACTCTTTGCATATGGAGAGTACACGACTTAAAAGAAAAAGATATTACATTACATAAAAATCTCCCAAGTCTATCTTCATATGCTTGACTCCAAGTTTCAACAACATAAATCACGAAAAATATTCAAAAATAAATGTCATATTTGAAGCATTTGTATAACAACAGCTTTATTCCACCTAAAGGTAAGCTAGGCATATTCAATCCGAACATATATGTTATTCAATTCTATAGTAAATAATACTACACAACGTGATATGTTTCTCCCCCTTGATCAATGCTTTACTCTTTTATGTTTAGATATATTCTTTTCCAGCACATATATCCTTTCTCAATGATAGTTTAATCACCATAAGCTCCATATATTTCGCCTCATTTTTGTCACAAAAATGATAAAGGTGCGAAAAATACAACAACTATTTTGAAAAGACTTTCAAGTTATAAGAACGCGATACGACCTATAAAAATCCGCGAATCGGAGGTCTAACATACCACTTTTGATAAGCAACGCTAAACCGAAACTACCGAATAATCTAAATTTAGCCTCTTACCAAAGAACCGTTACCCGAAGTAATCTTCCTTTATTTTGATAAGTCCAACTAAGATCATACATAACTTAGTTACTTATTAGGATCCAATAATAAAAATAATTGTACCCTTATTTCGGTAAGCCAAACTAGGTTGGATAACTAGTTTCTTATCAGGGACCAGTTATACTCAAACAATTGTACATATTTTAATAAGCCAAAATTAAGATCGGAATAAACTTAGTTTTCTTATTAGAAAAATGATTAACAAGAATAATCATTACCTAATTAACTTCGATAAGCCCAACTAGAATCAGAATCGATCTAATTACTTATCAGGAAAAAGATTATCAGAAATAACTCTTCCCTCGATTTTTACAACCACACACCCCACAAAATGTATCATTAAGCACCAGTTCAATGTAGAAGTCTCCCCATGTATATGTTATTCCCTGCAAAACAAAAGAATAACACAAAAACAACCTTTACCAGAGAAAGTTCAACGAGATCTTAGCCATCACATGTCACAAGAGAAAAGCTAAAACCGAAACAACTCATATATATATACCAAATACACAATTTATAGACCATAAATCGACATTAATATATATGTGACTCATACATGAGTTAAATCACCATCACCTTTTTAAGATTATTTGATAAAGCAAGCCAAAAAGTTAGATATGAAACCGGTAAATCAAAAAGTCACAGAATCATAAAAAGATAGCCAAATATGAGACCGAAACTTGTATTTAATGAAAACCAATGTTTATCTCATAACTGGAAGCACGTACAGAGGTCTAAAATTGGAACAAGCAATGCAGTCTTAACTATCAAAATAATGACACAAAGATTTAAAATTAAAGCTTATCATTCATAATTTATTGATAGTCTGAATAAACTTTACACAAATATTGACTGAATCAACAATTGATCAGTCCATTCATAAGAAAAAAAATCAATAATCAAATATCTCCACGGTATTGTGATCTACTTCTTTTAATTAGAACAATTCTGCGTATTCCTTGAAGCGAACCTTGATCAAAGTATAATTCCTCAACTTTGAGCAAGTCTGGTTCCCTTTCATGTAATCTTTTCAGACGAATTTTTTGTTGTTTTACAAAGAGTTCTTGAAACTGAAGAGATTTCTCGAGAGACCGTTTCAACACCATAACCTCTAATTTTGTTTCTGCACAAGTACGAGCCATCTTGTAAAACGTCTTCTCGTAATCTATCATAGAATAGGAGTAACCAACATTATTGCAAGAAGCAGCGACGTTTCCATTAAGGTTAATAGAATCGGAATAGAAAGAGGATTAGAATGACATCTTTTCAGCATACCTTTCAGATATTCTTGCAGAAAGCCTTGCATGGTAATTCAGATTATTCATATTTTGATCAGAAAGAGACAAGAGTCCCTGAGAGACAAGAGAAACCCTTAAAGAGAATTTCTGAACAAGGCAAACAAAAGTTTCCGAAAATTTGGGCATTGCTTTTTGGAAGGAGAATATTTCTCTTGGTCATATAATCAAGTTGTGAAAGCTTCAAGTGACCGAATTCAAAAGAAAAAATATTTTTAGATTTTCTTAAGAATACCTTCCTTTTATCTCGTAAATTATTATATATTCTACACCAATCTCACCAATAAATAAATAAATTTGAGCACGACTTGAGATAGTGTATTCTCAACAACTACGTTACGTTAAGATAAGACAAGTTTGTCTCACTAACAGTTGCAGCACGTTGATACTTTTTGTATTCTTATGGATTCTATCTTTTGTTACATAAAGCACCAAACTTACCATTGAAAAGACTATCATCAATATATGAAAGTAGTACCTTGTGTAGAGAAGAGCTAGAGTTTTGATAAGATTCATTCTTTTGCAGTTCCAAAACTTTCTTTCATACCCACTTCCAGACGCTTTTTGGACTGTTACTCTTGAAGATTTCTTGCCTTTTGTGAGAGACAATCCTCTGATTTCTTGCTGAATGGTTTTTCTACGATATGAGACATCGGATCTTCCGGAACCAGAGTTATGAGTGAATTTTTACATAAAATGTCGATTATAACAACGTTGACCAGATGTTGTTCTCTTAGAATTTGAACAATTAAAAAAATTTCTTAGTTATTTGTTTGCATTTTCTTAGAATATGACCTCTGATTCCACAATAAAAACATCATTTGAGATAAGGCGCATGATATTGTGGAGAACTCTGATGTGAGGAGTATTTTTTCCTGAAAAGAACCAATGGAACTTGAGATTCTTTTGTCTAATAATATGAAAATGATTTTCTTGGTGTATCTATGTACAATAAGCTATAAAGTCTATTCGAGATAAACAGCTTGTCGAATCCCAGTTAATCAAGTGTGCACAAAGTTATCACAAAGATCGGAATACCAAAAAGGATATCTTCTAGTCTTCAATCTTCACTCTTCAAAGTAACTACACAAACAACTTGATTCAACTTATGATCCATGACACACGGAATATAATTTGTTAACAATGGATGATCAAAAGTCCTATCTTCATATCTTGAATCAATAAAGTACACCTGAAATCGTTGATCCTTGAACCAGTTCGAGTGGCCTTATATTAGAAGAGAATGATCACGGAATGTAAAAAAATATATTTATCAAGGTTCAACTTTGTAGTTAGTCAATCAAATCAATAGTTGAAAACTAAATAAAATATGATTCTTAGTTTTCCACTGACGGTACTACTAGAGCTTCTTTATCCCACATAAGACTTTAAACGAAGAGCATGCACATAAGATATTTTAGCTAATTATGATACTCTCCTATCGGATGAGTATTTCAAGAATACTCCATTGGACGTACCACAACAAATAAGTAGTGTGTTCAATGGATGAGTCTATAAGAAAACAAGCTCCACTATTATAATGACCAAGTCTTCTTTGGACAACAAGGAATTACCAAATCTGAAAATCCTAAAGACATGCATTAAATGTACATTTCCGGTTTTGTTCTCTTCCAACTGCAATCCAACATATACACTGAAATCTCTCTTGGTAAACAATCAATATTAGCTAGTACATAACATATACTTTACTAAAATAACTACAAGAGATGCATATCTTTTGGGATATGGAAAACATATAAATTCGAGTATCAAAAATATATTTAGAATATTTCGGCTATGAGATCACACCTTGAGTATCAAAGAAAAACCCTTGAACCTTAAGTAATAAGATTTTGGCATGTGTTCTAATATATTATGTCGAAATATTACCAACTTTTCTTTTTAACCAAACTGTATTTTCGGTATTTATACAAACCCTAAAGTAATAGAAAAACAAAAAATACAAGCTTTGGTTAAAATAAGAACTGATTCTACTAGATATCCATGGGACCAGTCCTAATAGATTTCCTTGGGACCGGTTCTAGTAGAGAAGGGATCAATCCTACTATGGATCCTTAGGATCGGTCCTAGTAAAGATTCTTGTTTAAGGAATCGGTCCTAGAATAGATCCTTTGATTCCTTTCAACTACGAAACAGGTTTCACAAGTCTACTTCCTTAACTCATGCAATTAAACATAGTTTCTAGGTATGGAATCAAACCGAAAGTTCAACACACTAAATAATAACAAATCACCAATTAATGTTATGTCGATTCTACGAAGTCCAATAGATAAATTATAATTCGTAACTCCACATATCAAAGTCGTATAAAACAACTAGCATATGTTTCCTTGATATTTAAATCATAATGAAATGATCATGTCACCAATATTTTAGATATACATAAACAAGCTTTGTATGTTATGTTTTCGATCTAAACGATTTGCAAGAAACGTAGATAGAAATTGAACAAGTCAAGTTTGTGTTACTAACCTCGAACGGAAGGAAGATGTGTTCGTTGAAGCCGATACGTCTTCAGGTACTTCAGAATAACAAGAGCGAGTCTCAAGATTTCTATTGTTCCAAGTCTAACCTAACGAAGTTGACTCTAGTAATCTAATCAAGCAACTTCGAGTTTTGGAGCTAATATATGACCACCAAACTTGACATACCGACGCTTGGTGAGTTCAACCGAGCAATGCTGTAACAAAATATAATTCTTAAACTAATAGATGCCCTATATTGGGCCCGCTATCTTGATAAGAATTCATCCGGAATTAAAAAAATATTTAAAACCACGCGCTACAACATTAGGCTCGCCATCTTGAAAAGAACTCGATTTCGAGGGCATTAGACATTGCAGGCGACCCGTCTAACAAATAATTTACTTTTAATATGTTAATGATATTCGATCAGAATACCATATAATAGTTCGTGGAACACAAAAACTAATACGACATATTAGGGAATAATCTTAGTAGTAATTTTCTCATAGTACGGTTGACCTACAAAATTCTTTACGATCTTCAAAACAAAAACACATGGTCACTTGGCTAACTTTAAAAATATGAAGTTGTTAATGTTAATGGTGAAGAAAGTGTTTGTAACACGACGAGTATATCATTGGGTGTCAAGCTGTGACCAATTAAACTGATCGGAAACAACGTTCAATTTTGAGAGTTGGTGACGACTTTCCCTTTATAGTTCCATAAGTTCGCGACATACTTGGTCAATATTAAACATGATAAAAATCTTAGCACAATAATAATCGACGGTGAATGGCTAATGAAGAAATTAAAATTGGTATTGGTTGGACCTAAAAATAAAAAGATATGGACTCGATGTATTGGGCCCAGGAAACTATAGGATATAATGGGCTATGTTGATTGGGGAAAAGAAGGTTCAAAAGAAGAGGTTGAAAAGAGTGAAAATTGAATTATTGTCCCTCCTTCTGATGGGCCTTCATAAATATCCCTAAGCCTCTTTACAAATATCCCTGATGGCAAAATTGGATATTTTTCTAAAACCCCAATTATTATAATTCCTTATTTAGCCTGATCTCTTCGTTCTTCTTCACTTCTCATAACAGAGAACAAAAATGCATCGCTCCCACCACCATCTTCTCCATCTCTCCTCCATTATCACCATCTCGACTGCCTCCACAACAACCAGCACCACCACCTTCGTTACCTCCGCCACCGTTATCAGCAGATCTATTACGGTTATGTTTTTTTTTTAATTTCAATTTTGTTAATATGTTCTGCTGCTCTTAAATCTAAACTGAGAGATTGAAGGCCGGAAGGTGAAAGTAGGGTTCTTGAGATGAAATTAAGATTTGGGTCGAGTTAGATTAGCAAAGAAGATGAAGGATCTGTTCGATTTTGGGTCACAGTTGGTGATGAGAACTGTTGGTGTTGTTTTAATGGGGTTTGAATCTGTGTTCGAGATCGAGTTGAACTGGGTACAAAATTGTGATGGGTTTTGTATTGTTTCTGTGAATAAAGAGAAGAAGGAGTTGATTCGTTATGCAATCGATCTAAAAATGGTGGTGAAGTCGATATGTTAGGATCTGAATAAAGAGAAAAAGGAGTTGATTCGGTATGCAATCGATGTGAAAATGGTGGTGAAGTCGAGATCTGAAAATGGTCTTGAAGATGTTGTTGTTTATGAAGCTACATGTGATGATCATTTGTTATTGTTTATATGTTTTTATGGGATCAATTGTTGTTGTTCATCCCATTTATGGGATCAACTACGGTTGTTGATCGAATTTCTTATGGATCAACTACGGTTGTTGATCCCATTTACGAGATGAACTTCTGTTGTTGACCCAATTTTTTATGGGGTCAACTACTGCTGTTGATCCAATCAACTCCTATTGTTGACAACATTTTCTTGGATTAGTATAACCATGCTTGTAGTTTAAATCATGTAAATTTCTTCCAATGTTGAACTTGTGGTGCAATGGTAGCATGGCTGACTCCATGTCAGATGATGCGTGTTCGACTCACGCCAAGTTCACTCCATTTACATAGATCAACTTTCATTGTTGATCCAATTTAGGGGATCAACTACCATTGTTGATCCCCTAAATTGGATCAACTTCTACTGTTGATACTTTTTTTTGGATCAACTACCGTTGTTGATCCCCTAAATTGGATCAACTTCTACTGTTGGTTCTATTTTATCTCAACTACTGTTGTTGGTACAAAAATATCTGAACCAGTGGCGGTGGCGGACTAGTGGTGGCGGTGGCGACGGACTAATGGTGGTGGAGGAGTGGTGGTGGTGTAATGATGGTGGTGAAGAAGTGGTGGTGGAATATTAGTGGTGGTTGTGGTTGGTAGGTGGTGATTGTTGAACGGTGGTGGTGGAATGGTAGTTGAATGTTGGTGGTGGTGGTGCTAGTGGTGGTGGTGAAGCGGTAGAGGAAGAAATTTGTTCCATTTTGAAATAAAGGAAAATATTATATGGGTGAGGGTATTAAAGTAATCTAATTTTAAATGAATAAGGTTATTAAAAAGTAGAGACATATTTATTGTTGTATAAGGATATATTTATTGAGTTTCAAAAATAAGGAAATATAAATAAAGAAAAGAAGTAAGAGGAACAGTCTTAATGTATTCTGAAGGAAAATATTAGGACTTAGGAGGGAAAGGTGATGGCTCTACTTTAGGAGATAGAGAGAACAGTATGATACGATGGTAATGGGAAGGATCATCAAGGTAAATAATATATGCAGTGGATTCTTTTTTGTGTGTGGATGAATTTTATAGGAAAGATAA
Source organism: Papaver somniferum (assembly GCF_003573695.1). Taxonomy (NCBI): domain Eukaryota; kingdom Viridiplantae; phylum Streptophyta; class Magnoliopsida; order Ranunculales; family Papaveraceae; genus Papaver; species Papaver somniferum. The sequence continues at coordinate 79,660,321 of NC_039366.1, forward strand.
AGCAAGAATTTAAACCAAGAGTCGGAGAAGATGAAGAAGAAGATTGGTAAGGAAACTGCATAAGGCACTTCTTTTGCAGAAAACTACTGCTGAAATCAAGAGCCATTGAATCCGGTAACCAGCTCATTATCAAGGCATTTTCCTGTATTTAGGATTTGTGGTTCCTGGATATACTTCGCTTCTGGTTGATTACCCAAGCTTTCTTTTACCAGTATTGTAAAGTTTCGCAAAATGAAACCAAACAAGGTAGTTTATGTCATCCAACTTGCTAGATGTCATCTTGACATGATAAAAGTCTAGAGGTGCTGAACTCATGGAATGAAAAGAACTATACATAGAATTTTTAACTGAACCAAAAAAGAAAAAGACAACTTCAAAGAAAAAAAAAACAAACAACAAAAATTAATTGAGAACTCACAGACTCTTCAGGAACAACATGAGGATTTAACTTACAAATCTGAATCACAAATCTAATCTATCTAAGCTACAACAGATCTAAGTTGGAGGTTCTATCTCTAGCTCTAAATCATGTTGTAAAAAGAAGAGAGTGAATGAAAGAGTTACAACTAAAACCCTCATTGCTCATTAGATGAAATATCTAGTTTTGTTGGACGATCAAAATGTATGAAAACACTCAAGAAACACTAATCAAGAGACACTCATCTAACAGTACATAGAGGAGTATTTTCTGAACATGAAACCTTAACATGGAAACAAATACATCTTACTGCAACAATCAAGTGATTAAACAGGTTATCCAATGCTCGAAAAAGTACCTCGAAAAAGTACAGGTACTAATCCACCTGTTTCATTTTCATCCATTGCTCAGTACAAAAATTAGAAAAACTTTCAATTTTAGTCTTTGTTTTTACGCCTTTTCTTAGCTTGCTTTTTCTCGGACTGCTTCTCTTTTTCTTTGTCTTGCTTTTTCACCGACTGATCCTCTTTTTCTTTGTCAGGGACATCTCCAGACTCCTGTGATGCATAAGATATTACCTCATGCACAATAAAATATGTTTTCAGTAATTAGAAAATTATGCAATCTTACCTTCCTCTTCCTCTTTAATCTGATTCTCTGTCGCTGACTCTTCCGATTTTTCTTCTTTGAAGAAGGACAAGGCACCTTACTTGTTAAATCCTGAAACAAATTAGCAAAACAGAAAGCATTAACGTGTGGTATCATACGTGCCTAAGCCTTATCAATAGGAAGATAGTAACCAGAGTTCGCAAAAGTTGTAACCCATTTCCTGGTTCAGGTTTCCCATATTTTTACCACCCATCAATCATTCATTTTTTGGCTACTTAGTATCTGATGGAATAGATAACAAGAAAATTAGCAATATCGATTTTTGGATATCACTTTAAACTGCATTTAGTTAAACTTGACATTAAAGATTGGAGCTGGGTACTCAAGATTCAAGAACCAACAGAAACAGGAAAGCACATTCCAGATCTGGCTCCACCAATGTGAGTGAACCAGAACAAACAAGAGCAAGAAACCTTGTGATTTAATGGGGTTCCGAGCCTGGGAAAATTAAACAAATAGGGAATTCAATTAGCTGGGACACTGACCTGTGCAATAGCTAAAGTTCGGGCGTGTCTTTCGGCATGGGTTTCTGGTTCTTCCTCGGCTTCACCATCACTGTTTAGCATGAACTTCAGCCTCCCTTCAGTTAATAATTTCTCAGAACGAGCATGTTTCTACAAAGAATAAATGGACTGATAGTCGTATGTGTTGCACATAAAACAGTGAAATCTTGCAAATGAAAAATATTACAAGAGATACGAACCTTGGATGTTAGGTGTGCCTTCATTGTTTCCTCAGACAAACAGACTATCCTTGGGCAGAGCCTACACTTGAAAACTGATTTACATTTTAAGGTACGCATTGCAAAAACAGCGTCAATAGGATCTTTCGTCGCAGTTCTTTTACTCAAGGATTGACTATCCTTAATTTTGTCTTTGCTACTTTCTTCTTCTTCGTCATCGTTTAATACTGAACCTGGCCATAGATCAACAGGTTAGGAACCGTGAGTTTTCTACGCGATATGAGAATCAATAGGCATGACATCAATATGCATAAAAGAAGCAAATATATCACGTATTTTGCTGGAGCAAAAACCATATCATTGCTACAAGCGACAAAATTATAAATTAAAAGGTCTTGTTAATCAAATATATCAGACCATACTCCTGTTCACCCCACTGGCTGAAAGAAGTTAACCCAGTCTAGAGAGTTCTCCAGTTCACTGGCCAATTTCGTTTTTTAAGTACTCAATCCATTCGAGACTGAGCTCTTCTACATGCTAGGTGAGGTCTGCTGCTGAGCAAGCTGCCTCGCTTGACCGGTGCTAGGCAACACCCAGAAACACTCCACTCCTGGTACCAAATAGATTTTGCAGGGCCATAGTCCGTAATCTTACAAAAAATGTTGCATGATACCACAGAAAATAGCATATCCATGGCACTGTATTGCTATTCATGAAGGAGAAGTAACAGAAAAAGTGGATGCCAAATGCTTCCATTTGTAAACAATGTTGGAGAAGTAACCAATAATGGGATGCCTCTCATATGCTTTTATTATAACATGATATAATCCATATGTCATCCACTTATAAATATCCAAGCATAGGTTTTGAATAGGAGATCATCAGCTATTACAACCTGCCAGCATCTACATCTATGGGTAGCTGTACAACTCAGCAAAAGAAACACATCCACTATCTACAAAATACTTTAAGTTTCCAACACATTTTAAGAAACTTAATGTCCAAGTGTATACTAGTCAATGGCTCTACTCTTTAAGATGCACAACAAAACAAAGAACTGAATGGTTCAAAGCAATAAGTATGACTTAAAAGCAAAGAGATCGTATTGCAAACATTACAAATCCACGAGATTTAGAAGGGCAACACCAAAAAATTATCTAAAGCCAACCTGATGAGTCAAAATCAACCTCTTCCGCTGAGCTTTCCTCACTATTGTAGCCTGAACCTACAAAACACGGGAGAAAGGGTAAAGCAGACATCTAAAATACAATGTAAAGAAAATTTTCTCAATGGAAGCAAATATTGTGTTCTATACAAACAGAAACACTTTTACGAAAGAGATGAGGGGTAACGAGAACAAAAAAGAAAGCCACTAAAAAGCGAACCAGTAGACAAGGAAGAAGGTTGCTCATCTTCCTTAGCTTCTGAATCCACATCAGAATCTTCATCTTTTTCTTCTTCATCTTGCTCTTCTTCTTCTTGGGCATCTGAGACTTCTTCTTCTGACTCTGAGTTAGAAGAGGAATCAGAGATATCGTCTTTATCATTGTCATGGTCTTGCTTGTAAAATTGCCTTTTAATCATTTTTGCTTAACACCCTTGCTTCAACAGGGAAGAAGATAAGGCAAGGACAACGAGTGATGAACAACTGCTTGAATATCAATAGAAAGAAGAAACATGGTCATGGATGAAGCAAACCGAAATCAACTCAAATATAGTGTCTAAAAAAGAAATTCCACTAGTTAATCACATCAAATTTAACATATGACCAAACCTCGAAATATAAAAAATGCCATGAAGATAACAAAAATCAACCAGGACTAGATATAGGAATGCGTAGTACCGATAAAAAGAAATTTTAATAACCAAAGCAAATACTTTTTGCCTTTACCAGTAAACTATAAATTCAACTAAAGAAATTAATTTCCATTTTGTTAAGAAGAACTAGCTCAAGTAACGGTGCATCCAAGTCAAACTCAAAATCCCTGTGCTTTGCCGCCTTAACTAACTTCATTTGATATTGGTTTCACCATTAACATGAAATATATAGATATAAATCAGTAAAAAAACCTCATCTTTAAACCTAATTTTCATCATAATCATTATAGAGACACTCGGGGTGTCTGTAAAACCCTTACACCGTTCATCATCATCATCATCAGCTGTATTTATCCAAAGTAAGAACCAAACAAAAAAATCTCTAATTTAGTACAGACCCAACACCTAAAATCCAAGGCTATGTTAATAGAAGCATTAAACCAGAACAACTAAATTCGTTTGTACAATAAAATTTACCCTTGAAATTTTTTAACAGAGCTCCTTCAACAATTTACATATACAAAGTGGGGTTTGTACTAAAACCCTAAGTTCAAACATGTTGTAGAGAAGAGTATCCTTACCTCTTCTTCCTCGTCTGCTTCTCTTTCTCGACGCCTCTTTCTTTGTTATTTTTCTGTATAGGGTTTTACCACGAGTGAGTTAGTTCGGGGGAGTTTAATGTATTTTGAATCTCCGGGATTTTGAGGGAGTGTAAGAGAGTGTGGGGAGTTTGAGAGAGTTTGGTGTTTTGAGTGTGGGGAGTTTGAGAGGCTCTCCAGAAATCTCTACTTTTTTTTGAGAGATTTGGAGTGAGGAAAAAATACACTATAAACTCCCTAGAACTCCCCCAAAAACACCAACTCCCTAGCATTCTAATTTTAGTGACTAACAGGGAGTTTGAGAGTTTCTTTCAAACTCCCCCACGACTAATAGGGTTTTCTAGGGAGTTTGGGAGACTCTTCTAAACTCTCCCACGACTAACAGAGATTTCGAGAGACTCGTTTGAACTCCCCCACGACTAACAGGAAAAAACCAAACTACACCCAACTCCCCCAACTCCCTTGAGGACTAACACCCTGTTAGAAGATTTTGAAAGAGTGCTTTCTCTAATCGGTAGTCTAGTTTTGCAACGTAAAGGGCTCGGTGCCAGGTGTCTGTACAATACACTGACCCGACCCACACCAACCAAAGTTAAGGACCATCATCATCTACCTCCTTTAAAATCCTAACTCATTGGAGCCCCACGTTGAATGGTGAGGTCACCGTTCAACGAGAGAATAATCTATTCTTTCTCGCGTCCTTTCCTCTCTGGTCTTCACCTTTCTTCCCCTCAACTTCGAATTTTTATTTCGTTTGGTCCTATTTTTTGTGGTCCCAAGTTAATTTGGTCCACCAACAAAAGGGGAGTTATATTTGGTTATTATTTATTCAAAAATATTAAAGTATCTAAAATACCCTTCCTCTCTCTTATTCACGTGCTTTTTTTTTCTCTCTTTTTATTTTCTCTCTCTACTTAACATTAATAAATAAAAAGACTTAAAAATGAAATATCTCCCAAAATATAAGTTGAAAATTATTAAATTTTATATATTCGGAAAGGTCTCGTCGAGATCTACACAATGAGTACCCATTATACTATGTTTCAAAATTTTAATTTTTCGATATAATAGTAGTTCATTTCCAAGAATGAACACTATTTTAGAACATGATAGTTCATTCTACTTCTAGCAGTTCATTTCGTAGAATGAACTCGTATATGCTACCAATTTGTTTTTGTAGAATGAACTCATAAAAGTACTTCATTATTAAGAATTAAGTCACAATAGTAGTTCATCATTATAGTTCACATAGTAGAATGAACTCGTGATAGATGTTCTTATTGTCGAATGAACTTTTAATGGTTGTTCATATTGTAGGATTGATAATTAATATTGTAAAATGAACTCGTAATGATAATCAAGTATGATACATAGTTCATATTGTACAATGAACTCGTAATAGGTGTTCATTATGGTAGTTCATATTATAAAATGAACTCGTAAATGATAGTTCATATTGTAGAATGAACTCGTGGTAGGTGTTCATATTGTAGAATGAACTCCTAATAGTATTTCATATGGTAGAATGAACTCGTAATAGTAGTTCATTATACAAGTTCATTTTGTAGAATGAACTCGTTTTATAGTTATTTTTTAGCCTAACGATAACGTAAAAATTAAAAACTCTGAAACATATCGTCGAGGGCTTTCCGAATATATAAAATTTATCATTTTTGGACATGTGGTTCAAAAAATATTTTAGTTTTAAGTTTTTTTTTTATTATTTTTATTAAGAGAGAGAAAAAAAGAAAAAAAAGGCATTTCTGCCACTATTAAAAGATTGTGACATCATTGATGACGTCATTTCATGTGGGTATTGTCCACCATAGGACCAAACCATAATAGTTAGGACCAAATAATAATATATACTTTAAAAAGGACCAAACATACAGTTGACTGGGTAAACTGGACCAAATAACCATAATAGAATGTTTACTCTTTGATCCTCTTGATAAAGCTCTGTTCAGGTGACACTTGAAATTGACTAAATTTACATAGTTCATGATGGACTAAATTTGCAGGTAAAATATCGAAAACCCTAATCAGTTTGTTTGTCCAGTTTGAGTGATCGATCATGTTAGGTAAACCATCATGTTCACTGAATTTGTAATGGAGTTAACTACTCCATTAGATGTTTGTGGTTGCTAGAGAAGTGTTATTGCCAAATTTGCAGGTAAGTTGGCTACGATTCTATGTTCGATTCAATCTTCCAAGAACTATTTTTGAAGACATATCATTTAGATTCCATCAGTTTGTTTGAGCATTTTTTCTTGATTTTGTATCTTGATTTTGTTTTAGCCTTTTTTCTGTATGAAGGTACTACTTTTCATGACAGAGAACGAAGATTTTGATGTAGCTATTCGTGATTATTTTCCGAATCATTATTATTTACGGTGAAATCTTAGGGTTTTACATGGGGTAAGCTTTTTATACTTCTAAAATAGAGTTTTCAACAGTTTTTGACATACCCAATTAATCAAAGTCTTAAAAATCCTACGGTATTAGCAGGATTTTGAGAATCAATCACTCGAAGATAATAAAAATGTATCTATGACGACTACGATGACAAATTAAGTTAACTTTATAGGTAAATAAACTCTTCTAATTTAGCTTTCTGTCTCGAACTCACTCACATATCTTAAATTTGCAATCATCATTAGCTAAAATGATTTTGTCTTCAAGTATTGAAGGTTAAAAGATAAGCCCTGATAGGTAAAAACGCTTTATATCCTGTTCCATTCTTTTTTATTTGGATTTTGATTTTGCAGCTAAACAATAATAATGAACAACTTCAATGGTTTTATATCACCAGATTACCCCAATTTTGATTAGGATCCATTATAGGTGGAAGCTTATTATACGCCAAATTATAGCGAGAAGGTAGCCAGTTTGTTTTAGCCAATTTTGATTAGTATCCAGATTCCATCAGTTTTTTCAAAGCAAAAATTGGTTCTCTTCGAAAGTCTATCCGGCCTACAGTGGTATTTATGCGTGTAACTCTCTAATAGACAATGCATCCAGGTATGCATCTTTCCACCACCGCAGTGCTCTCTTTAATGTTTTTCTATTAGTAAACCTGGCGAAGTTATTGTCGTGGTCAGTTATGTTAATGAATCACACTCCTTTTCTTTTTTTCATTTTTCTTTTTTATTTCTCATATTGGTGATATAGACTCACTGGAAAATGTTCAAGACCCATTTAACTTACCAACTCTATCACAATTAAATAATAATCATTGAACTTATTGAGGCAAAATCTTTCTTAGCTCCAACGGGTATGTAAGGAGTGCATTCTTCTTTATTTGAAAGTAAAAAGATTAGCCAGATTGTCATTTATGTTTTCTTTCCACTTATCATTATGTCTGTTTTCATGCTTCAAAAAAAATAAAAATATGTGGGTTTTTTATGTGTAGATAGCAAATGAAACTGGTGCATTATGCTTAACAAAGAACAAGCTTCAAAAATAATCCGAAGATCTCGCATGGCAATTGCAGCCAGGGAAAAGATTACGGGCAAACCTTCTTAATAGGAAGTTAAATGTTTTTTGCATGCTTTTTATGCTTTGGATCATTCAGTTTTAAATACTATCTTACTTCTTGGTTTTAAAGCACTATCAGCATGCTTTTTATGCTTTGGATCATTCAGTTTTGTTGCAAGTGCATCCGTTTCGTATTCGCTTAAGAATGCTTTAAGAAAAATTGACAAGTGCAAGTAAGCTTATTACTATTCTACACTTAAAGGAGACTTGAATGGATTTCAATTTGGCTGTCTAATTCAAAATTGATAACTAACTAATTTGGCACATTATTTTGTCCCATCCTTTGAAAATAATTTCATTAGTTTATTTCTGAAAACCACGACAATATGGGTATATGGTTTTATGCAGAGTATGGCATGGATATTGGATGAAAATTTGGAAATTGTATTGTTATTCAGCCTTTATTGTTAATAGAAAAACCAAATGTAAGTACTTACTCAGGTCTTAAATAAGAAATAACACATTTTTTTTCATTCTTGATTGAAACAGATATTCTGATTTTTTGTGCTTTTGTTGGTTCATGCAGCCCTTCAGATGTCGAGCGGTTGAAAGTTGGTAAACTTCAAGTGCTAGGTGATCAGTCTTTTATGTTATCCCTCTTCTTTTCGGCTTGGTTTATATTATGTTGAGTCGATGTTGTTTATGTATTTTAGACCTGAAGTGGAGTCCAGCGTGAACGAGGATGCGATGGCGTAGGAGGTACTATTATTTTCTTATAGTTTTATTGTGGTAATGATCATGTTTGGATTTTCAGTTATGAGGATCTCTGGATTAAATAATGAACAGTGGGCTAATGGAGTATTAGCTACAATTAGACATGCATTCCCTTTTCATTACTAATGTATTCGTGCAGGGCCATCTAGGCGCTGATATATACTTGTTTCAGGTAATATTGAGGATCAGTGAAATGGGTTCATTATATGAGGAAAACTTAAACCAGGCTTTGGTGGCTATTGTTTGTCCTTGAACAGCTTCGGGCCGGGTTTTTTTTCCGGGTCAGCTGCTTTTATTGCTTAGTCCATTTTCTGTGTTTTTTGGGTGTGCTGGCATTCAAGATCTTTGTAGTTCTGAGCTATTGGATTGGCGTATTGAGTTTGCTTCTTCCGTGTATATTACGCGGTTTATGGGTTCTACTGGTGGTTGACTAGACCGATCAGGATGGTTGTGATGTAAGATAGGTCTCTTATGTCCGATTTTTTTTGTGTGTGTTTCAGTAACATAGCATTGGTACCAACTGAACCAATTTGTAATGTACAGTATTACTTAAATAAGTGAATTTGATTTGAAAATTCCTAAGTGATGTGGGTGCACCTTATGAGGATTAACATTTAAAGGGGAGTTAACGTTCTCAGAAATGTACACTGGATTGGTTTCCTTTTGATGTGCCTGTTTTATGCTTCACATCGTGGTTTTGAGCTTCAGTGTACGTAACTGTGTGAATTTCATCACCATGGATTAGTTTATGTGTAAACGAGAGAGTCTATAAGTTCTTATTTATATTTTAGAAACCTTGGTGATATTGCACCTGTGATGGAATACCAAAGGAAGAGTAAGGGAGCATGAAGTGTAAGCTATTTGGTTGTGGGTCGGTGATTCATTTTATTTTTCAGTTATATATGGTCACTGCTCATATCAGAGGTAATGAAAATATTAAGCGACGGGGCACACCAAAAAATATATATGATGCAAGAAAGGTCAACTGCTCAGGGTCACTTGGAGAAAATGAAGACGCGGTGAGCAGATTGATGGCGAAATGCCATCTTTGGTTGAAGATAGCGATGATGAAATGCAACCACTGTTTGAAAATAGAGATGATGAAGGGAAGGAGACGAGGGTGATGACGATAAATTGATACGTACTATCAGGAAAACTTTAAAAGAAATATATGCAAAGGGCAACGTGTAAATGAAAAATACAATTGATTTTGAGAACGTCCTCATACCCACTAAACTTGGTTGAAGGGAGTTTGTTTTTTATGCAGCAAAAGAAACACAAGTCATCCCACTTTATCAAAGGATGATGTACATTACGTGAATGCACATTCCATATCAACAAATCAGCTAGAGACTTAGAGAGAATACCAAACTCTCATTCATTGTTTATGTAAAATCCTAAGTGACAAGCCCGCGCGACACAAAATCAAAAATCCTAAGAGACGGCGCGGGGATAGTGTAGCAACACCAAACCAAAAAGACATCGCGACGATGCGAAGCCATGCAACACCGAATCAAAAATGCATCGGGACGGGGAGAAGCGAATCTAAAACCGAGCCACATCTAATCAAAAATATATCGCGACGGGACGAGGCAAAGTCCCTCGACACCTAATAAAAGATGCACGACGAGGCGAGGCGGAGCCACATCACACCAAATCAAAAACATGGTTAAAGGAAAAATATGCCTAACAAATTAGTTGTTTAGGAAATAATAGAATAGAAATGTGTGTGCCTGTAGCTTTTTGACTTTAGGAAATAAATTCAATCTCATGATGGTGAATAGTGAATGATGTGCGTAAAGGCTTAAGAAATAACAAAGTCGGCTAATCAACTTTAGGATGATTGGACTGTAGTTAGTTAGGTTGCACTTAAATTGATGCATCGGTGGTGGTACATCTGACAAAGCAAATTAATATGAAATTTTCACATCCAGGTGTTAATGATTTTGAGAAATGAACTACTATGGAATGAAGTTTTAGTTCTTAGTCAACCCTAATAAGTTACGTTATCCACATTATCATTTAGATGATTCACTCCCAAGTTCCTTCTGATTTCAATGTGTAGGAAAGGATGGCGGCAACTATTGTCTTCTAAAATCGGGACGAGACGAAGCGGAGACACATCAAAACAAATCGGGACGGGGCGAGGCGAAGCCGAGCTTTACCAAATCAAAAATATGGTTAAAAGAAAAAGATGCCCGGACATAGCACGAGCACAAAATTTAGTTCATGATTAACAACCTGAACACAAAACCATCCTTCACCCCCAAGACGCATCTTGTACCCGTGAAGCTCACCGCGTACTCTCCCATTGATTAGTGAGCGTAACTGCACTCTTTCATTGGCTCAGAATACCATAATGCGTTTAACACCGATGAGATCATCATTCTTTTATTAGCTTGTAAGCGTAATTGTATTCTTTTATTGGATCAGAAAGAATGTAAGTATAATAGTAATTCCAACTAAATTAAGTCAGGCTTTAGTATCAAGTTTGGTAGTTTTTTCGAAGACTAGCAAAAGGCAAGTGTGAGGGGAATCTGATAAGTGCATAATCTACATTATTCTAGTATCAAATCCATATGCTGATTCGATAGTTTTCTTATGGATCGCATTGTATAAGTTTTATTTTCTATTTGGCGCTTTCGTTGGGACGAATCAACCTAAACAAGTGGAAATGGTTTTTCAATTTTAAGGAAGTGAAGTTTACGAATGAAGATTAACTAAAGACCAGGTGTAACTTGTCCAAATCCAGAATTGTATACCTCTATTAAAGAATGAAAAAGCAATCCAACGGAGAAAGAACAAGGTCATTTTGATGCAAAACGAAGAAGTTATGATCAAAATGGTCAAAAATACTGAAGATTGTTTTCTCTTTAAGTTCTCGAACTTAAGTCAAGAAATTTTTTCTTAAAGACTTTTTTCTCGCTAGGCTCGTGAACTTAGCCTTTTAATTTCTTCAACCTAAGTTAAGAAAATTTCTCCCAAAGACATATTTCACTAGGTTCGCGAACCTAATCTTTTGAGTTCGCAAACCTAAAGCGCAATTTCTACTGGATGGATTTAAGCCTTAAATTTGAGTTTTTGATGACCTTTTTGACAGGGATTCGGGCATCGACATTTTTATACTTGGATTTAACGTAAGAGACACTCATGCGTTTTTGACTTCTGAATTGAGGATCATGGTCTAAATAGGACTCTAGAGTCTAAAATTGTTGGAGTTACATAAGAAAAGTGTTTGGACATTGAGAACATATCTTTACATTTCATATGACATTCCATAATTTTAGAACTTGCCCCTTTAGGTTTAGGGGAAGCATGATACGTGTTCTTCTTATTCTTCCTTGTATCATGAGTAGCTATCTTTGTTGGTTAAAGATGAATTCAATGTTCTGAACGTGAAGCTTATTAGTTAGTTATACAAGTTTATTTGTAGTTTTAACCATTTTATTGCTTATCTTTATCATATCTAATGTTTATGAGTGGTTTTTATATCGTTTGAAGTGCATGCTAGATTAATCTATTAACTAATTTAATGTTGGTGGAGAGTTAGAGGATACATGTAATAGTCCAACACCTGCATATACAAATAGAAGATGATAAATCGCCGTGTCATGTATTTTGCAGTGTGTAGTTGTTGAACTCCGATGTGAAGGCTAGGGTTGTTAATGGAAGTTTGATTATGATCTAAGAGATCTTCCCTTCTTTTTTTTTTGATGAAGTTATCTATTTTATAATTATAGTAAACACATTAATTCCTCGTAAATTATGGAGGTTCTGAAGAAGTGATGATCCTGGAGGTAGTGGTGAAGTCGTGTCCGCTATGTCCGTGAAGACTGTATGACCACTACTCCCTCATTCTCACAATTTCTCTTAACTGTCCCACTAATAGTTACCTTCTAATCATCGATGTGTTGGCACAATGATGAGAATCTTCCTATGTGACATTAATTTGATGTCTCGTACAAATATAGTGAAGTCATGGACTAATATACATATAAGATAGAAACTTAACAAAATACATAAATGTATGATTAACCTCACTGGAGAGAAAAGGTCTGGATAAGAAGCAAGAAAGTCTAGAGCAAGATCAGTGCACATATTTGGAACTAATATTTTGTCACTATAGTTAAAACTTCTCATAGAATCTAGTAAATTTTCTAATATTAAGGTATTGGGATCTAATATTTACACCATGTCTCATATGAGTCGTCTGGATCTGACTGAATCACCTGACTCGAGTCAGATCTGACTCAATATATTTGTTTTGAGTCAGATCTGACTCAAAAATATGTGAGTCAGTGGTTTGGTTCCATGAGTCAGGGGTATTTTGTTACCTAACTCAAACGAGTCTGAGTCAGGGGTTAGGTCTGAGTCAGAGGTTGAGTCAGACTGACTCAAAATAGAAAACAAACGATCTGACTGCTGACTCGGCGCGAGTCAGAGGTTGACTCAGATCCAGAAGCCGAGTCATGAGCTGCATACAAACAAGGTCTTAATCGAAGTTTTCTAACTGAGACGTATTTTGAAATATTGGAATATTAGTACGCGTATCTGTGTAAATACGTATCGATATGACTGATTTTTTTTAGGTGTATCGTTGTAACACGGGTGTTAAGTTAACGAGGTCACTCCACTTTGTGTTAGTTATGGTTAAATAATTCAAACAAGTGGATTTTGATTTATGGTTTATATTCTTAGTGGTTGGTGTGTGTGGAAATGCAGGTTCCATTTTAAATATTCTTTCATTTTTAATCTTGATTGTGTTTCAATAATAGGTACAGGGAGTGTCCATTTAATTGTGTCAAGTGTATGGATTTGGAATGAGGGATTTTATATCTTCCACTTGCACATTAATAAGAATGGAGCGGGATTTTACTACTCCTTTTCGTGCCAAGCCATCGGCAGTCGAGTCCTAAATATCAATATTTTTGCTAACAGTGCAGAAACTGGTTTGAGTGATAGGCTCTAAAAGAAGCCACTAAAGCTTGTTAAGGCAACCGGACTAGAGAACCCACTTATGTTCTGGTGAGCTTGTGAAATAGGATGATAAATATTGCTGCATTTGAACTGTAACATTTCTTATGTATGTTATTGATTTGAATTTTATTAAGTGTTTCATTTGTGTGACTTCTGAACCATTTGGTTTCCGCATTAACTTATGCGACCATTATTGGAAACTGATCATCCATTTTTGATATAGATGGTTTATTGAGTTTTCACTTGAATTAGCATTGTTATTTAGCCTACGTTTCGGCTCAATGTGTTTTATAACAGTGTAGCATAGTTTCTAAATTTCTTTGAATTGTCGGTTGATACTGAATTAGTGAATGTGTTGTTCTTTTCCCTTATAGCTTATATAGCTACCTGGTAAGAGTGAGATTGGTCCTTACCAACTTGTGATAGTTAAGACTACTGTTTAAATTCTTAGATAATCGTATGACTTCATTGTTGTTTAATCCAATAGTAAGAACTGTTGTACTCTTAAAGTATTACGTACACTTGCTATGGATGCGTTTTGTTGTAGTCTACAATTAAAGTGGCAAGTATAGGTCCAGACATATATAAATGTTAACTGGGAGTTGGGGTTAGTTATTCGTGTTATCCATTTTTAAGAGACGATAACTATCTAAACTGGATAGTTCATATTGTTAGAGCACTGCTCGGTCGAACTCGCATGCGTTGCTATCTCAAGCATGTTTGTCAATGTTAGTGATCAAAACTATAAGTCTTGATTTCTAGCCTATTTATAGATGTCTCGGACTAGGACATAGATTGTGTAGTTGAGCTTAGACTTCACGGTGTTCATCATTTGAAGACGAAGAACTACTAAGGGGAGCTTGTGGAACTTCATCAACAATAGGTACGTGGAGACTTTAAACTCATCTATCACTTGGAAAGTTTATTTCTACTATATCCTATATTGAGACATAAGCCGTGTTACGATATAGTTTTCTATATACACATTTGAGATTTCGAGCTGAGTATATCTCGCTTACATATTTCTCGAAATATGTGTTGGTAAGCTTTCGCTTCGACCAAGTTCATCTTATATCATGAGAAAATTTCCGAGTAACATATTACATGGTTTGTGTGATACAATCATTTAGTGCAGACTTGGAATGTTTCGATAATGATTATTTCAATATCTTGAAAATTGCTTTAATGCTAATAGTGTGTGAAAACGGCTATTGTCATCCTCTAAGAATGTTTCAATGGTTGAAATAAAGAGTTTAGAATCTTGTAACCATCTTTGGGTATAAGCATAGTGTGTTCGCACATTAGTGTATAAGTCCAAAACCGGGAACCAAAAGTATACATACTTGTGTGTATACAAAATGGTTGAAGGAGACTGGGTAAGTATGCGTACCCGTATGCATACTGGCGGAAGTTCACGTCCGTGAATTTCTGCTGAGTTTGAAAATCAAACCAAACTCATCTAGTTACCTAAAGTACGCGTACCCGTACGCATACTGGCGGAAAGTTCACGTCCGTGAATTTCTGCTAAGTTTGAAAACCAAACCAAACTCAAATCCGGTTACTTAAGTACGCATACCCGTACGCATACTTAAGTGGTTACTTTCTAAAATCGGTTGTGTACATGAACTTAAACATTTATTGATTCGAGTGAATCAAACCGATTTTGCTTCAATTGTGTTCTTGTATAATCTATGAGAATATAACAATTGAACAACTCTTTAACTAGTTTCATTTGAGTCATTTGAACTAGTTATGGTTAAGATGAATAAGGTTGATATGAGAGTAATCATATGGCTAACATAGGTTAACTATTTGTAAACCAACATGGTGTACACGTTTAGGTACGGTTACATAAACCTAAATGAGGGTACATTTCATTTGTGTGTAACATGCTAAGTTCGATCTAACGGTTGAAACATATTAGCTTGGTTGAATCAGGTTTTTCATCTAACGATGAATATTGAATGCTTTGTTACCAAGGCAACTTGGATTGCAAACCCTGATTTGAAAACTATATAAAGGAGAACTCTAGCAACTGGGGAAACTAATCCCCACACCTCTTGTGTGATACTAGTTGCATAACTAGAGTCGATTCTCCTTTAACCTTAGGTTTCTTATCAAGACCCTGTAGGTTAACGACTTGAAGACTTCATTGGGATTGTGAATCCAGACCCAACTATTCTCTTTGTAGTTGCGTGATCTTATCTTGTTGTTTCTATCGTGATTGAGTACAATCGTAAGCAATATATAAAAGTAATCACAAAGGTCTTCATCTCATTCTTTGTTATTCCACAATAACTTCTTCTACTACCATGTAGTTAAGTTATTGTGAGGTGATTGATATTTCTAGGCTGTTCTTCGGGAGTATAAGACCGGATTATCAATTGGTTCCTGTTCACCTTGATTTATCAAAATACGGAACAAAAACTCTTGGGTATTTCTGTGGGAGACAGATTTATTCAATCCTATAGACTTTTCTGTGTGAGACAGATTTGTTTATCAAGTCTTCAACTTTGGGTCGTAGAAACTCTTAGTTGTGGGTGAGATCATCTAAGGGAATCAAGTGTGTAGTATCTTGCTGGGATCAGAGACGTAAGGAACGCAACTGTACCTTGAATCAGTATGAGATTGATTAGGGTTTAACTATAGTCTAGTCCGAAGTTAATTTATAGTAGGCTAGAGTCTGTAGCGGCTTAATACAGTGTGGTGTTCAATCTGGACTAGGTCCCGGGGTTTCTCTGCATTTGCGGTTTCCTCGTTAACAAAATTCTGGTGTCTGTGTTATTTTTTCTTCCGTATTATATTTTGTTATATAATTTAAATATCACAGGTTGTGTGTTAAGATCAATCAATTAGAATATCTAACCTTTGGTTGTTGATTTACATTGATTGACACTTGAACATTGGTCTTTGGTACCGTTCAAGTTGTTTCACATAATGATCAGGCTCGCGGATTTCTGTCTGTTTGATTTGTTGATTACATTGTGAAACAGAGAAATTAAAACTCTTTGATATACTTTACTCTAGATTGAGTCTGACTGTCTAGTTGATTCTCTTGAAAGTGTATTGGAGTAAGTCCTCTCAGATTGCCAAATGAATTGTTGGGTGTGGTTGTTAGACCCCCGCATTTTCAATTGGTATCAGAGCAGGCAAACACGTTAAAGACCTTACAAGTCTGTGTTTGTAGCGATCTGATATGGACAGAAAGGTTATCTCTGAAAACGCTTCACCAGAAATGGATAAACTCAACATCGAGAGAGTTCCAGAAACCATCGACAAGGTTGAGAATCCTGATTTAAAAAAACTCATCAATTTTTTTTGTCTCGAAAAACTTCGATGGATAATGGAAATTGATGGTTCTCATTGCAAAGTTTATATCAAAAAACCTAATACTCGAGATCACTCTGAAGAGGTTGTTAATCTCTAGAAAAAGGTAGATAAACAAATACATATCAATTCTGATCTTGCTGCAGAAATTGTAAAGATTAAGGATTTGAAGTCTGCAAAGTCTTTTTCCAAGGTTTTAAATGACGTCTCTAATCCTTCTTTGAAGGATTGCCGTGAGTCAGGTGATAAGCAAGGTCTAGGCTTTGAGAATCCTGATAGTGCTCAGAACTCCTCGAACAAGGTTTATGATGTTGGTACATGTTTGTTCTGTGGTTCTCATAATCACTTTCAACATGTGTGTTTGTCTTTCAAGAAAAGACTAAAGATTGCTGGTGATCTTCATAAGAAAGCTATTCAACTTTTATCGTCCCTCAAAAGACATTCAATACTAACAAGAAAGCCTAAATTGGTTAGTAGTGCTAGTATGGGAGTTTTTGCTCTGAAGTCAACATCACCCTTTCAATGGTTTCTTGATAGTGGGTATAGCAGGCACATGACTAGAGATCTCTCATGGTTTATAAACTCAAGCGATTTTGATGGTGGACTAGTAACTTTTGGAGATGAAAGCTGCTGCTACATAAGCAAGAAGGGGACGATCAAGCTGCCTGACGTTCCTGAAATTCATGATATCGTATACGTTAAAGGTATGACTGCTAATCTTCTTTCTATTAGTCAAATCTATGACAAAGGGCATAAAGTTGTCTTCAATGATAAAGGATGTGACATTGCCGACAAATCTGGAAAAGTGATTTTTCAAGGATCACGTGGAAAAAATAACTGTTATTTTCTAGATACTCAGTTCAGTAATTGTTGCAATTTGACTAAGGTAGAATCTACACACCTTTGGCATGAGCGTTTTGGTCACATCAATTATCGTCTTCTAACTAAGATCATTAACAAAGAACTTGTTAGAGGCGTTCCCAAAATCAATGCTAAGGTTAAAGGTGTATGTGGTGCCTGTCAAAAGGGTAAACAAACGAAAGTTCCACAGAAATCATCTCGAAATATTCTCACCAAAGCTCCACTTGATTTAATTCATATGGATCTTTTCGTCCCAATTCAACAATCTACAGTGGCTGGGAAAAAGTATGCTTCCAGATTGACCCGGGTGGCATTTTTGTCTCACAAGAATGAAACTCTTAGTGAGTTCAAGATTATTGTTAATAGAATCCAGAATGAACAAGGTCGCAAACTAAAGAAAATTAGAAGCGATCGTGGCACAGAATTCAAAGACACCAAGGTATTTGAATACTGTGACTCTCTGGGAATTATTCAACAATACTCTCCACCTATCACTCCGCAAGAAAATGGAGTTGCAGAAAGGAAGAACAGAAATATTCAGGAAATGGCAAGGGTAATGCTCCATAACAAAAACTTACCGTTAAGGTTTTGAGGTGAGGTTGTTTTTACGGCTTGCTATATGATCAATCGTGTTTACTTACGGTCAAGGACCTTAAACACTCCCTATGAGTTGTGGTACGGTAAGAAACCCAACTTACACTATCTCAGAGTGTTCGGCAGTAAGTGCTACATTCTAAAGGATCGTGAACATAAAGGAAAGTTTGATTCGAAAAGCGATGAGGGTATTTTTCTTGGCTATGCATCTGACAGTCGTGGTTTTCGAGTCTTTAGTCTCAGAACCCAAGTCATGATGGAATCGGTAAATGTTATCATTGATGATCTAAGTAATTTTCGTCATGATGACTCTCCTGCTGAATTGCCTCCAACCGAGACAATTGAGAAAATCAAAGAAACGTCAGAATCAGAAGAAGTTGTTCCAACAGTTGTTTATCCTGATGTCTCTAGTGATGAGGAGAAAAGATCTAGTCAGGATACTCCTGTTGAACAAGAACGTGTCACTCCTCGACATCTCTGGGTTCAAAGGAATCATGATACTAACAATATCATTGGAGGTAGAGATTCTACTACTAAAACGAGAGGTCAACTTCAAAATATTTGCAATTTTAGTTGTTATCTGTTGCAAGTGGAGCCTAGGAATATTTATGAAGCTCTTAGTGATCCCTTTTGGGTAAATTCCTTGCATGAAGAGTTAAATCAATTCCAAAGACAAGATGTATGGAAACTCGTACCTTGTCCCCCCAATATAAATATTGTTGGTACCAAATGGATATTTAAGAACAAGTCTGATGAATTTGGCACCATTGTCAGAAACAAAGCTAGACTTGTCGCTCAGGGATATTCACAAATTGAAGAAATCGACTTTGACGAAACCTTTGCTCTTGTGGCACGCCTTGAGTCCATTCGATTATTATTAGATCATGCTTGTTTTATTAGGGTTAAGCTGTTTCAAATGGACATTAAATTCGCTTTCCTAAATGGAAACTTAAAGGAAGAAGGCTATGTATCTCAACCTAAGGGATTTGAAAACCTTGATTTCCCTGATCATGTCCTTAAACTCAATAAGGCATTATACGGGTTAAAACAAGCACCTCGTGCCTGGTTTGAAAAACTAACTACTTCTCTTCTTAGGAAAGTTTTTTCAAGAGGTGGAGCTGATAAAACATTGTTTACCAAATGGAGTGAGAAAGATGTTATAATTGCTCAAGTTCATGTAGATGATATCATCTATGGATCAACATCAGAGAAACTTGCAAAAGATTTTCAAGTCTATCTTGGTAAGGAGTTTGAAATGAGCAACGTTGGTGAATTAAAATTCTTTTGGGGTTTACAAATTCAACAACACAAGGATGAAATTTACTTATCTCAAGAAAAATATGCAAAAAATCTTGTTTCAAGATTCGGTCTTGATAAGTCAACTCTAAAACTTACTCCTATGCCTACCACAGGTAAACTACATAGAGATGAGAAAGGTGTAAATGTGGATCAAAAACTTTATCGATCTATCAATGGAAGTCTTTTGTATCTCACTGCCACGAGACCTGACATTGCTTTTAGTGTTGGTTGATGTGCTAGGTTTCAGGCAAATCCAAAGGAATCTCATCTTGCCGCCACAAAGAGGATCATACGTTATATCAATCACACTACCGGGTATGGTCTTTCTTACACTTTTGATACTACCATTGATCTTACTGCATATTATTGTGAGGTGATTGATAATACTAGGCTGTTCTTTGGGAATATAAGTCCGATTTATCAATTGGTTCCTGTTTACCTTGAATTATCAAAATACGGGAAAAAAAACTCTTGGGTATTTGTGTGGGAGACAGATTTATTCAATCCTATAGACTTTTCTGTGTGAGACAGATTTGTTTATCAAGTCTTCGACTTTGGGTCGTAGCAACTCTTAGTTGTGGGTGAGATCAGCTAAGGGAATCAAGTGCGTAGTACCCTGCTGGGATCAGAGACGTAAGAAACGCAACTGTACCTTGAATCAGTGTGAGATTGATTAGGGTTCAACTACAGTCCAGTCCGAAGTTAATTTGTAGTAGACTAGAGTCTGTAGTGGCTTAATACAGTGTGGTTTTCAATCTGGACTAGGTCCCGGGGTTTTTCTGCATTTGCGGTTTCCTCGTTAACAAAACTCTGGTATCTGTGTTATTTCTTTTCACATTATATTTTGTTATATAATTGAAATATCACAGGTTGTGCGTTAAGATCAATCAATTAGAATATCCAACCTCTGGTTGTTGATTTACATTGATTGACACTTGAACATTGGTCTTTGGTACCGTTCAAGTTGTTTCACATAATAATCAGGCTCGCGGATTTCTATCTGTTTGATTTGCTGATTACATTGTGAAACAGAGATATTAAAACTATGATATACTTTACTCAAGATTGAGTAAGAATATCTAGTTGATTCTCTAGAAAGTGTATTGGAGTAAGTCATCTCAGATTGCCAAAAGAATTGTTGGGTGTGGTTGTTAAACCCCCGCATTTTCACATATCATCTAGCAAGGGATAATTGCTACTATTAAGGGTAGTCCATGTTATCTAAACAAATACCGACGAACTACGGTCGTGCTTGATCCCTTCGAGCAACAGAGAGGGTACATAGGCAGCCGCTATGCGGTTCAGGACAACTCTGCTAAGTTGTTCATATCGTTTGAAAAGAGTTGGTTGCTGCTTTGCAGTTCATACCATCTATTCCGAGATGATTGCAACACTGACAACGACAACTGGCCAATCTTTATCATCGGCAACTGGATGATATTGGGTTGGCAACTGGCCATCCTTTAACTTCGGCAACTGGCCAATAATGGGTTGGCAACTGGGCATCCTTTAGCATTGGCGACTGGCCAATTTTTTAATCATTGGCAACTGGCCGATAATGAGTTGGCAACTGACCATCCTTTAACATTCACAACTAGCCAATTTTTATCATGGGCAACTGGCCGATAGTGGGTTGGCAACTGGCCATCCTTTAACCTTCGTAACTGGCCATATAAATTCTTAGGATTGGCGACAAGCCATATAAATTAGTAGAATCAGCAACTGGTTGTATATTATTGGTGTTAGAGCATTGCTCGTTCGAACTCGCATGCGTTGCTATCTCAAACATGTTTTTCAATGTTAGTGATCAAAACTATAAGTCTTGATTTCTAGTCTACTATAGCTAAGGTATCGGACTAGGACAGAAAGTGTAGTTTAGCTCAAGAACTCCATGGAAATCATCATACAAGACGAAGGACTACTCAAGGAACCGGTGGATCTTCATTGACTAAAAGGTATGTGGAGACTTGAACTTATCTATCACTCAAAAGTCTATTTATCTCCTATCTTGAGGCAAAAGTCGTTTTGCTCTATAGACTTAGATTATACACATTTGCTATTTCGAGCTGAGTTTATCTCGCCTATCTATTTCTCGAAATATGTGTTGGTAAGCTTTCGCTTTAACCAAGTTCATCTTTACCTAGTGACGAAAGTCATGACAAGTTTCAATCACTTTGAAAATTGCTTACTTTGACGAAAAATAGTTTGTGAATAACAACTACAGAATATCAACGTCCTCTAAGAATGTTTCAATGATTGAAATGAGAGTTTAGATTATATAACCATTGAAGGATATAAACATTGTTGTGGAAACACATATATGTATAAGTCCTTATTCCTTGAACCGAAGTTTGCGAACTTTGTTGATCAAGAGAACCACAATGGTGGCATGAGCCAAGTCCACGAACTGGAGGAAGTTCTCGTCCTGAGAAATTCTGCTGGAGTTTGTGAACTCCGTCCGGGAACTTAAGTCCTCAAACCCAGTCCGCGAACTTGAGTAGGTTATATCTAAAAACGATGTTTGTGAACTTATTCTTACATAAACTAAGGAATGCAAATTGCAAACCGTGGATATATAGTTCATGAACCGATTCGAGTGAATCAAATCATTTTTGCTTCAATTGTGTCTTGTGTAGTTACATAAGATTTCCTTGCAATTGAACAACTCTCTAACTAGTTCATTTGAGTCACTTGAACTAGTTATGGTGAAGAAGAATATGGTTGATATGAAAGTGATCATATGGGCTAACCATTTGGTTGACTATTGTTGAACCAACAAATGTAAAAATTTGGGTACGGTTACACAAGCCTAGAAACGTGCATTTCATGTATGTATAACAAGCTAGTTCTTGATCTAACGGTTGAAAGATATTAGCTTGAATCTAATCAGGTTTTCATATATCGGTGAATATTGAATGCTTTGTTACCAAGCTAACATTGATTGCAAACCCTGATTTGAAAGACTATATATGGGAGAACTCTAGCAACTGGGAAACCTAATCCCCACACCTTCTGTGTGATACTAGTTGTGCTAAGCTAGAGTCGATTCTCCTTTAAACTTTGGTTTCTTCTTTTAAACCAGGTTAACGACTTAAAGGCTTCATGGAATTGTGAAGCCAGACCGATACTACTTTCTTGTAGTTGTGTGATATGATCTTGTTGTTTCTATCGTACGAGTACAATTGCAATAATTGACTTGAGATTGATATCTCTGATAGGCAAGATATAAAAGAAATCACAAACACTTCGTCTCATCGTTTGTGATTCTGGAATATCTTTTTTCGCTGCGTCGATTAAGATTATTGTGAGGTGATTGATAATACTAGGTTGTTCTTCGGGAATATAAGTCTGGTTTATCAATTGGTTCATATTCACCTTGATTTATCAAAAGACGGAACAAAACTCGTATGTATATTCATGGGAGACAGATTTATCTATTACCGTAGACTTTTCTGTGTGATACAGATTTGTTTATTAAAGTCTTCGACTTTGGGTCGTAGCAACTCTTAGTTGTGGGTGAGATCAGCTAAGGGAATCAAGTACGTAGCATCCTGTTGGGATCAGAGACGTAGGAGCATAACTGTACCTTGGATCAGCGTGAGATTGATTGGGGTTCAACTACAGTCCAGACCGAAGTTAATTTGGATTAGGCTAGTGTCTGTTGCGGCTTAATACAATGTGTGTTCAATCTGGACTAGGTCCCATGGTTTTTATGCATTTGTGGTTTCCTCGTTAACAAAATTCTGGTGTCTGTGTTTTTCTTTTCCGCATTATATTTTGTTATATAATTGAAATATCACAGGTTGTGCGTTGTTCAATCAATTAGAATATCCGACCTTTTGGTTGTTGATTTAAATTGATTGACACTTGGATATTGGTCTTTGGTACCATCCAAGTTATCTCTCTAGTATTTGATAAAGACTCGCAGATTTCTATTTGCTTGAGTATATATCAAATAGAGAGATTGAGATATAAACTCTTTGATATACTTTTTATCTAGATTGAGTCTGACTGTCTAGTTGATTCTTTAGAAAGTATATTGGAGTTTTTCCATACAGATTGCTAAGCGAAATATTGGGTGTGGTTGTTGTACCCCCACTTTTTCAATTGGTATCAAAGCAGGCAAACACGTTTAAGACCTTACAAGTCTGTGTTTGTAGCGATCCGACTCTATGGACAGAGGTGTTATCTCAATTAACGTACCACCAGTCTTCGAAGGCTCTAATTACTTGTGGTGGAAAATTGCTATGCGAGCTTTTCTTCAAGCACGTGATTTTCAATCATGGGTATATGTTGTTAATGGCTATAATGCTCCCGTCGTGGCAGATGGAGATGTAAACGTTCCCAAGGATATTGGTGAATACACCCCTGCCGAGATAAATGTTGCAAAACAAAATTCCGATGGTTTGGATGCCATTATACACGCCATTACCCCAAATCTTCAGCATCATGTGTCAAATTGCACGAGGTCTAAAGATGCGTGGGATATCTTAGAAACCGTATTCGAAGGTAACTCCAGTGAAAAGGAAGCTAGGCTTCAAAACCTTAATTCTGATTGGGAAAACCTTCGTATGGCAGATGAAGGTACATTTGATGAATTTAATCACAGAGTGTCTGAAATTGTTAATGCATCTTTTGCGTTGGGTAAGACTATTCCTGAAAAGGACATTGTGATGAAAGTTCTCAGATCGCTGCCATCTAGATACGACTCTAAGAAGCATGCCATCGTTGAGGGAAATAACCTTGATAATATCTTCATAAATACGCTGGTTGGGAAGCTTAAGATGTTTGATCATGAACATTCATCCAAAACTAAAGATGTTGCGTTCAAAGCACAAAAGGACACTAAATTACTTGATAAGAGTAAAAAAGTGTATATCTCTGAAGATGATCACTCTGAGATAGATTCATCAGATGAAGATCTTGACAAGTCAGTCTCGATGATCACAAGACAGTTTAGGGATCTTCTGTTGAAGAGAAGTAAACGGTTCTCCAGAGATAAGCCTAAAGCATCAGTTAAACCTCATAATCGTATGCCTCCTAAAAATAGGGAAACAGATGAAACTGATGATGAGGATATGCCTCAGTGCTTTAAGTGTAAGGGATTTGGTCATTTTGCAAACGAGTGCCCAAATCGTAGAAAATACACCGGGAACAAAGGTCTTGCTGCAACTCTTGATGAAATGTCTGACAATTATGATTCTAATGAAGACGAAAAATCAAGTGTTGCACTTCTTGGTGAAAATATTGATTTTGATAACTGTAGCAATACATACATAAATCTCGATATTCTTTCAGAAGAAAACCCAACTAATCTGGAAGAAAAAATTGACCCATTTCTTGGAAACTCTGTATGTAATGTTTCAGGTTCCAACATGTGTCTAGCTGCGTGCACATCTCAGAAGCCTGACTTTTATTCCAGTTTGACGTGCTCGTATTGTTCTCTAAAGGGTCGTGAACTTTCAAAGTGTTACAAGTACAAACACCAATTGAGGCACGTCAACAAACTTCAACGAAGAGCAAATCAATTAGCAAATAAGCTTAAACTTGCTCAGAAGACCGCTGAGGTATGTAGGATTTTATCTTCGTCTAAGAAGTTAGTTTCCAAGGATAAACCAAGACCATTAGAGAAGAAAGTATGGTCGAGTCGTTTTGATAGACAAAGGTCTGTGGATTCCTCTCAATAGGAAAATGGTGGATAAATTGTTGTTCACCACAACACAACTTGATTGTGTTGTTTTGGAAATCTTGTCTCATGTGCCTGATCAAAAGAGAAAATGATTTTGTACCTCTCAGGCTTTAGGAAAAGTTTTTTTTCTTAGTTTTGTTCTTCCCTGTCTATCAACAAAAGAGGGTTATTATCGACAATTCTACTCTTTATAGAGTTGTGAGTTGGACGTGTACGAACCTGTTTAAAGGTTTCGAAACCCTACATTCCTTTTTCGTTCTTCAAAACCTATTTTCATCTCAAGACTACTTATTGAGTTCAATTTGTGATTTCCTCTCACAAACCCATACGTTATGGATACTCCAAGCATGATGTCTTCTGATGAAAAAAGATGTTAATATGATTGTTAAGCCATCAATCGTGAAGGAAAAAGAGAAATCTCTATTATCTCCTACCTTGAAAAGAAAGAGAAAGAATGTGAGGAAGCCAAGAGCCGTTCCTTAAAACTCTCAGAAGTTTTCTGATGTTCTTGAAGAGTTGAAGGAGATGCAAAAGGAGATTCAACAAATAAAGGCTTTTGTTTATAAGACTCATGAGATTCAGAAGGCCCTGGTTCGACATCATCAGCCAAGAAGGTTTATTGATATAAACTCCTACCTTAATGAACCTTACGTCCCAATGGTTGTTGACGACAAGGAGTTCGGGGACGATAAAGAATTCTTCAAAGGTCTTATTGCCTAGTAAATCTTCTATTTTCTTGTTTTTGTTAGAAGAATAACTAGAGTTTGGAATAGCCTTTTTTTGTGATTACACATAGCTATGTCCAACGTTTTCATCTTCATGTTTTTAGATTTATTGGTTTAAATTCTAAATTTGTTTGGAAGATGATTTTTGCAATATTAATCTTTATGGTTTTATATATTGCAATATGATTATGGGATATGTGTGTGAACTATGATTTTCCTATACCTTGTCAAAAGTAAAGTCTTTCGTATGTCGATATGCATATATTTATAAAAGAATGAATAGACTTTTGACAAACACAAAAGTTAAGCCTATTATGTCAATTATTGATGGAAGATAGGTTAAAATCTTTTGTTTGCAAGGATTATGTCTATTGAATGTCGTTATGCAAATAGTGATGGAAAATAGAATGAATCCTTATATATTCCGCAGTATTGATCTTCCCTGATCCATATTTTATATATTACTGTGAGGCTCCGTAAAATGTCTTATGTTGAGCACTAAAACGACCAAGTTGATTATTTTTATGATTAGCTTAGTTGTTGTTCCGCGAGATACTTTATGTCGATCATATTCAACTAAATTAATCATCTTGTTTGGTTATTTAGTTGTTGCTCCGTAAGTTTTCTTATGATGATCATGACCAATTAAATTGATTACTTTTGTGATTAGTTTGGTTGTGTATTTCGATTAGATTAATTATGGGTTCTCTTGTGATTAATCTAATTGTATTTTTTTTGAGTCTCCGTAAATTCACTTATGTTGAGCATCTTTCGATTAAATTAATCATGGGTTCTCTTGTGGTTAATTTAATTGAGTTTTTTGGATTCAAATTCATACTTGTATGTGATTTGTTATGTCCAAAGAAATCCTTCTTTTCCTTCGAAATTAAGGTCGCTCTTGTTTTTCTTTCGGGAATGACATTTTATGGGGGAGAGTTGTTAATTGAACTTGTGCTTAATTGCCAAATCTTTATGGAGTGCGGCTGTGGAATATTATAGGGGTTATCTTGTATCTTTATAAACTCCTTGATGAATGCATTTAGCTTCGGCTTTATGATTGCATCTAAATAAGATGATATGTGTTTCTTTCTTTTGGTCATGAAATGTCTCTTTCGGAAATTTCATTTGGATCCCGTTCTTGTAACTTTGCCAATTTTATAGACAAAAAGGGGGAGAATTAATATATAGTTCACACTAAAAATACATATGCTTTTCGGATCATTATGTAAGGGGGAGTGGTTTCCATGTGAGATGGAGTATTGACTAAGGGGTAGTGATACATATCAACATAGTATTGTTGTTGAAGTTGTGATACAATTGAACTTTGACGCTGTGTAATGATACTATGACACTGTATAACAATAATTGAGAACTCTTGTTTTCTCGTTGTTATAGCTACGGATTTTCAACAACGATGATGCTGAACTTACAACCTTTGGGATCATTGAAGTACTTGGAAGTGACGAAGATTTTGAGTAATGTTAAAGATTAGACATGTGGAATAGGAGCTATAAAAGTTAATTTATTTATTTTTTGTATTCCATATGTATTGATAGTTTTGTCACTAAAATTGACAAAGGGGGAGATTTTTAGAGCATTGCCCGGTCGAACTCGCATGCGTTGCTATCTCAAGCATGTTTGTCAATGTTAGTGATCCAAACTATAAGTCTTGATTTCTACTCTACTATAGCTAAGGTCTCGGACTAGGATAGAAATTGTAGTTGAGCTCAAGAACTCCATGGCAATCATCATACAAGACGAAGGACTACTCAAGGAACCGGTGGATCTTCATCGACTAAAAGGTATGTGGAGACTTGAACTTATCTATCACTCAAAAGTCTATTTATCTCCTATCTTGAGACAAAAGTCGTTTTGCTATATAGACTTAGATTATACACATTTGCTATTTCGAGCCGAGTTTATCTAGCCTATCTATTTCTCGAAATATGTGTTGGTAAGCTTTCGCTTTAACCAAGTTCATCTTTACCTAATGACGAAATTCATGACAAGTTTTGTTAGAGCATAGCTCGGTCGACCTCGCATGCGTTGCTATATCAAGCATGTTTGTCAATGTTAGTGATCAAACTATGAGACTTGATTTCTAGTCTATTATAGCTAAGTCTCGGACTAGGATAGAAAAGTGTAGTTGAGCTCAAGGACTTCATGGCGATTCATCATACAACGACGAATATCTACTCAAGGAACCGTGGAACTTCATCAACAAAAAGGTATGTGGAGACTTGAACTTATCTATCACTCAAAAGTCTATCTATTCTATCTCATACTTCTTATGAGACAAAAAGTCGTATGCTATATAGACTGGATCATACACATTTGACATTTCGAGCTGAGTATTCACTACTTATCTTTTTCTCGAAATCATGTGTTGGTAAAGCGTTTCGCTTTGATCAAGTTTATCTTCACCTAGTGACGAAAGTCATGAAAAGTTTCAATTACTTTGAGAATTGCTCTGACGTGAAACGGTCTGTGAATAACGGCTATATAATGTCCTTTGAGGATGTCTCAACGATTGGAATGAGAGTTTATATTACATAACCATGTATTCCTTAATCCGAAGTTTTCGAACTTTTTTGATTGAGAGAAACCGGAGGAATTGGCTTTGCCAAGTCTGCGAACCCATTCCACGAACTCAGTCCGCGAACTGACGGAAGTTCTCTTACCGAGAATTTATGCTGAGATTTTTCAAGACTCGTTTGCGTGTTTAGTCCGCGAACCTAGTCCGCGAACTGGCGGAAGTCTCTTTGCAGAGATTTTCTACTGAGTTTGGAAAACTCTGCCGGTTGCCTTAAGTCCGCGAACTTGTTTGTGAGCTTAAGTGGTTATGATCTAAAAATGTGCTCTGAACATGAACCTTAAATTACTAAGGAATGCTTTATGCAAACCGTGGATATAAAGTTCATGAGCCGATTCATCGAATCGAATCATCTTTGTTTCAATTGTGTCTTGTGTAGTTACATAAGATCTCATAGCAATTGAACAACTCTCTAACTAGTTCATTTGAGTCAATTGAACTAGTTATGGTGAAGAAGAACTAGGTTAATATGAAATGCTCATATGGTTAACCTTTTGGGTTACTATGTTGAACCAACATACACGTACACGTTTGGGCATGGTTTTCACAAACCCAGTAAACGTCTACCCAAGTGTGTGTGACAAGCTAAGTTTTCGATCTAACGGTTGAGAAATATTAGCTTGAATCTAAATCAGGTTTTCATCTAACATTGAATATTGATTGCTTTGTAACTAAGGCAAAACCCTGATTTGAAGGCTATATAAAGGAGACATCTAGCATTGTGCAAAACTAATCCCCACACGTCTGTGTGATACTAGTGCGCTCGCTAGAGTCGATTCTCCTTTAACCTTTGGTTTTCTTCTCTAAAACCAGGTTAACGACTTAAAGACTTAATTGGGATTGTGAAGCCAGACCGATACTACTTTTATCGTAGTTGTGTGATCTGATCTTGCATCTTTTATCGTACGAGTATAATCTATTGATTGTCTTGAGATCGTGAGAGTTCTCCGATAAGCAAGATAAAGAAGTCATAAAAATCTTCGTCTCACTGTTTGTGATTCCTCGACAAACCGCTTGTGTAGTCAAGAAGGATTGTTGAGAGGTGATTGATTAATCTAGGCTGTTTTTCGGGAATATAAGACCGGATTATCAATTGGTTCCTGTTCACCTTGATTTTATATCTTAAGACGGAACAAAACCTAGGGTTTTTCTGTGGGAGACAGATTTATCCTTTGATAGACTTTTCTGTGTGAGACAAATTTATTTATTATCAAGTCTGCGATTTTAGGTTGCAACAACTCTTAGTTGTGGGTGAGATCATCTAAGGGAATCAAGTGCGCAGTATCCTGCTGAGATCAGAGGCGTAGTAGTACAACTGTTCCTTGAATTAGTGGGTGACTGATTGGGGTTCAACTATAGTCCAGTCCGAAGTTAGCTTGGAGTAGGCTAGTGTTTGTAGCGGCTTAATACAATGTGTATTCAATCGGGACTAGGTCCCGGGGTTTTTTTGCATTTGCGGTTTCCTCGTTAACAAAACTTCTGGTGTTTGTGTTATTTCTTTTCCGCATTATATTTTTTATATAATTGAAATAATACAGGTTATGCGTTAAAGATCATCAATTGGAAATCCAACCTTTGGTTGTTGATTGATCCTTGGACATTGGTCTTTGGTACCGTCCAAGTTATCTCTCTTTGATAAAGACTCGCAGATTTCCATTTGCTTGAGTAAATATCAAATCGAGAGATTGAGATATAAACTCTTAGATATATCTTTCTATTGATTGAGTCTAACTGTCTAGTTGATTCTCATAAAAAGTATATTAGAGTTTGTCCATACAGATTGCTAAGCGAAATATTGGGTGGTGTTGTTAGAACCCCGCTTTTTCAATTGGTATCAGAGCAGGCAAACACGTTTAAGACCTAACAAGTCTGTGTTTGTTGCGATCTGACTCTATGGACAAGAGTACTATCTCTGACAACGCAACATCAGTACATGGTTTCTCAGATAAGTTTCAAAGATCTGAAACCACTGAGCAAAATTCCTTCACGTCTCCTTCAGCCGAATCTGCATTCAACTGGAAAAAATCTCTTGATGAACAGTTGGATGATCTCTCGGATGATAGTGATTCAGAAGAAGGACAAAGTCTTGATGAGGAAGTTTCTCAATACATCAAGTTGTTTAATCGTGAATTGAAAGAAACAAGGACAACTGCTTGCTTGAGAAAGTACATGGGTCCTCTCTGTCAAGAAAACAGAAAGTTGAGAAAACTCTTCAAAGGTTATGATGGTGTATAGAAACTGTTACAATCTACCGTTAAAGATCATGAAGAAGAGGTTCGCTCAAAAAAATCTGAATGTGATAATCTTCTTTGTAACCTCTGTATGTTAAAAGAGAGACTTGCCGAAACTGAAGCAAGATGTGAATCTCAACAAAAATGTTTCTATGATAAAGAACGCAGTCTTCTTACCAAAGAGAAATCCTTGGAAACCAAACTCACTGCTGCTCTTAATAAGGTAAAATCACTAGAAGAGAATCTAAATAGGTTCGGTTCTAGCTCTACAAAACTGTCTTCTATGCTGGGTGCCTGTAAAGAACATCATGATAAACGTGGTCTGGGATATAAAGGAATAGAAGCTCCTAACAGTGGTAAGATTAAGTTTGTTAAAGCTGTTAATATTTCTCCATGTGAAGAACCTGTGTCAGCTTGCAAAAACAAGGATTCTACTTCTTCTAAATCTGCTCAAAAGAAAACTACTGAACGTAAGTCCTTCAACTGCTATTACTGCGGAAACGAAGTACACTCTGAACGAAGGTGTCGTCTTCGGATAAGGAATGAAAAACTTCACAACATTCTTACTTGGATGTCTAAAGAAGTTGTTAAACCTATATCACAGATTGGAATCAACCCTTCTCGGCCTCAAGGGATATACTGTGATAAGGCTTTTACTAATTATGTTTTCAAACCGAAGGATGCCTACAATGGTGGAAGGAAAAACAAAAAAAGTGTGACAAGTGCTGTAAATCAGTCTGGAAAAAGAAAAAGGAACAGGAGAAAGAAAAAACGAGTTCAGTCCTTCTAATCTTCTCAAAAAGGACCGTGAATTCAAGTCTTCCAACTTAGATTTTCTACACGTCAACAATAGGGTGTCTGATCTGAAGATCTGTATAAGCAACCTAAGACGGAATATCAAGAAAACATGGAATGCTGTTAACACAGGTAGTTCTAAATCTTCTATTGATAATGCTTCTTCAACTATACCAGGTAGCTCGATAAATACCGATGTAAAGGAAAAAGAAGAAGTAAATAATGATGAGCAAGATGCTCATCTTATTACACCCTGACATGTTCATGTTGCATCTCTTTTAATTTTGTTTAGTTAAAAAGGGATGCTCATGATTCTCAGGATTTTCATCTTGAGAAAGATGTCAGGATTGTACTGCATTCGATGTTACTTTATTCCGTTTGCTCCTCAACATCTATTTATTTTTATTTTTGGGATTCTTTGGTCTATCTTAGGCCCGTTTCTCCAGTACACACACCAACCCTCACGAACGACATGTTTCCTAGGGTTTGATGGAATTCCTTATATATATAATGTGTTCCAGAAGTGCAAAAAGATTTTCTAAAAAGTCTTTTTGGTGCACAATGGAGGGAAGCAACAAGGTTGATGATGTTGAGCTTTGTCCTATTGATATCTCATGCTTTCATGCTCTTGATCATGAAAACGAAGACAACTACTAGTTCAGATTTCTTCACAACTGGTAGGAAATCTTATTTGAAACTTTAAGGTCGTTCGAGAACAACTCAGTATTGCAACAAGGAACCTTGACTACCTAAAAGGCGAACTAAGGAAGGCAACTGAGGAACTCATTCTTATTCAAACCCTGGTTGCATACAAGATTTAGTTTTTCGTCTGATCTTGGTTCTAGTTTGTTGCCTAGTATGTCTTCTTTTTGGATTAGTTGGAAGAATAACTAGCGTTTTCAATAGCGAAGATTGTGACTACACATAGCTATTTTTGTTTTCATCTTTTTATGTTATTTTTTAGGGTTATTGATTTTTAAATTCTCAAAATATTTGGAGGATGATATTATTGCAGTATTAATCTGTTTTGAAGTATTGCAATATTTTTATGGGATATGTATTGCTTGCGTCCGTGAACTTGAAGGTCCCATATTGTGTCAAAAGTAAAGTCGTTCATAAATTGATATTCGTATTGATGAAAGGACGAATTGACTTTTGAAAATTACAAAAGTTATGCCTATGCAGTCATTTATTTGATGGAAAATAGGATGAAATCTTTTGTTTGACAAGGATAAAGTCTATTATGTCGTTATGCAAATAGTGATGGAAAATAGAATAGATCCTTGTATGTTATCCACGATATTGATCTTCATTGATCCATTTTGTTATGTTTTACCGTGAAGGCTCCATTGTGTATCTTATGTTGAGCACCTTACAACTATGTCGATTAATATTGACCTTGTTGGTTGTTCCACGAGATGCTATATGTTGAGCATTCTTGAACTAAATTAATCATCTTGATTGGTTATTTAGTTATTTGGTCCGAAAGTATTCTTTTGTCAAGCAAAATCATTTGACAATTAAATTAATTGCTTCAGTGATTAGTTTTGTTGTGTATTTATAGGTTCTCTTGTAATTAATATAGTTGAGTTTTTCATATATTCCACAAGTTCTTGTGTTGAGTATATGAACGGCTACACTAATCATGTTCTATTGGTTGATTAGTCGTATATTCCGTAAGGTTTTCCTTATGTTGAGTATTTGAACTATTAAGGTAGTCATCTCCATGTGGTTATGTTAGTCGTAGCTCCGTGAGTTTTCTTATGTTGAGCACAATCAATTAAATTGATCACTTTTGTGGTTTGATTTAGTTGTATATTCCAATTAAATTAATGATGGGTTTACTTGTGATTAATTTGATTGAGTTTTTGGATATAGAAAATCATTTCCATGGTTTTTGGTGTCCAGTTAAAAAATCCTTCTTTTCTTTCGAAATTAAGGTCGCTCTTGTTGTTTTTTCGGGAATGACATCAAATGGGGGAGAGTTCTTTTGAACTTGTGCTTAATGGTAATATCTTGCGGGGTGTGCGGCTGTGGAATTTTATAGGGGTTATCTTGTATCTTAAAACTCCTTGATGAATGCATTTAGCTTCGGCTTTATGATTGCGTCTAAATTAAGTTGGTATGTATCTTTCTTTTAGTCTATGAAATGTCTCTTGTGGAAATTTCATTATGATCCCATTCTTTTACCTTTGCCAATTTTATTGACAAAAAGGGGGAGAAATAATGTAGTTGACACTACAAATACATATGGTTTTAGGATCATTGTGTAAGGGGCAGTGGTTTCCATGATCGAGATGTAGTATTGACTAAGGGGGAGTGATACATATCACCATAGTATTGTTGTTAAGGTCGTAATGCAATTGGACTTTGATAATACATAATGATACTATGACACTGTATAATAATGATCGAGAATCTCGATTCTCTCATTGTTATAGCTACAGATCTTCAACAACGGTGGTGCTAAACTTGCAACCTTTGGGATCATTGGAGTACTTGGAAGGACGAAGATTTCAAGTAACGTCGAATATTAGACTATGGAATAGGAGCCACTAAAGTTTATCTTTTTTGTATTCTATATGTATTAATAGTTTTGTAACTAAAATTGACAAAAAGGGAGATTGTTAGAGCATAGCTCGGTCGACCTCGCATGTGTTGCTATATCAAGCATGTTTGTCAATGTTAGTGATCAAAACTATGAGTCTTGATTTCTAGTCTATTATAGCTAAGTCTCGGACTAGGATAGAAAAGTATAGTTGAGCTCAAGGACTTCATGGAGATTCATCATACAACGACGAAGATCTACTCAAGGAACCATGGAACTTCATCAACAAAAAGGTATGTGGAGACTTGAAATTATCTATCACTCAAAATTCAATCTATTCTATCTCCTACTTCTTATGAGACAAAAAGTCGTATGCTATATAGATTGGATCATACACATTTGACATTTCGAGCTGAGTATTCACTACTTATCTTTTTCTCGATATCATGTGTTGGTAAAACATTTCGCTTTGATCAAGTTTATCTCCACCTAGTGACGAAATTCATGAAAAGTTTGAATTACTTTGAGAATTGCTCTGACGTGAAACGGTCTGTGAATAACGGCTATATAACGTCCTCGGAGAATGTCTCAATATTTGGAATGAGAGTTTAGATTACATAACCATGTGTTCCTTAATCCTATGTTTTCGAACTTTGTTGATTGAGAGAAACCGGAGGAATTGGCTTTGCCAAGTCCGCGAACCCAGTCCGCGAACTCAGTCCCCGAACTGACGGAAGTTCTCTTACCGAGAATTTCTGCTGGGATTTTCCAAAAACTGGTTTGCGTGTTTAGTCCACGAACTCAGTCCGCGAACCTAGTCCGCGAACTGGCGGAAGTCTCTTTGCCGAGATTTTCTGCTGAGTTTGGAAAACTCTGCCGGTTGCTTTAAGTCCGCGAACTTGTTTGTGAGTTAAGTGGTTATGATCTAAAGATGTGCTCTGAACATGAAACTTAAATTACTAAGGAATTCTTTATGCAAACCGTGGCTATAAAGTTCATGAGACGATTCATCGAATCGAATCATCTTTGTTTCAATTGTGTCTTGTGTAGTTACATAAGATCTCATAGCAATTGAACAACTCTCTAACTAGTTCATTTGAGTCAATTGAAATAGTTATGGTGAAGAAGAACTAGGTTAATATGAAATGCTCATATGGTTAACCTTTTGGGTTACTATGTTGAACCAACATACACGTACACGTTTGGGCATGGTTTTCACAAACCCAGTAAACGTCTACCCAAGTGTGTGTGACAAGCTAAGTTTTCGACCTAACGGTTGAGAAATATTAGCTTGAATCTAAATCAGGTTTTCATCTAACGGTGAATATGGATTGCTTTGTAACTAAGGCAAAACCATGATTTGAAGGCTATATAAAAGAGACATCTAGCTTTGTGCAAAACTAATCCCCACACTTCTGTGTGATAATAGTGCGCTCGCTAGAGTCGATTCTCCTTTAACCTTTGGTTTTCTTCTCTAAAACCAGGTTAACGACTTAAAGACTTCATTGGGATTGTGAAGCCAGACCGATACTACTTTTATCGTAGTTGTGTGATCTGATCTTGCATCTTCTATCGTACGAGTACAATCTATTGATTGGCTTGAGATTGTGAGAGTTCTCCGATAGGCATGATAAATAAGTCACAAACATATTCGTCTCACTGTTTGTGATTCCTCGACAAACCGCTTGTGTAGTCAAGAAGGATTGTTGAGAGGTGATTGATTAATCTAGGCTGTTTTTCGGGAATATAAGACCGCATTATCAATTGGTTCCTGTTCACCTTGATTTTATATCTTAAGACGGAACAAAACCTTGGGTTTTTCTGTAGGAGACATATTTCTCCTTTGATAGACTTTTCTGTGTGAGACAGATTTGTTTATTATCAAGTCTGCGATTTTGGGTTGCAGCAACTCTTAGTTATGGGTGAGATCAGCTAAGGGAATCAAGTGCGTAGTATCCTGCTGGGATCAGAGGCGTAGTAGTACAACTGTACCTTGAATTAGTGGGAGACTGATTGGGGTTCAACTATAGTCCAGTCCGAAGTTAGCTTGGAGTAGGCTAGTGTATGTATCGGCTTAATACAATGTGTATTCAATCTGGACTAGGTCCCGGGGTTTTTCTGCATTTGCGGTTTCCTCGTTAACAAAACTTCTGGTGTTTGTGTTATTTCTTTTCCGCATTATATTTTTTATATAATTGAAATAATACAGGTTGTGCTTTAAAGATCATCAATTGGAAATCCAACCTTTGGTTGTTGATTGATCCTTGGACATTGGTCTTTGGTACCGTCCAAATTATCTCTGTTTGATAAAGACTCGCAGATTTCCATTTGCTTGAGTAAAGATCAAATCGAGAGATTGAGATATAAACTCTTAGATATGTCTTTTTATTGATTGAGTCTAACTGTCTAGTTGATTCTCGTATAAAGTATATTGGAGTTTGTCCATACAGATTGCTAAGCGAAATATTGGGTGGTGTTGTTAGACCCCCGCCTTTTCAAGTTTCAATCACTTTGAAAATTGCTTTGAAGAAAAATAGTTTTTGAATAACAACTATAGAATATCAACGTCCTCTAAGAATGTTTTAATGATTGAAATGAGAGTTTAGATTATATAACCATTGGAGGATATAAGCATTGTTGTGGAAACACATATATGTATAAGTCCTTATTGCTTGAACCGAAGTTTGGGAACTTTGTTGATCAAGAGAATCGGAATGGTGGCGTGAGCCAAGTCCGCGAACTCAGTCCGCGAACTGGCAGAAGTTCTCGTCCCGAGAAATTCTGCTGGAGTTTGTGAACTCCGTCCGTGAACTTAAGTCGCGAACCCAGTCCGCGAACTTGAGTTGGCTATATCTAAAAACGATGTTCGTGAACTTATTCTTATATAAACTAAGGAATGCAAATTGCAAACCGTGGCTATATAGTTCATGAACTGATTCGAGTGAATCAAATCGTTTTTGCTTCAATCGTGTCTTGTATAGTTACATAAGATTTCCTTGCAATTGAACAACTCTCTAACTAGTTCATTTGAGTCACTTGAACTAGTTATGGTGAAGAAGAATATGGTTGATATGAAAGTGATCATATGGCTAACCATTTGTTGACTATTGTTTAACCAACAAATGTACAAGTTTGGGTACGGTTACACAAGCCTAGAAACGTGCATTTCATTTGTATATAACATGCTAGTTTTCGATCTAACAGTTGAAAGATATTAGCTTGAATCTAATCAGGTTTTCATCTAACGGTGAATATTGAATGCTTTGTTACCAAGCTAACATTGATTGCAAAACCTGATTTGAAAGACTATATAAGGGAGAACTCTAGCAACTGGGAAACCTAATCCCCACACCTTCTATGTGATACTAGTTGTGCTAAGCTAGAGTCGATTCTCCTTTAACCTTTGGTTTCTTCTTCTAAACCAGGTTAACGACTTAAAGTCTTCATTGGGAAAGCTAGAGTCGATTCTCCTTTGACCTTTGGTTTCTTCTTCTAAAACAGGTTAACGACTTAAAGACTTCATTGGGAAAGCTAGAGTCGATTCTCCTTTAACCTTTGGTTTCTTCTTCTAAACCAGGTTAACGACTTAAAGACTTCATTGGGATTGTGAAGCCAGACCGATACTACTTTCTTGTAGTTGTGTGATCTGATATTGTTGTTTCTATCGTACGAGTACAATTGTAATAATTGGCTTGAGATTGATATCTCCGATAGGTAAGATATAAAAGAAATCAAAAACACTTCGTCTCTTCGTTTGTGATTCCGCAATATATTTTTTCGCTGTGTCAGTTAATATTACTGTGAGGTGATTGATAATACTAGGATGTTCTTCGGGAATATAAGTCCGGTTTATCAATTGGTTCTTGTTCACTTTGGTTTATCAAAAGACGAAACAAAACTTGTAGGTATATTCGTGGGAGACGGATTTATCTATTACAGTAGACTTTTCTGTGTGATACAGATTTGTTTATCAAAGTCTTCGACTTTGGGACGTAGCAACTCTTAGTTGTGGGTGAGATCAGCTAAGGGAATCAAGTACGTAGCATCTTGTTGGGATCAGAGACATAGGAGCATAACTGTACCTTGGATCAGTGTGAGATTGATTGGGGTTCAACTACAGTCCAGACCAAA
This sequence comes from Papaver somniferum, assembly GCF_003573695.1. Lineage (NCBI taxonomy): Eukaryota > Viridiplantae > Streptophyta > Magnoliopsida > Ranunculales > Papaveraceae > Papaver > Papaver somniferum. The sequence goes on from NC_039366.1 coordinate 79,698,528, forward strand.
GTTAATTTGGAGTAGGCTAGTGTCTGTAGCGGCTTAATACAGTGTGTGTTCAATCTGAACTAGGTCTCTGGGTTTTTCTGCATTTGCGGTTTCCTCGTTAACAAAATTCTGGTGTCTGTGTTATTTCTTTTCCGCATTATATTTTGTTATATAATTGAAATATCACAATTGTGCGTTGTTCAATCAATTAGAATATCCGACCTTTTGGTTGTTGATTTAAATTGATTGACACTTGGATATGGTCTTTGGTACCATCCAAGTTATCTCTCTAGTATTTGATAAAGACTTGCAGATTTCTATTTGCTAGAGTATATATCAAATGGAGAGATTGAGATATAAACTCTTTGATATACTTTATATCTAGATTGAGTCTGACTGTCTAGTTGATTCTCTAGAAAGTATATTGGAGTTTGTCCATACAGATTGCTAAGCGAAATATTGGGTGTGGTTGTTGTACCCCCACTTTTTCAATTGGAGTTGGCAACTGGACATCTTCCATTTTGGCAACTGGCCATATTAATTGTTAGAATTTGCAACTGACCATATAAGTCTATTATTTTTGGAAACTGGACGTCTCTCATTTTGACAACTGGTCGTCTCTCATAATTGGAGAATAAATGTTAAGTGTGCTTGCTTATAATGCAGTTTGGGTAATTCAAATTCGAGTTGCTCAGAAGAATTTGAAGGTTTGGTTACTTGAGTGCCGTATCGGAGAGTCGGATCTTGCCAAGTGGGCTGAAACCCGACTTGTTCGGAGCTAAAATTTTGTAGTCCGTCACAGAACCTGTTCAGAATTATGCTTTGCAGATCATTTGGTTTGGAACCCTAATTTTGATTGATTATTGATCAAGGGATGATTTACTGAAAATCATCCATGAGTAAGAGAGGGACCGGATACATGAGATGGTGGAACGACCATGTAGCACCCGATGCTCGAATGAGCATGCACCAAAGTCCTTTGTAGACTAGTTGGTGAAAGGATGATTAAATGTTGGTTTAATCATTATTAAAATAGTGCTCGTCTGAGCATTAGATACTAAAACATAATTATGGAGATATGAGGGACCGACTAAGGGGTATGCAACCGGCTCTTGGTGGTTGTGAGATCACTGATGGTCGATTGATCAAATTTCAAGTTGTTTGGAAAGAGTTTGAACCCAATATGAACTTTATAAGATTAATTAGGTCAAAATCATAAAAGGTGTGAGACCGGCTTTTGCATGCCAAAGGGCCGACCTTGGCTGACCAAGGTAGCATGCCCGTGTCACTATGTTGCTCGTGGCTCAATCATGAAAATTTTGATATTTTTCAGGTGCACGTTCGAGCAACATTTTGGATTTTCAGAAGATTTTGATCCTGACTGAAACTCTTAATTTTGCTTGAATGAGCACGTAAGAATTTGCCCGCGCGACCAATATTTAAGATTATTAAAATAACAATATTTTAATATTTGTCGTGAGAATCCTGGACGGTCGTGTGACCATTTGACTTTTTGGATTTTCGGAAGTTTGAGCAATATTGGAAAAATATGGAAAATTTAGGTTTTTTTCTCAAACGAAGGAGTTGCATGAGATGAGAGAAGAAATAATAATAATAATAAAATAAGGAATTTGAGAGACGTGGGACCGGCGTGGCCAAGGCATGGCCGACAGTCCATTTGGCCCGGTCCCGTGACACTCTTCTCTATTTTATATTATTATTTTTCATCTTTGTGTGAGGAAATATAGATAAACTAGGAGTTTTGCTCAAACGAGGAAGTTTGCTCAAATAAAGGAGTTTTCATGAGATGTGGAAAATAATAAAATAAGATGGAAAGTAATATCGTGAGGCGTGGAACTGGCCATGGCGGCATGACCGGCTGCCTGAGGGCCCGGTCTCGTGTGCGCCTCTTTTTTATTATTATTTTCCTTTTCTATTTTGCATAGGTTTCCTCGTTCGTCCATATTTTGAATGCTCGTTTATGCATTTGGGTGCTTACTTGTGCATATTTGGGTGCTCGTTTGTGCATTATTGTTAAGTACACTCGCACCATTTTCTCGGGGCTTACTCAGTGCTGGCCTGAATGCCCGAAAAGTGAATTTCTATTACTAATCCATGAAATTCAGCAGGGAAAATCCATGAAACGGAGTAATGATACGAAATAAATTATTTTCTAAGAATTCAATTGATGAATGTTGCGTTAGAATTAATCTATGAATGGCTCTATACTAGCATGCAATATGTCTAGGAGTTATGTTTATTCGAGAATCGAGGTATGAGATGGTAGAGACATCATACTCGTTCTGAATATTAATTATGTATAGTCGGGGAACACTGAGATATCCCAAAGACGTTAACACTTTATACTAGCATGCAATATGTCTAGGTACCGTCCAATCACTATCGATTATATATAGAAGTTTTGATGAAATATGCGAAGTATTAAAATCTCAGTTGACAGGCTTTAAGGATGACATATTCATGCATGCTCTGAGAGGTTGTACACTCAGTCAGAAATTGTGAAATCAGCTTTCAAGAATCCTAAAATATTAGTTTCACATACGTGTCTGAAGCCGCATCAGAAATATACAAGATAATGATTTTACGATTTTAGCGTTTGTTGAAAATCCACCATCAACGATAATATACTAACAAGTTTTTGTACACCGCGAGCTATAATTAGTGATGGAGGGACACACTTTCGTAATAGACCGTTCACACTTTAATGAAACAATATTGTATTACCCACAAAGTAGCTACCACATATCACACAAAGACTAGTGGTCAGGTAGAGGTCTCCAATAGGTAAATTAAACACATTCTAGAGAAGATAGTTAATCCTAATAGGAAAGACTGGTTTTCAAGGCTTACTGATGCCTTATAGGCTTACCATACTGCGTTTAAGACCCCCATTGGAATGCCACCTTGTCGTCTAGTATTTGGAAATGCATGTGACCTGCCTGTTGAGTTAGAGCATAGAGCCTGCTGGACTATTAAGCATGTTAATTTTTCGCTTGACAAGGCAGGATCTCACAGAAAGCTCTAGCTCAATAAGGTGGAAGAGATTCTTAGATATGCATACGATAATGATAAGGAGTATAAGAACAAAATAAAACTTATGTATGATAGGAAATATTTTAAGAAAGTCATGTTTTTCATGTAAAAAAGTTCTTCAGTATAATACTCATTTGCATATATTTTCGGGAAGTTACGCTCTCCGCGGACCGGTCCTTTTGTGGTACGCAATGTTTTTCCTCATGACGTTGTTAAAATTGAGACACCAGATGGCAGTAGTTCTTTAAAGGTTAGCGTCATGGATTGAGGCCCTTTGTAGAGATTTTCTTATAGTGATGTTGAGGAGCTTCCTTTGGAGGACCCTATTTACCATGATTGACCATCAAGGCGGTTGTATGTTGTATATTAGTAGTTTTGTAGGTTTATGTTATTTGTTTTTAGGTTTTTTATTTTCCTCCTTAATGTTTCACCCAGTAACTATCTTTATGATTTCTCTCTTTACTGAATCCTATTGTTACTATAATTTTGGTAATGCTATTTCATTAGAAACATTGAGGATAATATTAGATTTAAGTTTGAGGATGAGGCAAAATCTTTTAGCTAGTTATTAGTTGCAATAATGAAACTCCAGAGCCTAAAAACTTGTGCCAATTCACGATAACACTAACCAGTCTAAGTGGATGGAAACATCTTGGTTGAAGGATTTGAGGGACCCAGCTAAAGAGTCTATTCATAAAAGGACATAACTCAGGTGTTAAAAATAACATGATAGTTGTCAACGTATCTTGGAGTTGTCACCATATCACGTTCTGTTTTATTTTGCAAACTTTGTGTTTCTCTAAGTGATTTAGTGGGGCACTAGTATGGCCTTATTGTCGCTGCTAGGATGAAGTAGAGTGATTGAGATCAATACCAATTATTTTATTATTAATTTATTTATTTATACCAATAAAAAAATTGACAATTGGATAAAAATATGTGTGTGTTCTCCCTGCCTTCATCGCATAAGCAAGCATGGAATGCAGGATCCATGGGAACTGAAAATGTGGGGGTCTAACAACCACACCCAACAATTTGTTTGGCAATCTAAGAGGACTTACTCCAATATACTTTCTAGAGAATCAACTAGACAGTCAGACTCAATCTATATAAAAGTATATCAAAGGGTATATATCTCTAACTCTTAATTCAATCTGTAATCATCAAATAGAAACCTGCGAGCCCGATTGAATATAAGAGGAGTAACTTGAACGGTACCAAAGACCAATGTTCAAGTGTCAATCAATTTAAATCAACAACCAAAGGTTGGATTATCTAATTGATTGATCTTAACGCACAACCTGTGATATTTCAATGATATAACAAAATATAATGCGGAAAAGAAATAACACAGACACCGAAATTTTGTTAATGAGGAAAACCGCAAATGCAGAAAAACCCCTGGACCTAGTCCAGTTTGAACACCACACTGTATTAAGCTGCTGCAGACACTAGCCTACTGCCAATGAACTTCAGACTGGATTGTAGTTGAACCCTAATCAATCTCACACTGATTCAAGGTACAGTTGTGTTCCTTACGTCTTTGATCCCAACATGATACTACGCACTTGATTCCCTTAGCTGATCTCACCCACAACTAAGAGTTGCTACGACCCAAAGTCGAAGACTTGATAAAAAAATCTGTCTCACACACAAAAGTCTATATATTGAATAAATATTTCTTCACAGAAATACCCAAGAGTTTTTATTTCGTCTATTGATAAATCAAGGTGAACAGGAACCAATTGATAACCCAGACTTATATTCCCGAAGAACAACCTAGTATTATCAATCACCTCACAATAATCTAAATCGTATGATGGCGAAACTAGATATTTTTGAAATCACAAATGATGAGAACGAAGGTGTTTGTGATTACTTTTTATCTTGCCTATCGGAGATTAAATCTCGAGCAAATCTTAGAGGAGACAGTACTCAAATGATAGAATCGTGCAAGATCAGAAGACGGGGTCTCGATAGAAACCTAATATCTGGGTTTGATTTAATGAAGTCTGGCTTCACAATCCCAATGAAGTCTTTGAAGTTGTTAACCTACAGGGTCTCGATAGAAACCTAAGGTTAAAGGAGAATCGACTCTAGTTGATGCAACTAGTAACACACAGGAGGTGTGGGGATTAGGTTTCCCAGTTGCTAGAGTTCTCCTTTATATAGTTTTCAAATCAGGGTTGCAATCCAAGTTACCTTGGTAACAAAGCATTCAATATTCACCGTTAGATGAAAAACCTGATTCAACCAAGCTAATATATTTCAACCGTTAGATCGAACTTAGCTTGTTACACAAAAATGAAATGTACTCTCAATTAAGTTAATGTAACTGTACCCAATCGTGTACACCATGTTGGCTCACAAATAGTTAACCGAAGTTAGCCATATGATTACTCTCATATCAACCTTATTCATCTTAACCATAACTAGTTCAAATGACTCAAATAAAACTATGTAAAGAGTCGTTAAATTGTTATATTCTCATAGAAATATACAAGAACACAATTGAAAATCGGTTTGATTCACTCGAATCAATACATGAACATTATAGCCACGGTTTGCAAAGATTGCATTCCTTAATTTATAAATTTTTAAGTTCATGTACACAACTGATTTTAGAAAGTAACCAACTCAAGTATGCAGACGGGTACGCATACTTAAGTAGCTGGACCGAGTTTGGTTACGCCAGTACACGTATGGGTGTGCATACCAATTTACATTCCAAACTCCAGCATAAATTCACGGACGTGAGACTTCCGCCAGTATGCGTACAAGTACGCATACTTTCCCAGACATCCAACAACCGCCACTACGTGTACGGGTACGCATACTTCAGATTCCCGGTTTTGGACTTACACATAAATGTGATAACACACTATGTTTATATCCAAACATGGTTACATGATTCTAAACTCTTTATTTCAATCATTGAAACTTTCTTAGAGGATGACAATAGCCGTTTTCACACACTATTAGCATCAAAGCAATTTTCTAGATATTGAAATAATCATAACGAAACATTCGAAGTCTACACCAAATGATTGTATCACACAAACCATGTAAGATGTTACTCGGAAATTTTCACATGATATAAGATGAACTTGGTCGAAGCGAAAGCTTGCCAACACATATTTCGAGAAATATGTAAGCGAGATAAACTTAGCTCGAAATCTCAAATGTGTATATAGAAAACTATATCTTAATACGACTTATGTCTCAATATAGGAGATAGAGTAGAAATAGACTTTCCAAGTGATAGATGAGTTTCAGTATCCACATACCTTTTGTTGATGAAGTTCTACAAGCTCCCCTTAGTAGTTCTTCGTCTTCAAATGATGAACGCCGTGAAGTCTAAGCTCAACTAAACAATCTATATCCTAGTCCGAGACATCTATAAATAGGCTAGAAATCAAGACTTATTTTGATCACTAACGTTGACAAACATGCTTGAGATAGCAACGCATGCGAGTTCGACCGAGCAGTGCTCTAACAGGAACTACCATGTAATTTGTAGACAAGGAGCATGCGCTTGGATCTATTGAAAGATCTAATCATATTATTGATTCTTAAAAAAATGAAAAAAAAATTAGAAAGAAATAAAATAAAATATTTTTCAATAAATAAATCGACCAATGTAGCCTTGTATTTACGAGTTTAGCTTATACTAGATTTAGGATTCAGACCAATATCTTAATCCATTAGGATTCATCATGGCATTGACGTTTATATAAATATTCTAGGAAACACCGTTCACCTTAGCCAATATTCACAAAACATCCATCTCAATTTCCATCTTCTTAATATATTCACATGTGATTGTGGTTTGTTGCTTCTGAATATTGATGTCCATTGTGCGGCTATCTGAGTAGAACCCTGTTTACTTATATATGAATTTCAATATGCTTGAGTGCAAACTCGTGTACAACAATAGGATTCAAATCAGGATAATTCCTCATGTAGCCAATAAAGTATGCCAACGAAGGAGATTGTTTAGTATCGTTCCTAGATTCTTCACAGGTAGCTAGGGGTATAGTTCTTTAAGGTTCGATTGGGCTGGACTTGTTAGAGATAAACATGGTTAGTATAGTTGTTTGATTTGATTAGAATTGACTGGATCATCGGGTTGAAGTGAAATAGAGTATGGAGAAAGTCTCAGATACTTTTGGGTTTATTTCTGGTGGTTACGTGTAACATAAAGATAATATATTCTTTTAGGATTCATAGTTATCGATTCTAGAAGGTTTTAACAAACAAAAGATGCGTAAACAGGATTCAAAGAAGATTTTTCCTTAAATTGGCAGAGAAGAAAAAAATTGGAATAAACGAAAGAGATTTTCGGGATTTCTAGAGTTGCTGTGGTGTATATATGGCGTGGTCGAGTCGCAAATGAGTTTAAAAATAAAGTTTAGAGAGGGTTTAGAGAACTTACAGAGAAAAATAAAATCTAGTTGCAGACATTCATCACCAGCAGGAAGAACACGAAGAACTGACCAACTGGGACAATCGTTTTTCTGTAACTGTTTGCTTGCAACACATATTTTGAATCTGCTACACTTAAGTTGTAACTGTGAGTCTGTAATGCCTATACAACATTGCAATTTTTCTATTTCATTTTATTTTCATCTCCTTGTACACTTTTGAGCTATGAACCATTATTTTAAGAAAGTGATTAATATGAGGAGTTAAACCCCATTGTTGAGGCTATGGAGGAAGCCATTGTTCCAATAAAAGTGTCATATTTCTATTTTAATTATTTTTTTGCAATCTCTTTTATGATTATTTTCATAAAATTAAGAAATAATTGATTTTTATGGAATAATTGTGATTTATTTTGATCGACCATGCTTAGTTTAACACTTTTAATGTTCCATGCTTGAGATTTACAAACTTTACTTCGAAAATATACTACAGGCAATATATTGAAATCACTTTGAACATAAGAATTGCATGAATATTATTTAAATTGAATCACTTAATTGGTTAATAGTGGAATCCTTAATGTCATTTGTTTTTATAATCTTGAGATCAACTTTATTTTGACTTTTTTAGTTTTAGTATTATAATTTAAGTATAAAAATCGATCTTCATAAGTCTGAGTTGAACGAACTGTTTATCACTTTCTACAACACATCACCAGTCCTAGTGTATAAGGGGTTGGTCCTATAATAGAATCTTTAATTCCTTTCACCTACGAAACAAGTTTCACAAGTCTTCCTTGAACTCCTGTGATTAAAAATATGTATTTTTCTGGGCATGGAACCAACTCAAAGTTCAATGGACAATGTAGTAACAAATTACAGGGATAATATTATGTTGCATATACAAAGTTCAAAAGATAAACATTAAACTTCGTATTCCAATATACCAAAGTCGTAACACAACTTGTATATTCTTCCTTAACATTTTGACCAACTATAAAGATCAACTCATCACTACTAAAGATGCATATATACAACTTTGCATGTTATGTTTCTATATAAACGACTTGAGAGCAACATAAATAGAAATGGAAACAAGTCAAGTGTGTATTACTAACCACTAATAGAAGGATGATTTGTTTGTTGATATCGATACGTCTTCAGGTTCTTCAGAGTAACACGAGCATGTCTCAATATTCCTAGACTAACCTAACAAAGCTGACTTTTGTAATCTAATCAAGCATCCTCAAGTTTTGGAACCAAAATATGTCAATGAAACTTGGCATAATAGCGATTGGTACTTGGTAGGTTAACCGAGCAATGCTGTAAAAATATTTATAGTTGTATTAAAAGATTTACATACATTTTTATTGTTCCAAACACAAATATATGTACGTATCTAGAAACTTGTAAGGCTACAAGGAAAGTATTAGCTATAGTAAGGCCTATTCTTATGCACATGAAAAACACCAAAATTTGCCACTTTTGCACCCACTATAGGTATGCCAAAGTGGCAAACATATCTGTCTAATTGCCAAATATACCATTTAGGCATAGGAGATGGAAATTGTATCGAGCGATAGAGATTTTATTGCTTGGTTGAGCCATGTTCTCTTCATCGCCAATGATATAATCTTTATCGCCAAGTAATTCTTTATATATTTTGTATCTTCTTCTCTCATACTTTTTCATTATCTTGATATATAAAAGGTTTCATTAAAGATATTATAATATTTGATATCTCACATGGACCCCACAAAATACCCACAAATATATTTTTTATTAATTAGGATCCCACTCAACATAATTAAATATAGATTTTTAATCAAATTTGCCACTTCTATCATAATGGAGAAACTCATTTTTCATGCCACATGGCGTGGCAAATAATATTTTTTTTGCCATATGCCATAGGAATAAGCCTAAAAGATACTTTATCAATTTAGTTTCTTTCCTACAAATCAAAATGTTATCCAATACTAGTAAAAAACTTATATGATTGATAAATTCACATAACTATATATAAATTTCTTTAACCTGCATAATGTTGATTATTGATATATGGAGGTAAATTCCTTAACGCATAACTGGAAAAAAACCATTAATATTAAAATGTTATTTATAACTGGTCCAAATTGGGATCATAAATTTTCATTAATATGTAGAGATTATTAATATATGAATTATCAGTATACATAGGTTTTAGTGTATAAAAAAATATTATCATAATTTTTTATTAGTATGTAGAGATTATTAATATAATCAGTATATATATGTTTTATTGTATAAAAAAAAATGTTTTGTTTTTTTTTTCTAGGAGAAAATGTTTGGTTTTACTGTATAAAGAAAATGTTTGACTGGCTGGACTGGTTTAGATGCACTGGTGTTAAATTGGATTAGAACTTAGACTGGCATCCACGAATCAGATATCAAACTCCCCTATCAGTTTCATTTCCATCCTTAACTCACCAATCATAAGAAGCCGACTGACGACTTTCCCTTAGCTTGTAATTTCTATTTGTCGCGTGTATAGAAGGAATTTCATTTCTGTGTTATTTTAAACAATTAATTGAAGTCTTTTTATTTTAGCTTCCTCTGTTTGGTACCAGGAATGATGGCAGAATACTAGAATCCCATCCTCGCATATGGTTCTCATTTGATCAGTGAGCAAGAAGATCTCCAGTTCAATACAATTTGAGCCTGGTTCCTTCAAAGAAAGCTATCGTCCACACTGCTTGTATGATTAGTAAAAATTAGTCGGCACCTGACAATTGTCGCTCCTAAAGAGAAACACAACCAGAAAAGAAAAAAAAAGTCTATTATATGGGTTGATCGGTGGGGAAAATTCAGAGAGGAACAGCTCTGCGAATCGATGCACCAACTCAGTCCAAAATAGTTTTCTAAACCTCCCCTTCTCTTTTTACTTAATTATCATTCCATGATCTATTATTCTTAAAGCTATGTTTCTACATTTTTAGATTTTCGAAAATCGTTTTATTGTACATGTTAATCTTACCATTTTACTTTCATAAAGCATTTTATCATAAAATATGATTTCTTTTAGAAACATAAAATATTTTTCTAACTAAATCGTTATCTCCTCTGATGTGTTTATAAATTGTTCTCTCCTCAATGGCATTTGCCGATTTTACACCTCTGTTTATAGCGTTTGCTGTGTTATCTAAGATGTTTTTTGAAGCCAGTGTGTACCCATTGTTTCATCGTCTTGAGAAGTATTATCTCAACCAGAACCGATCCACCAACGAGTAGTACCGATTCAATACAATTAATCAGAAAATTCAACACCAAAATGAGCTAGGAAAAAAAATTCGAATTTCAAAAAAGTCGTTACAAATTAGGAAACAGAGCCCTTCTTTTTCTCACCATAATAGTAGCCATACATTTTGCAATTGCCAAAGAATTATCCCTTCATAACTGCAATATATCTTACCACCAAAAATCCCGCAAGGAAATCTCCTGTTATGGTAACCAAAACCCTAACTTCCTTGAGTATTGTTACTATATAGAAAATCCTCAAACAAACCTAGAAGAGGTCAATATTAATCTTAGAAGAAATAGTAGCATTGCAACGGGGGATGAAACTCAAGTCATGGATCTTGCAGAAAAATTTAGGCAAGCTGCGCTTGATTTGGATTGTGATTTGAAAATATTGAACCAACTTTCGGAAGAAGTTTCGAATGATGAAGGAGAGGACTGGGAGCACTGTCTCATAGGTATGATAATTATGGAAGAAGTATCAATGGGTTTCAAAAGTATGGAGCATCATATCAAGTTTACATGGACGTTTATACCAGAAGGTGAGGTCAAAGTTGTGGAAATTGATAAAAACATAATGGTCTTCAAATTCATAAAAGAAGAAACAAAAAACAAGATTTTCTAGAAAAACCATGGAGCATCAACAAAAATCTAGTTATCCTACATCCTTACAATTCCTTGGTTATGTACCAGGAATTAGACTAGAATCATCAATGTTTCTGGCTTTAACTCAAAAAGATTCTAGGAGAACATATGAATGTTACCTCAGTGAAAAAATAGGAATGCTAATGGGTGAAGTGATAAGTATTGAGCCAGAAGATGCAATCCCAATAGATAAGGAAGGTGTAAAAGTGTGTGTTGTAATTTATATCAACAATCCATTAAGAAGAGGAGTTATGGCAAAGACTAATGCAGGATTCACAACATGGATCAAGTTTTTCTATGAAAAACAACCACATGATATATGTCCTAACTGTTTCATCATCAAGCATACTAAAGGGGCATGTGAAGTAGCAAAAAAATTCCTCAAAAAGGCTCATGCAAAGCCTTATTTTTTTGGGAAAAAAATGTTACTAGTAAGAAAAAGATAGAAGAAGTCAAAGCAGTGGATACTATCCCAACTTTCTAGAAGAAGAAGGAGATAAAAGATACTCCATTTGTTCCCCAAAAGATGGTTACTTTATTGGTCCTATGATTGGTAACCAAGTTCAACCCGTATATGGTAATGAATCTACTAGATTGGGAAAGAGACTTAGGATAATTGTGACTGGAAATAGTTTAGTAAACTACACTCCTAATACACGGCAAAATAGTACTCCAAACTCTCATGATGATAAGCAACTGGATACACAAGCTGCAGATAGACTCACAAATGAGGAGAAGCAATCAAATAACACCACAGGGGAGTTAAAGGTAATAAACAAAACCTATAAAACCTTTTCTTTTAAGTTTTATAAAGTTTATTTTGTTAAAAGTAATTCTCAAGTTTCTACTATTTTTATTTGCTTTACTCACTTTATTATTTTTAAAAAAATGATAATCATATCATGGAATGTGTGTGGGTTTGGTAATAAGGATACCAAAAACCATCTTCATATGCTCATAAAATCCCAAAACCAAGATATTATCTTTTTGTCAGAAACCAAAAACTAAGAAAAAAGAATGAAATATTTTCTTGCTAGGTTTAAATATCCAAATGTCATCTTTTTAAACCCTATTGGCCTATCTGGAGGTTTAGTTCTCCTTTAGAAAGATAATATTGATCTTCAAGTCATTGATAGATAGTTAAACATGATTAACTGTTTAGTTAAGTTAACAGTCAAAATGTGAGCTCCCTAGTTACTTGTCTTTATGGGGCTCTTAATAATGTTGATAGGCTTAGACAATGGGATCACTTGAGAGACATTAGAGTGACTTACAGTAAACCTTGGATTGTAATAGGTGATTTAAATTTTATTATTCATAGAGATGAAAAAGAAGGTGGCAACCTCCCTAGGAAAACTGAAATAGATGCAAACAATCTCGTAATGAGTAATAATAATCTACACAGTATGCAGTTCATAGGGAATCCTTTTACCTGGACCAATAGGAGAAATGGAGATGAATTAATTCTAGAAAGACTAGATAGAACTATAGCCTCTATGGATTGGAGTGACCTATATCCTGATGCCGGTCTTTATCACTTACCTGTTGTTGGGAGTGATCATTGTCCTATTATGTTACTCACTAGCAAAATATGGAATAATACCAAAAAGCCTTTTAGAGTTAACAAGGCCTAGTTTAGAGATTCTAGTTGCCTTGAACTAACTAAATCCAAATGGAAATGTAACAATAATGGTTCTACTGCTTTCCAACTTGTGCATTTCCTTAGCAATACTAAGTATGACCTTAGATATTGGAATTATAACCATTTTGGCAATATAAACACTCAGATAATGAATATAAAATCTCAACTAGCTGACATAACAACAACTGGTAGGAACATTAATACTAGTAGAGTCAATGAGTTAACTCAGAAACTAAAATATTGCTATGATATAGATTCTATTTTTTAGAGACAAAAAAAAAAACAAAGAAGAAGCTTTACTTCAGGATAATAGGAATACTGCATATTTTCACCAAAAAGCTAATCACAAGAGACAAAGAACTCAAATGGAATATCTTCGAAATAACTTGGGTATCTGGCTTGATAATAGAGATGATATTGAAGATGAACTGCTAAATCACTTTAGTAGCATGAATAAGACTACTTTTCCTCCTAATCCTGATGTGTTTCTTGATACTGTTTCTGGTAGTATAATTGAGACTGATAATGTTATGTTAACTGTCATTCCTACTGCAGATGAAATTAAGATGATTGTTTTTGAAACCATGGACAATACCAGGACCAGATGGTTTTCCTCCAGGAATTTATCAACTAATGTGGGAAACAGTTGGTCCTGATGTTGTCAAGATGGTAAAAGCTTTCTTTCATAATCATCACTTGTTAAAACAGCTCAACCACAACTTCGATACCAAAAAATAAATACCCCAAAAGTGCAGTTGACTTTAGACCAATTAATCTATGCAGTGTTTCATATAAAATCGTATCTAAACTTCTTGCATCTAGACTCAAAAATGTCTTGCATAAAATCATTTTACCTGCAAAAACATCTTTTTTGTCTGGCAAACTGATTCATGATAATATCATAATTGCTCATGAACTCATATATAACATGAAAATGACTAAAGCTAAAAATGGTCGTGCTGCAATAAAATTAGATATGTCAAAGGCATTTGACAGGGTTTAGTGGAGTTTTCTCATTGCTAATTTCAAAAAACTAGGTTTCTTTAATGAATGGTGTAACATGATTCAATAATGTATCACTACAGTTTCCACATCCATTCTTCTCAATGGATCTACAGGTAATGTATATATACCTCAAAGGGGTCTTAGAAAGGAAGACCCCTTATCCCCCTGCTTGTTTATCGTGTGTATGGAATCTTGTTAGAGCACTACTCGGTCGAACTCGCAAGCGTTGCTATCTCAAGCTTGTTTGTCAAGTTTAGTTGTCAAAACTATAAGTCTTGATTTATAGTCTACTTATAGTTGTGTCTCAGATTAGGATAGAATGTGTAGTTGAGCTTTAGACTTCACGACGTTCATCGATTGAAGACGAAGAACAACTATTGGGATCTTTTGGAACTTCATCAACAAAAGGTATGTGGAGACTTGAACTAATCTATCACTCAGAAGTCTATTTCTATTCTATCTCCTATTGAGACAAAAGTCGTATAGTTATATAGACTTTACATTATACACATTTGATATTTCGAGCTGAGTATAACTCGCTTACATATTTCTCGAAATTTGTGTTGGTAAGATTTTGCTTTAACCAAGTTCATCTTTTATTCTTGACGAAAGTCAAAAGATGATCATGTAAAAATCGCCTGGTAACATCTTACATGATTTGTGTGAGACTGTCATTTGATGTAGACTCGGAATGTTTCATATTGATCATTCGATCACTTCAAAATTTCTTTAGAGTTAATATTTTGTGTGAGACAACTATTCTCGTCTTCCAAGAATGTTTCAATGATTGAAATGATAGTTTAGAAAAATTAACCTTTAATTGGATATATCACGGTATGTGTACTTGTATGCTAACTGTTGCATGTGTATTCCAAGTCCGGGAATTTAGTATGCATACCCCGCATGCGTACTTATTCAACAGTTGAAGTCCGGGAACTATAGTGTGCATACCCGTATGCGTATTGATTCAACTGAGTTCAGTCATGAACGACAGTATGCGTACCCGTTTGCATACTGACGAACAAGACCAAGTCCGGGAACTTAGGTATGCGTAACCGTTTGCAAACCTGAGTGGGTTAAGTTCTAAAACTGATTATGTATGTTTACATACTCATGAACAAATATATTTATATAATAAGGAATGCAATCTTTGCAAACCGTGGCTATAGTGTTCATGAATTGATTCGAGTGAATCAAACTAATTTTGCGTCAATTGCGTCTTGTATACTTCAATGAGAATATAAACATTTGAACAACTCTATAACTAGTTTCTTTGAGTCATCAGAACTAGTTGTGATAAAGATGAACAAGGTTGATATGAAAGTGTTCATATGGATAACTTCGGTTAACTGTTGTTGAGTGTACACGTTTAGGTACGGTTACCCATATCTAAATGAAGGCACATTTCATTTGTGTATAGCATGCTAAGTCAATCTAACGGTTGAAAGATATTAGCTTGACTCTAATCAGGTTTTCATCTAACGGTGAATATTAAATGTTTTGTTACCAAGGTAGCATTGATTGTAAACCGTGATTTGAAGAATATATAAGGGAGAACGCTAGCAACTGGGAAACCTAATCCCCACACTTCATGTGTGATACTAGTTGCAACTAGAATTGATTCTCCATTAACCTAGGTTTTTCCTAAAACCATTATAGGTTAATGACTTAAAGACTTCATTGGGATTCTGAAGCCAGACCCAACTATTTTCTCTGCAGTTGCGTGTTCTGATCTTACTCTGTTCTATCGTATTGAGTACTATCTTCTCTAAGATTTGCTCGAGATTTAATCTCCGATAGGTAAGATAAAAAGTAGTCACAAAACTCTTCGTCTCATTCTTTGTGATTCCACAATATCTTGTTTCACTACCATACAATTAAGATTATTGTGAGGTGATTGATATTACTAGGATGTTCTTCGGGAATATAAGTTCGGTGTATCAATTCGTTCCTGTTCACCTTGATTTATCAAAAGACGGAACAAAAACTCGTAGGTATTTCTGTGGGGAGACAGATTATCTATTCAAATAGACTTTTATGTGTGAGACAAGTTTGTTTATCAAGTCTTCGACTTTGGGTCGTAAAAAATCTTGGTTGTGGGTGAGATCAGCTAAGGGAATCAAGTGCGTAGAGTCCCGCTGAGATTTAGAGGCGTAAGCAACGCGACTGTACCTTAATCAGTGGGAGATTGGTTAGGGCTCAACTACATTCCAGTCGGAAGTTAACTTGTAGTATGCTAGAGTCTGTAACGGCTTAATACAATGTGGTGTTCAAATTTGGACTAAGTCTCGTGGTTTTTCTGCATTTGCGGTTTCCTCCTTAACAAAATTTCTGTTGTCTGTGTTATTTCTTTTCCGCATTATATTTTTATAAAATTGAAATATCACAGGTTGCGTGTAGTTCAATCAACTAGTGAATCCAATCTTTGGTTGTTGATTGAAATTGATTGACACTTTGATATTGGTTTTGCTACCATCCAAGTTATTTCTCATAATAATCCGGCTCACAGATTTCTATATGTTCTATTGCAGATTGATTTGAGAAATTGAGATATAACTCTTGGATATATTTTCCTTGATTGAGTCTGACTCTGACTGTATAGTTGATCCTCTTGGAATTATATTGGAGTTAGTCCATACAGATTGCCTAAACGAAATATTGGGTGTGGTTGTTAGACCCCGCTTTTTCAATTGGTATCAGAGAAGACAAACACGATAAACGTAATAAGTTTGTGTTATTTTGATCCTAAAGATTGTTTCTATGGGAAATCACTTTGGGAAACTTGTTCCGGGCATCTGTAATGCATACTAGGATTCTTTAAAGATTGTTTAGAGTTTATTCTTCTAAAGACTGTTGGTCTCTCAAGATAATTTCTCATCATCTAAGACGTTAGAAATCCAAGATGATAGAAAACATTCTAAAGGAAAAATTAATGATTCCTTCAAAAAAGTTCGTTGCAGAAAATGGGTAAATAAAAGCTCAAGGATATAAAACCTCACTAGACTTATTATTAATCTTTTTGAGGAATACTATCATGATGGATCAATTGAAAAACATCTATTTATGGCTTTTAAAAACGTTTTTAATCTCTGGAACGACTGGTCTTGATTAAGGGAAAGGCTTGTACTGGAAAAATTCTGATTCTGTCATCCGTGACATACCTTCGAATTTTAACAACAACTCAGTCAAAATCGATTAAAAGATTTTTGCTGGTGGTGTTGCAAGTTCCAGTTATTGGAAAAAACCTTCCTTTAATGATAAGAAGAAGGAGTCAAAAATTTCAAATAAACCCTAAGTATCATCATTACTATGATTATACTTCTGGTACATTTTACAAATATCGACCGAAGAAGGTGCAGGAGGTTTCCTTTGCTCATCTTGCCTCTTGGTAACAAGATTGGATCCACCCCATTTGTATATAACTTGAAGTGGCGCAAGTAATGGCCTGATTTGTTTTGTATTAAGGGTTAGTTTTTTTTGAAATTGTTTTTTTCTTTTTTTGAGAAAAAACTCTCTCAATAGATTCCTCCCGCCCACCTGAGGTTAATTGATGTTGTGCAGTTATGCACTTTGTTCATCATCACACTGGTTTCTCTCCATGTGCAAACCTCTTGGTTCTGGTTTAAAATTGGAATCTTATTTCCGTTTATGGTTTACCGAATCAGTATGGGTCCAGGCCCACTACCAGGTTATTTTAAGGGTTCCCGTATGCGTACCCTTCTTCTTCATCATCTCTTTGTTCAAGTTCGTGAGCAAGGGAGTTGCTAGGGTTCACGAATTTACTCTATTAAATTACTTGTGGAGGTCAATAAGGAACAAAGGCTTATCATCATTCTCACGGATCATATCAAGTAAAATTTTCTCTTTTCTTTTTACTCTCAATTTTAGGGTTCATGAGGAAAATCAATAATGATGATAAGTTTTCTATGAAGATATCAAAAATCCATGTTTCTTCCTCTCTTAGGAGTATGAATATACCTAAGGACCAAGACTTCATTAGAATTAAGTTTGTCAATGATTCTAGTGGTAAAACCTTTGAAAGGATTTCTTCTAATGGTTTCATTCTAGAAAAGAAATTGGATTTGGTTAGTGGTCATATGAGGATTTGATGTGTTTTGAAAAATATGATCTTGGAAACATCTTTAATTGTCTTGATGAAGGTTTTGACACTCTCACAAGAATCTTCTATGCCAACATCCATGATGTTGATGTTGATATTGATGACGTGGAATTCAAGACCATGATAAATAAAGAAAGGATTCTTGTTGATAGAGAGTTTATTTCGAAGATTACCGAAATTCCATTAAGAAATTTTCATCTTCTGAGACCAAGGAAAGAAAGACCATCATATGAAACCATTTTTAATGGTCTTTGCAAGAGTGTTGATTGGATTGAAGAGAAATTTCCTACTAATTATCTTAGTCTTGCTTTGATGTCATTTGGAAAACTTGGTATTCCTAATCTTTGTCCCCTCACAATTTAGAATTCTATTTCCTAGAACTGGGTATCCATGTCTTGATATTTGTGGATTCATCATCCTTCAAGTGGTCTCGATGACGTCATCCAACAAGAAGTTAGGCTTTCCTTGCTTAATTGGGAAAATTTGTCATGAACATTCCATTGCTCCCATTGGAAACTCTCTTGGAACTCCCAAACTTGTTTGTCCTTGTACTTTCAAACGTATGAAGGAGAATGCTTGCAAAAGACAAAGATGTGATTCCTTTGACGGTTCTTGTGATCATACCACCTTGAGTCTTCTTCATCAAATTCGCAAGGGTGTGTGTAAGATTAATTCCAAGGTAAAATGTGCATAAAAACAAATTCTTGTGATTGCTACAAAGTTTCTCAAAATCAAGGAAAAAATGGAAAAAGTTCAAGCATCTTGGATGGACTCCGATGACGAAGATGATAATTAGTTTCTTTTCTCTTATCATTTTGTCTAGGAAACTTCTTATGAGAATTTATTCTAGTGTTTTAAAAAGGATAACTAGGGTTTGGAATAACATATATTGTGATTACACATAGCTATTGTCAACGATTTTCATATTGCGATGTTTTTAGATTTATTTATTTAAATTCTAAGGTTTATTTGGAAGATGATTTTGCAGTATTAATCTTTATTGGTTTTATATATTGCAAATAATGTTATGGGATATGTGTGTTTACGTCCGTGAACTATGATTGTCCCATATATGTCAAAAGTTAAGTCTATTGTGTCATTATGCAAATATTGATGGAAAATAGAATGAACTTCTGAATTGCAAAGATTAAGTCTATGATATCATTATGCAAATATACTGATGAAAAATAGAATGAATCTTTGAATATTACGCATTATTGATCGTTCCATGATCCACTTCTATGTGAAAGTACTGTGTGACCCTGTAAGTTTTCTTATGTTGAGCATTTCCGATTAAATTTATTATTGAGGTTCCTTTGTGGTTAATTTAATTGAGTTTTCTGGATACAAATTCACATTTCATGTGATTTGTTAATGTCCAAAGAAATCCTTCTTTTCTTGTAAAAGTAAGGTCGCTCTTGTTCTTCTTTCGTGAATGACATTTTATGGGGGAGAGTTCTTAATTGAACTTGTGCTTAATTGCCAAATCTTTGTGGGAGTGTGGATGTAAAATATTGTAGGATTTTTCTTGTGTCTTTATAAACTCCTAGATGAATACACAAAGTTTCGACTATGTGAAATCATCGAAACAAAGTTGATATGTTCTCTTTTAATCATGAAGTATCTCTATGAGAATTTTATTATGATCCCACTAGTTTTCGTACCTTTGCCAATTTATATTGACAAAAGGGGGGATAATTATTGTGTAGTTCACACTACAAATACAAATGGTTTACAGATCATTATGTAAGGGGGAATGGTTTTCGTTGTGAGATGAAGTATTGACTAAGGGGGAGTGATACATATCACCATAGTATTATTGTTAAAGTTGTGAAACAATTGAACTTTGATGTTGTGTAATAATATATGACACTGCATAACAATACGAAAACATTTTGTTTTTATATATTGTTATGGCTACGGATCTTCAACAACTATGATGCTGAGTTGAAAACGTCCAGAATCACTGGAGTACTTGGAAGTGACGAAGATTTCGAGTAATTTTGAAGAACCAAGGAAATCAAGCATTTGGATGAGAAGCTCCAAAGTTTATTTATTTTGTAATCCATATGTATTGATAGTTTTTCATTAAAATTGACAAAGCGGGAGATTGTTAGAGCACTGCTCGGTCGAACTCGCAAGCGTTGCTATCTCAAGCTTGTTTGTCCAGTTTAGTT
The DNA here is from genome assembly GCF_003573695.1 of Papaver somniferum. NCBI lineage: Eukaryota > Viridiplantae > Streptophyta > Magnoliopsida > Ranunculales > Papaveraceae > Papaver > Papaver somniferum. The sequence continues at coordinate 79,718,850 of NC_039366.1, forward strand.
GTCAAAACTATAAGTCTTGATTTCTAGTCTACTTATAGTTGTGTCTCGTATTAGGATAGAATGTGTAGTTGAGTTTTAGACTTCAAAGAGTTCATCGATTTAAGACGACGAAATACTAAGGGGAGCTTGTGTAACTTCATCAACAAAAGGTAGGTGGAGACTTGAACTCATCTATCACTCAGAAGTCTATTTCTATTTTATCTCCTATTGAGACAAAATTCGTATAGCTATATAGACTTTACATTATACACATTTGATATTTCGAGCTGAGTTTAACTCGCTTACATATTTTTCAAAATGTGTGTTGGTTAGCTTTTGCGTTAACCAAGTTCATCTTTTATTCTAGACGAAAGTCAAAAGATGATCATGTGAAAATCGCTTGGTAACATCTTACATGATTTGTGTGAGGAAGTCATTTGATGTAGACTCGGAATATTTCGTATTGATCATTCGATCACTTCAAAATTTCTTTGAAGCTAATAGTTTGTGTGAAACTCCTATTCTCGTCTTCCATGAATGTTTCAATGGTGAAATGGGAGTTTAGAACAAATAACCTTTAATAGGATATAACACAGTATGTGTACTTTTCGGCTAACTGTTGCATGTGTATTCCAAGTCTGGGAATTTAGTATGCATACCCGTATGCGTACTGATTCAACAATTGAAGTCCGGGAACTATAGTATGCATACCCCTATGCGTACTGATTCAACTGAGTTCGGTCATGAACGACAATATGTGTACCTGTTTGCATACTGGTGAACAAGACCAAGTCCGGGAACTTAGGTATGCGTACCCGTTTGCATACCTGAGTGGGTTAAGTTCTAAAATCGATTATGTATGTTTACATACTCATGAACAAATATATTTATATAATAAGGAATGCAATCTTTGAAAACCGTGGCTATAGTGTTCATGAATCGATTCGAGTGAATCAAACTGATTTTTCTTCAATTGTGTCTTGTATACTTCTATGAGAATATAAAAAATTGAACAACTCTATAACCAGTTTCATTTGAGTCATTTGAATTAGTTGTGATAAAGATGAACAAGGTTGATATGAAAGTGTTCATACGGCTAACTTCGGTTAACTATTGTTGAGCCAACCAAGTGTACACGTTTAGGTACGGTTACCCATATCTAAATGAAGGCACATTTCATTTGTGTGTAACATGCTAAGCCAATCTAACGGTTGAAAGATATTAGCTTGACTCTAATCAGGTTTTCATCTAACGGTGAATATTAAATGTTTTGTTACCAAGGTAGCATTGATTGTAAACCGTGATTTGAAGAATATACGAGGGAGAACGTTAGCAACTGGTAAACCTAATCCCCATACTTCATGTGTGATACTAGTTGCAACTAGAGTTGATTCTCCTTTAACCTAGGTTTTTCCTAAAACCATTATAGGTTAACGACTTAAAGACTTCATTGGGATTCTGAAGCCAGACCCAACTATTTTCTCTGCAGTTACGTGTTCTGATCTTACTTTGCTCTATCGTATTGAGTACTATCTTCTCTAAGATTTGCTCGAGATTTAATCTCCGATAGGTAAGATAAAAAGTAGTCACAAAGCTCTTCGTCTCATTCTTTGTGATTCCACAATATCTTGTTTCTCTACCATATAATTAAGATTATTGTGAGGTGATTGATATTACTAGGCTGTTCTTCGGGAATATAAGTTCGGTGTATCAATTCGTTCCTGTTCACCTTGATTTATCAAAAGACGTAACAAAAACTCATAGGTATTTCTGTGGGGAGACATATCTATTCAAATAGACTCTTCTGTGTGAGACAAGTTTGTTTATCAAGTCTTCGACTTTGGGTCGTAGCAACTCTTGGTTGTGGGTGAGATCAACTAAGGGAATCAAGTGTGTAGAGTCCTGCTGGGATTCAGAAGCCTAAGGAACGCAAATGTACCTTAATCAGTGGGAGATTTGTTAGGGCTCAACTAGATTCCAGTCTGAAGTTAACTTGTAGTAGGATAGAGTCTGTAGCGTCTTAATACAGTGTGGTGTTCAAATCTGGACTAGGTCCTGGGGGTTTTCTGCATTTGCGGTTTTCTCGTTAACAAAATTTCTGGTGTCTGTGTTATTTCTTTTCCGCATTATATTTTTATATAATTGAAATATCACAGGTTGTGCATAGTTTAATCAATTGGTAAATCCAACCATTGGTTGTTTATTAAAATTGATTGACGCTTGAATATTGGTCTTTGGTACCATCCAAGTTATTTCTCATATTAATCCGGCTCACAGATTTCTATCTGTTCAATTGCAGATTGATTTGAGAAATTGAGATATAACTCTTGGATATATTTTCCTTGATTGAGTCTGACTGTCTAGTTGATTCTCTTGGAATTATATTGGACTTAGTCCATAAAGATTGCCTATACGAAATATTGGGAGTGGTTGTTAGACCCCCGCTTTTGCAAATCTCTATCTAGAAGTCTTCTTCATGCTGAGAAAAATAACTTAATCCATGGTTTTAAAGATACTAAGAGTTCCCCTGCTATTTCCCATTTATTCTTTGATGATGATTGCCTTATTTTCATTAAAGTCAGAACTAAAGATGCTAGAAACTTAGCTACCATCATTGAATAGTTTAGCAAATTCTCTGGCCAAGTTGTTAATTTTGATAAGTCAACTCTTGCTTTCAGTGATAAGGTTCCAACTAATGTTAAAAATAAAACATCTAACATCTTGAGAGTAAGAAGAATATCCTTGCAAGAGAAATACTTTGGAGGTTGTTACAGAAAGGAAATATGATACTTTTGCCCACCTATTAGAACTATAGAGGTATATTGGATATTTGGAAAACCATCTTTATGTCTCCACTAGGAAGAACTGTCATAAACCAGTCTATGTTAGGAAGCCTTGCTAGTCACCAATTAGTTGTCTTCCCAATGCCTAAAGAACTCACAGACGAAATAGATAGCATCTAAAAATATGGGGGTCTAACAACCACACCCAACAATTCGTTTGGCAATCTGAGAGGACTTATTCCAATATACTTTCTAGAGAATCAACTAGACAGTTAGACTCAATCTAGAGTAAAGTATATCAAAGAACTTAATATCTCTAACTCTTAATTCAATCCGCAATCAGTAAATAGAAATCTGCGAGCCCGATTGAATATAAGAGGAGTTACTTGAACGGTACCAAAGACCAATGTTCAAGTGTCAATCAATGTAAATCAACAACTAAAGGTTGGATATTCTAATTGATTGATCCTAACGCACAACCTGTGATATTTGAATTATATAACAAAATATAATGCGAAAACGAAATAACACAGACACCAGAATTTTGTTAACGAGGAAACTGCAAATGCAGAAAAACCCAAGGACCTAGTCCAGATTGAACACCACACTGTATTAAGCCGCTACAGACTCTAGCCTACTACCAACTAACTTCGGACTGGGCTGTAGTTAAACCCTAATCAATCTCACACTAATTCAAGGTACAGTTGCGTTCCTTACGTCTTTGATCCCAGTAGGATACTACGCACTTGATTCCCTTAGTTGATTTCACCCACAACCAAGAGTTTTTACGACCCAAAATCGAAGACTTGATAAACAAATTTGTCTCACACAGAAAAGTCTATAGATTGAATAAATCTGTCTCCCACAGAAATACCTAAGAGTTTTTGTTCCGTATTTTAATAAATCAAGGTGAAGAAGAACCAATTGATAAACCAGACTTATATTCCTGAAGAACAACCTAGTATTATCAATCACCTCACAATAATCTTAATCGACTAGCGAAACAAGATATTGTGGAATGACAAACGATGTGACGAAGATGTTTGTGATTACTTTTATCTTGCCTATCAGAGAAATTAATCTCGAGCCAATTATTTCAATTGTACTCAATACGATAGAATCGGGCAAGATCAGAACACGCAACTACAAAGAAAATAGTTGGGTATGGATTCACAATCCCAATAAAGTCTTTGAAGTCGTTAACCTACAGGGTCTCGATAGAAACCTAAGGTTAAAGGAGAATCGACTCTATTTTATGCAACTAGTAACACACAGGAGGTGTGGGATTAGGTTTCCCAGTTGCTAGAGTTCTCCTTTATATAGTTTTCAAATCAGGGTTTGCAATCCAAGTTACCTTGGTAACAAAGCATTCAATATTCACCGTTAGATGAAAAACCTGATTCAACCAAGCTAAAATATTTCAACCGTTAGATCGAACTCATCTTTTTACACACAAATGAAATGTACCCTCATTTAGGTTTACGTAACCGTACCTAAACGTGTACACCATTGTAGGATCAGAATCTCACAGCAATAATGCCTCAGCGAAATTATCAACAACACAACACAACAGTGTCACAAAACAATTTCAGAAATGACATAATAAACACATTCAACTAAAATCATGAGAAAAATGTGATGGTCCTACGAAAATAAGAGAGTTTGCGAGATTAACATTTGTAAGGTTGCGAGAATATCGCAAGCCATATCCGAAAATAAAGTACAGATTAGTTGTCATCCACTATGTAATTCCCTATAAATAGTCGTTCAGTGGTAAAGGAAATGGAGAGATCTTTTTTAAGTGAAAAGAAAGTAAATAGAAGAGAGAAAATCTAGAGCAGTGGTTATTCTTGATTCCTTTATTTTTTCTTGTAAGATTGTTCAAAGATTGATCAATAAAATTAAGATTGTTAATCCAAAAATGAGTTGAATGTTAATGAAATCTTATGAGGGGTGTAGTGTAGAATTTCCTGCAACTACATAATGGCGCTAGAAACAGGGAAAGTTGAATATTGTTGTGGAGATTGTTCAAATCAAGAAAGTGATTAAACAAATCAGTGAACCAGTTAAAAGAAAAATGATTAGAGTCAATGAAGATGACAAAAGATTGGAGTGTAATATGATAAGAAAAACAATGGTTAATGAATTCCATGAAAACATCAAAGGAAGGATACATAAACAAAATTTTGAAGGAAGGAAGGTTATGGCGGTAGAAAATACATCACCCTTGAAAGATTGGGAAAAGAAAAAAATCATATTCATGGCGGCAGAAATACCAAAAGAAAATTTGAACCACACATCTCCATTGGTTATTACAGTGCCTATTACGCGAAAAGAGAAGGGGACAACAACAAAATCCACGGAAGAATGGATATTGAACAGGACTTTAGTCGATACAGGAAGTTCAGTGGATATAATATTTTATCATGCGTTCAGGGGAATGGGATTTAAAGATGAAGAAATGTCCAGTTCAACATATTTTGTTCATGGCTTTGGAAAATCCACAACAAAACCTAAAGGAGAAATAGTGGTACGAATTCCACTAGGAGAGATCGAAACACACGTGACACTATGCGTGGTGGATATGGAATCGCCATATAATATGTTGCTAGGAAGACCATGGATACATGCGATAAAAGTTGTAGTATCAACGTTGCATCAATGTATTAAATTCCCCACACCAAATGGAATAGGTGAAATCAGAGGAGATGTTGACAATGCGAAATTATGTCATCAAATTGAAGTAAAGCATTATGAAGGACGAGCAAAAAAGAAACAATTTCGCAGAAAGTTGGCAAAGGAGGCAAAGAAAGAAGAAGAATTTAGAGTGTACACGATAAGGGCAAAAGAAGGCAGGGGAATACCCAGCGAAATTTCGGAAGAAGGAGAAGGACCTGTGAAAACAATAAAAGAACCAACACCAATGGGAGAACCCAAGTCCAGTTACACTGCCGCAGAACCAACAAAAGAAGTAAACGTTGGGACTATAGAAGAACCTCTAATATTGAGAATTGGAACCAAGATGGATGTAGAAGAAGAAGAAAGAACTGTTAACCTTTTGCGAGAATATAAAGACATTTTCGCAGGGAGCATGGATGAGATACCGGGAATAGATCCATCAATTGCATGTCACAAGTTGGAGATTAACAAGAATGTGAGACCATTTAAACAAAGAATAAGAAAAATCGCAACAGCTTACCATTCCCAAATAGAAGAAGAACTACAGAAAATGCTTGATGCAGGAATATAAGAGAAGCTAAATACCCAGATGGATAGCGAATATGGTCATTGTTCCAAAGAAAAACAAAGGAATAAGGATTTGCATAGATTTCACTGATTTAAACAAAGCTTGCCCTAAAGATAGCTTTCCGTTACCAGATATTCCTCAAATGGTGGAATCAGCAGCGGGAAATGATAGGGTATATCTTTAGATGGGTACAAAGGATATAACCAATCCCTCTCGCTGAAGAAGATCAAGAGCATACTGTTTTTCGCCCCTAGAGGTTTATATTGTTACACGAAAATGCCATTTGGTTTGCGAAATGGGGAGACATACCAAAGAATGGTAGAGAAGGTGTTCGCGAAATGGATACACAAAACATTAGAAGTATACGTGGACGATGTTAGTAAAGAGTAAAGAAGCCAAAGACCATGTACAGGACCTGAGGGAGATTTTTGAACAAATGCGGCAGTATAACATTAAACTGAATCCTGAGAAGTGTACATTGGAGTTGCATCGGGAAAATTTTTAGGCTACATTGTATCAAAGGAAGGAATACAGGTTGATCCAGAAAAAGTGCAAGCAGTTCGTGACATGCCAACACCAGCAACAATAAAAGATGTACAGAAGTTGAATGGACTTTTAGCTTCGCTGGGGAGATTCATTTCGCGATCATCAGACAAATGCAATATTTTTTCGATATACTCAAGAAGGGTGCGAAATTCAAATGGACTGATGAATGCGAAAAAGCTTTTCAAGGGATCAAAGAACATCTTATGAATACATATTTTACAAAAAGCAGAATCAGGAGAAGAATTATTAATCTATCTTGCGACGACGTCGCATGCATTAAGTGCGTGTTATTGCGAATAGACGCAGGAGTGGAGAAACCCATCTATTACATTAGCAAAACTTTTAATACTGCCGAGAAGAATTACTCAAAGATTGAGAAGCTAATCTTAGCATTAGTTTATGCATCATTTAAGCTCCGCATATATTTTCAAGCGCACAAATAAAGGTATTAACAAAAGTACCAATTGAATCAGTGATGAAGAATTCAAAAAGATCAGGAAGAGTGGAGAGATGGAATGCACAAGTAGGCCACTTTGATATTAAATATGAAATTTTGTCTTCACCAAAATCACAAGTTGTTGCAGATTTCTTGGCAGAATTTCCTTTAGAAGAAGATGAAGCTAGAAGAAGATGATAGAAGATGATATAGAAGAAGAACACGGAGATCCAAAAGACTTATTAACAGAACCAAATAGATGGGAGATATTGGTAGATGGATCATCAAATGGAGAAGGCAATGGAGTTGGAATTGTTTTAATTTCGCCAGAAGGAGCGAAGATGGCTTTTTCATTCAGATTGGAATTCGCATCCACTAATAACGAAACGGAATATGAAGCTGTGATACATGCCTTAAAGTTCGCAATAGAAATGAAACTAGAAAATGCCAGGATCACTAGTGATTCACAGCTAGTTATTCGCCAAATAAAGGGAGAGTACACTACAAATGAACCATCCTTGAAGAAATACAAGAAGCTCGTTGAAGAATTGTCAGCGAAAATCCCAAAAATAAAATGGAGGCACATTTCAAGGAAGGATAACAGACTCGCAGACGCTTTTGCTTTCATCTCAAGCATGATGACAGATCCAACTGCGAGATGCATAAAAATACAACACTGTCACCATCAATCAATAAAGAAGAAGAAGAAGAAGATGATGATAATAGAGTGAAGAAGAAGAACAAACGAACAATATCGCAGATTGGAGAACAGAACTTCATGCATATTTGGCGAAAGGAGAAACACCAAGAAATAGATTGGAAGCACACAAGTTAAAAAGCCGCGCAACAAATTATGAATTAAGAGATGGGCTGCTATACCGAAAATCCTTTAATGGACCATCACTCAGATGTTTGACACGAGAGAGAAGGAGAAAAGTGCTAAAAATGTTACATAGTGGGGATGCTGGCAATCATAGCGGGGGAAGATCTTTGGCACATAGAGCAAAAATGCAAGGCTATTACTGGCCATACATGCACGAAGATGCAAAACAAATATCAAGACGTTGCGAAGATTGTCAGCGGCATGGAAAGAAAATACATGCACCTGGAGCACCATTGTCATCTTCAACCAGTGTGTGGCCTTTTGGAAAGTGGGGCTTAGATATTGTGGGGCCATTTTTACCAGGTTCTGGACAAAGAAGATACTTAATAGTCGCAACAGATTATTTCACAAAATGGACAGAAGTGAAGGCAGTACAGCATATTCGCGACAAAGATATCTTTACATTCATATTCGAAAATATCATTTGCAGATTCGGAATTCCTGCGCAGTTGGTATCTGATAATGGGAAACAGTTTGAAGGACAGAACATAGAAATGTTACTTAATGCATTTAAGATAAAATGTGGAAAGTCTACTCCTTTGTATCCACAAGCTAATGGGCAGGGAGAGGCAACAAACAAAACAATTGCAAATATATTAAAGAAGAAATTAGAAGGACATCATAGAGCATGGTGCGAACAAGTACATAATGCAGTATGGGCTTATAATACAACTAGAAGAGAAGCTACTGGAATGTCACCTTTTTGTTTAACATACGGAGTTGAAGCGGTGTTACCAACCGAAGTTGTTATTCCGACAACAAAGAGAGAAGCTTGGGAGAAAAATCTTAGTGCGGGTTTGATCTTAAACAAACTTGATGAATTAGAAGAAAAAAGAGAAAGAGTTTTACAACATATGGAGAATTATCAGCGAAGATTAGCCCGAGAATATAATAAACGTGTCAAAGTACGCGAATTCCAACCAGGAGATTTAGTTCTGTGAGAGACCCCAATATATCAGCGAGAAAATGGTGGAAAATTAGCGAAGAATGGGATGGACCTTACATCATTAAGGAGATAGTTGGAACATGAGCTTATAAATTAATGGATCCAGAAGGTAGAGATGTTGGTCATAGACTTGACAGACCATGGAACAGATTATACTTAAAAAGATATTATCCGTAAGAAGATTTGGGAAGTTATGGATTCTGAAAGAATAGTTGCGAGATTATTCATATCAAAACAAGATCATGATGTGCGAAAATTTCGCAGAGATAATCATAGAACAATGACATAAAAGAAAGGGTCAAACCTTTATGGCGTACACCCTAGTTCGCGAATAAAATTTCGCAAGAGGCAAATGTAAGACCTAAAGTACGTCATATAAGGGGGTACCTGTTGCATGGCTCAGGGAAAGGCTACACCGCCACCGGAACCTGAGTCATGGAGATTTGGGGTCAATAAAGCCCATCCGGGAGAGGCACCTTGGATTCTCAGCTTAAGCATATGACTTAGGTTGGGCGACTAAGGTAATAAGGACTCTCCCAAGGAGTGCAGAATCTGATCAAGGCGCCGAGGTACACGGTTGAGTCAAGAGTGCTAGGGGCGTCTGGAGCGTACGTTGCCATTCTTGACAAGTCTTGGCTTATACTGCACTCGGCCTGAAGAAAACCCCACTTAGGGTGCAGTCTCGTAACCATAAACCCTATAGGTAAAAGGGATAAGAGGCTGCAAAAACAACTGGTTGTTGTTAAGACTGGATGGTAGGAGTTAACCTTGTATGGTAGAAGTACGCCTCCTTGAAGGGGAAACCAGGGGGGAGATAAGGGCGGCACCCTCCATTAGGAAGCTGATAAGTGTCTTAAGACGCAAATGTCGTGGGGCTTTTTACTCGCAAGGGTATTAAGGCTTATCATATTTGTGCAACAATCCTGAAGAGGCAATAATACTAGAGAAAAAGATAAGACGAGATCAATGGGTTTTCGCATGAAAGTGCAAAGACGTCCTACGATTTCGTCGCAAGACGACAATGTAATGGGGTTTATTTTCGCAAGAATATTTAGGCCTATTATATTGTGGCAACATTCCTGAAGAGGCAATAATACAAAAGAAAAAGTTAAGGCTGTAGTTGCAGGAAATCATACACTACACCCCTCATATGATTTCATTGTTGATCAGCTCATTTTTAGGTTTACACTCTTAATTTTATTGATTAATTTTTGAATGTTCTTATAAGAAAGATAAAGAAGTCAAGAATGATCTCTACTCTGAACTTTCTCTCTCCTATTTACTTGTTTCTTACTCAAAAAGATCCCCCTCCTTTACAACTCGAATGACTATTTATAAGAAAATACATAGTGGATGACAACTAATTTGTCCTTTATTTTCGTATATGGTTTGCGACATTCTCGCAACCTTACAAATGTTAACTTCGCAAGCTCTCTAATTTTCGCAAGACTATCACATCTTTCTCATGATCCTTGCTGACGTTGTTTCTGAAATTGTTCTGCGACGCTATTGTGCAATACCATTGATAATTTCGCTGAGACATAATTGTTGCGAGATTCTAATCCTACATCTTGCCTCTTCTCATATCTTCTCTGCAAAGTAGAGAATGATGTGAGAAATGCCGCAACTGCTTATCTTTTCATATTCCACATTTATCACACGTACTCTCTCTTCCATTTATTTCTTGACACGTCTTCTGTAACCGCTACCTTTCAACCGCTCACGTCTCTTCGTCTTAATGATGTTTATTTCTTCGAGAAGTAAATTTTCTTTATATACTCTTCTCCCTCCCTATTTCCATTTTTCTTTTTACTTTCTCTTCTATTTTTATTCTCTCATCTCTGCAACTCTGTCATTCTTCTGCAAATTCTGCTGCTGTAATTTTTTCTTCCTTCAATTCTTTTACTTTCTATACATTCCCATACTCTATATTCAATCATGGCTCTAAGTGGTCATAGATATGAGAAGAATCTACAAGATGTCCAAAAAGATCTTGCTAATAAAGGTCTTACACTCTCCCCCATTCCTGGTGTGAATGCCAAATCAATTCTTTCTGTCAAGCTTTTCTCCAATCAAAATTGTGATGATCAATCAATCATAATTCCGCTAGGTCAACTTCTCGCAGGTCTCCCTATTCCTCTTTATAACCCAGACATTCCTTTATTTTATGAAATTCTCGCTCATCCGGGATTTTCGCGAGCCATTTTCCAACTAAGTGGGGACTGCATCCGTCTGATGCTAGAGTTCGCTAATCGTGGTGCTTGTAGAGGATCTATTTAGTCCAAAGAACTTAGGGATCCAAAATTCACAGACCTAGAGATAGTTGCTGAGAAATATACAGTGGCGAATTTCTTTGAAAACTACGAACTTATCTCCATGAAGAAAGAGAATACTCGCTGGGGTATTCGATTAAGAAGAAAAGATAACATTGATGAAGCCAAAATTCTTATGCAAGATATTGACTGGCATTCTGGTAAAAACACAATTCCTCGCCAATCCAAAGATGACAAATGGTGTGTGTTTCCTTTAATGCTAAAGGGTCCTTACATTGCTGGATCAAACGTTCTTCCTGCGAATCTCGCTGCATATCAACCTTGGGTTTTCTCCTGGCCCGAGAAGGAGAAAGAGGTATACTTCTCCCCTTTAACTCATTTTATACTTCTATATTGATTTTTACTATTCTGTTCGCTAACTCTTGCGATATTCCGCAGATCCAAAAACTAAAAGATAGTTATAACAAGACTGGAAAATCTAGTACTCTGTTAACTCTTCGCTCATACACAGATGAGGTAAGAAATTTTCTTTTACGATTTTAAATAGTACTATTACTTCCATGCTTCCATTTCTTATTTCTATCTGTGTGTGAAGGTTATTGCTGAAGTAGAAGGATCTGTTGATGCTGCGAAGATTGGTGATAAAGGTAAAGGTACTCTTCGCAGGGAAAAATCAACTGGTCCTCCTCCAAAGAAAACAAAAGTTCGTTCTCCTTCTCCTTCAAATGTTCTTCCTAACGAAAGTTCTGAAAATGATAAGGGTGATGAAGATAACGATGATCTTGCTGCAACTGAAGATTCTCCACCTGAATCTTCTATGGCTAAGCTTTATGGCCTCTTTTCTGATTCTCTACAAGGGATGGGAGATAACCAATTCGCAAATACCTGCAAAGCTCTCGCTACCCTTTGTGACGTCCCTTTACTGGATGGTGATAACTCTGTTCGCGGAGTTTCTAGATCAGTGACTCCCGACTTCTTGCATTCTCTCAATAGTCTGGTATACTTTTATCTTTTTACTTTTTCATTATTATAACTCAAAAGCTCTTTCTATATTAATATTTTTTATTTATTTTCGCAGGCTGGAAAAGCTTCTTTTGCTGTTGCCTCAGATCTAGAGAGAAGACGCGAAAATCTTGAAAAGAAGAATCTTCAATTTCGCAGAAAGAATGAGGACTTGGAAGCTGAAGTTAAAAGTCTTCGCGAGAAAAATAGACAATTAGAAATTGATTCTTCCTCATATAAGAATAAAATTTCTAGTCTTCAACAAGCCAATAATCAGCTTTACGGTATGTTGCTTTTCTCTTTTCTCTTTATTCATTCATCCTGTTGTTTTATCTTATTTAAATGATCCTTTTTGCAGACATTTATGGTCTTTCTGATGAAGCTACCCTTCTTCTCTCATTTCCTAATGCCTTGGATAATGATACCCTTCTTGAACGTCTTAACAATTCTTTAAATAGCTTCTCAAATGATAGAATTTCATCTCTTTCTCTAAATGAACTTAGATCGAAATTTTGCCTCTTAGAGATTGATCATAGATCCAGTTTAGGCTTAGCCAACATATTTAAGCGTCTCCTTATTGATTCCAAAGAGAAAACCAATGAATTAAGAACCAAAATTAGCGGTCTCATAGATGATAAGGATCGTATCTCTGGTCAAGGTGCCAAGGAGAAATTCCAAGAGGCTCTCCTTGAAGTTCAACTTGAGCGAGATGAAGCTAACCACAAGAATATTGAACTCTGCGAAAGGGAAAATCAAATTCGTTCTCATCTTCTCATAAGTAGTGAGGATGAATTTGTCTGGGCTGCGAAAATTTTAGATGATGCTAGAAAAGATTTAGGCGTAAATGTTAGTCTCCAAGTTGAACATACAGCCTTGATTAGAGACATGATTTATGACAGAGAAGGTTGCTAATTACTCTTCTTTACTAATCTTTTGCTTCTTATGAATTTTCATCAAGTTAATAATTATTTGCCTTTTGTTCGCAGATTCTGAAAATAAATATCGTGAAAAGATTGAAGAACTTGAAGTTGAAAAGAATGAACTCCCAAAGAATCTTTCTTCTCGCAACGACAAGTATTCTAGATTGAAGAATCAAATTATAATGACTGTTGAGAATTTTAAGAATGACGCTATGCATTTTCGCAATCAAACCAACCAGATGGTTTGTGATGATCATAATATCCCTCATTCTGATTATCCTTGTCTTTTAGAAGAAATCCCACAAAATACTCCCAGTTTGATTATCTCTGATAGTGAAGCTGACGATGAAGAGTCTGATAGTGATGGAAGTTCTGATGGTGATAAAGATTCTGACGCAGATGAAGAAGGAAACAAGTCTGGTGAAGATAATGAGGATTAACCAAGAAATATTCTTTACTTCTTTCTTTGATTCTTTGTAATACTTGTACACTTATTTCTTCTTTCTGTATATTTGCGTTTCTTCCATTTTAACCTGCATGAATGAAAACAATTCTTCTTTGCAATACAATTAATCAATGTAATTATTAATTCTTGAATTTTTGAGTAAATCTCTCATATGGAGATAAATAACATTTTCTAATTACATACATTCCCATACTTGCCTCTGTTATGTAAATCTAAATGAGAGATTTCATATAACTTTTCTTATTGTATAATTTCGCAGCCTTTTGCGAAGTGATTTTTCTATCTTTTCAAAATCTCATTCATGTGTGGTCTTATTTTGCATTCCTAATTAAAGGTATTATTATGCCACCTATTGTCATTGCGACAAAATCGCAGGACGTCCTTGCATTTTCATGCAAAAACCCATTGATCTTGCCTTAACTTTTTCTTTTATATTATGGCCTCTTCAGGAATGTTGCGACAATATGACAGGCCTAAATATTCTTGCGAAAATAAATCCCCATGACATTGCCGTCTTGCGACGAAATCGCAAAGACTATTCTCTCCACCACAGTTGCTTCCTTAGAAGGGATCTCTTCTCTATCTTCCAAAAGACTATTCTCTCCACCACTTTCATAATCATAATCACTGTCAGCAGGAAGAGGGATTTTCATCATCATCTACTTCCAAAGGTTCGATTGATGTAGGAGGAAGAGATTTGGACAATAAAATATCATTCACAAGAACTTCAGCACGGAGATGAACTTGACGAAGAAGTGCTCTTTGATGATTCCTATCTTGAATATCCTTAAAGTAAGCAAGATAATCAAGTCTTCTTTTTGCTCGGTCGCGAGAACTAGTAAGGACAGAGACGAGTAGTGCATTTTCTTTACGATATTTGGCATTTTTAGCCTCCAAAACAGAAATGGAGGAATGAAAAATTTTCTCAGACTCTGCGAAAAGTAGAATACAAAATTTCAGTAAGATGAAGAACTCAAAAAGATATGACAAAGAAAAGATAGTTAAGGCAGTCAAACTATTATGACTACCTTCCTTTTGCGAAATAAGGTGTTGAATCAAGGTCAGACAACTATTCTCCCAACGGTCCATCGCATCATCAAAGTTATCTCCAACTAAACCTTTAAGTCGAGACTAAATATTTTTCTCTTTAGAAATAAGAAAGGCATTTTTCTTCTCAAGGGAAGAATAAGATTCTTCTAATTTGGAATATTGTTCTTTAAGTTAATTCGCCTTTACACTTAAAGCTATTCTACCTTGAATGAGTGTATCTCTTTCAGCGATATATGACTCTGTTACTTTTTTAAGTTCATTTCTCAAAGAGCGAAGAGATTGCTCTTGGTCAGCACATACTTTCTGAAGGATGCTAAGTTGTTGCGAAGATATCGCCATCTTATTTAAAAAAATTCGCTTCTCTTGAGATAGAGTTTTATTCTCATCTGATAAAGATTCCATCCCAAGCTTTAGTTAAAGAATAAGAGAGGCGAGATATTTCATTATTTAATAAATCTTGCCTCCGAACTAATTGAGTATTTTCATTGGTAAGATTATTTATATGATCAACAGAGTATGAATAGAGGTTATCTAATTGGTTATATTGATCCATCAAAATCTCTTTATCAACACGGGCTTCTTCAATAACAGATTCAAATTGATATCTCTCCATTATTCGTTTCTGGTTTAAGGCTTAACATGCGAAAGAGGGATTTCAAGGATAATTAAATATGGAAAGGATAAAATCATTAGAAATGCAAATTGAAGACACATATAAGGAAATCATACCTTTCAGTTCATCATTATTCTTGTGAAGATTGTCGTGATCCAGCGAAACATTATGAAGCTTTTGATTTTCGAGACGAAGAGCATTACACTCTTTTTCCAAAGCTGTTTGCGAAGCAGCTCTGTCAGAACCGAAATACTTACTCAGAATTTCGCAAATACCAGACTTGACAGGATCAATGGGAGACTTCTTTCCATCATCCAGGACCTCAGACAAAACTTTGAAAGCAATATCTATTCCTTTCACGGTTTCTTTCGAAAAAGGAAGAGGCTCAGGTAGAGAACTGGCAATGATAGAAGGTGGAGAAACATTATCAATAGAAGGAGAAGAAGTTTCATTCGCAGAAGGATTAATAAGAGGGGTTTCAATCATTGAAAGGTCAGTTGAAGAAATGAAATCTGAGGCAGCCTTCTCGCGAATTGGAGATAATGGTTTAACTTGCGAAGATGTCGCAGGATATTTAGAAGAGATAAGTAAGTGGAATGGAACAAAGGTTGAGGTGGCAAGATTTTTTGAGAGGTTTGTTGGCATCCTTATCATCCTGCGAATTACAATCTAGATAAGAAACATAGGCAACAATCTTATGCTGCGATTTGGGGGTATTAGGGTTCTGAACCGTAAATTTGGTGTTAGAGGCGTTTTTGCCGAAATAACAACAGTATGGGAATCACATAAGCAACATCATCAAATAAATAAGTAAACAAGATCAATTTCAGCAAAACCCATAAGAAAGAAAAAAGAAAACTAACCTCGATGAATCCATGGAAAACACTAGCAGGAAGATTAATTCGGAAGATAGTTACGAACAGTGAAGATCTACAGAGGGAACAATATGGAGATGAAGAAGAAATTAAAAAGATTAAAAGAAGAAGAAATAAGAAAAAGTTGCAATGGCAGAATTTATGGAAGAACAATAGAGTTGCAGAGATAAGAGAATAAAAAGAGAAGAGAAAGTAAAAAGAAAATGGAAAGAAGAGTAAGAAGAATATATAGAGAAGATTTTTTTTTTACTCGAGGAGATAAACACCATTAATACGAAAAGACGTGAGCGGTTAAAAAACAGCGGTTACAGAAGACGTGTCAAGAAATAGATGGAAGAAAGGATACGTGTGACAAATGCAGAATATGAAGGGATGAACAACTGCGGCATTTCTCACATCGTTCTCTACTTCGCAGAAAAGATATGAGAAGAGGCAAGATGTAGGATCAGAATCTCGCAGCAATAATGCCTCAGCGAAATTATCAACAACACAACACAACAGTGTCGCAGAACAATTTCAGAAATGACATAATAAACGACGTCAGCTAAAATCATGAGAAAAATGTGATGGTCCTGCGAAAATAAGAGAGTTTGCGAGATTAACATTTGTAAGGTTGCGACAATATCGCAAGCCATATCCGAAAATAAAGTACAGATTAGTTGTCATCCACTATGTAATTCCCTATAAATAGTCGTTCAGTGGTAAAGGAAATGGAGAGATCTTTTTTAAGTGAAAAGCAAGTAAATAGGAGAGAGAAAATCTAGATCAGTGTTTATTCTTGATTCCTTTATCTTTTCTTGTAAGATTGTTCAAAGATTGATCAATAAAATTAAGATTGTTAATCCAAAAATGAGTTGAATGTTAATGAAATCTTATGAGGGGTGTATTGTAGGATTTCCTGCAACTACAACCATGTTGGTTCACAAATAGTTAACCAAGGTTAGCCATATGATTGCTCTCATATCAACCTTATTCATCTTAACCATAACTAGCTCAAATGACTCAAATGAAACTAGTTAAAGAGTTTTTCAATTGCTATATTCTCATAGATTTATACAAGAACATAATTGAATCAAAATTGTTTGATTCACTTGAATCAATCATGAAAATTATATCCACAGTTTTCAAAGATTGCATTCCTTATTATATAAATGTTTATGTTCATGTTTAAAACCGATTTTAGAACTTTAACCTTCAAGTATGCAAACGGGTACGCATACTTGAAATACCCGGACTAAGATTGAGTTACGCCAGTACGTAAACTTCAAATTTCAGCAGAAATTCTCGGACATGAGCCTGTACGCCAGTACGCAGACGGGTACGCATACTTAGATTCCCGGATTTCTCAAACCAACAGGTACGTAAACGGGTGCGCATACTATGGTTCCCGGACATGGATTACATATGTGCAAGAGTGCACAACATGACATATCCAATAATGGTTAAGTGTTCTACAATCTTATTTCAATCATTGAAACTTTCTTAGAGGATGTTATATAGTTGTTATTCACAAACTATTTTTCATCAAAGAGATTTTCAAGTTATTGAAATAATAATTACGAAACATTCCAAGACAACACCAATGATTGTATCACACAAACCATGTAAGATGTTACTCAGAAATTTTCACATGATATAAGATGAACTTGGTCGAAGAGAAAGCTTTCCAACACATATTTCGAGAAATATGTAAGCGAGTTAAATTCAACTCGAAATCTCAATTATGTATATAGAAAACTATATCGTAATAAGACTTATGTCTCAATATTGGAGATCGGGTAGAAATAGACTTTCCAAGTGATAGTTGAGTTCAAGTCTCCACATACCTTTTGTCGATGAAGTTCCACAAGCTCCCCTTAGTAGTTCTTCGTCTTCAAATGATGAACGCCGTGAAAACTAAGCTCAACTACACAATCTACGTCATAGTCCGAGACATCTATAAATAGGCTAGAAATCAAGACTTATTGTTTTGATCACTAACATTGAAAAACATTGTTGAGATAGCAACGCATGCGAGTTCGACCGAGCAGTGCTCTAACAATCTCCCCTTTTGTCAATTTTAATGATAAAACTATCAATACGTATGGATTAAAAAATAAATAGAAATTTGTAGCTTCTCATCCAAATGCTTGATCTCATTGGCATATTCAACACGACTCGAAAACTTCGCCACTTCCAAGTAATCCATGATCCTAAACGAGTTCAACTCAGCATCATAGTTGTTGAAGATCCATAGCGATAACAATGAGAAAACAAATGCTCTCAATCATTGTTATACAATGTCATGGTATTATTACACAACATCAAAGTTCAATTGTATCACAACTTTGACAACAATACTATGGTGATATGTATCACTTCCCCTTAGTCAATACTTCATCTCAACATGTGTAGGATCAGAATCTCGCACAGAAGAATATGCTTGCGAAATTATTAACAACACATCGCGAAGACATCGCAGGATGATTTCAGAAACGACATAACAGATGACATCAACTTAAACATGAGAAAAGTGTGATGATCTTGCGAAAATTAGGAATGTTGCGAATGTTACATTTGTAAGCTTGCGAAAATACCGCAAGCCAGATCCGAAATTAGGGGAAATGTTAGCTGTACATTAGCTGTCATCCACTATGTAAACACCTATATAAAGAGAAAGGCAAGAGAGAGAAAGGGGATAGATAATCAGAAAGAGAGACACACTTTAGGAGAGGATACATTCTGTAGAGAGAGAGTAGAATTGGTTGTATTATTATTATCTCCTTCTTCTTCCTCCTTCAAGAAACTAGAGCTCTAAATGCTCATTAATGGAGTCTCCATGTAATCAAGATGTAATTACAAATAATCATAGTAAAACCTAATCCCGTGGATGTAGATCAAATTGATCGAACCACGTAAACCTTGTGTCTCCTTACAATTTTAGCATTCTTATCATCATTTTTATGTTTAGATCTACAAATTATTACAAGGGGTGTGTTGTAGGATTTCCTGCAACTACATTTTGGCGCTAGAAACAGGGAGGAGTAAAGGATTTATCCCTCCTGTAGCTTGTTGGTTCAAGAAATTTCCATGAAGATCAGCTACTCTTCATATTTTTCTAGATCTACAAAGTTTAAGTTCAAAAATGGAAATTTTATGGAAGAAATCACACTTTCAGGGAGTAAACATCATCAACAATTCAAAGACATGAAAAGAGTGAGAGAAAAAAATTAGTTGTTGTGGTGAAATTTAAGGAAAAATAGAAGTTTCAGTGAAAGATTTTCATGTTCAGGAGAAGAAACAAGGGAAAGACGAAGATAAGATAAGAGGCAGGCGCTGTAATTTCTGTCACAAACAAAAATTCGCACAGATGGTTTAAGGTTGGACGAACAACAAATAGGTCACGGGTTCGAATTCGCAGAGACACATATTTTTCATTTTCTTCTCATTTGCATGGGAGAATAAAAGAATAAGGAAAAAAGTTATGCGTTAATTTCGCAGAGAGGTTCTTGCACAATTGTGCAGAGAGCAGTATGTGCATTCGTGGTCGCAAGTTCGAATTCGCCTGCGAACATAGTTTTCTTCTTTTTTACAGAGAGCGAAAAAATGAATAATTTCGCAATTATGTTTCATCATTTCGCAAACAAGAGGCAGCACAATTGGTCATCTACGAAGTTAATGAGTTCATGGTCGTGTGATCAAGTCCCAACACATGCGTATTTTTTCACACAGATATTTCTTTGATTATTTCGCACAGAAGAGAGTTGATGATAATTTCGCAAAGATATTTCACAAAGAAGAAGCTTGCACAGTTGGTCAGGATGCATGAATGCAAGCAGCAGGTCGCGGGATCAATTCTTGCTTCTCGCATGTTTATTTTTGTTATACGAAATTTATACAGAATTGCCTCTCACACAGTTGGAATTTGATTACTTCGCAAGACCTTTGATTATTTCGCAAGAAATTCTTAACACAGTTGGTATGGTGCGAGAAAATCCAAGAAGCAGGTCAAGGGTTCAAGTCTCACTTCTCACACTTCTTTTTGCTGCGCGAAATTCATACATTTCAAGGCATTTATTCACTTCTTTGACAACAACATCGACTCACATGAAAGATAAGTACCACTTCCTTGAACATTTTACTTTATACTAAGAACGAATAAAAAGATTTTAGATTTGGTTTACAAAAAGCGATTCAATCGCACGATAACAAAAATTTCAAGATTTCAAAAATTACAAAAATTATTAAGATTTCAAGATTTCAAAATTACAAAAAAAAAAAAAAAACGAAAAAAATTCGATTTATATATATTTCTAGAATATTTCTTTTACAGAAAATAAAAGATTTTTGATTTGACTTACAAAAGGCGGTATAATCGCAGAATTACAGAAATTTCAGAATTACAAAGGTTCCACAATTACAAAAGAAACCGAGAAAAATCTCACACAGATCAATTTATATATTTCTCTTGAAAATTTGTTTTGTTTCAAATGAGAATGATATCTAACATGGAGAGTAGTAGGAGGCAAAATAAGACCTTCCATCAACATGCTAGTAAGACCTTCCATCAACAGGCTGCATAAGACCTCATTAGGATCATTTCCATGAAAGATGTTTATCGGATGAGACGAAACAAGTTATACAAAGGAAATCAAAACAAAGAAAAACGATTTGAACTTGCAATTAAATGAAAATTTTTGATAAAAGAAATGTATTACAAAGATTTCACAACTATAAAGATTTCAGAATTACAATGTATTAGAATTTTTCTTGAATATTTATTTTGCTTCAAATGATATAATATTATGAGAATGAAAGAATGAATGAAAGAGATGACAGAAATGAAAGAATGAATGAAAGAGATGACAGAAATGAAAAGATGAATGAGAGAATAAAGAAACGCGAACATTTCGCAGAAATAAAGAGACGCGAACATTTCGCAGATAAAGGCGAACCTTTATGGCGTATACCCTAGTTCGCGAATAAAATTTCGCAAGAGGCAAATGTAAGACCTAAAGTACGTCATAGAAGGGGGTACCTGTTGCATGACTCAGCGAAAAGGTTACACCACCCATGGAACCTGAGTCATGGAGATTTTGGGTCAATAAATCCCATCCAGGAGAGGTACCTTGGATTTTCAACCTAAGCTTTTGCTTTAGGTTGGACGACTAGGGGTCTCTTCTAAGGAGTGCAAAATCTGATCAGGGCGCCGAGGTACACGGTTGAGTCAAGAGTGTCAGGGGCGTCTGGAGCGTACCTTTCCATTCTTGACAAGTCTTGGATTATACTGCACTCGGCCCGAAGAAAACCCCACTTAGGATGCAGTCTCGTAACCATAAGCCATATAGGTAAAAGGGACAAGAGGATGCGAAAACAACTGGTTGTTATTAAGACCGGATGGGAGGAGCTAACCTTGTATGGTAGAAGTACGCCTCCTTGAAGGGGCAACCAGGGGGAGATAAGGGCGGCACCCTCCATTAGGGAGCTGATAAGTGTCTTAAGACGCAAATGTCATGAGGCTTTTTACTCGCAAGGGTATTAAGACTTGTCATATTTGTGCGACAATCCTGAAGAAGCAATAATACTATAGAAAAACATAAGACGAGATCAATGGGTCATTACATGAAAGTGTGAAGACGTCCTGCGATTTCGTTGCAAGACGGCAATGTCATGGGGCTTTATTTTCGCAAGAATATTTAGGCTTGTCATATTGTCGCAACAATCCTGAAGAGGCAATAATACAAAAGAAAAAGTTAAGGCAAGATCAGTGGGTTTTTGCATGAAAGTGCAAAGACGTCCTGCGATTTTGTCGCAATGACAAGAGGTGGCAAAATAAGACCTTTAACTAGGAAGGCAAAATAAGACCACATAAGAAAATGAGTAAGCAAGTAAGCTTGCGAGAATGATTATATGTAAGCAAAAAAGCTTGCGAATATGTACATGGAAATGAAACTGAGGCAGTGAAAATGCCGCAGACTTGATATTATGATCATACTGTTATGAGATACTAATAGTGCAGGAAAGAGGGAAGATGAAAAACAAGTAAGAACTTGTGAAGAACAATAACTACACGAAGAAGAATGGATACACTAAAGAAAAAGGCAGAGAAATGAAGAATGGAAGCAATTTAGAGCTACATCAATTTTAGACGGCAAAATGAGCTAAGTAACACAAACATTAACTATACATTGCAATAGATAAGCATTGTCATCATACAAGCATCATACTCGCATCATAAAAGCATTGCATAAGCATTTCATGGTATAAACATCACATACACATTTCATAACATAATCATCACATAAGCATTATATCCGCATAAGTACTTTACAAAACTGTACGGAATAATATTGCAGAATTTCGCAATAATATCGCAGAATTTAGCAGAATTATTCAGAATTTCACAGGATTATTCAAGAATTTCGCAAGATTATTCAGAACTTCACAGAATGATTCAGAATTTCGCAAAATGATTCAAAATTTCGTAGAATGTGTCAGAATTTCGTAGAATATGATTCTTCCGAATGATGTGATTATCTCGCTTAATTATTTCGCACAATTATAAGCAACTTGAAGAGATTATACTATTTCATGAGAACAAAACATGAGACAGAGGCAAAGATAAGAATAAGGAAACAATTCGCACATTCAACATTTTCTCAAGGATTCTACCCTCATAGATAAAAAACAGAGGCAACTATGGATTACCAAGAAAACATTTTATGTTCTTTATCTCCTCGGCAAGAATCATTCCCAAAATGGACGTTCGCTAATGAACAATAAGAATCCTCACCAAAAATGGAGTAATAATTTCGCACGAATAGAGGCAATACTTATTATTCAAGGACAAATACTTCTTATTTACTTCCCAGAGTTCATCTTATATTTCGAAGATTAAATACTTTTTATACTTCATCAAGGATACTTCATACTTCGCATACTTCAAGGGTTGATACTTCTTATTTACTTCGCAACGTTCCAGAACTTCACAAAAGAATAGAGGCAAGTACATACTTTTCAAGTTCGATATTCTTTCGCTCATTCCTCCAACAACTACAACAAGGTGGATTTTTTTCTTAAAGATCGCTTTTCAAGCAATATTCAAGAAAAAAGAGGCAATATGTAGGATCAGAATCTCGCACAGAAGAATATGCTTGCAAAATTATTAACAACACATCGCGAAGACATCGCAGGATGATTTCAGAAACGACATAACAAATGACATCAACTTAAACATGAGAAAAGTGTGATGATCTTGCGAAAATTAGGAATGTTGCGAATGTTACATTTGTAATCTTGCAAAAATACCGCAAGACAGATCCAAAATTAGGGGAAATATTAGTTGTGCATTAGCTGTCATCCACTATGTAAACACCTATATAAAGAGAAAGGCAAGAGAGAGAAAGGGGATAGATAATCAGAAAGAGAGACACACTTTAGGAGAGGATACATTCTATAGAGAGAGAAAGTAGAATTGGTTGTATTATTATTATCTTCTTCTTCTTCCTCCTTCAAGAACCTAGAGCTCTAAATACTCATTAATGGAGTCTCCATGTAATCAAGATGTAATTACAAATAATCATAGTAAAACCTAATCCCGTGGATGTAGATCAAATTGATCGAACCACGTAAACCTTGTGTCTCTTTACAATTTTAGCATTCTTATCATCATTTTTAAGTTTAGATCGACAAATTATTACAAGGGGTGTGTTGTAGGATTTCCTGCAACTACAACATGAAAATCACTCCCCCTTACATAATGATCCGTAAACCATATGTATTTTTAGTATGAAACTACACATTAATTCTCCCCCTTTTTGTCAATATAAATTGGCAAAGGTACGAAAACTAGTGGGGTCCTCATGAAATTTCTATGGATATACTTCATGACCAAAAGAGAATAACATACCAACTAATTAAGATGCAATCATAAAGCCGAAGCTAAATGCATTCATCAAGGAGTTTATAAAGATACAAGATAACCCCTATAATATTCCACAACCGCACTCCCCACAAAGATTTGGCAATTAAGCACAAGTTCAAAAAGAACTCCCCCCATAAAATGTCATTCCCGAAAGAACAACAAAGGCGACCTTACTTTTACAAGAAAAGAAGGATTTCTTTTGATAAAACCAAATTACATGAAGACATGAATTTGTATCCAAAAATTCAATTTAAATAACCACAAGAGAAACCATGGTTAGTTTTATTTGGAATACACAACTAAATTAACCACAAGAAAGTGATCAATTCAATTGTCCATGCTCAACATAAGAGAACTTACGGAGCAACACAGTATATGCACAAGAATGTGGATCATAGAAGACCAATACTGCGGAATAAACAAGAATTCATTATATTCTCCATCACTATTTGCACAATGACATACAATAGACATAATCCTTGTAAACAAAAGTTTTATCCTTTCTTCCATCAAATAATGACATAAAAGGCTTTAACTTTTGTAAGTCAAAAGTTCATTCTATCTTTTATCAATACTTTCATACCGACATAATAGAGATAACTTTTGAACAAGTATGGGGCAGTCACAGGTTCACGGACGTAAATAACGTATCCCATAACAATTTGCAATATATAAAATCATAAAGATTAAAATTGCAAAAATCATCTTCCAAAAACTTAGAATTTAAATAAATAAATCTAAAAACATTGCAAGATGAAAATCGTTGGAAATATCTACGTGTACTCACAATAATGGCTATTCCCAACTCTAGTTATCCTTCTTAAAACACAAGAATAAATTCTCATAAGAAGTTTCCTAGACATAAGACAAACTCTTAATGCACATATAAGATGATTTGTCATTAGAGGGTAGAATCAATCTTTTTCTCCCGTATTTATACCAAGAGTAGCTACCAAAGATTTTATTAACAAAGAAGAACATACAAAGTTATTAATGACCATGCACCATAGTTCACATAAAATGATTGTGAACATTCAAGAATCCCATAGTAATGCGTACTACTGCCCATTCTTGAACTTCCTTCTTTGTGATTCACCAACAACATTCTTGTAAAATCTACAAATGAGCTTAGAAGAGTAGTACTCCATAAATACAAGTGCCCAAGTCCAAGAGAAGTGGAACAAGTGCGACGAGACGGAGAAAAACACTCAAAAACAAGAGACAGGACAAATACCAATCTTAACTCATCCAAACTCAGGATTCTCATCTCAAATTTGAAGAGAATTCACAAAGGAAGAGAATGCAAAAAGAATGAGATCACTCCTAGTTCGGACGAAGAAGTTGCGGTCAACACAAGTTTACCGAATATCGACGTCTATGGGCAAGTATGCATACGGGTATGCAAACGGATTTTCAGTATGCAAACTGGTATGTAAACGAATTTCCCTGGATTTTATTACAAAAACTCATTTGTAAACTGGTATGCATAACTGAAGTGTACCATGAAGGACAAAACATCCCGAACAACTATTTTCAAACCGGAACATTTAATAACCTTAAACACAAATCAAGTTAGGTAGACATGAACGATACAAAAGGTACATAGATCGTCATAAAACTTGCTCAAGTTTAGAGACATACATTTTTAGAAGAATCCGATCGAATTCTACAGCGTTACCAAACATTCAAAATCATACCAAACTTAATATGTGTGCCCCAGTTCTTGTGCTTCCCTCACCGCATATATAACAGGGCATTTCTTGGTGAGGATGCACTTTCAACATAATCAAGTTGCGTTGAGGTGAATAATGTCTTTCTCACCACAAGTGACTTTTGGATTATCATGAAAGAGATCGCTTTTCGAACTTTTCACATCCAAATCCATCTTTCCAAAGAACTTATTAAGTTCCAACATCATGGATACTGCTTTCTCCATAGTCATGGAATTTCTTGGGAGATCATTCCTTTTCATACTCAAAACATCATTGACTTTCTTTGGTATCCACTTCTGAGTGCGTTTAGGAACAACTTGAACCTTCTTCCCATTACATTCTTCAAGAATTCTCGGAAGAGAATTGGATTGACTATCTTTTGCAAGTTAGTCTTTCTCCAATTGGGAGCATCGGATCTTGTCTTCGTCTCTACGAAGTTATCCTTTTGATAACCATTACTATTTTGAAAAGGATTCGTATGAGGTTTATAGGCAAATCTAGTTTTATTACAGCACTGATTCCTTTGCCTAAAGGTTGGAAAGTTACAACCTGTAACGTTAAGGGGATTAGTCTTAACATATGATCTTGGTTTCACAACTTCTTGTGATGCCAAAACGAGAACATCATTAAGTTTCTCATTCCTTATACAGAAACGACATCTCCTTTCCAGGTGACCTTTATTTCCGCAATAGTGGCAAACATAAGGAATGTACTTACCTTGATCATTGTGTGTTGACTTTGGAGGTTGATATACTTTTCTCTTTTGAACCTTAACTGCCAATGAAGGTATTTCACTTTTGTCATCAGTGGAAACCTTTTGTTGAGAAGAATCACTAGCCTTGTGTTGATGGTGGATTTTAGTTCAGGGCTAAAATTGTAAGACCAAATTTGATGCGCTGACATTTTTGCAAAGGGTAAATCCGTTTAATAAGTGATGAGTGCAGAAAACCTCTTCGCTTTATTTATTTGAAGTAATTCAATATATACATGAAATTCACTCAGAATGGTGCGTGCAATAGCAATCCCAAATATTCCGTGAATTCTGTTAGCATTACCAATTAATGCATGATCCGCCTGGTATTTTACGTGTTGTGTTCTCAGCCGAACTCTCATCATTGGCATGACATGACGATTAAGTGTTCACTCTCAGCAGAGTAGCATGAATCTCCCGAAGTGCCAATATTGAGATCTTCATGAAATACCCACATAGGCATCACTCTCTAGCAAAGATAATCTCGTATCGACGCTTTTAATTAAAGACAGCTCGATCAAACATGTTTAATTTCCTTAAGGGAAATCTAGGCTTTCCATATCAGTCTCAGAAACGATCACGGCCACACAATTTGGTCGCGCAATTTAACAAGCCTAACCAAACCCTGGAAGGAACAGGCAATCGCCGTGATGACCACCGGCGGGCCCACTAATTCCCTAACCGATCGAACATCATCCATGCATCTCCCAGCGTTGTCAAACGCCAACCCTAAGTAGGGTGGTCACGCTGTTTGGGAGAAGTTCGATCGAGCATGGACTGTCCAAGACAGTCTTAAAATCATCGCAACCGTCCAACTTCACCAGCTCGATTGGACGGATTAGATCATCCCATGAGTGATCAAGGAAGTGCTGGCATGCACACTAAGACCCCACTTTCTCCTCACTCGAACGTCTTGCCCACGGCGGGGCCACAGAGCAATGAATCGATTGCCAGAAACATGGCAGGCGTGATGCTTCTAAAGCCCTAATTTGGGTCTCGTAAGTACACTGGCGTCTTAAATCAATCACGACCATCCAACTTAGCCAGCCTATTTGGATGGCTTAGATCGTATTTTGGACCATCAGGAAGGTGTACATAAGTTCACCGTGAGCCCAACATTTTCCCCACGTGATCGATTTCCCCAAGGAAAGCCAACGACATGCCAAACCGCTTGGTCAAAGTCGCGTGGACGTAGTTGTTTCAAAACCCTAATTAAGGTTTACGACAACATGCATCTGTTGTAAATTGATCACAACCATCCATCTTCGCCAGCCTAAACGGATGGTGTAGATATAGATTCAAGTGGTCCCAAAGGTGTTAATATGTCCACCATTGGCCCACCTTTACATGTGACCGGCCGACCTGTGCAAACCAGGGCTAGATGCCTCGAAACGCACGCCTAAAAGGTGATAGGTCACACAACTTTCAAACCCTAATTCGTGCTTTGCGGCAATGTATTTCTGTCGCAAATTGATCGTGACCACTCATCTTTGTCGGTCGAATTAAGTGGCCTAAATCCAATTTCTGATGAATCAGGAGGTGTAGGCATGCACGCCGGTGGTCCATCTCCATGCATGCCTGATCGGTCCGTGTGGATTAGCACTCAGTGCTTGAAATTCGATTGGCCAAAGAGGGGACGTTCGCACGCCCCTAAACCCTAATTTTCATCAACGGTGGCAAACATGTGCCGCAAGCCATCTCGTCCGTACGACTTTGCCAGCTCGGTCGGACGGCTAAGATCAAATACTAGGCGATCAGTAAAGTATCTCAATGATCACCGTCCGCCACTCTGTCACAAGGAGTGATCGACCAGATGATGGCTCGTCCATGCAACCTCCAAACGATCACCTGAAGATGGTTGGACATGCTGTTATTTTAAGACGCCTAATCCGCGACTTATTCAATCAAGCTTTAAAACAACGATGCTTCATGCATGTCGATTGTTTTGGGCTGCTTGCTTAAAAGCGATGCATTACATACATCGAGCACGCACGATATTTTATGAATATCAATTCCATAAATAACTTAGTTATTTAACCTAATAGCACCGTATGCTATTTTTTGCGGCAGGTCCCATGACTTGACCCACTCATTCGAGACATCAACCATGTCACAAACTGGGGGATACTTACTGGGGTATTGGTCTGGCGGTTTACAGCGTGCGGCGTGCAACGCGCCCATTATGAGAATGTGTTAGGAAAAGATAGACGGTTAACGGTGATGAGGGAAGTGGGCAAAGACGTGATCGTGTAGCAATCACCATACCTACACGACCCCACTACTCCATCACTTAACTTCTTCCACTTCCTACGAGATGAGGATTGCGCTCAAATAACTTATATAAATAGGTTGTTCGACCTATTTTCAAACAACACATAGAAAACCAAGTTGTTGTTAACACCGTATTCAGAAAACACCCAGAACTGATAGCTTACATTGTGCAAGCCAATTCAACATTCTGATACAAGTCATAAACAACCAACACCTTCACAATCTCAACACCTTCTTCGCTTCCCTCCCTAAGATCAACCCTATCTCTTTCACTTTGTGACCGAAGCAAGTCTGGAACGACCATTTATTGGTTTAGGCCAAAATTGTACAGATTGATCTCTCGAATCTAAAGTAATCCCGTGCAGTGCATTTGTTTAGGGTTTAAACTCGTTTCTCATCCACATACACCCCAAATTACCAAAGACAACAGAACCAGTTTTTACCCTCAAACAATTGGTGACCACAGTGGGAGATTAATCTCTCAGTTGTGATGTCAATTTCCTCAATACCCAATTTAGTTTTACTGATTTCAAAATGGTGGATCTTAGGACTGGATCAGCAACCAATTCCGATGGAACTAGCTGTAGGATCAGAATCTCGCAGCAATAATTCCTCAGCGAAATTATTAACAACACAACACAACACAACAGTGTCGCATAACAACTTCAGAAACGAAATAATAAACGACGTCAGCTAAATCATGAGAAAAATGTGATGGTCCTGCAAAAATTAACATTTGTAAGGTTGCGAGAATGTCGCAAGCCATATCCGAAAATAAAGGACAGATTAGCTGTCATCCACTATGTAATTCCTTATAAATAGCCGTTCAGTTGTAAAGGAAAAGAGAGAGATCTTTTCTGAGTGAGAAGCAAGTAAATAGGAGAGAGAAAATTTAGGGCAGTAGTTATTCTTGATTCCTTTATCTTTTCTTATAAGATTGTTCAAAGATTCATCAATAAAATTAAGATTGTTAATCCAAAAATGAGTTGAATGTTAATGAAATCTTGTGAGGGGTGTAGTGTGGGATTTCCTTCAACTATATAATGGCGTTAGAAACAGGGAGGCTGAAGATTGAAAGTTCAAGATTGTTGTTGAGATTGTTCATATCAAGAAAGTGATTAAACAAATCAGTGAACCAGTTAAAAGAAAAATGATTAGAGTCAATGAAGATGACAAAAGATTGGAGTGTAATATGATAACAAAAACAATGGTTAATGAATTCCATGAAAACATCAAAGGAAGGATACATAAACGAAATTTTGAAGGAAGGAAGGTTATGGCGGTAGAAAAGACATCACCCTTGAAAGATTGAGAAAAGCAAAAAATCACATTCATGGCGGCAGAAATACCAAAAGAAAATTTGAACCACACATCTCCATTAGTTATTATAGTACCTATTACACGAAAAGAGAAGGGGACAACAACAAAATCCACGGAAGAATGGATATTGAACAGAACTTTAGTCGATACAGGAAGTTCAGTGGATATAATATTTTATCCTGCGTTCAAAGGAATGTGATTCAAAGATGAAAAAATGTCTTGTTCAACATATCTTGTTCATGGCTTTGGAAAATCCACAACAAAACCTAAAGGAGAAATAGTGGTGCGAATTCCACTAGGAGAGATCGAAACACAAGTGACACTATGCGTAGTGGATATGGAATTACCATATAACATGCTATTGGGGAGGCCATGGATACACGCAATTACAGCTGTAGCATCAACAATGCATCAATGCATCAAGTTCCCCATGCCAAATGGAGTAGGTGAGATTAGAGGAGATATTGACAATGCGAAATTATGTCATCAAATTGAAGTAAAAAATTATGAAGGACGAGCAAAAAGGCGACAACTTCGCAGAAAAATAGCAAAGGAGGCAAAGAAAGAAGAAGAATTTAGAGTGTACATGATAAGAGCAAAAGAAGGTAAGGGAATACCCAGCAAAATTTCGGAGGAAGGAGATGGACCTGCGAAGATGATAAAAGATCCAACACCAATGGAAGAACCCAAGGCCTACACTGCGACAGAACCAACAAAAGAAGTAAACGTTGGAACTATAGAAGAACCCCTAATATTGAGGATTGGAACCAAGATGGATGCAGAAGAGGAAAAAAGAACTGTCAATCTTTTGCGGGAATATAAAGATATTTTGGCGGGGAGCATGGATGAGATACCTGGAATAGATCCGTCAATTGCATGTCATAAGTTGGAGATTAAAAAGAATGTGAGACCATTTAAACAGAGAATAAGAAAAATCGCAACAACCTATCATCCTCAAATAGAAGAAGAATTACAGAAAATGCTAGAGGCGGGAATTATAAGAGAAGCTAAATACCCAGAGTGGATAGCAAACATGGTTGTTGTTCCAAAGAAAAATAAAGAGATAAGAATTTGCATAGATTTCACTGATTTAAACAAGGCTTGCCCTAAAGATAGTTTTCCATTGCCGGATATTCCTCAAATGGTTGAATCAGCAGCGGGAAATGATAGAGTATCTTCTTTAGATGGGTACAAAGGTTATAACCAAATTCCCCTCGCTGAAGAAGATCAAGAACATACTGCTTTTTTCGCTCCAAGAGGTTTATACTGTTATACAAAAATGTCGTTTGGTTTGCGAAATGCAGGAGCAACGTATCAAAGAATGGTAGAGAAGGTGTTCGCGAAATGGATACAAAAAACATTAGAGGTATACGTGGATGACATGTTAGTGAAGAGTAAAGAAGCTAAAGATCATGTACAAGATTTGAGGGAGATTTTTGAACAAATGCGGCATTATAATATTAAACTGAACCCTGAAAAATGCATTTTTGGGGTTGCATCGGGAAAATTTTTAGGCTACATTATATCAAAAGAAGGAATACAAGTTGATCCAGAAAAGGTACAAGCAGTTCGTGACATTCCAACACCAGCAACGGTAAAGGATGTACAAAAATTGAACGGACTTTTAGCTTCGCTAGGAAGATTCATTTCGCCATCATCAGACAAATGTAAACATTTTTTCAATATACTCAAGAAGGGTGCGAAATTCAAATGGACTGATGAATGTGAAAAACCTTTTCAAGGGATCAAAGAACACCTTATGAATACATCTATTTTACAAAAGGCAGAACCAGGAGAAGAATTATTGATCTATCTTGCGACAACATCACATGCTTTAAGCGTTGTGTTATTGCGAACAGACGAAGGAGTGGAAAAGCCCATTTATTACATCAGCAAAACATTTAATGCTGCAGAGAAGAATTATTCAAAGATTGATAAGCTAATTTTAGCATTAATATACGCCGCATTTAAACTTCGCATATATTTTCAAGCACACAAAATAAGGGTGTTAACAAAAATACCAATCGAATCAGTGATGAAGAATTTAAAAATATCAGGTAGGGTGGAGAGATGGAATGCACAAATAGGACATTTCGAAATCAAATATGAAATATTATCTTCACAAAAATCACAAGTTGTCGCAGATTTCTTAGCAGAATTTCCTTTAGAAGATGATGAAGCGGTGGAAGAGATGATGGATATAGAAGAAGAACATGGAGATCCAAAAGACTTATTAACAGAACCAAATAAATTGGAGATATTGGTAGATGGATCATCAAATGGGGAACGCAATGGGGTTGGAATTGTTTTGATTTCGCCAGAAGGAACAAATATGGCTTTTTCATTCAGATTTGCATCCACTAATAACGAAACGGAGTATGAAGCTGTGATACATGCCTTAAAGTTTGCAATAGAAATGAAAATAGAAAATACCAGGATCACTAGTGATTCGCAACTAGTTATTCGCCAAATAAAGGGAGAGTACACTACAAATGAACCATCCTTGAAGAAATACAAGAAGCTCGTTGAAGAATTGTCAGCGAAAATCCCAAAGATAAAATGGAGGCACATTTCAAGGAAGGATAACAAACTCGCAGACGTTTTTGATTTCATCTCAAGCATGATGACAGATCCAACTGCGAGATGCATAAAAATACAGACACTTATGTCACCATCAATCAATAAAGAAGAAGAAGTGGATGTGATGATAATAGACGGTGGAGAAGAAGAACAAACGAACAATATCGCAGATTGAAGAACAGAACTTCATGCATATTTGGCGAAAGGAGAAACACCAAGAAATAGATTGGAAGCACACAAGTTAAAAAGCCGCGCAACAAATTATGAATTAAGAGATGGGCTGCTATAGAGAAAATCCTTTAATGGACCATCACTCA
Source organism: Papaver somniferum (assembly GCF_003573695.1). Classification (NCBI taxonomy): domain Eukaryota; kingdom Viridiplantae; phylum Streptophyta; class Magnoliopsida; order Ranunculales; family Papaveraceae; genus Papaver; species Papaver somniferum. The sequence goes on from NC_039366.1 coordinate 79,751,723, forward strand.
GATGTTTGACACGAGAAGAAGGAGAAAAGGTGCTAAAATGTTACAAAGTGGAAATGCTGGCAATCATAGCGGGGGAAGATCTTTGGAACATAGAGCAAAAATGCAAGGTATTACTTGCCATACATGCACGAAGATACAAAACAAATATCAAGACGTTGCGAAGATTGTCAGCGGCACGGAAAGAAAATACATGCACCTGGAGCACCATTGTCATCTTCAACCAGTGTATGGCCTTTTGGAAAGTGGGGTTTAGATATTGTGGGGCCATTTTTACCAGGATCTGGACAAAGAAGATACTTAATAGTCGCAACAGATTATTTCACAAAATGGACAAAAGTAAAGGCATTTGCAGATTCGGAATGATACTTAATACTTAATAGTCGCAACAGATCTTTGGTAACAGATCTTTGGAAAATATTCGCGACAAAGATATCTTTACATTCATATTCGAACATATCATTTGCAGATTCGGAATTCCCGCGCAGTTGGTATCTGATAATGGGAAACAGTTTGAAGGACAGAACATAGAAATGTTACTTAATGCATTTAAAATAAAATGTGGAAAGTCTACTCCTCTGTATCAACAAGCTAACGGGCAGGCAGAAGCAACAAACAAAACAATTGCAGATATATTAAAGAAGAAATTAGAAGGACATCATAGAGCATGGTGCGAACAAGTACATAATGCAGTATGGGCTTATAATACAACTAGGAGAGAAGCCACTGGAATGTCACCTTTTTATTTAACATACGGAGTTGAAGTGGTGTTACCAACAGAAGTTGTTATTCCAACAACAAAGAGAGAAGCTTGGGAGAAAAATCTTAGTACGGGTTTGATCTTAAGCAAACTTGATGAGTTAGAAGAAAAAAGAGAAAGAGCTTTACAACATATGGAGAATTATCAGCGAAGATTAGCCCGAGAATATAATAAACGTGTCAAAGTACGCGAATTTCAACCAGGAGATTGAGTTCTGCGAGAGACACCAATATATCAGCGAGAAAATGGTGGAAAGTTGGCGAAAAAATGGGATGGACCTTACATCATTAAGGAGATAGTTAGGACATGAGCTTATAAATTGATGGATCCAGAAGGTAGAGATGTTGGTCATAGACTTGACAGACCATGGAACAGATTGTACTTAAAAAGATATTATCCATAAAAAGCTTTGAGAAGTTGTGGATTCTGAAAGAATAGTTGCAAGATTATTCATATCAAAACAAGATCATGATGTGCGAAATTTTCGCAGAGATAATCACAGAACAATGACATAAAAGAAATGGGCGAACCTTTATGGCATACACCCTAGTTCGCGAATAAAATTTCGCAAGAGGCAAATGTAAGACCTAAAGTACGTCATATAAGGGGGTACCTGTTGCATGAATCAGGGAAAAGGTTACACCGCCCCTAGAACCTGAGTCATGGAGATTTGGGGTCAATAAAGCCCATCCGGGAGAGGCACCTTGGATTCTCAGCTTAAGCATATGACTTAGGTTGGGCGACTAAGGTAATAAGGACTCTCCCAAGGAATGCAGAATCTGACCAAGGCGCCGAGGTACATGGTTGAGTCAAGAGTTCCAGGGGAATCTGGAGCGTACATTGCCATTCTTGACAAGTCTTGGCTTATACTGCACTCGGCCCGAAGAAAATCCCACTTAGGATGCAGTCTCATAACCATAAACCCTATAGGTAAAAGGGATAAGAGGCTGTGAAAACAACTGGTTGTTGTTGAGACCGGATGGGAGGAGCCAACCTTGTATGGTAGAGGTACGCCTCCTTGAAGGGGCAACCAAGGGGAAGATAAGGGCGGCACCCTCCATTAGAGAGCTGATAAGTGTCTTAAGACGCAAATGTCATGAGGTTTTTTACTCGCAAGGGCATTAAAGCTTGTCATATTTGTGCGAAAATCCTGAAGAGGCAATAATACAAAAGAAAAAGATAAGACGAAATCAATGGGTTTTCGCATGAAAGTGCGAAGACGTCCTGCGATTTCGTCGCAAGACGGCAATGTCATAGGGCTTTATTTTTGCAAGAATATTTAGGCCTATCATATTGTCGCAACATTCCTGAAGAGGCAATAATACAAAAGAAAAAGTTAAGGCAAGATCAATGGGTTTTTGCATGAAAGTGCAAGGACGTCCTGCGATTTTGTCGTAATGACAAGAGGTGGCATAATAAGACCTTTAATTAAGAAGGTAAAATAAGACCACATGACAAAACAAAATATTTATAAGTATTCATAACAGATCATTTCTCGCAAGAAAGATAATGAGAGGCAAGTATGGGAATCAGTAAACAAGAGGCATTATCTTTCTCGCCAGCAAAATACTAAAAGAGAAAATTAATTCAAAAGTTGGTTGAAGAATATTATTCGCAAGAAATAATAAAGATGAAACAATTCAAGAAGATAGAACTAGATAAGAAGCTCATGCCTCAGTATTAATTCCAGTAGAAGAAGACAATGGACGTTCTTCGCCAATGTTCTCATTATCGCCAACCTCTTCTTCATTTCGATTCTGATCTTCACCAGCAATAATTCCTTTGAGAGGGATTTCTTTTTCCCCACCACCTTGATTATCGCCAACAATTACTTCTTTAGAAGAGATTTCTTTTTCGTTTCCATCTTGATTAGCACCAGCAGTTGCTTCCTTAGAAGGGATCTCTTCTCTATCTTCCAAAAGACTATTCTGTCCACCACTTTCATAATCATAATCACTGTCAGCAGGAAGAGGAATTTTCATCATCATCTACTTCCAAAGGTTCGTTTGATGTAGGAGGAAGAGATTTGGACAATAAAATATCATTCACAAGAACTTCAGCACGGAGATGAACTTGACGAAGAAGTGTTCTTTGATGATTCCTATCTTGAATATCTTTAAAGTAAGCAAGATAATCAAGTCTTCTTTATGCTCGATCGCGAGAACCAGTAAGGACAGAGACGAGTAGTGCATTTTCTTTGCGAATTTTGGCATATTTAGCCTCCAAAACATAAATGGTGGAATGAAGATTCTTCTCAGACTCTGCGAAAGGTAGAATACAAAATTTCAGTAAGATAAAGAACTCAAAAAGATATGACAAAGAAAAGATAGTTAAGGCAGTCAAACTATTATGACTACCTTCCTTTTGCGAAATAAGGTGTTGAATCAAGGTCAGACAACTATTCTCCCAACGGTCCATCGCATCATCAAATTTATCTCCAACTAAACCTTTAAGTCGAGACTGAAGATTTTTATCTTTAGAAATAAGAAAGGCATTTTTCTTCGCAAGAGAAGAATAAGATCCTTCTAATTTGGAATATTGTTCTTTAAGTTAGTTCGCCTTTACACTTAAAGCTATTCTACCTTGAATGAGTGTATCTCTTTCAGCGATATATGACTCTGTTACTTCTTTAAGTTTATTTCTCAAAGAGCGAAGAGATTGTTCTTGGTCATCACATACTTTCTAAAGGATGCTAAGTTGTTGTGAAGATATCTCCATCTTGTTTAAACAAATTCGCTTCTCTTGAGACAGAGTTTTATTCTCATCTGATAAAGATTCCATCCATAGATTAGCTTTAGTTAAAGAATAAGAGAGGCGAGATATTTCATTACTTAATAAATCTTGCTTCCGAACTAATTGGGTATTTTCATTGGAAAAATTATTTATATGATCAACAGAGTATGAATAGAGGTTATCTAATTGGTTATACTGATCCGTCAAAATCTCTTTATCAACATGGGCTTCTTCAACAGCAGATTCAAATTGATATCTCTCCATTATTCTTTTCTGGTTTAAGGCTTAACATACGAAAGGGGGATTTCAAGGATAATTAAATATAGAAAGGATAAAATCATTAGAAAGGAAAATTGAAGACACAGATAAGGAAATCATACCTCTAAGTTCATCATTCTTCTTGCGAAGATTTTCGCGATCCAGCGAAACATTCTGGAGCTTTTGATTTTCGAGACGAAGAGCATTACACTCTATTTCCAAAGCTGTTTGCGAAGCAGCTCTGTCAGAGCCAAAATACTTACTCAGAATTTCGTAAATACCAGACTTGACAGGATCAATGGGAGACTTCTTGCCATCATCCAGGACCTCAGACAAAAATTTGAAAGCAATATCTATTCCTTCCACAGTTTCTTTCGAAAAAGGAAGAGGCTCAGGTAGAGAACTGGCAATGATAGAAGGTTGGGAAACATTATCAATAGGAGAAGAAGAAGTTTCATTCACAGAAGGATTAATAAGGGGGTTTTCAATCATTGAAAGGTCAGTTGAAGAAATGAAATCTGAGGCAACCTTTTCGCGAATTGGAGATAATGGTTTAACTTGCGAAGATGTCGCAGGAGATTTTGAAGAGATAAGTAAGTGGAATGGAACAGAGGTTTCAACGGTTTTGAGGTGGCGAGATTTCTTGAGAGGTTTGTTGGCATTCTTATCACCCTGTGGTTTACAATCCAGATAAGAAACAGAGGCAACAATATTGTTATTAGAAAAGAATAATGTTTCTTATTACCTTCTGATTCGCTGACTTTCTTTTGTTTACAACAATCTTATGCTGCGATCTAGGAATATTAGGGTTCTGAACCGTAAATTTGGTGTTAGAGGCGTTTTTGCTGAAATAACAACAGTATGGGAATCACATAAACAACATCATCAAATAAGGCAGTAAGCAAGATCAATTTCAGCAAAACCCATAAAAAAGAAAAAAGAAAACTAACCTCGATGAATCCATGGAAAACACCAGCAGGAAGATTAATTCGTAAAAATTAAAAAGGAAGAAAGTTACGAACAAAGAAGATCTACAGAGGGAACAGTGTAGGATCATAATCTCCCAACGATAATGTCTCAGCGAAACTATCAACAACACAACACAACAGCGTCGCAGAACAATTTCAGAAATGATACGATAAACGACGTCATCTAGAATCACGAGAAAGATGTGATAGTCCTGCGAAAATTAGAGAGCTTGCAAAATTAACATTTGTAAGGTTGCGAGAATGTCGCAGACCATACCCGAAAATAAAGGACAGATTAGCTGTCATCCACTATGTATTTCCCTATAAATAGTCGTTCAAGTTGTAAAGAAGGGGGGGAAGATCTTTTTGAGTAAGAAACAAGTAAATAGGAGAGAGAAAGTCTATATCAGAGGTCATTCTTGATTCCTTTATCTTTTCTTGTAAGAATATTCAAAGATTGATCAATAAAAATTAAGAGTGTAAGTCTAAAAATGAGTTGAGTAATAATGAAATCATATGAGGGATGTAATGTAGGATTTGCTGCAACTACATAATGGCGCTAGAAACAGGGAGATATTGAAGATTGTTTTAGAAAAAATTGAAGATTAATATTGAGATTTGTGAAGATTTAGAGTGATTGATTAGGAATTTTACATAATTTCTTGCAATATTGTTAACATTGAAGAAATGGCTAGAAGAAGAAATACATCCGAACAACCGACTACTGTTAGAATAAGCAAGAGAATTGCTGGGAGAGAAAGAAGTGAAATGGGAGAATCTACTAGAATGAGAAGTAATAGAGAAAATCAAATTCAACCACAAATTCAATAAATACTAGTACAAGGGAGGAATACAGATCATGATAGGGTGAGTATACACACTTGGCAATCAAATTCGGCAGAAGAAGTAGAAGAAGAGCAACAAACCAGAAACTATAGACAGGAAGAGAGAAATCAAGAAGCAGATGAAGGAATAACTCATGGAGATGAAGAAATTGGAGCGTTAGAAACGTTGAGACGAAGAATACATGAAGAAAGAAGAGCTGAGGCAGAAGAACGTGCAAATCTAACAAGGCAAAATCACGAATTAAGGATGGAGAATATAAGACTACAGAATAGAAGATCGAGAAGTATTACAAAATCATATTCAAGATCGACTAGAAGAGAAATGAGGCGAAACTCACCCACAATCAATGCTGGAAACAATATTCAAGAAGAAATATCAAATCCTAATGAAGAATATCGCGAAAATAAAGAAAGAGTTGATGATCGTTAAGTTCCACAAAATGAAACTTTTGATGATGGGCAAAATGGTAGAAATCAAGAGAATGGACAACGTCAGGGACGAAATGACCAAGATGGCGAAGGAAATCGAGAGGAAGGAAGAAGAATTTTATATGAAAGAGAAACTCAAAGAAATCAACAAACGATTGAAGAAGAAATTGAAAGACATTATGCTAAACAAGCACGTTTAATTTGCGAACGTGAAAGATTGAGAGCGGAAATGGAAGAACAAGAGCTTCAGGAGACAATTCGCCAGAACAATCACGACAATTGAGAAACAAGGCGTACACAAAATCGGAATAACGGTAATCTCAATGAAGAGTATGATAGAGTACATAGGATGGCTGAAAGAAATCGAATGGAATTGATAAGAAATGAACAAAATCATGGAGGGGAAAATGAAAGGCATCATCATATGCAAATTCAAGATATATATGAGGAAGAGAATTGCAGAAGAAGACGAGATGAGGATAATGAAGAAGAAATGCAAAATTTCGCGAGAGAAGAAAGACATGAACGCAGAAGAAGAGAGGTGAAATTAAAAAGACCAATGGATCAAAATTCAGGTGTAAATAAACAAATCTTGAAAGAGTTAGAAGAAATGAGAGGAATGCTAAATAATAGAGGAGAAGTAGGCAAAAGACAATTGGATGAAGCAATAGAAGAAGCTGTGAAAACTCCATTTACAAGGGAAGTACAATTAGGAGGAATACCACCGAAATGCAATTTGCCCACATTAACCAGCATTTTTGATGGAACAACTTGTGCAATTCAACACATTAAAGCCTATGTGAGGTGCATGTTGCAATGGGAAAATCATGAAGCCGTATTGTGCAAATATTTCACATCCAACTTAACAGGAGAGGCGTTAAAATGGTTTGAAGGTCTACCAAAGAATACAATAACATCCTTCAATCATTTGCAGACTACATTCCTAGGGGCATATATAAGTAATAATTCTTCGCGATCTGGTATAGAAGATGTGTTTGGATTAAAACAGACGATTGGCGAAAGTTTGAAACACCTGACTAAAAGATGGAGAACTATGTGCAGCGAAATGGCTGGCCGTGTAGATGAGAGATATCTTATATTATCATTTATCAATGCTATGTTTGCAACAAACCTATTGTATGTCCAAATTTTCAGAGTCAAGAATACGATCACAATGACTGAATTGCGAGAACTTCAAGAAGAATACATTTCTCTAGAGGAAAGGCAAAATGAAATGGAATCATACCCAGTTGCGAACACCAACTCACAAACAGCGAATGCAAGCTTATTACCCTAGCTAATAAATACAGTAGCGAATACTTCGCAAGTACAACAAGAGAAGGTGACGGGTAACAATCAACAGAAATTAGTGGCTATGGGAAGCCGAGATCAAGAGGAGTATGAAAGAGAAATAAATTTCTACAATTGTGGTGGAAATAACAAGATTCAAAGACTTGATAAACCACAAGAAACTTATGGAGGTCAAAGACAAAACTATAATAGAGGACAAGGAGGTCACAAGGTAGTATGGGAAGAAATCAAGATGCCACCTCTAAATGCAAGTGTGGAGAAAATATGGGAAGCTATAATTTTGATGGAGAATATACCAACACCATGGAACTTGGGAACGGAACCACCTCCAAACCACAGAATCCATGAGTTTTGTTCTTATCATCATTTTCATGGACATACAACAAATGATTGCAGAAATGTAAAAAGAATTATTTTGAGAATGATAGATCAAGAAAAACTAAACCACTTTTTGGTAGGGCACTCACAATCTCAACCATTGCCACCACCACCAGAGCATCACAAAGTGAACACGATGAAAAAGAAGGAAATATTCTTCATAGAAGTTGGTGCAAAAGCAAAAAATCTATTTTGTCACTCTATCGTACATTCATATAAGACAATTGAAGATTTTCATGATAATGTTTTGAGTAGAGTGTTCGCAAGAGATAACGATGGAAGAGAAATTATGAATATTGCGAAAATCTCGCCACTAGAGGAATGGCAGAAACATATTATTTCTTTTACCGCATAAGAGATTCCCGAAGGTGAAGAGATGCATGATAATCCATTGGTAGTAAAATTAGAAATTAATCCAAAACCGAAAGAAGATGAGGATGATGAAGCTGAAGATTCATGGGCAATTAATAGAATTCTAATAAATACTGGAAGCTCTATGAACATCTTATTTTATCATACTTATAAAACTATGGGAGGAAGAGATGATGATCTTATACCATAAACATATAAGATATATGGTTTTAATGGTACTGCTAACAAGCCAAAAGGGGAGGTTACTATGCGAATTCCATTGAAGGGAATATCTTCCGAAATCTTATTCTGTGTCGTTGATGTAGAATCACCCTACAATGCGTTAATTGGTCGACCTTGGCTACATGGGATTCTAGGTATAGCTTCAACTTTCCACCAGTGCATCAAATTCCCTCACCCCAGTGGTGTAGGAATCATAAAGGGAGATTGGGTTGAAGGAAAGAGGTGTTACGAAACAGAGATAGAATCTTGCGAAGGAAGAGCAAACAAGAAGGAAAATTGGCGGCAGAAAATCAAAGATACACAGAGAAGTGAGAGGTTGATGGTGGATGCAGAAAGAAAAGAAGAAGAGGTGTTGCGAAACTAATGCTAGCTCAGAATAAAAATGATGAACATACCACTACCAAGGAAGCAGTAGTAGAAAGTAATAAAGAAGCGGATGATGGCAAAGGTAATAAAAACAGGAAATATATGAATGATTAAGTTGTTGAGACACTCTCGCAATAAGTAAAATTCTCAAGAATACATTTTATTGAATGACAAAATTGAGATTGCGAAATGCAAATTCAATATGATGATATGCGAGACTCTAGCAGAGATAATGAATTTTACAGAAGATAATCAGAGAAAAATGACAAAAGAGAAAGAGGCGAACCTTTATGGCGTACACCCTAGTTCGTGAATACAATTTCGCAAGAGGCAAATGTAAGACCTAAAGTACGTCATATAAGGAGGTACCTGTTGCATGGCTCAGGGAAAGGCTACATCGCCACCGGAACCTGAGTCATAGAGATTTGGGGTCAATAAAGCCCATCCGGGAGAGGCACCTTGGATTCTCAGCTTAAGCATATGACTTAGGTTGGGCGACTAAGGTAATAAGGACTCTCCCAAGGAGTGCAGATCTGATCAAGGCGCCGAGGTACACGGTTGAGTCAAGAGTGCCAGGGGCGTTTGAAGCGTACTTTTCCATTCTTGACAAGTCTTAGCTTATACTGCACTCGGCCTGAAGAAAACCCCACTTAGGGTGCAGTCTCGTAAGCATAAGCCCTATAGGTAAAAGAGATAAGAGGCTGCGAAAACAACTGGTTGTTGTTAAGACTGGATGGGAGGAGCTAACCTTGTATGGTAGAAGTACGCCTCCTTGAAGGGGCAAATGTCATGAGGCTTTTTATTCGCAAGGGTATTAAGGCTTGTCATATTTGTGCAACAATCTTGAAGAGGCAATAATACAAAAGAAAAATATAAAACGAGATCAATGGGTTTTCGCATGAAAGTGCGAAGACGTCCTGCGATTTCGTCGCAAGACGACAATGTCATGGGGCTTTATTTTCGCAAGATTATTTAGGCCTGTCATATTGTCGCAACATTCCTGAAGAGGCCACAATACAAAAGAAAAAGTTAAGGCAAGATCAATGGGTTTTTGCATGAAAGTGCAAGGACGTCCTGCGATTTTGTCGCAATGACAAGAGGTGGCATAGTAAGACCTTTAATTAGGTAGGCAAAATAAGACTACACAGGAATGAAATTTTGAAAAGAATCAAAATTAACTTCGCATAAGATAGCGAAATTATACTTAATTAACTGCGAAATTGAGGCATAAAATAAGAAAAATTTATAAAATCTCTCATTTGGATACAAATAACAGAGGCAAGTATGGGAATGAATGAAATTAGAAAATGTTATTTGTCTCCATATGATAGATTTACTGAAAGATTCAAAAATTAATGATTATATTGATTAATTGTATTGCAAGGAAGAATTGTTTTAATGAATGCAGGTCAAAATGAAAGAAACACAAATATACAGAAAGAAGGAATAAATGTACAAGTATTACATAGAATCAAAGAAAGAAACAAAGACTACTTCTTAGTTGATCCTTCATTATCTTCATCAGACTTGTTCCCTTCTTCGTCTGCGTCAGAATCTTCATCACCATCAGAACCTTCATCACCATCAGATTCTTCATCATCAGCTTCGCTATCAGAGATAATCAGACTGGGAGTATTCTGTGGGATCTCTTCCAAGAGACAAGGATAATCAGAATGTGGAATATTATGATCGTCACAAACCATTTGGATAGTTTGATTGTGAAAATGCATATCATCATTCTTAAAATTCACAACAGTGATCTTGATTTGATTCTTTAATCTAGAATACTTGTCGTTGCGAGAAGAAATATTCTTTGCGAGTTCCTCCTTTTCAGCTTCGAGTTCCTCAATCTTTTCACGATATCTACTTTCAGAATCTGCGATCAAAAGACAATCAATTATTAACTTGATGAAAATTCATAAGAAGCAAAAGATTAGTAAAGAAGAGCAGTTAGTAACCTTCTATGTCAGAAATCATATCTCTAATCAAGGCTGTATGCTCAGCTTGGAGACTAACATTTACACCTAAATATTTTCTGGCATCATCTAAGATTTTCTCAGCCCAAACAAATTCATCCTCATTACTTATAAGAAGACGAGAACAAATTTAATTTTCCCCTTCTCAGAGTTCGATGTTCTTGCGGATAGCTTCATCTCGTTCAAGTTGAACTTCAAGAAGAGTTTCTTGGAATTTCGCCAAAGCCTTAGCACCTTGATCAGAGATGCGATCCTTATCATCTATGAGACCGCTAATTTTGGTTCTTAACTCATTGGTTTTCTTTTTAGAATCAAGAAGGAGACGCTTAAATCGGTTGGCTAAGCCTAAACTAGATCTATGGTCAATTTCTAAGAGGCGAAACTTAGATCTAAGCTCATTTAGAGAAAGAGATGAAATTCTATCATTTGAAAAACTATTTAAGGAATTGTTAAGATGCTCGAGAAGGGTATCATTATCCAAGGCATTAGAAAATGAAAGAAGAAGGGTAGCTTCATCAGAAAGACCATAAATGTCTGCAAAAAGGATCATTTAAATAAGATAAAACAACAGGATGAATGAATGAAGGGAAAAGAGAAAAGTAACATACCGTAAAGATGATTATTAGCTTGCTGAAGACTAGAGATTTTGTTCTTATACGAAGAAGAATCAATTTCTAGTTGTCTATTTTTCTCGCGAAGACCTTTAACTTCAGCTTCCAATTCTTCATTCTTTGTGCGAAATTGAAGATTCTTCTTTTCAAGATTTTCGCGTCTCCTCTCTAGATCCGAGGCAACAACGAAAGAAGCTTTTCCAGATGTGAACACGTAAATCACGTAGGCATCTATATGTTCACAAACAATATTCAAACTCTAGTTACCAACTCGTGCTGATAATACAATGGCATTGATTCCTTGGCTCAAAACCTTCGGGTTTATCATAGCCTCATCTAAGAATACTGCGAGTGGCGTTTACGCAAGGGGAGATAAAGAAAACGAAGCATAAAAGTAAAACTCATGAAGCGTTAGACTAAAATAAAGTGTTGAAGTGTAAATGAGTCCGGGATTTACGTGGTTCAGCACTAATGCCTACATCCACTGGGTTGTTGTTTCACTATGTACTTGATGGTTACAAAGATAGTCGAGTGACTTTGTAGTTTACATAGGTCTATCTATTTTAAAGGACTAACTTACACTTACCATCTTTTCTCTCTCTCTCCTTCCCCAGTTTTTTCGATCCCTTTACTCTTGGTGGAGAGGGGGTATTTATAGGGTTAGAATATGGGACCCATCTCTGAAGGCCGTTGGAACGTTATCTTCTTGTGTTTTGTGTCCATCACGCAGGGGTCTTCGTTCATAACTTCATCACGCAGAGTCATCCTCGTTCGTTCCACGGGTTGATCGACACGTATGCTGCTCAGAGTGTTTAATGCGGGTAGTTGAGCGCCTGCTCGTGTCAGGCAAGTGTTCTCTGCCTATGTCGCGTCCATGTCAGTACATCTTCTCTCCATCGTTGATCTTGGCTTCTTTTGGGTATGAGATAAAGTAACTCTTTGGGAGTTATTTGGTGCTCCGCAGTACAGCGTGTTACCGGAACATTTTCTGCTACTGTTATCCCTTGTTTGTGATGAAGAACTTCTTTTAATGCTTGCATGCTAGTTTTCCCCTGTTCTTCGTCTTAAATCAAGGAGGCCATTGTTTTGCTTGAGCCTTTCAGGGTAGTGATTTAGGGAGTTTCGAGCATGTATGCTAATTTTAGGGTTTCTGCGTTATCGTGTGTGGATTGCTATTTATGTGGTTTTTTGATCTTATGATGTCCTTGTGTTTGTTTTTTGACTTGTTTATGATTAATCTTTTCGCAGCCATGTATGACCGTCCGCGGCTTCCTTATCAGACTCCTGGTTCTGGTCTATCGAGATCTCCGCCGCGTAGAGAGTCTCAAGATGATGTTCGTAGAAATCGAGTTTCTTCTGGGGCGAAGGCCTCATCTTCTAGGGAAGAGGTTCCTTCGACAAATCCTTCTGGGTCTCGAAAAGTTGTCGATCGCGCGGTGTCTCGTCCTCGTAATGATGTTAGGAGTACGCAGCCACCGACTCGTGCTGTCGCTTTTGATGTTCCTCCTCTACGTTCTGTAGAGCCCGAGCGTCATCTGCCGCCCCCTCCTATAAGTTCTTTTAAAGGGAAGAATACCAAAGGTGGTGTTCCGAGGGCTGAGTCTTCAAAAAATCCTTCTTTGAAGAGAAAGGCTTCCGCGGCTTTCATTGGTTCATCCGGTCCCGCCGAGGAGGATGAGGCTACCCCATTGATACGCAGCGTTTCGGTCAGCAAGAAAAAAGTAACGTTCAAGCATATTGATCTCGAAATATTCAAGGAAAAGCATGAGCTTCAAGCCTTCGAGGTTCGTTTCTATGCCCCTGAGGATGATATTACTTATGAGCTTATCTCAAGGTATGAGTTCGATGAATTTCATTTGTTGACTACGGTTGGAGCGTTCGAAGCTGGTCTTATGTTTCCGTTGTACAAGTCAGGTGATTCCTTCTACTATGATGTGCTTGCTAGTCGTGAAGGCTCTTCCACCAATACTCACAGCCGTTCTGTATCGCAACTATCGGGGAATTATCTCCGTGCACTGAGGGAGTGCTATCTGCGGAGTAAGGGAGAGACGACAATGACTTGTTACATTCCCAATCCCGCGGAGAAGGAATGGTATACTCCTGAGAATTTCAATAACTCCTTCGGTGATTACTTCAATAGTAGGAACCGTAAGCCGTGGAGTGTTAGCCTACAGAATCTCGCTGCTCCTCGGGGCAAAATTCGTCTGTTAAATGAGGTCAGCGATGCCAAGCTGAAGTACGTTCCCGGCACGGAAGGGTCTAGTCAGCGGAAACTTTTTCCGGCACGCGAGAGGATCAAGCGCGACCATGACTACGAGTGGCACGCTACCGTTATCGAAGTTGTTGGTCCTTGGGCGTACGGTTGGATTCCCGGTCCACGCGGTTGGCGTCCTACTGAGAGTAGCAGGCCACGTGAATCTCCTCCTGCTCATCATGGAGATTTCTGTCCCTGGCTTTAAACTTCTCAGGTATGAATTTTCCTTATGCCCTTGACGTCGTTGAGGGAGACGAGGAGGAAGGTTCTGGTGCTATACTTCCACCGAGGAGTGCCTCGACTGCCCAGGTATGCGGTTTCTAGGTGCGCTTTTCCTTCTTTAGAAATTCAACTGTTCGGGGAAAAATAACTCTTTTTGTGGTGTTGGTTCAGGTGTCGAAGAAGAAAAAGATTAAGCCGAAGCAGTCTTCTACCATTGTGATGGGTGAGGCTTAGGCTCATGAAGAAGTTACCAGTCCGGTAAACGAAGAGTTTGCTGAGGATGAGGAGATTACAGATGGGGAGGAACGTACTGATACTTCCCCTCTTAATGTCGAAGAATAGGTCCGTGCGGGTCATGATGGTGATGAAGGGAGAAAGAATGCCGTGGTAGCTGATGGCGGTGTTAATGGTGATATTTCTGTCCCTGCTGGTGATGCCGCGGATACTCTCCCCACCCTTTATCAAGAGTTTTCTTTTGAACGGATGTATTCCACAGGGGAGTTCTTCGACGATGCCATCGATTTTCCTGAGGACTTCTCTCCACTTTCCCCCAATGACGATTGGGATGTGCTCGGGGTTGCTGATAACGAAGACGCTGCTGTTCAGGATGGTGGCGTGGAGGATCATGGTGTGCATGTTGGTGCCGACATTTGTGCTGAAGGGGCCGTATCAGAAAAGGGGAAGTCGGTGATTGATTCGCCTGCCGCGGATCTTCCTCATTCGCCGACATCTGAGGGTGAGGACGCCATAATGGATTGGCTCAAGAAGAAGGATATGCTATTTGTCCCTCATCCCACTCCGGTTATTACTGGTGAAAAGGATTCTGATGCGTATACCCGTCGTATGATGGAAATGTCTTCCAAGGCGCGGGTATCTGAGGCCTGGGGAAGAAATTTGAGTGTTCCCGAAGCTACCCTTGTGTCTGAGCCTCCTTCTTCCGTTGCGGATATGATGGCCATAGCCGACGGGTATCAATATGGATTTCCTCAGCAGCGTGTCTTGGAGGTAAATTTTCGTACATATTTCTTCGTGACGATCGAATTCTTCGGTAAAATAATGTTTGTCGTCTTGATGTGTAGATGATGAGAAGTGAGCATTGTAACCACGTGCTGTATCAGTTCTTCAAAGCGAAATCTCTGAAGCTCGAGGCTAAGCTTCGTCACAGAGAAAAGGAATTATCTGCGGCTGAGTTGGAAATTGAAGAGCTGAAGAAAAACCTCAAAGAGAAAGAAAAGCTGGGTGAAGTGGAGGCTGATCTTCGTTCAGAGCTTGCAGTCGTTCGCGCCGAGTTAGAACAAACTCGCGGCCAAGTTTCAGCTTTCACAGGTTTGGCTCTTTTTCCTCTTTTTCCCTCGCAATGTGTCATAATTCCTTCATTACTTAGGGTGTTCTGTCTGAGTCTCCCCACGCTATCTTCAGTGGGTGGCATCCCCGAGCTGATATGGCTCCGCAATGAAAGGGCACGGCAGAAATCTCGTATCAAAGAGCTTGTTGAGAAAATTAAAAGCGAAACCAAAAAGTGGGACGCTCGGGCTGAGGTATGGCGCGCAAGGCATGTTCAGATAGTTGATATGTAGAATCTGTATAACCATGACCGTGCTTTATTCAAAGGTACACTGTTGTGGACACGTGAGAATTTGTGGGAATCCCATGAGCGTACTTCCTTGTTGGAGTCTAGGATACAACTTCTGGAAGAGGAATTACAAAAGGCTCGATCCCTCCCTTTTCCAGGAGTTAAGGATAGTGTGCTGTGTCTTGCCAGAGAAAGGGACAATGCCCGTGCCAAAGCCGATGCTCTAAGCAAGGCCCTTGCCGCGTCCCGCGCTGAAGTAGCTCGTCAGGCTGAGTCTGAGAGAAATCTTGAAGTGTGTATGTACAGATTGAGCAAGGGGGTATCAGAGATAAACAAAGAGGTCGACCACCTTCGTCACATGGATTCGATGAAGCAGGTAGAATTAGATGCCAGTCAATTTACTCTCACCAACCTTCAACTAGATTATAAGAAATTATCCGCGGAATATGACCATCTTGATGAAGCGCGAGATGCGGTTGTTAATGAGTATGAAGAGGCTTCGGCTTGTGTCGAATGTATAACTCTATTTCATCGAGTGTGATTGTGTATTTACTGTGCTAACTCCCTTGTGTTGTCTTTTTCAGAGCTCGAGGGACAACTCCGCGTTGCAAATGAAAATCTTAAAAAGACTCAATCTTCCTTAACGCAGCAGGAAGAACAGACTAATCATTTTAAGAGTTTGGCGGCGTCCCGCGAAGAGGCCGTTGGTGCAGCTTCTAAAGAAGTGAATCGTCTGTCTTCATTGTTATCCCAATCCCAACAACGGACAATAGTTATTAAGCACAAGGCTAGGTGTCAATTGGCTGAGGAGACAAACAAGATGCTGGAGAAGATTGAGCTTGGCCTTAAGACCGAGCATGGCCTTGTGAAAATCTATCCACGTCGTCCAGTGCCTGCTTCCCTTCCTGGCTCTTCAAGACCCTCGTCTGGTGGGAGCATCCCTTCAACTCTTCGGAACAATCCTGCTGATGTGGTGGCCTCTTCTAAGTAGAGACCGCAACATCGTTATCCTTCCGTTGAGATTCCTTGTAAATTTTTGGTGAAAAGAGAATATTTTTGGTGTGTATTCCTTGTAAATTTTGGATGTGTATATTTACAATCCATGGCCTTGTCGCTTTTTGTAACCAACCTTTATGAAATGGATCATTTTTTTGATATACCTGCAATATCAGTTTGTTGTTTTATTTTAGTCATTGTGATGAAAGACTCTAAAAATACAAGAGGATTTGAAGTGTTTGGGTGCGATCCCGAAGGGAGGTACCTTCGTGATCGGCTTGAGACCTGTCACCCCGCTGGAGAACCCTTGGACAGAGGATTCCCAGACGGTGGGGGCCGAGGCAACGTTCTAGGATATGGGGTTAAAAAATTTACATACACCCATTCCGTCGACCCGTTGCCTTAAGATTGGTTGGGTATCTCTTTCTGCTGGGTGCCTTCCCCCTGGTCTTACACTTATGGCACTGACGGGGGAGCCCTGAGAGATTGTAGATTAACTACTTTCCCCAATATTGTCGATAGGTTTAGTTGATATATAGAAAGCTTGTTTGATTGATAGGTTGAGGCCTGCAATTCCTCGTCCAGAGATAGAAACATGTAGAATGGTCACACTCCCTTCTTCTTCTGGTACCCTTCACGCAGTTGCAAGGCTGCGTTGCCCCTATGGGAAGTATAGTTTGAGCCACTTAGCATTCCAAGGATGTCGGAGGACTTCGCCTTTCAGATTACGAAGGTAGTAGGAACCGCTTCCTTCAATATCGTGTATTATAAAAGGTCCTCCCCACGTAGGTGCTAACTTTCCCCATCTCTTCTCTCGTTGATACCGTGGGAATGTTCTCAACACATACTTCCCCTCTACAAAATTCCGAAGCTTTACCTTTTTGTTGTACTCCCTTGAAAGTCTTCGTTGGTAATTTTCCATCTTCTGCAATGCTGCTTCCCTTCTTTCTTCTAGGTCGTCCAATCTCTCTAACATCATGTCTGTTGTGAGATTTTTCTCCAACGCTTCGGTCTTTGTGGTTGGCATGAGTATCTCTGTAGGGATGACTGCTTCAGCTCCATAAGTGAGAAGAAACGGGGATTCCCCAGTGGCATATCTTCGCGTTGTCCTGTATGCCCATAACACATTGTGTAACTGTTCACACCACCGCCCCTTATGTTCGTCTAATTGTTTTTTGAGGATAAGGGCGAGGGTCTTGTTGGTGGCTTCCGCTTGTCCGTTGCTTTGAGGGTATATAGGGGTGGATTTGTTCTTCCTTATTTTGAAAGCATCGAAGAGCATGTCTATGTTTTTCCCTTGTAATTGCTTACCATTATCGGATACGATTTATGCTGGTAGGCCGAACCTGCAGATGATGTTCTGGAATATGAAAGTAAACACATCCACGTCTCTGATCCTAGCTAGCTTTAGTTTCCACCCATTTACTGAAGTAGTCCGTGGCTACTATCAAAAATCGTCTTTTCGCTGGTCCTTCGATGAAAGGCTCGACGATATCTATGCCCCATTTTGCGAATGTCCACGGGCTATCTACAGAATTTAACATTGTTGCTGGCGCGTGTATCTTTTTGGCGAAACGCTGACATTCTTCGCATCGTCGGGACATTCTTGCAGCATCCTGTATCATCGTGGGCCAGTAATATCCTTGCGTTTTGTCTTTTTCGGCTAGTGATCTCATACCGCTATGATTCCCTGCGTCCCCATAATGGATGTCATTTAGAATTCGGTGCCCCTCTCTTCGAGATAAGCAACGTAGTAACGGTCCGAGGAAGGATTTCTTGTACAGGACCCCATCCCGAAGATCATATCTCCCTGCTTTGGAGAGTATTTTCCTAGCCTGTTTATGGTCCGCGGGTAAACTTCCCTTTTCGAGAAACGAATGGATCACCGTTCTCCAATCATCTTCGTTGCTGAAGTCTTCGTCTTGATTTGCTCTTGACAGGATATCTTCTTCGTCGAAATCGTTATGGATGTCCTCTCCTACCTGGTCCTCGGTATTTTCTTCCACTGTATCTTGATTGGTAGCGAAGGAGAATTGAGGTGTAATCGAAGGCTCGTATACCCTTTTTATTTTAATAGCTTCGATGCTTTCGTCCTTCAGCATGGATGATATATATGCCAAGGCATCTGCGTGCCTGAGATCCCTTCTGCATAAGTGCCGGAACTTGATGTTCGGAATTTGTGACGCCAATGTTTGGACCAAGGCCATGTAAGCTGACAGGGTGTCATCGTACACGTTGTACTCGAGCCCTATTTGCCGTATGACAAGCTGTGAATCACTTGTTAGTCTTACGTCGGCTACTCCCATCTCTATTATTATTCGGAGGGCATGTACGACTTCCTCGTATTCGACGATGTTGTTGGTATGCTCTATGAATGCTAACCTGAGTGCCTGTACAATCCTTTCTCCGGTTGGGGTGGTGATGACAATGCCAATTCCTGCTCCTTCCTTATTTTTGGAACCGTCGACGAAGACTTCCCATTGTCTTTGACTCGAGGGTTCGAGGATATCCATTGGATCCTTGCTTTCTTCCTCGGCTTCTGGTATTCCCTTAATCTCATCGTCGTTGTCCAGGGGAAGGTCTGCTAAGAAATCCTCCAAAACTTGGGATTTTCGAGAATGTTGAATTTCATGAATGATGTTGAATTGGTCCAGGTGGGTGTTCCACTTGGCTATTCTGCCCAATTTTCCCGCGCTTTTGAGGACTGCTTCCAGTGGTGCTTTGCATGGGACCCGGACGAAGTGAGTTAGGAAGTAGGTTCTCAGCTTTTGAGTAGCCCATACCAATGCTAGGATAAGCTGTTCGATCTTTGTGTAGTTCCTTTCCGCAGAATTGAGGGTCTTACTGACGTAATAGATAGGTTGTTCTATCTTCGTATTGGTTTTGACCAACACTGCGCTGACTGCGTCTTCGGTTGCTGCTATGTATAATGCCAAAACCTCATCAGGATCCGGCTTCTGCAGGATCGGAATCGAAGCTAGGTGTTCTTTGATTTTTTGGAAGGCTTCTTCGCATTCTGCGGTCCATTCAAACTTGCTCCCTTTTTTGAGAATATTGAAGAAATGTCTGCATTTGTCCGAAGATCGGGCAATAAATCTGCCCAAGGCTGCTATGGACCCATTGAGCTTCTGAACTTCTTTTAAATTTTTTTGGGGATGGCATTTCTACTATGGCCTGAATCTTCACTGGGTTTACCTCGATGCCCCTTTTTGTTACCAAATACCCGAGGAATTTCCCTGAGGTGACACCGAAAGTACATTTCTCTGGATTTACTTTCATGCGGTGTTTCCTCATTGCTTCGAAGATGTCTCTCAGATCCTTTTGGTGATCTTTGCGCATCTTGCTTTTGACGAGCATATCGTCAACTAGACTTCTAAGGTGCTTCCAATCCATGGCCTGAAAATAGCATCGACCATTCTTTGGTATGTTGCCCCTGCGTTTCGAAGTCCGAAAGGCATTATAGTGTAGCAATAAAGACCATGTGGTGTGTAGAACGCTGTGTGTGGCTGATACTCTTCTGCCAGGTCCACTTGGTTGTAGCCAGAATGTCCATCCATGAATGACAGTTCTTCATATCCTTCTACTGCTTCTACCAGCTGGTCTATGCTTGGCAATGGATAGCTATCCTTTGGACATGCTTTGTTGAGGTTAGTAAAATCGATGCATATCCTAACCCCACCCCCCATTTTTCTTAGGAACGACGACCATATTGGAGATCCACGTAGGGTACTTGACCTCCTTGATGAAACCTGCGTCTAGTAGTTTTCGAAGTTCTTTTTCCACTGCCTTATGATATTCCGGCGCGACTTTTCTTATTTTCTATCTGAAAGGTGGCGTGCTTGGTTTGATGCGCAGCTCATGTTGGATTATTTTTGGGTCAATCCCAGGCATATCTCCTAATTTCCAGGCGAATACATCTGCGTATTCTTTAAGTAACTTGGTCAGGGAATCTTCTCTCTTTTCGTCCATTATGGTCCCTACTTTGATCATCTTCGGGTTTTCCTCCCTTCCTATGTTGATTTCTTTTACGGGCTCTACTGGCGTGAAAACCGGCTTCGGATCCCCGAGGACTTGGGAGTTCTTTAATTGCTACTTGGTATGTTTCTGTCCAGCGTTAGCTGCTGAAGTACTTGTCTCTGTGTTCCGGACATTATCATCTTTAGTCAAATCCCTTCCTGTAGTTTCCTTGAGGAACTGGTCTATGGACTTCTCTTTCGCAGCTTCTTTATTTTTAAGTCTTCGGGTTTTGTGTTGCTTTTCTTGTTCGTTGTTGATGTGATCCTGAGTGGCTTGGAACTCTCTTGCAGAGACCCGATCTCCCTTGACTTTCATTACTCCCTCAGGTGTAGGGAATCTGAGATATTGGTAGTACGTTGCCGCCACCCCCTTGAGTTTATGTAACCATTTTCGTCCAATGATGGCATTGTAGGGGGACGGGGCGTCCACTACGCTGAACCGTGTTTATATTTTCATGGATCCAGCGTCAACCTGCAACACGATGTATCCCAAGGGCTTCGTGGGTGCTCCATTAAATCCGTAGATGGTGTAATAAGAGGTCATTAGCTGTTCTTCATGGAGCTTCATTCGTTTGAATGCATCGTAGAATAGAACGTTCACTGAGCTCCCCCCATCTATGAGGATCTTTTTAAGGTTACATCCAGCCACGGGTAGTGTGAGGACCAAGGGGTCATTATGGTCTTTCATATCTTCGTCGATATCTTCAGCATCGAAGATAATAGGTGAGTCCTTCCACTCTTCATGTTCGTCCACCTCTATCCCATCGATCTTATACAATTCGCATCGGTCCTCGAACTGCTTCCGTAACCTATTTCCTATCTGTGCTGTAAGTGAGGGCCCTGCGGTTTCAGAACATGAGATGGTGTTGATTCTTCGGTTCCCTTCTGGAAGTTGGACTGGCTTGGTTCGTTTAGATCTATCCTCTGCGACATCCTTTCGTATGTAATGTTTGAGCTCGCCCGCATCAATCAATTTCTGGATCATTATTTTGAGGTTTTTACACTTTTCGGTCTGGTGCCCGTTGAAACAGTGGTATTCACAGTAATCTTTGGATTTCTCGGTTCTTGGGGGTTGTTTTCCCTTAGACCATGGCCATTCCAGATTTTCCCTTCCTTTGACCTCTCGCAGGATCCGAGCATAGCTAGCATTGAGCTTTGTGTAAACTTGATCTTCGAACTTCCGATCGTCTTTTCGCCTTTCATCCCTTCGTCTTTCCTATCTTCGTGGGGTCGTTCCACCGAGCAATTCCTTTTGGTTCCAGTGGTTTGTTCTGCGGAATTTGTACGGTGAGTTCTCTGTGGGTACGCCCTCGGGTTTTCACGCTGCATTTCTTCAAGACGAGCGTGTTTTTCAATAATTATTCGAAGATCCCCCTCTGTCTTGGGCACGCTTCCATGAATCTCAACAAAGAGTGGACTCATTCGGTCTAATCCCCACTTGTAGCAGTTGATACTTACCACCGGGTCCACACTTCCTATGGATTGGCAGACCTTGTGCCATCTGTTGGTGTATTCCCTCGTGGTTTCCTTATATCCGATTGCCAGTGAAAAAAGCTTATCCATTCCAGTATTAACAACCTTGTTGTACATGTAAGTTCTTAAGAACTTTTCTGCGAGTTGGTCGTAGGAGTGGATGGAGTTTGGCGGCAGATTATCAAACCAAGACAATGCTGATCCCTTCAGACTCGATGGGAAGTTTCTACAGAGTACTGCGTCGTTCTGGCTCCATCTAGCCAGTACACGGTTATAATACCGTATGTGTGCAGCGGGATCGCTGGATCCGTCATAGCATTTGAATGTCGGGACATGGCATTTGAGTGGAATAGGTGTGTTGGCCAGGCGATGAGTTAAGGGTGTGGAGTTAGCCTCTCTCATGACTTCTTCCAACCTTCCTCCGCCTTGTCTACTTTTTAATTGCCTGATCTCTGCTATCATTTCATCACGCAGCTCTTCCATCGCGCGGTGGTGCCCTACATTCCTCTGCTCGTGATAGCTTGACTCTCCATCGTTATAATCTGGGTCGGATGCGCTACTTCCTCTGGCAGCATTTCCATTGGCCGCTACGATGACTCTTCGGTCTCGGTTTGGTTCGGGTGCCTTTGAATTTGCTTCATCGATTTGTTGGCTCGTCTTTGTGCTTAAGGAAATCCGGTCTTTTAAATCCTGGTTTCCTCTGGCCAACAAAGCCACAGCATCCGCGTAAACCTTTTGGCTTTTCTTCAATTCTTCAAGTTCGGCCATCAATCGGTCTGATTGGTTCGACCCTTGATTGGGAGTCCCAGCTCGTGCTATTACGGCCACCGTGCCGCCTTCTTATATGGTTTGTACTAAAGGCGGGGGAGGTTCAGCTTCGATTGTTGGCATTCCCAGATCGGGCGGAGTGCCCATCTGCGGTGTTAGAGCCACCTGCACAGTTTGATTCAGCTCATTGGTTGATGGCATTCCGAAGGTTGGCGGGTGCGCGGGTTGGTACGTTCTGGATTCATCCACCCTTTATTTTGGTTGGTGAAATTGATTCGTAGCAAGAGTTTTCACGGCTTCCGTAGTCTTCGGGACTGCCTCTGTCGTATTATATTTTGTTGCCGCTGCTCTAAGGGTCGCGGCTGCAACGGAATTAGCATTCATAGGCGAAGTGATTTCCGCAGTGTTCTGTCTCTGACTGGTCATTTTGGCTTTGTCTCCTTTCTGCTTGCTCCGGGTGATGACCGGGGTTGTCCTCGGTGCTTCCTTCGACGTGGCTCTGGATTTTCCTACTTCTTGCATCTTTCTGCACAAGGGAATTTCAAACAGCGGGAAACAGAAATATCCGTGCGGATCGGGTTAGTTTGCGAAAATTCCTAATTCCACGACAGGGAGAAACTGCCCGAGGGCCACAGAGAACTCTTAGGGTAGCCCACTTGATTCAAACATGAGTTAAAGTATATGGATTAAATTCTTATTAAAAGTGCGGATTCATTGAAAGTATGAGGAAACGCGAGAAAACCCCTTTTAAAACTGCACGTAAATCCTTTGAAAACTTACGAAAGCCCAACGGAAAGATAGGTCCGTACGAGATCTAGAAAAATGTAGATCCGTGGATCTAAGTAATAAATCTTTTAACCAGTAAACGACGATACTGTCGGTAGTACCGAAGAAAACGGGTGCGGTTTTGAACATGGCAAAGTTAATAAAAGATAAATATTGTTAAAGATAATGAAGCAGAGCAATCTTACGCTAGTTTAATTATGAAATCACAGGATAAGATAAATCTTTTACCGGGACGAAGTCCCTGTTTCTAGCGCCAAATTGTGAACACGTAAATCACGTAGGCATCTATATGTTCACAAACAATATTCAAACTCTAGTTACCAACTCGTGCTGATAATACAATGGCATTGATTCCTTGGCTCAAAACCTTCGGGTTTATCATAGCCTCATCTAAGAATACTGCGAGTGGCGTTTACGCAAGGGGAGATAAAGAAAACGAAGCATAAAAGTAAAACTCATGAAGCGTTAGACTAAAATAAAGTGCTGAAGTGTAAATGAGTCCGGGATTTACGTGGTTCAGCACTAAGGCCTACATCCACGAGGTTGTTGTTTCACTATGTACTTGATGGTTACAAAGATAGTCGAGTGACTTTGTAGTTTACATAGGTCTATCTATTGTAAAGGACTAACTTACACTTACCATCTTTTCTCTCTCTCTCTCTTTCCCCAGTTTTTTCGATCCCTTTACTCTTGGTGGATAGGGGGTATTTATAGGGTTAGAGTGTGGGACCCATCTCTAAAGGCCGTTGGAACCTTATCTTCTTGTGTTTTGTGTCCATCACGCAGGGGTCTTCGTTCGTAACTTCATCACGCAGAGTCATCCTCGTTCGTTCCACGGGTTAATCGACACGTATGCTGCTCAGAGTGTTTAATGCGGGTAGTTGAGGCGCCTGCTCGTGTCAGGCAAGTGTTCTCTGCCTCTTTCGCGTCCATGTCAGTACATCTTCTCTCCATCGTTGATCTTGGCTTCTTTTGGGGATGAGATAAAGTAACTCTTTGGGAGTTATTTGGTGCTCCGCAGTACAGCGTGTTACCGGAACATCCTTTAACTTCTGCCCTTAGATTTGTTCGGGAAAAGATCCAACGTCGGCGGGATGGGCATCTTGGCTGTGGGCACGTGTCATCATGCTTTGATGACTTTGTCCGCATGCTCTCCACGTATGTTCCTATATACACGTGTTTGATGATGAAATATGTGCACACACCAGCCTGCGAGAAAATATAAAAAATATTAATATAGAAAGAAATTTTGAGTTATGACAATGAAGAAATAAAAGGATAAAAATATACCAGACTATTGAGGGAATGCAAGAAGTCGGGAGTCACTGATCTAGAAACTCCACGAAGAGAACTATCACCATCCAGCAAATGGACATCGCAAATTGTAGCGAGAGCCTTGCAGGTGTTAGCGAATTGTCTATCTCCCATTCCTTGCAGAGAATCAGAAAAGAGGCCAGAGAGCTTAGCCATAAAAGATTCAGGTGGAAAATCTTCACTTGCGGCAAGATCATCATTGTCCTCATCATCCTTGTCACTTTCGGAATTTTCTTGAGGAGGAATATTTGAAGGAGAAGAAGAACGGACCTTCCTTTTCTTTTAAGGAGGAGCAGTTGATTTTTCTCTGCGAAGAGCACCTTTACCTTTATCACCAGTCTTCGCAACATCAGCAGGCTCTTCTATTTCAGCAATAATCTTCACACACAGATAGAAATAAGAAATGGAAGCAACAGTATATAGTTTAAAATCATAAGAGAAAATTTCTTACCTCATATGTGTATGAGCGAAGAGCTAACAGAGTACTAGCTTTCCCAGTCATGTTATAACTATCTTTCAGTTTTTGGATCTGCAGAATGTCGCAAGAGTTAGCGAACAAAATAATAAAGACAAATAAAGAAATATAAAGTAAGCTAAATGGGAAGAAACAAACCTCTTTCTCCTTCTCGGGCCAAGAGAAAACCCAAGGTTGATAAGCAGCGAGATTCGCAGGAAGAACATTTGACCCAACAATGTAAGGTCCTTTTAGCATTAAAATAAAAACACACCATTTATCATCTTTGGATTGGCGAGGAGTTGTGTTCTTACCAGAATGTCAGTCAATGTCTTGCATGAGAATTTTAGCTTCATCAATATTATCTTTTCTTTTTAAGCGAATACCCCAGCGAGTATTCTCTTTCTTCATGGAGATCAGTTCATAGTTCTCAAAGAAACTCGCTACTGTGTATTTCTCAGCAATTATCTCTAGGTCTGCGAGTTTAGGATCCCTAAGTTCTTTGGAATACAGATATCCTTTACCAGCACCACAGTTAGCGAACTCTAGCATCAGACGGATGCAGTCCCCACTCAGTTGGAAGATAGCTCGCGAAAATCCCGAGTGAGCGAGAATTTCATAGAATAAAGGAAGATCTGGGTCATAAAGAGGAATAGGGAGACCTGCGAGAATCTGACCTAGCGAAATTATGATTGATTGATCATCACAGTACTGATCATAGAAAAGTTTGACAGAAATAATTGACTTGGCACTTTCACCAGAAATGGTAGAGAGTGTGAAACCTTTATCAACAAGATCTTTTTGGACATCTTTTAAATTATTTTCATGTCTATGACCACTTGGAGCCATATTTGAATATAGAGTATGGGAATGAATGAAGAGTAAGAAGATTGAAGGGGAAAAAATTACAGTATCAGAACTTGCAGAAGAATAACAGAGTTGCAGAGATGAGAGAATAAAAAGAGAAGAGAAAGTAAAAATAAAGTGGAAAGAAGAGTAAGAAGAGTATATAAAGGAGATTTTTTTTACTCGAAGAAATAAACACCATTAAGAGGAAAAGACGTGAGCGGTTGAAAAGCAGCGGTTACAGAAGACGTGTTAAGAAACAAACGGAAGAAAGAATACGTGTGATAAATGCAGAATATGAAGAGATGAGCAGCTGCGGCATTTCTCACATCATTATCTACTTTGCAGAGAAGATATGAGAAGAGGCAAGATGTAGGATCAGAATCTCGCAACGATAATGTCTTAGTGAAATTATCAACAACACAACACAACAGCGTCGCAGAACAATTTCATAAATGATACGATAAACGACGTCAGCTAGAATCACGAGAAAGATGTGATAGTCCTGCAAAAATTAGAGAGCTTGCGAAATTAACATTTGTAAGGTTGCGAGAATGTCTCAGACCATACCCGAAAATAAAAGACAGATTAGCTGTGATCCACTATGTATTTCCCTATAAATAGTCGTTCAAGTTGTAAAGAAGGGGGGAAGATCTTTTTGAGTAAGAAACAAGTAAATAGGAGAGAGAAAGTCTAGAGCAGAGGTCATTCTTGATTCCTTTATCTTTTCTTGTAAGAATATTCAAAGATTGATCAATAAAAATTAAGAGTTTAAATCTAAAAATGAGTTGATTAATAATAAAATCATATGAGGGGTGTAGTGTAGGATTTCCTGCAAGTACAAACAGTATGGAGATGAAGAAGAAATTATAAAGATTAAAAGAAGAAGAAAGAAGAAAAAGTTGCAATGGCAGAATTTATGGAAGAACAATAGAGTTGCAGAGATGAGAGAGTAAAAAGAAAAGAGAAAGTAAAAAGAAAATGGAAAGAAGAGTAAAAAGAATATATAGAGAAGATTTTTTTTACTCGAAGAAATAAACACCATTAATATGAAAAGGCGTGAACGGTTGAAAAGCAGAGGTTACAGAAGACGTGTCAAGAAATAGATGGAAGAAAAGATACGTGTGATAAATGCAGAATATGAAGAGATGGACAGCTGCGGCATTTCTCACATCGTTCTCTACTTCGCAGAGAAGATATGAGAAGAGGAAAGATGTAGGATCAGAATCTCGCAGCAATAATGCCTCAACGAAATTATTAACAACACAACACAACAGTGTCGCAGAACAACTTCAGAAACGAAATAATAAACGACATCAGCTAAGTCATGAGAAAAATGTGATGGTCCTGCGAAAATTAACATTTGTAAGGTTGCGAGAATGTCGCAAGCCATATCCGAAAATAAAGGACAGATTAGCTGTCATCCACTATGTAATTTCCTATAAATAGCCGTTCAGTTGTAAAGGAAAAGAGAGAGATCTTTTCTGAGTGAGAAGTAAGTAAATAGGAGAGAGAAAATTTAGGGCAGTAGTTATTCTTGATTCCTTTATCTTTTCTTATAAGATTGTTCAAAGATTCATCAGTAAAATTAAGATTGTTAATCCAAAAATGAGTTGAATGTTAATGAAATCTTGTGAGGGGTGTAGTGTGGGATTTCCTGCAACTACACTAGCGCTGACAACACTCTCGGCGTTGATGTCCCTGTCAGTGGAGTTACCGTGCAGAATGTGATCAATACATCTCGTGGAACCGCCTCCTCTACCACCAACACCAGTGGAGCGTGAGATATTCCAGTAGGCGTGACAACTCCTATCACGAGAGCCAGAGCAGCCGCAAACCCCGACATTTCTTCGTGTAACGCCTCCAGTCGTCACCAGAGCAACTGCCACTACTCCGTCAGGACGAGGGGCTGGAGGAACAAGAGAAGGGCAACCCCCTATTACCATTATGGATTTGATGGAAAGGCAGGAAGTCATTGCTATGGCTCAAACGGACATGGCTACAACTCAGAAAGAGGTACTCACTTTTCCCAAGATATTAACCGAGCGATTTCCGCAAGAGTCACGACAACCCATGGAGCCAACAAGGAACGCTTTCAACACACCCGGAGCAGGCACTTCGGCAGCGCGAGCCTACGTGGATGAAGAAACTCGTATTGCTCCTGAACTCCCATGGGAAAGGAACCAGCCATCCAACTTCATTACGCGTGAGGACCTGGAACGACTCATCCAAAACCGGGACAAGGGAAATCCAATGGACATGCACCAGCACCAACCTCCGTACCCTCAAGACGTGCAACGGGTCCCCCTTCCAAGAGGATACACCTCTCCTTAGTTCTCCCTCTATGACGGTGCTGGTAACACTCGTGAACATATCTCTCGATTTCTGGAATCCTTGGGAGAACATGAATATAACTATATCCTACGCTTGAAAGAGTTTTCAAAGTCGCTTACCGGGAGAGAATACACCTGGTACAACAACATCGCACCAAACAGTATACCCAACTGGTGTGAGATGGTCACGGCCTTCTACAAGAAGTATTTCTTCGTGTCTGAACAGATTACCTTTTCAGATTTAGGAAGAATATTCCAATGAAATAATGAGCATCCGAATGATTTCGTCAAAAGACTCAGAATCCAGGCGTTGGATTGTCATGATCCGAATGTCACGGAACACCAGTTGGTGGAAACGTTATGAGTGGGGAAAAACGATTTGCTAGCTTTTATGGAATTGAAGAGTCGACCGTGTGGAGACTCCTTGAACCGAGCAGAATGTTGAACCTCACACAGAAGCACTGCAAGAAGGGAGTGCTTTAAGTTCGAGAGATCAATCTGTAAGACCCCGGCCTAAACCAAGAACAATGGCCGTTCCAGAGTTAATTCGGTCACAAGAGAGGATGGGTTGACATGTAGGAAGGAAGCTGAGAAATGCGTGAGATCAATGGTGATCTGAGATTGTAGGTGTGTTGTGAATTCAGCGTGAAAATGCTCTGAATGATTGAATTTTTCTCAATTGAGAGTAATTTCTGTGAGTTCGTGTAGACGAAAGATTGTTTGTATGAACTTTGATGAGATACTGCTCGTCTTGGCGAATGTTGTTACCTCGTGGGAATCTGGCCATTCTAAGAGTCTTCATAGTGAAAATATTGATGGAAGCACCGGTGTCGACAAGAGCCCTTCTAAGTTCAGTGTATTTGATGAAGCCAGTCACATACAACGCGCGATTGTACCCTTCGTCTGCGATGCGATCTTCCTCTCCAAAAGTGATGTTGTCGATTGAATGTTCAGATATCAGGGATACTTCTTCAACTGCTGGGGTTGGTAAAGTTATTTGTACGTCAGATGATATATGGTTAAGTGCGACAAACGTGTCCGTACGCTGTTCCCTAGAAAAGTGTAAAAGTTCACACAAATTTTCAATCAATTGTGCAACCTCTTGATCCACCGGCTTTTCATAAGTAGTGAAACTGTTGATTTGAGGGTCAGGCGTTGAAACAGTCCCCAGTGTTGGGACTTCCGAAGCAGAGACGCCGCCCAACTCAGATGTCAGCTTGATGAGAAAATCGAGTATGTGATCTATCGTGTTATTCATCAGATCCATGTTCCTGGTGTGGACTTCCAGAATTTGAGATAGCTCTACCAGAGTCGGGGTTCCTCTACCTTCCGTGTCGTCAGGTGTAACATGAGGAATCCTTCCATTTGAAAGATTCTGGATTGGGTCTGAATCAGTTGAATTAGTCCTAAGAACAACCATCTTGTGAAAATGAGATTGCAACCGAGAGATTAATCTCCCACTGTGGACCCAATCTGTGAGTGGGGAAAAACGATTTGCTGGTTTTTACGGAATTGAAGAGTCGACCGTGTGGAGACTCCTTGAACCGAGCGGAATGTTGAACCTCACACAGATGCACTTGAAGAAGGGAGTGCTTTAAGTTCGAGAGATCAATCTGTAAGACCCCGGCCTAAACCAAGAACAATGGTCGTTCCAGAGTCAATTCGGTCACAAGAGAGGATGGGTTGATCTGTAGGAGGGAAGCTGAGAAATGCGTGAGATCAATGGTGATCTGAGATTGTAGGTGTGTTGTGAATTCAGCGTGAAAATGCTCTGAATGATTGAATTTTGCTCAATTGAGAGTAATTTCTGTGAGTTCGTGTAGACGAAAGATTGTCTGTATGAACTTTGATGAGAAATTTCTCGTCTTGGCGAATGTTGTTACCTCGTGGGAATTTGGCCATTCTAAGAGTCTTGATAGTTACAATATTGCTGGAAGCACCGGTGTCGACAAGAGCCCTTCTAAGTTCAGTGTCTTTGATGAAGCCAGTCACATACAACGCGCGATTGTACCCTTCGTCTGCGATGCGATCTTCCTCTCCAAAAGTGATGTTGTCGATTGAGTGTTCAGATATCAGGGATACTTATTCAACTGCTGGGGTTGGTAAAGTTATTTGTACGTCAGATGATATATGGTTAAGTGCGACAAACGTGTCCGTACGCTGTTCCCTGGAAAAGTATAAAAGTTCACACAAATTTTCAATCAATTGTGCAACCTCTTGATCCACCGAATTTTCATAAGTAGTGCAACTGTTGATTTGAGGGTCAGGCGTTGAACCAGTCCCCAGTGTTGGGACTTCCGAAGCACAGACGCCGCCCAACTCAGATGTCAGCTTGATGAGAAAATCGAGTATGTGATCTATCGTGTTCTTCATCAGATCCATGTTCCTGGTGTGGACTTCCAGAATTTGAGATAGCTCTACCAGAGTCGGGGTTCCTCTGCCTTCCGTGTCGTCAGGTGTAACATGAAAAATCCTGCCATTTGAAAGATTCTGGATTGGGTCTGAATCAGTTGAATTAGTCCTAAGACCAACCATCTTGTGAAAATGAGATTGCAACCGAGAGATTAATCTCCCACTGTGGACCCAATCTGTGAGTGGAGAAAAACGATTTGCTGGTTTTTACGGAATTGAAGAGTCGACCGTGTGGAGACTCCTTGAACCGAGCGGAATGTTGAACCTCACACAGATGCACTGCAAGAAGGGAGTGCTTTAAGTTCGAGAGATCAATCTGTAAGACCCCGGCCTAAACCAAGAACAATGGCCGTTCCAGAGTCAATTCGGTCACAATAGAGGATGGGTTGATCTGTAGGAGGGAAGCTGAGAAATGCGTGAGATCAATGGTGATCTGAGATTGTAGGTGTGTTGTGAATTCAGTGTGAAAATTCTTTGAATGATTGAATTTTGCTCAATTGAGAGTAATTTCTGTGAGTTCGTGTAGACGAAAGATTGTCTGTATGAACTTTGATGAGAAATTGCTCGTCTTGGCGAATGTTGTTCGAGTGTTCGAAAACTTCTGTCTTTTCAATCAGGATTCAGGGACATTTTATAATGCCGGAGTTGAAAACACCATGGTTCCATGAAGTGTGACAGTTGCTGGAATCAGAGAATGAGAAATGGGGAAATCATGTTAAAACCAATTACTCATCGTGCGGAGACTTGGTTAACTTTCCACCCACTACTTTTCTGACTCTTCCAACTGATTGCACGACTTGCTCACATTCTCATCGTGGGTGAACACATGTGCCGTATACCGCCATACCAAAACCCTAGTTAATATCCCCCCATGTGACACGATTGAAATCTCGTGATTGTGGAGTCAATTGCTGACTTTATGGGACGATGAGTCCACGTAGCGCTGAGTTGAACATGATTAGCAAATATTTCAAAACTCATGAATTTAATGTGTCTGCTGAGGCGAGGTATTATTATAACCTAAGACGAGAAAAATTGTGTTGCTAAATTGTTGAATATTGATAGTTGAATCAATATTCTTTGATTTGAGAAAATATTGTGTAGTTGCAGGAAATCCTACAACACACCCCTTGTATTATCATGATTATGATTTCTAGATCTAAACTTATTTGATATGAAAATAAAGATAAAGATAATGAAAATAGAAAATAAGACACAAGATTTACTTGGTTCGATCAATTTGATCTACATCCACGGGGTTAGGGATCTTCACTATGATTGTTTGTAATTACATCTTGATTACATGGAGACTCCATTAATGAGTATTTGGAGCTCTAAGTTGGTAGAGGAAGAAGAAGGAAATAATAATAATACAAATTCTAAACTTGTCTTCTCTCTCTCTGACTTTCCCTTTATATAGGTGTTTACATAGTGGATGACAGCTCATATGTAGTGGGGTACAACTCATATTATCTCGCGCCCAAACTACATTCTCGCAAGCTTCGCTACCTTCTCGCAAACTCTCTCTATAACTTCGCAGGCTCTATCTATAATTTCGCAAACTCTTACCGTTGTGCGATATTTGGATCCTACATCTTGCCTCTTTTTCCTTGAATATTGCTTGAAGAGCGATCTTTAAGGAAAAATCCACTTTGTAGTAGTAGTTGTTGGAGGAACGAGCGAAAGAATATTGGACTTGAAAAGTACGTACTTGCCTTTATTCTTTTATGAAGTTCCGGAGCGTTGCGAAGTAAATAAGAAGTATCATCTCTTGAAGTATGCGAAGTATGAAGTATCCTTGACGAAGTATAAGAAGTACTCAATCCTCGAAATATAAGAAGAACTTTGCGAAGTAAATAAGAAGTATCTGTCCTTGAATAATAAGTATTGCCTCTATTTTTACTATGCGAAATTATTACTTCATTTTTTTTGAGGATTCTTGTTGTTGTACGTCCACTTAGGAAATGATTCTTGCCGAGGAGATAAAGAGCATAAAAAATATTTTCTTGGTAATCCATAGTTGCCTCTGTTCTTTATCTATGAAGGTAGAATCCTTGAGAAAATGTTGAATGTGCGAATTGTTTCCTCATTCTTATCTTGCCTCTGTCTCATGTGTTGTGCTCATGCGATAGTATAATATCTTCAAGTTGCTTATAATTGTGTGAAATAATTGAGCGAAATAATCATATCGTTCAGAATAATCACATTCTGCAAAATAATCACATTCTGCAAAATTCTGACACATTCTGAATAATCCTACGAAACTCTGAATAATCCTACGAAATTCTGACACATCCTGCGAAATTCTGAATAATCCTGCGAAATTCTGACACAATCTGCGAAATTCTGAATAATCCTGCGAAATTCGGAAAAATTCTGCAAAATTCTGAATAATTCTGCGAAATTCTGAAAAATTCTGTGAAATTCTGAATAATTCTGCGAAATTCTGAACAATTCTGCAAAATTCTGAACAATTCTGCGAAATTCTGAACAATTCTGCGAAATTCTGAATAACTCTGCGAAATTCTGAACAATTCTGCGAATCTAATGCTTATGTGATGATTATGTTATGAAATGTGTATGCGATGTTTATGCCATGAAATTCTTGTGCAATGCTTTTATGATGCGAGTATGATGCTTGTATGATGAGAATGCTTATCTATTGCAATGTATAGTTAATGTTTGCGTTACTTAGCTCATTTTGCACGCTAAAATTGATGTAGCTTTAAATTGCCTCCATTCTCCATTTCTCTGGATTTTTCTTTAGTGTATGCATTCCTCTTCGTGTAGTTATTGTTCCTCACAAGTTCTTACTTGTGTTTCATCTTTCCTTTTTCCTGCACTATTAGTATCTCATAACAGTATGATCATAATATCAAGTCTGCGGCATTTTCACTGCCTCAGTTTTATTTCCATGTACATATTCGCAAGCTTGTTTGCTTACATATAATCATTCTCGCAAGCTTACTTGCTTACTGATTTTCTTATGTAGTCTTATTTTGCTACCTCTTATCATTGCGACAAAATCGCAGGACGTCTTTGCACTTTCATGCAAAAACCCATTGATCTTGCCTTAACTTTTTCTTTTGTATTATTGCCTCTTCAGGATTGTTGCGACAATATGACAGGCCTAAATATTCTTGCGAAAATAAAGGCCCATGACATTGCCGTCTTGCGACGAAATCGCAGGACGTCTTCACACTTTCATGTAATGACCCATTGATCTCGTCTTATCTTTTTCTCTAGTATTATTGCCTCTTCAGGATTGTCGCACAAATATGACAAGTCTTAACACCCTTGCGAGTAAAAAGCCTCATGATATTTGCGTCTTAAGACACTTATCAGCTCCCTAATGGAGGGTTCCGCCCTTATCTCCCCCTGGTTGCCCCTTCAAGGAGGCGTACTTCTACCATACAAGGTTAGCTCCTCCCATCCGGTCTTAACAACAACCAGTTGTTTTCGCAGCCTCTTATCCCTTTTACCTATAGGGCTTATGGTTACGATACTGCACCCTAAGTGGGGTTTTCTTAGGGCCGAGTGCAGTATAAGCCAAGACTTGTTAAGAATGGCAAGGACGCTTCAAACGCCCCTGGCACTCTTGACTCAACCGTGTACCTCGGCGCCTTGATCAGATTTGCACTCCTTGGGAGAGTCCTTATTACCTTAGTCGCCCAACCTAAGTCATATGCTTAGGCTGAGAATCCAAGGTGCCTCTCCCGGATGGGCTTTATTGACCCCAAATCTCCATGACTCAGGTTCCAGGGGGGTGTAACCTTTTCCCTGAGTCATGCTACAGGTACCCCCTTCTATGACGTACTTTAGGTCTTACATTTGCCTCTTGCGAAATTTTATTCGCGAACTAGGGTGTACGCCATAAAGGTTCGCCCCATTCTAATCTTAGATTTTTATGGATCTTAGATTGTCTCTTGCGAAATTTTCGCGTTTCTTTGTTTTTTATTCTTTCATTCATTCTTTCATTCTCATAATATCATATCATTTGAAGCAAAGTAAATATTCAAGAGAAGTTCTAATACATTATAATTCTGAAATCTTTGTAATTGTGAAATTTTGTAATTCTGCGATTGTTTCGCATTTTGTAAATCAAATCAAAAATTTTATTCTCTGTAAAAGAAATATTCTAGAGAAACATATAAATTAAATTTTCTCAGTTTTCTGTAATTTTGAAATCTCGCAATCTTTGTAATTTTGAAGTCTTTGTAATCTTGAAATCTTAGTAATCTTTATAATTTTGAAATCTTGAAATCTTTGTAATCGTGCGATTGAATCGCTTTTTGTAAATCAAATCAAAAATCTTTTTATTCGTTCTTAGTATAAAGTAAAATGTTCAAGGAAGTGGTACTTATCTTTCATGTGAGTCGTTGTTGTTGTCAAAGAAGTGAATAAATGCCTTGAAATGTATGAATTTCGCGCAGCAAAAAGAAGTGTGAGAAGTGAGACTTGAACCCTTGATCTGCTTCTTGGATTTTCTCGCACCATACCAACTGTGCTAAGCCTCTTTTGCGAAATAATCAAAGTTCTTGCGAAGTAATCAAATTCCAACTGTGTAAGAGGCAATTCTGTATAAATTTCGCATAATAAAAATAAACATGCGAGAAGCAAGAATTGATCCCGTGACCTGCTGTTTGCATTCATGCCTCCTGACCAACTGTGCTAACCCTCTCTTGCAAAATAATCAAAGACTGTGCGAAGTAATCAAATATCAACTCTGCGAAATGAATATTTGCGAAGCAAAGATTATTTGGTCGCAGGGAGAATCGAACCCATGTCCTCTAGTTTGCATACTCCTTCTCTAACCATCTGCGCTACTTGTTGCTTGCGAAAGAAAAACACAATGTTGTACTTTATTCCATTTCTTCGCCTTTAGGATTTCAAAAATGTGCGAAAAATTAAGCTTGATGAGGGATTCGAACTCGAGTCTTACAACTCACTCTAGCGAAGCTTGACCAACTGTGCTACCTCTTGTTTGCGAACTAAAGAAACAATATTGCGAAATTATTCATTTTTTCGCTATCTGTATAAAGAAGAAAACTATGCTCGTAGGGAAGTTCGAACTTGCGACCACGAACGTACATATTGTTCTCTTGACCAACTGTTCAAGAATCTCTTTGCGAAATAAACGCACAATGTTTTCCTCTTATTCTTTTATTCTCCCATGCAAATGAGAAGAAAATGAAAAATATGTGTCATTGCGAAATTCGAACCCGTGACCTATCGCTTACTCGCTCCAGCTCAAACCATCTGTGCGAATTTCTGTTTGTGATAGAAATTGCAGCATCTGCCTCTTATCATTATCTTTGTCTTTCCTTTGTTTCTTCACAAAATGCCTCTTGCTTTCTCCTGAACATGAAAATCTTCCACTGAAACTTCCATTTTCTCCTTAAATTTCACCACAACAACTAAGTTTTTCCCTCCCTCTTTTCATGTCTTTGAATTGTTGATGATGTTTACTCCCTGAAAGTGTGATTTCTTCCATAAAATTTCCATTTTTGAACCTAAACTTTGTAGATCTAGAAAAATATGAACAATAGCTAATCTTCATGAAAATTTCTTGATCCAACAAGTTAAAGGAAGGATAAATCCTTCCCTGTTTCTAGCGTCATTATGTAGTTGCAGGAAATCCTACAACACACCCCTTGTGTTATCATGATTATGATTTCTAGATCTAAACTTATTTGATATGAAAATAAAGATAAAGATAATGAAAATAGAAAATAAGACACAAGATTTACGTGGTTCGACCAATTTGATCTACATCCACGGGGTTAGGGATCTTCACTATGATTGTTTGTAATTACATCTTGATTACATGGAGACTCCATTAATGAGTATTTGGAGCTCTAAGTTGGTAGAGGAAGAAGAAGGAAATAATAATAATACAAATTCTAAACTTGTCTTCTCTCTCTCTGAATTTCCCTTTATATAGGTGTTTACATAGTGGATGACAGCTCATATGTAGTGGGGTACAAATCATATTATCTCGCGCCCAAACTACATTCTCGCAAGCTTCGCTACCTTCTCGCAAACTCTCTCTATAACTTCGCAGGCTCTATCTATAATTTCGCAAACTCTTACCGTTGTGCGATATTTGGATCCTACATATTGCTAGTCTGAGCGAATATTGCTAGTTTGAGTAAAAATTGCTAGTTTGAGCAAATATTGCTAGTTTGAACAAATATTGTTCTTTTGATGAATTGTTGGTAGCTGGACCAAATAAAATGTTAATTTAAGTTACTGACTGCTGAGTCGAGCAAAATAAATATGAATATCAATCATGGAATCAACATAAAATTATCAGAGTGTTCGAATCTGCACAGAATCACGTTTCTGCAGAGCTCTGGATTCAAAACCCTAATTTTACCGAAATGATGATTTATTGCAAATCAACACGGGACTGGCTACATGGGATGACGGGTTCACCATATAACGCCCAGATGCTCGAATGAGCAAAAAATACCAAAGTCTCTTGAGGACTAGTTGGTGAAAGAATGATTAAATGCTGGTTTAATCATTTACTGAAGTAATGCTCGTGTAAGCAACAAATCATAAAACCTGGTTTTATGGAAAATATGAGGGACCGGCCAAGAGGTCATGGGACCGGCTCTTGATGGCCTTGGGACTAGTAGATGGTCATTTGAGCAAACTTCCAATTGTTTGGAAAGAGTTTGAACCTAATATGAGCAGCTGAGCAAATTAGGTTAAAATCATTAAAGCACGCGAGACCAGCTGTTTGAAATCCCCAGGGTCACCCTTGGTCGGTCAAGGGGATGTGCCCGTGTCACCATGATGTCCGTGCTTCAGTCCTGAGAATTTTGATATTTTCTAGTGCACGTTTGAGCAACATTTGGAGAAAATATGAAAATCCATGGTTTTGCTGAAACTGGGAAAAATACATGAGATGATGAAAATAATAAATAAACAAGGAATCACAAGGTGTGGGACCGGCCACGGCTAGGGCATGGCCGGCCGGCTGACACGCGGTCCCACATGCTTTTCCCAGTTTTATGTGATTTTATGTATTTTTCTCTGATTTAAGGGAAATTCCATGAAACTGGAGAGTTTGGCGAAATTAGGGAACTTCCACGAGATGAGAGACATAAATTAAACTATAAAATAGGGAATGAGAGTGTGAGACTGACAATGGCCGTGGCATGGCCGGCCGGCCAATGGGCATGGGTCCCAAGGCACTCTTCCCAATTTTATGTAATTTTGATGATTTTAGATAATTTTCATAAAATCAAAGGTATTTGTTGAAAACCAAGATATTTTGTTGAAATCAGGGAGTTTACATGAAATCAGGAAACAAAACACCAAATAATAATAAAATAATGGGTATGTGGGACCGACTACGGCATAGCCGGCCGGCTAGAGCCCGGTCCCACAAGTTTTCCTAATTTTTTAATATTTTCCATGATTTTAGCTAAAATACATGAAATTAGGTAATTTTAGGGATAATTCATAAAATCAAGGAATTTTAATAATTTGAGAAGGAATAATAAAATAATGGGACGTGAGGTGTGGGACCGGCCACGACCAAGGCATGACCGGCCGTCCGGCGGTCCAGCGACACCTTTCCCTAATTTTATTATTTTTTGACAAAATCATGTGATTTAGATAAAAATACATGAAATTAGGTAATTTTCATGATTTTAAGGAAAATTCATAAAATCAAGGAATTTTCATAATTTGAGAGAAATAATAAAATAATGGAGACGTGAGGTGTGGGACCGACCACGGCCAAGGCATGACCGGCCGGCCGGCGTTCTCGTGACACCTTTCCCTAATTTTATTATTTTTTGATAAAATCATGTGATTTAGATAAAAATACATGAAATTAGGTTATTTTCATGATATTAGGGAAAATTCATAAAATCAAGGAATTTTCATAATTTGAGAGAAATAATAAAATAATGGAGACGTGAGGTGTGGGACCGGCCACAGCCAAGGCATGGCCGGCTGGTGCTCGGTCCCGCGACATCTTTCCCTAATTTTATTATTTTTTGATAAAATCATGTGATTTAGATAATTTTTTGAAATAAAGGAAATTTGCTCGAACGAGAGGATTTTCATGAGATCGTGAAAATAGTAAAAATATGGTAAAATATAAAATTGGGTGCGGGACTAGTCACGGCATGACTGGCCGGCTGGTGAGCCTAGTCCCCTGGCGCTTTTGCTTAATATTTTATTATTATTATTTTCCCTTCCTATTTTGCATAGGTTCCTCGTTCGTTCGTATTTTTGAAATGCTCGTTCGTGCATTCAAAATGTTGGTCTGTGCATTATCTGCTAATTACACCTGCATCATTTTTGTCAGGGCTTATTCGATGCTCAAATGCCTGTTCCGTTGAATATTTATTACTAACCTGTGGAATTCTGCTGGGAAGAACCACAAATTCAAGTAACGAAATATAACGAGGAATCGTAGAATATTGCTGAATATTCAGGCGATTAATTGACGACTCGTAGAATATTGCTGGATATTCAGACGACGGCTCGTAGAATATTGCTGGATATTCAGACGGTTTAAGATAATTAATTGCTGGCTCTATACTAGAAGGGATTCCTGTCTAGGAGCATTAATTATCTGAGGGTTGAGCAATATGAACTTGCTGGAGTGTCATATTCCTCTTGCATAGTCAGGGAAAATCTGGTTACATCCCGAAGACGTTGTCGCTCTATATTAGCAGAAATGTTGTCTAGGAGCCGCCCAATCTTTCGATTCTATACAGTATGAGATGTGTCGTGGCCTCAGCTGAGAGACTGCACATCTTCATCTTCTCTGAGAGACTTTCTCTATCATAGGTGGCATGAGCTTTCATGCACAGAGACATGAGTCTCAATACTCATCCGATTGCCGGATCCGAAGTAATTACTGAAATTGCTCAGTATTCATGAGATGTGACGTGGCCTCAGCTGAGAGACTACACATCTACACGTACTCTGAGAGACAGCCTTCTCAGTCAGAGATTTATGACATGAGCTTTCATGCTTTAATGAGAGACATGAGTCTCAATACTCATCCGGTTGCCGAATCTGGAGTATAGTTTTACAATTCTACCCTTTGTCGAAAACCCACCATCTACATTAAGTCCCCTGCTTAGTGAGGAACATTCATGTTCCTCAGTCAGCATTTAATGGTGATTTTCCAAGTATAAAAATAAGTAATTGAACTTAGTCATAAAATAAGATATTACCGGATTTCGACTGAATGATCAAACCATGGTTTGAGTGGGAACCTTTGTGGCATAATAGATCTTCATCCAGTGAACATAAAACCGTGTAGAACCGCTGGTTCGATGGTAGAACCTTGGTTGGTTTAGGATTCACGGGTCGGGCCCAAAAGGGAAATCCTTATGGAATTAGGTTTTGGAAATAAAATTAGGTATAAAAGGAAATTAATCTTTTTTATTTATTTATTTCTTCCCACAACTGACCACCATCTCCATATTCCTCCCATCTCACGTCCGAGCATCAGGAGCAGCAGGAGAAGTTCGTCGGAATTCCACCGCCGGCGCCGTCTGTTCACCGTCCGACCGAATTCCGGCCGGTAACGTCCAGGTAAATATTTTTTTTTACTTTTGCTGGCTGATTTCATGAGTTGTTCATGCCTCCATCATGTTAAAATTTTATACATGTGTATATGTTGACGTGAGTTTTGTATAAAAACCCTTGTTTTATCAAACATATGTTCGTTCGATCGTTAGTTTTGAAAACTAATAAAAACCCCTGATTTATGAGAGATTTTTTTTATATATATGGACTTAGGTCTAGTGATAAAACTTTGTGTATGAGCTTTCATGTGAACCAATATTTTACCTTAATAGATGTGAGCTTTCACAAAACCGAAATAAACCCCGTTTTTCGTGTCAGGACTATGCTCATTCGAGGAAAATAGATATATATTTTTATGTATGTGAACTTATGTCCAGTGATAAAACTTTATTTAAGAGCTTTCATGAGAATTAGTATTTTATCACAATAGGTGTGAGCTTTCACAAAACTAGCATAAACCTTCGTTTTTAATAAAACGCTAATACGAAGAAAAATAGATTTTTTATATATATGTAGCCGTGACATATTTTATGTGAAACATGATGACATATTTTATTCACATGGATTTGTT
Source organism: Papaver somniferum (assembly GCF_003573695.1). NCBI lineage: Eukaryota > Viridiplantae > Streptophyta > Magnoliopsida > Ranunculales > Papaveraceae > Papaver > Papaver somniferum. Next base: position 79,792,537 of record NC_039366.1, read on the forward strand.
CTTATTAGATAAATTCTGAAAATTTATATGAACAAATTGCATTAATTATTGTTTTGTAAAATCAAGACATGGGTTTTGAGTAACCTTCAAACTATACAACTTATTTGTGATGAAGTCATGTCTTATTGTAAATATCATAGTTCAGTTGTGTGAATGTTCACATTATGAAAATTATGTAATGATTTTATGAGAAAATCATTTTTCATGAACTAATGAAGCGTTGTTCGTTATTGCAGATTTCAAGGAACGAATTGATTTCGTGTGTTAACTCTTGTATTGCAACCACTATTGTTAGTGAAATTGAAAGAGGTAAGATTCAAGAATTACCATTTTGTGGATGAATTTATCTGCATGTCGATAACTCCATGCTCCTGGTTTCAGAAAATGCCGGCTTCCAGCGGTCGTAGTTATTCCTCCGGTTCTGACAAAGATCCCAAAGCTCCCATAGCTAAGCCGAGAGCCAAGGTAATTCGCGATGAGGGAGCAAAGCCCAGCGTACCCTCGAATGAGCGGAGAGTTACTTTCGCCGAACTCATGAAAAGAAAAGCCGAAGACGATGAGAAAGATGCTCGTCAGCGCACAAAGGATCGAATCCGGCGCAAAATACAGAGAGTTAGGAAAAACGCCAATTCTTGGACGGGGTACCCTCTGATTCTGATGCTGATGCTTCGAAGAAGAAACCGCCTGGGGTTTGCCTGATCAGTGTGCCAAGAATTCGAAAGTCCCATGAACATTGCAGCTGAAGCGGAAGAAGATTCAGATTCAGATGATGATTTTTATGCTCATCCAGACGTCACCAATAGTCATGACAGTGATTCCGAAGAAGAGGATTCCAGAAGGATAGTGATGAAAACTCTGAGAAAGACAGTGATGACGAATCTGACAACTCAGATGGATCTGACGAGTAGCTTTACTTTCGATCTCTTTTTTCTTTTTAGTATTTGAATACTCTCAATCTTCGTAGTAGATGTCTTCATTCGAACAACTTTATTGAAGTATTTAGGTCTTCCTTTTGAACGAGAGATTTTATTAATGCAAGTTCTTCTTGATTGAATTAAGCAAACCGAGCCACTCTTCATGCCGAACTCATTGTAATCTCCCTTAACCCTTGTGGTTCTTCATCTTATGAAAATATCCAAACATAAGCTGTATAGTACATGGGGCCGTGTGACTTGCCGATCACAATTAACCTTGGTCAGTCCCCAGTGCACTATTTTACTTCCGCATCTCCAGTTTGACCTTGTTCAAGACTTAGGGTTTCAGTAAAACTCGTAACTGAATCGGAGATAAGTGCCTGCCATATCTTGTATATATCTTTGTAGATTTAGGGTTTATCACTTGCGCCAATATTTCCTCCATTCCTAAGTTAGTTTCATCACAGAAGAAATTTCGATCATCATACCTCTCATATCATGTCTGCTGATAATACTTCTTCTCAAAACGGACTTCAGTCGAAACATGGAGTAGAAGCGCCCATCTTGGTAAGTTGCACATCTTTTCCATCCGTTCAGTTGAGGTTACTGATCGTAGAAGATGATTTGTTGCAGGATAACCAGAAGAATCTTTCTTCTCACAATTCAAGGCCCAAGCGGACTGCTAGAACTCCTGCCCGATATAGGTCGGCTCCTGCTGAGACTGGATCATCTGTAAGCAATCTTATAATCTTGAAATTTTACCATGTCTAATTCAGGCGAAATTAAACACTTCCCGTTCATCACAGGCGGATGTTCGTGTCGTTGTTGATGCTAGAAGGAGAAGGAGTGGAAAGTCCGTGACTGTGGTCGAGGTTGAAGACAGTGGCAATCGAGCATGTGAAGATTCTGCAGAATCCGTGGAGACAGAAGACAGTGTTCACGCCTGTGAATACCCGACAGCTGGACTCTCGTTTGAAGCTCCATTGGTTAACACTTTCCCAGACAATGAGATGGTTGGTGGATTTGTCATTCCCAAGTGCCATGCACCTCTGTATACCAAGATCTGGAAAAAGTATGGGCATATTGCTACTACGGAAGTGTGGAAAGGTTTCCTACCCACTCTCTTGACTACAGTTGCAGGGCTGCTACCGATCATTGAAGAAATGAACCAAATGCACCTGCGAGACGTCAAGAATCAGGAACTGCACAAGTGGGATGAGATGATTTCCAATTGTGAGATATTGCGATTCAATGTGAGCTGGCTTCGCCGTCGTCTTGAGATAATTAAGATCCATAAGGCGGCGGAGGCTGATGCGATTTCCATGACCACTGCTTTACTGGAGGAGGAAAAGGTACTGGCTTTGGAGTCAGCGAGGGTTGAGAAGGCGGTTGAGGATTTGAAGGCAAAGACTAGGATCTTCCAGAAGAAACTCGACAGGGTTTCCTATAGGGATTATCCATTGCTGGATGGTTTGCTCTGAGTGAATATTCAGGAGAGTTGTAATGTAGGTTTCTGACAAGGTAGAATAATCTGATAGCATGAGGAGTTTTTGTTCAATTGATGAATATTTGATGAACGAATGAGCATCTTGCATGCTCTTTGAAGGAAATTACATTTGAGATGTATTTGAAATAAAGGTTAATTATCTGTTGATCAAGCGTAATAGGCTTTGAGCCATTTGTCGTTGATAATATTTCCTTCCTTTCCTCCACTGAGTGCTAAAATTTTGTAGTATCCACTAGACACCGCTTTGATGATAACATACGGCCCTTCCCATTTCGGAGAGAATTTGGGAGCAGACATGTCTTGTTGAATGTGCTTTGCTGTCTTTAATACCAAATCTCCTACTTGAAAAGTTCGGGGTTTTACCATTTTGTTGTAAGCCCTGGATACCCTCTGTTTATAAGCCTCCACGTACTTTTCTACTTTAGCTCTTGATTCAAGCATGTCTAGTTCAGCAACTCTTGACTTGGACACTTCAGCTTCATCCCATTGTATTCCGCTAGCCGCTGCAATCCTTGCTGAAGGAATTTTTATCTCGGCTGGGAGTATAGCATCAGCCCCATAGACGAGCGAATACGGTGACGTCCCAATTGAGCTCCTTGGTGCAGTTCTGTAAGCCCACAAAGCCATGGGAAGTTGCTCATGCCACGATCGTGGATTGTCATGAATTGTTCGACTGATAATCCGGATCAAAGTTTTGTTGGTACTCTCCGCTTGGCCGTTTCCTTGGGGGTAGTATGGTGTGGAGAAGATCTGTTTAATCCCGTACTCCTTGAGTAATTTCTCGACATCTTGATTGGCGAAAGGAGTCCCATTATCTGTGATGATATGTTTAGGGACGCCGAATCTACATATATATGCTCCTTGATGAAGGCTGCAATAGTTACCCCTGTGGTACCTCTGAGCGGGATTGCTTCGACCCACTTAGTGAAATACTCAGTAGCTGTGATGATGTATTCATGCTGCTTTGAGGATGCTGGATTGATCTTCCCGATGATATCAAGTCCCCAGCTATAGAAAGGCCATGGACTATTCACAGAGTGTAATGGAAGACAAGGGGTATGAATGAGATTACCGTGAATCTGGCATTTATGGCACTTCTGAACGTATGCGGCTGCATCATCTTCCATAGTCGGCCAGTAGTATTTCTCGTGGATTTGGAGAAACAACTTCTTTTTTGATGTTCTCCTTCATGAGTTTCTTTCAGGACTGTCAGGATTTCATCTTCGGCTAGGCATCTCAACAAGTCTCCTCCAAAGCTTTTGCGGTATAAGATTCCGTCAAGAAAAACAAATCTCTTAGCTCTCTGTATGAGTTTGATTGCATCTTTCTTTTCTGGTGGCGATTTGTTGTCTCGAAGATATTCGATGTAAGGCTGCCTCCAGTCCGCGGTGTGAAGGAGTGTTAGCACCTCCAAATGATGAGGAGGTGTCTGACAATTAGGACAAGCTCCCTGCAAAGTCCTCGACTGTGCTTCCATGGAAGGCCAATAGTACCCGAGTCTCTGGAGTCTTCTATAAAGTGTTATCACCAGCGTCTGTCCGCACACTTCTTGATGCACACTTTCGAGTTTTTCTTTCGCTTCTTCATCACCCAGGCATCGTGATAGAGAGGCATCCGGGTTACGATGGTATAAGGCTCCATGAAGCAAGAAGAAGTTCTTCAGTTCTTTAAGGCTGATCGTCCCTTCTGTAATGGAGCTGCTCAGTTCATGAATGATAGGTGCTCTCCAGTCATTTGCTTGAGCTTCTTCAGTTTGATTAAGCCACGTGGATGACACAGCTCGTCTTTGCACTATGATGGATTTCTCTGATCCTTCGAATTGCAACTTGGAGGCAAGAGTTCTAAGCAATCAGCATGCCTATTGTTGGTTCGGCCAGTATGGGTGATGGTCGCGTCGGCGAAATGAGTCAGGAGTCGCTGTGCTTCAGCCCTGAATGGAGCAAGTGTTATCTCTTTGAGAGAGTACACCCCATTCATTTGATTGACTAGTAGTTTTGAATCTCCTCTGATCTCCAGATACATTGCTCCTTCTTGTTTAGCTAAGGATAATCCTAGCAAGAAGGCCTCATACTCTGCTGAATTATTTGTACAGTGGAAATCTAGCTTGAATGAGTGTGAGAATACCTCTCCTGATAGCGAGACCAAGACTATGCCCGCTCCTCCAGTATCATTACTAGGAGTGGCGGATCCATCAAAGTACAACAACCATATTTCTTTTTTAACGACTGAGATTCCTGGAAGTTCTCATGGTACGTCATCTGGTAATGTTGAGGAATCTTCTCCTGGGAACGCTGCTAGTAAATCTGCTACTGCTTGACCTTTGATTTCTTTGGGGGAAACACATACTATGTCGAATTCCGACATCTGAAGTAGACACTTTCCAGGTCTTCCTATCAGAGCGGTCTTTGAGAGTAAAAACTTGATGGGATCAGCTTTGGATACAAGCACAACTCTGTTGGATAGTAAGTAATGCCTGAATCTTTGCATTGCATGAGCTAACGCCATGCATGCTCTTTCAGATTTCGGGTATCTGAGTTGAGCATCCTTCATGGTTCGGCTGAAATAGTAAATTGGATGCTCGACGCCTTCTTCGTCTTCTTGAGCCAGTAGTGCTCCAATAGCAACATCACTGGAGGATATGTATAATATCAACGGTCGACCCTGCACTAGAGACCTCATGACTGCAGGTGATAAAAGTATTTGTTGTATTTTATGAAATGCTTCCTGTTGAACATCCGTCCACGTGAAACTCGCTCCCTTCTTCAGCAGAGGGGTGAACGAAGCAATAAGTTGAGCCAATCCTAGTATGAAGCGTCTGATGTAATTCACCTTACCCATGAAGCTCTGCAGTTCCTTCACAGTGCGTGGAGGAGGCATGGTGGAGATGGATTTCGCTTTTTCCGGATCGACTTTGATCCCTTCGGCAGTGACCAAGAATCCCAAAAACTTTCCAGAAGAAACTCCAAAAGCGCATTTTAGAGGATTCATCTTCAACTTGTATTCTCTGCATCTTTCAAAGACTTTTCTCAGAACTTCTAGATGGGATGTTCGAGCTTTCGATTTCACCACGACATTGTCAACATAATCTTCTACTTGCTTGTGCATCATATCATGAAATATTGCTGTCATGGCTCGTTGGTTGGTGGCGCCAGCATTCTTCAACCCAAAGGGCATCACAGTGTAATGAAAATTCCCAATGGGAGTGCGAAACGCGGTCTTGGCGGCATCATGTTCGAACATTTTGATTTGGTTGTACCCACTGTAACCATCCATAAATGAGAACATACCGTGGCCGCTGGTCGCATCAACGAGCATATCAATGTTGGGTAAAGGAAAGTCATCCTTCAGGAAGCATTTATTTAGGTTTCTAAAATCTACACAACATCTGATTTGGCCATTTTTCTTCTTAACTGGGACGACATTAGCCATCCAGGTTGGATGCTAAATAGGCTTGATAAATCCCGCTACCAGCAATTTTTGAATTTCGGCCTTGATTTTCTCCTGGACCTCATGCCTGAACTGCCTGGTTGGTTGTTTGACAGCCTTGGAGCCGGGAATGATATGTAGACGGTGAGTGACCAGTTTTTCATCTAGGCCAGGCATTTCTTCATACGTCCAAGAGAATATATCCCGATACTCCTTCAGTAACTCTACCAGACCTGCACGTTCTTCCGGTGATAGTGCAGAACTGACCAAGATCGGTCTTGGATCTTCCTTGTGCCGATGTTAACCGTCTCAAGATCATCAGTGGTAGAATTCGTGCCATCTTGCAACTGTTGTGGAGCTTCCTGAACTTCATCCTTGGGTAGTTGTTCATTATGACACGATTCACCAGTGCGGGGAGGATCTTGATCAATCTCCCCTGTTAATTTCTAATCTTTGTGTTTCCGGTAAATGACCCTTCCTTCTGCGTCATGAGTGGTCATAAAATTGGATATTGAGATCGTAGTTTCATCTTTTCGGCGTTTGAGCGATGTAGCAGGCGATTCGACTGGTTCTGCTTCCGAAGATGGTGATGATGCAGATGCCTCAATAGCTTTCCAACTTGGAAGTGGAGTAGTATAGATTTTCTTAGGAGGTTCAGGGGCGCTCTGGGATTCGATGAATTCAGCATCGTAAGACAGAGCATAAGGAGATGATGAAGCAGCTATGCGGATGATCTTGTTATTGAGTAAGGTCTTCATGCATTGATGGTAGGTTGATGGAACCACCTTGTTGTCATGGAGCCAAGGTCGCCCAAGTATCCATATGTGTGGCTTTGGCTTCCTTCAAATCTATGTACGCGTATCCATATGTGTGGCTTTGGCTTCCTTCAAATCATGTCATTAGGATGGGATGGCGAATGATTTTACCTCGTGGGAATCTGGCCATTCTAAGAATCTTCATAGTGAAACTATTGCTGGAAGCACCGGTGTCGACAAGAGCCCTTCTAAATTCGGTGCCTTTGATGAAGCCAGTCACATACAACGCGCGATTGTGCCCTTCGTCTGTGATGTGATCTTCCTCTCCAATAGTGATGTTGTCGATTGAATGTTCAGATATCAGGGATACTTCTTCAACTACTGGGGTTGGTAAAGTTATTTGGACGTCAGATGATATCTGGTTGAGTGCGGAAAACGTGTTCGTACGCTGTTCCCTGGAAAAGTGTAAAAGTTCACACAATTTTTCAATCAATTGTGCAACCTCTTGATCCACCGACTTTTCATAAGTAGTGAAACTGTTGATTTGAGGGTCAGGCGTTGAACCAGTCCCCAGTGTTGGGACTTCCGAAGCAGAGACGCCGCCCAACTTAAATGTCAGCTTGATGAGAAAATCGAGTATGTGATTTATCGTGTTCTTCATTGTATCCATGTTCCTGGTGTGGACTTCCAAAATTTGAGATAGCTCTGCCAGAGTCGGGGTTCCTCTGTCTTCCGTGTCGTCAGGTGTAACATGAGGAATCCTGCCATTTGAAAGATTCTGGATTGGGTCTGGATCAGTTGAATTAGTCCTAAGACCAACCATCTTGTGAAAATGAGATTGCAACCGAGAGATTAATCTCCCACTGTGGTCGCCAATCTGTGAGTGGGAAAAACGATTTGCTGGATTTTACGGAATTGAAGAGTCGACCGTGTGGAGACTCCTTGAACCGAGCGGAATTTTGAACCTTACACAGATGCACTGCAAGAAGGAAGTGCTTTAAGTTCGAGAGATCAATCTGTAAGACCCCGGCCTAAACCAAGAACAATGGCCGTTCCAGAGTCAATTCGGTCACAAGAGATGATGGGTTGATCTGTAGGAGGGAAGCTGAGAAATGCGTGAGATCAATGGTGATCTGAGATTGTAGGTGTGTTGTGAATTCAGCGTGAAAATGCTCTGAATGATTGAATTTTGCTCAATTGAGAGTAATTTCTGTGAGTTCGTGTAGACGAAAGATTGTCTGTATGAACTTTGATGAGAAATTGCTCGTCTTGGCGAATGTTGTTCGAGTTTTCGAAAACTTATGTCTTTTGAATCAGGATTCATGGACATTTTATAATGCTGGAGTTGAAAACACCATAATCCCATGAAGTGTGACAGTTGCTGGAATCAGAGAATGGGAAATGGGGAAATCATGTTAAAACTAATTACTCATCGTGCGGAGACTTGGTTAACTTTCCACCCACTACTTTGCTGACTCTTCCAACTGATTGCACGACTTGATCACATTCTCAACGTGGGAGAACACACGTGTCGTAGACCGCCAGACCAAAACCCTAGTTAATATCCCCCCATGTGACACGATTGAAATCTCGTGATTGTAGAGTCAATTGCTGACTTTATGAGACGATGATTCCATGTAGCGATGAGTTGAACATGATTAGCAAATGTTTCAAAACTCATGAATTTAATGTGTTTGCTGAGGCGAGGTATCATTATAACCTAAAACGAGCAAAACTGTGTTGCTAAATTGTTGAATATTGATAGTTGAACCAATATTCTTTGATTTGAGAAAATATTGATAGTTTGAGCAAATATTGCTAGTTTGAACAAATATTGTTCTTTTGATGAATTGTTGGTAGCTGGACCAAATAAAATGTTAATTTAAGTTACTGACTGCCGAGTCGAGCAAAATAAATATGAATATCAATCATGGAATCAACATAAAATTATCAAAGTATTCGAATCTGCACAGAATCACGTTTCTACAGAGCTCTGGATTCAAAACCCTAATTTTACCGAAATGATGATGTATAGAAAATCAACACGGGACCGGCTACATGGGATGACGGGTTCACCATATAACGCCCAGATGCTCGAATGAGCATAAAATACCAAAGTCTCTTGAGGATCAGGTAGTGAAAGAATGATTAAATGCTGGTTTAATCATTTACTGAAGTAATGCTCTTGTAAGCAACAAATCATAAAACCTGGTTTTATGGAAAATATGAGGGACCGTCCAAGAGGTCATGGGACCGGATCTTGATGGCCGTGGGACCAGTATATGGTCATGTGAGCAAACTTCCAATTGTTTGGAAAGAGTTTGAACCTAATATGAGCAGCTGAGCAAATTAGGTTAAAATCATTAAAGCACGCGGGACCAGCTGTTTGCAATCCCCAGGGTCACCCTTGGTCGGTCAAGGGGATGTGCCCGTGTCACCATGATGTTCGTGCTTCAGTCCTGAGAATTTTAATATTTTCTGGTGCACGTTTGAGCAACATTTGGAGAAAATATGAAAAATCCATGGTTTTGCTGAAACTGGGAAAAATACATGAGATGATGAAAATAATAAATAAACAAGGAATCACAAGGTGTGGGACCGGTCACGGCTAGGGCTTGGCCGGCCGGCTGACACGCGGTCCCACATGCTTTTCCCAGTTTTATGTGATTTTATGTATTTTTCTCTGATTTAAGGGAAATTCCATGAAACTGGAGAGTTTGGCGAAATTAGGGAACTTCCATGAGATGAGAGACATAAATTAAAATATAAAATAGGGAATGGGAGTGTGGGACCGGCAATGGCCGTGGCATGGCCGGCCTGCCAATGGGCACGGGTCCCAAGGCACTCTTCCCAATTTTATGTAATTTTGATGATTTTAGATAATTTTCATAAAATCAAAGGGATTTGTTGAAAACCAAGATATTTTGTTGAAATCAGGGAGTTTACATGAAATCAGGAAACAAAACACCAAATAATAATAAAATAATGAGCGTGTGGGACCGACTAGGGCATGGCCGGCCGGCTAGAGCCCCGTCCCACAAGTTTTCCTAATTTTTTTAATATTTTCCATGATTTTAGAGAAAATACATGAAATTAGGTAATTTTAGGGAAAATTCATAAAAAAAAGGAATTTTCATAATTTGAGGAGGAATAATAATATAATGGGACGTGAGGTGTGGGACCGGCCACGACCAAGGCACGACCGGCCGGCCGGCGGTCCCGCGACACCTTTCCCTAATTTTATTATTTTTTGATAAAATCATGTGATTTAGATAAAATACATGAAATTAGGTACTTTTCATGATTTTAGGAAAAATTCATAAAATCAAGGAATTTTCATAATTTGAGAGAAATAATAAAATATGGAGACGTGAGGTGGGGGACCGACCACGCCCAAGGCATGACCGGCCGGCCGGCGGTCCCGCGACACCTTTCCCTAATTTTATTATTTTTTGATAAAATCATGTGATTTAGATAAAAATACATGAAATTAGGTAATTTTCATGATTTTAGGGAAAATTCATAAAATCAAAGAATTTTCATAATTTGAGAGAAATAATAAAATAATAGAGACTGAGGTGTGGGACCGGCCACGACCAAGGCATGGCCGGTTGGTGCTCGGTCCCGCGACACCTTTCCCTAATTTTATTATTTTTTGATAAAATCATGTGATTTAGATAATTTCTTTGAAATAAAGGAAATTTGCTCGAACGAGAGGATTTTCATGAGATCGTGAAAATAGTAAAAATATGGTAAAATATAAAATTGGGCGCGGGACTAGTCACGGCATGACTGGCCGGCTGGTGAGCCTAGTCCCCTGGCGCTTTTGCTTAATATTTTATTATTATTATTTTCCCTTACTATTTTGCATAGGTTCCTCGTTCGTTCGTATTTTTGAAATGCTCGTTCGTGCATTCAAAATGTTGGTTTGTGCATTATATGCTAATTACACTTGCACCATTTTTGTCAGGGCTTATTCGATGCTCAGATACCTGTTCCGTTGAATATTTATTACTAACCTGTGGAATTCTGCTGGGAAGAACCACAGATTGAAGTAACGAAATATAACGAGGAATCGTAGAATATTGCTGAATATTCATGCGATTAATTGACGACTCGTAGAATATTGTTGGATATTCAGACGATGGCTCGTAGAATATTGCTGGATATTCAGACTATTTAAGATAATTAATTGTTGGCTCTATACTAGAAGGGATTCATGTCTAGGAGCATTAATTATCTGAGGGTTGAGCAATATGAACTTTTTGGAGTGTCATATTCCTCTTGCATAGTCGGGGAAAATCAGGTTACATCCCGAAGACGTTGTCGCTCTATACTAACAGACATGCTGTCTACGAGCCGCCCAATCTTTCGATTCTATACAGTATGAGATATGTCGTGGCCTCAGCTGAGAGACTGCACATCTTCATCTTCTCTGAGAGACTTTCTCCATCAGAGGTGGCATGAGATTTCATGCACAGAGACATGAGTCTCGATACTCATCCGATTGCCGGATCCGAAGTAATTACTGAAATTGTTCAGTATTCATGAGATGTGTCGTGGCCTCAGCTGAGAGACTACACATCTACACGTACTCTGAGAGACAGCCTTCTCAGTCAGAGATTTACGACATGAGCTTTCATGCTTTAATGAGAGACATGAGTCTCATTAATCATCCGGTTGCCGAATCTGGAGTATAGTTTTACAATTCTACCCTTTGTCGAAATTCCACCATCTATAAACGTGCATTAATGGGATGGTGCCCATTGTAGATGGTGGATTTTCAACAAAGGGCAAAACCGTAAAATCATGATGCATGTTTCTGACACGGCTTTCAGGCAAGCGACAATTCATATTTTACGAAGCCACGATGAATATGTCTTTCGAAAAGTCTCCACTAGCTGAGCGTTCGATCCCTAGCATTTCGTCGTGCCCTCTATGTAGAATAACATAATTGGGCGGTTCTCCGTAGATTGAGGGAAATAACGCCTTCAGGACGTCAGTGATAGTCACCGTTCCCTGACTACATGAGAGAGACCCCCCTCTACATAGAAGAACGATTGGGCGGTTCTCCGTAAGATTGAGAGCAATAATGCCATCAGGACGTCGGTGACACTCACTATTCCCTGACTATGTAGAGAGATCGTGTATAGACCCAGGCGGTTCTCCGTAATATTGAGAGAAATAACGTCTTCAGGACTTCGGCAACACTCGCTGTTTCACTGACTATACACAAGAGATTAAATTCTACCGTGACATTCACCACTAAATTCCTAGAAGATAATCTATCTTATCTCATTACTCATATTTCATGATCGAAATGGTAATAGATAAATGTATTACTCCGATTTCATGATCGAATCCACAGCTGATCTCATGAGATGGTAATAGATATTTGTCCGATTTCATGGTCGAACCCACGACTGGTCTCATGAAATGGTAATATCACCACTTATTTTATTACTCCGATTTCATGGTCGAATCCACGAACCCATGGAATGGTAATACCTATTTTATAATTCCGAATTCAGGTTCGAATCCACGGATGATCCTATGAATTGATGATAAAAAACTACTCACTTATATTACTCAGATTCATGAATCATTCTCCGCTGAATTTCATTAATTAGTAATAAATACTCAACAATCGGGCATTTGGACTACTACTGAGTAAGCCCCTTAAAATAGTGCAAGTGTACTCGACAATGATGCACGAACAAGCACCTAAATGCGCGAACGCGCATCCAAAATATGGAAAAATGAGGAATCATGCACAAAACAGGAGAGAGAAAATAATAATATTAAAATAATGGAGAAGCGCCCATGGGCCGGGCCCATCGCACATCGAAAAATGCTCAAACGCACATCAGAAAATGCTGAAACTCTCATGCCTGAGACACGAGCATTATGGATACACTGGCATGCTCCCTTGACCGACCAAGGGCGTCTCTAAGGCTTGCAACGATCCGGTCCCACACGTTTTCACACTTTTGACCTAATTTGCGCAATCGCTCATATTGGGTCCAAACTCTTCACAACTAACTCAGAGTTTGCGCATACGCCCACCATCGGTCCCACGGCCACCAAGGGTGGTCTCATGCCATCTTGGTTGGTCCCTAACTTTTCTATAATTAGGTTTTCTTACCTAATGCTCAATCGAGCGCTATTTCAATAAATGATGAAACCGGCATTTAATCGTCATTCCTTCACCAGCTGGTCAACTCAGGACCCTGGTGTAACGCTCACTCGAGAAATTGGGCATCACATGGACGTCCATAGTCCCATGTGGTCGGTCCCTCCTTCGCTCATGACCTATTTTCAGCAATTCGTCAATCAATGAGCAATTGCTCAAAATTAGGGTTTCGAACAAACGCTCAACAAATCACCATGAGCAAGTTCAAACACTAAATAAATTTATATTAATCTAGCAAACGACACACGGATTAATTATATAATACTTAGTAATCTACCAATATTTTAATATTTTATTAGATGACGTCACCAATAAATAAATAATTTGTCGAATTGAGCAATACTTGCGCAATTGCTCGATGATCAGTAATTTATCAGTAATTCTTCGAATTGAGCAATACTTGCTCAATTGCTCGAATATTGATCCAGCTGTCAATATTCAGTAATCCACAGATTTGCTAAGTTGCTCGAATATTGATCCAACTATCAATATTCAGTAATTCATCAATAACTCATCGAATTGAGCAATACTTGCTCAATTACTCGAATATTGATTCACGATCAATATTCAGTAATTTATCAGTAGTTTGTCGAATTGAGCAATACTTGCTCACTTGCTCGAATATTGATCCAACTATCAATATTCAGTAATTCGTTGAATTGAGCAATAATTGCTCAATTTCCCAACTATCAATACTTTTCGTTGAATCGAGCAATACTTGCTCAAATGCTCGAATTTACAATGATTGCACATGAGCATAAGAACTAACACGTTCAAATCCATGAATCACTGGGCATTCGTGAATCATGCTCAATTTAACAAAACTAAGACTCACTGTCTAATCAGTCAACAACTGACTAATTAAAACACGCCTGCCTTGCAGACTCCACGATTTGTGAGACATCAATCACGTCACAAATGGGGGGATATCACTTAGGGTTTTGTTCTAGCGGTCTATGGCACGTGGATTCATCCACGACGAGAAATGTGCGTAAGTCGTGCAAACAGTTGAAAGAGTTAGCAAAGTAGTGGGTGCATGATCAGTCAAGTCTCCACACGACATTGAACTGACTTTACCACGATCTCCCACTTTCCCACTCTTTCACTCAAGAAATCGTCACACTTACAGGGATCAATGTGTTTGCTATTCTGACAATATAAATAGGTCTCTGAATCCACGATTGAGAGGGACAACATTTCGTCTAACAAGAATCTTACGAGTAATCACTCTCGAGAATTCATCAATCCATCAGAGCTTATTCAAACTTCATAGTTTACCAATTATTACAGAAACCTTCAACACATCTGCAATCCTTGATCATCATTGATCCCACACAATTCTCAGCTTCCCTCCTACAGATCAACCCATCTCCCTCTTTGTGACCGAATTGACTCTGGAACGGCCATTGACTTGGTTTAGGCCGGAGTCCTACAGATTGCTCTCTCGAATCTAAGCACTCCCTTTGCAGTGCATCTGTGTGAGGTTCAGCAGTTTTCTCGGTCGAGGAGTCTCGACAACACGTCTGTCTCTTCAATTCCCCCAAAAAAATAGCAAACTGTTTTTCCCCATCCACAGATTGGCGACCACAGTGGGAGATTAATCTCTCGGTTTTAATCTCTCGTTTTCACAAAATGGTTGATCTTAGGTCAGGTTCAGTTAACAATCCTAACCCAAACAATGCTAGCACTAGCAATAGCGGTGGTACTCCAGAAACTGTTCCTACTTCCAACGATGGTGGTAATACTACTCCTCCACAAACCAATATCGGAAGTAATCCACTCTTCGGTCGGTCTCCCGAAGAAATCATAGAAAATCCACCTACTATTGTCGATCTCATGAAGGTCCAGGAATTTCTTGCCAAAATCCGAACGACATGGCCACCACTTAGAAGGAGTTTTGCAACTACCTCAAAATTCTCACTGACAAGATGTCAGACAAAACTCAGGAGAAGGGAAAAGACAAGGAAACACCTTCGGCCACTGATCCTGAGGTTATTCCAGTTCACGACGATGATGAAATCCACAATACTGCAGAACCTGATGGTTTTATCACTCGTGAAGACTTGGAACTTTTTATGGAGAATCGAGGAAAGGTAAAAGCAACATCTATCCATCGTCATTAACCTCCCTATTCCTCTGTTGTACAGAGGATTTCTCTCTCGAAAGGCTATACTTCTCCAACGTTCACACTTTACAATGGAACGGGGAACGCCCGAGAGCATGTATCTCGATTCCTGGAGGCATTAGGAGAACATGAACACAATCATGTCGTCCGACTGAAGGAGTTCTCAAAGTCTCTGACCAGACGAGCATATACTTGGTACAACAACATCGCACCAAGGAGCATCTCTAATTGGGGATAAATGGTTAATTCCTTCTACAGGAAATACTTCTTCGTTTCAGAGCAGATTACTCTTTTTGACTTAGGGAGAATGGCTCAGAAAAACACCGAACATCCGAACGAATATGTGAAGAGGTTCAGAATTCAAGCCTTGAATTGTCATGATCCTAATGTTACTGAACAACAATTGGTGGAATTGTGCATCAACAGGATGATCCCTGTCTACAGAGTCTTGCTGGAAAATCTCCGGTTCCAAACTTTCTCAGAACTCCATGAAGCGGCTAAGCGATCAGCAACTACTGCTCCATCCTTGCTGGAAAGAACAAAAAATGTCAAAACCGAGGAACCGCGAGACACTCAAAGCAGCCTACGCCTAGTCAACAATCAGTATGATCTCCAGTCTTCAACAAACATTATTGCTGAAAGGAGTGAAAGGAAAGCCGAGACACAACATCAGAGCGCTTATCCAACATCTCAGGCTCTTCTGAAAGCGTAAATAAAAGATAACCAATCCTAAAATGCACAAACCTCGACCCTGCATCAACGAACAAGGAAATGATCAGACAGACTCAAACTTCTCTCTTTTGGAAGTTTGGGTTCAAGATGGTGTAATCAAATTGTCGTTCATCAGGAGAAAGCCAACTGAAGAAAAAAATGGAGAATCCCAGGTATTGTCACCCTCATAGATTCATCAATCATCCAACAAGTAACTGCAATATTTTGGAGCACATCTTCAAAGAGAAAGTTGATCCACAATAACTTCAACTGAGGACTGAAAGAGTACACAAGAATCCTCTCTCAGTCAGAACCTTTACACTCTCTGAACAACCAGTTAAAGAACCAGTTCAATCATTGATCGAACATATCTGTGAATTTCTCTATCCATAAAAGGCACACAGGAAAGACACGTTCACCACACCGAATCATATTGTGTCAGATGTCTGTCCATCCTGGAATACTCCTTGAACCTTCATCCACAAACAAGGATATGCACCACTGGGGACTGCTTACCGCAGTCCATATCAAAGGAAACGAATTCGGGAGAACGTTGGTCCATGCTGGCACCGCTATCAACATTTTTCCACTGAAATCCCTCAGAGTCACAGGCATCACTCGACAAGAAGCTACTCATGCTCTCATCTCAATCAGAGACCACGAAGGAACGCTCAGAGATGCATACGGTTTCATCACTCTCAAAATGAAAGTTGGCTCAACCTGGACGGAAATCAAGTTTCACATAATCAGGGAATATCCCAGATACGACATGATTCTCGGACGAACGTGGATTCGAGAAGATGACTACTGACAAAGCGTCTTTGGTTTTACATCTCTCCAACGAATAAAGTTCTGATCCAGAAGATTTTGCGGATGTTCCGTCAGAGCAATTGAAGGAATTTCGAACTTTGACGAGATTGGAGAAATAACCTGCAAAAGATGCATAGACATTCATCAAGAGGTCCCACACTCAGGAAAGTATCATTCCTCCCATGTCTATGTCATTTATTCCCTCACATACTATCCTAGCATGGCGACTCAATTCTGCTAGCAATTCTGCAAGACGTTATGAATGGTAACTTCACCGCGTCAGTATTTTACCAAGTGGTTGAATCTGACATTTCTCCGAATCGAGCACTAAGACGTTCATTGCTGAGATGATGTTCAATCATGGTAAAGAGCATTTTAGGAGTTTCTCCATAGCCTTGCAGGAGTGTCCATGTGTGCCACAAAATTAGAAAGCTCTGATGTCTGCACAAGTGTTGAATCCCACTACCACAACGAAAGAAATGTTGAATCAACAGAAAATAGTTGGGGCCGAGACGATCAAACCTAAGACATGCTCAAGGGATATGATGCTTCAACGCTCAAGCATCTAAGAAGCCTTCAAATTGTAGTCCCAATCAAAGATTACACCTTCGATAATGGCGTATCTGGCTTTAGCACAAATATGTCGACGGTGACACGTTGATTCAACAAAAGCACAATCAAACTGTAACTGAACGACAACCGATAAATCTTCATTATCCCATGATAAGACTTCTGAAGCAGATGCAACATCATTCATCCATAGATGGCACAAACTCCTTCAACATACACGGGGGACTTGATCTTATTGGAATTTTGCAATCTGATGTGATTCCATGAAACTTCATCAACGAAACCTCTCTACATCACAAGCCTTGCACGACCAAGGAAATTTTCTCCTAACATCCAGAATGGAGAGTGTCGCTGTTATCTACCACAACAACATCGATCCCCTGACGAAGCCACTTCGCAGTAAAGTCATATTCAGGAGAATTTGGGTTGAAATCCTAGAACATCTTCATCTTAGGAATGCTCAACTCACCAACTACTTCGTAAATGTAAAAGGCTCACTGGATGAAGGCGCAAAGGCTATATATAATCATGGTTCTATACTTTTTCGGTCTCTGGAGTAACTCCAACCATAGTGTCGGCACCAAAAAGGATATGTGGAGGAACTCCGTTCATGGTCTCAGCATCAACAAGAATTTTTGGAGAAATTTCAATCGTGATCTAGCATCAACACCGGTCTCAAGAGCAACATCCTCATGACAGGGCTTCATCAATTAATTATTCTCTGAAGTATTGCTCGATGAAGCGGACTTCTCCAAGCACTAATGATTCATATCAAGGTGTGTAGACATGAAGATATTTTCACATGAAAGTCTTTCTGAAGCTTGCACGACGGACGGGCACGATCCAAAGTCTTCTACAAGATGTTCTCATCACCTCTACAAATGAGATGCAACATGCTTCATCCCATGGGTTTACAAAAACGTACCAATGGGTGAGGAATGAGACGATACTTCCCTAATGAAAGATGTTCTTCTATGTCTTTTCTACAACATACCAAAAGGGCGCATCAATCAGACGTACGAGCTGAAAGATATGGCCTTTACCGTCAGGTCTACGAAATCTAAAAGTGTTGTACGGGATTGCAAATTACAAATGTGCACGCTTCGTTGGCTGACCTCTACAACTCCAAATTGAGTCATTCTTTCCTCGTGTGATAACTCTCAGTCTCTTAGCATCAAAAGTTGTGGTCAAACATCGAATTATGACGTCGTATGAGGTTTCTACAGCTTCCAGAGCATACAACGCGCAAGCAGAAATTCGTGGACGAGATTCATAACTTCCACAGTCGATCGGTGTCCACCATCCCTAAATCCTTCATCAAGGTACCTCCAACTTCGACCACCTAGGTCTTTACATCAAATTTTCTACCCGGGTCCTCTATCTAGGTCTTGCCAGAATAAGGGAAAACGAAAGGGAGAGATTCAACAAAATACTGGGGACTGACGGTCCACTGATCATGACGATCAATTTCACAATCCAAGACTCGTGGTGCCGGGTTCTACAATGCTAATCAATTATCGTAAAAGTAATACTACCACCGGGACATGCCACCATGGTCATTACATCATCCCCTCTCGAGAGCAACCTCAGTTATGGTCCCGTGACCAGGGTTTCAGAAGTGATGTTTCTACTACTGACAGAAACAAGATGGCACTGCAAGCACCATGATCATGTATCAATCAAGGGGTCTTGATTTCAAATGAATCAATGACATTAAAATCTTTCACCAACCGTTCCAGACACAATCGAATGGTCTAAAGACACAACATGAGTGTTTTACAACAAGCTCGTCTAAGATGATGTTACACTGTCCCGCACAAAGCAGGAAGCTGGGAGAAACTGGCGAAGAAACTATGGATGGGTCATATACCATTCTCTTCGTATGGATATCCTCTACAAGATATCCAAAATTCACATCAATTGGAGAAACGAGCAAAAAGATGTGGCCAAAACTTTGGACTGCATGACAGCTGAAAATTTCCTGAAAGCCTCCTGGAAGTTTGTTGTTTCGTCGATTTCGGCCCTTAGAAGTGCTCAAAAGCCTAAAATCTTCCTATCTAAATCTTGGAAATTTCCATGAGGATACATGGGTAGACCGCGAAAATCCGACATCGGACGAAGATTTTACAACAATTTCAATGAAGACCTAACTTCTGAATTTTCTGATGACGAATTATGACGAAATTCTTCATTCATCCACATCTGAATCAGGAGATACACCATCAACACAAATCCGAACTTCATCTTCAGCCGATAGTCTCACCTGCTGAAGTCGGCAGTGCTTTTCTGATGATGGACGACTCCCTGATGATCGAGAGACATACAATGCGTCAGCCTTCCAGCGTCTCTGAAAGGCCGATTCACCTCGGCATGAGCATCTGCAGAAGTCTTCATCTTTGACTTAATATTTTTGGAGTGTTCCCGGAAGTGCCAGAAGAGTGGTTGTAACCAGAAGTCACCATTATCTGAGGCGAAAGACATGGAGTCATGGATATACCAATAACAAACACGCAACAAAAATGGTAATCCTCAACTCTTACTTATTTACGGTTTCACGAACTTAGTGATAATAACGTAAAAACCTCGAAAAAAATTGCTCGCTTCTTCAAACTTGCCAAGACGAGCAAAATTCATTATTTAAAGCCAACACCTGACTTTTCATGAAACTATGAATAATTCACATAACCTTTCGTGTGAACATTCGCTGATTTTCTACATGTGTGCATACACATTAAAATAGGCAAACTCATACATACATTATTTCATCACGTATACAATTGTTTGCTTTCAGCAATTGCTCAAAATTCATAAATTGATTTTTATAAAACCGTGAACAACCCACGTAAATTTTAACTGAGTGAACATCCACTGTTTTTTTAAAAATTGGACAGACATCCATTCCACAACTGTGAAAACTCACATAGATATTATTTGGCCATGTATAATTATCTACTTTCAACAGTTGTTCAACATCAAAACGATGATTTTACAAAAAATATATTTTAATGTGAAACTCACGTTAACTTTGAAAATATATGTATGTATATATTTTGCTCCCTCTCGCGAGCATCCGTCTTTGAAATGAGAGTATATTTTCAAAAGATTTCTAAAAGCTCGAAGATAATTTTTTTATGAAAGCTCATAAACAAATTTTATTACTAACAGACGCACGTCAATTTAAAAAAACAAACAAACTTTTCTCTCGTATGAGCATCCACCTTTGAAATGAGAGTTTATTCCCTTTTGTGAAATCTCACATAAACAATTTTGGTTTCGTGAAAGCTCACAGACAAAATTTTATGTCATTAGACTCAGGTCTATTTTGTTTGTTTCTTAAATTAACAAACAAACGTATGTTCTTAAAACAAGGATTTCCTTTTTGGGGTCGAGCCCGAAAACGCTAAACCGACCAAAACTGGACTTTTGACCGACCAAATCAGCGATGCTTGATCTCTCCATGCTCACAGAATCACACTCTATCATACCATCAGGGTAAACATTTTCTCGTACATGACACCATTGGAGCAAATCGAGGATTCTGATAATACCTTTGTAGACCGAGTTCAACCAATGATCTCGTCGACTGAAAATCACCATTTTATGCTTAATGCGGAACATGACTGTCCCTCCCTAAGCAGGGGACTTAATGTAGATGGTGGATTTTCAACAAAGGGCAAAAACGTGAAATCATGATGCATGTTTCTGACACGGCTTTCAGGCAAGCGACGATTCATATTTTACGAAGCCACGATGAATATGTCTTTCGAAAAACCTCCACTAGTTGAGCGTTTGATACCTGGTATTTCGTCGTGCCCTCTATGTAGAATAACATAATTGGGCGGTTCTCCGTAGATTGAGAGCAATAACGCCTTCAGGACGTCGGTGATACTCACTGTTCCCTGACTACATGAGAGAGACCCCCCTCTACATAGAAGAACGATTGGGCGGTTCTCCGTAAGATTGAGAGCAATAACGCCTTCAGTACGCCAGTGACACTCATTGTTCCCTGACTATGTAGACAGATCGTGTATAGACCTAGGCGGTTCTCCGTAATATTGAGAGCAATAACGTCTTCAGGACTTCGGCAACACTCGTTGTTTCACTGACCATACGCAAGAGATTAAATTCTACCGTGACATTCACCACTGAATTCCTAGAAGATAATCTATCTTATCTCATTACTCCTATTTCATGATCGAAATGGTAATAGATAAATGTACTACTCCGATTTCATGATCGAATCCACGGCTGATCTCATGAAATGGTAATAGATATTACTCCGATTTCATGGTCGAACCCACTGCTGGTCTCATGAAATGGTAATATCACCACTTATTTTATTACTCCGATTTCATGGTTGAATCCACGATCCCATGGAATGGTAATTCATATTTTATTATTCCGAATTCATGGTCGAATCCACGGCTGATCCTATGAATTGATAATAAAAAAACTACTCACTTTCATTACTCAGATTCATGAATCATTCTCCGTTGAATTTCATAAATTAGTAATAAATACTCAACAATCGGGCATCTGGACTACTACTGAGTAAGCCCCATAAAATAGTGCAAGTGTACTCGACATTGATGCTCGAACGAGCACCCAAATGCGCGAACGCGCATCCAAAATATGGACAAATGAGGAATCCTGCACAAAACAGGAGAGAGAAAATAATAATATTAAAATAATGGAGAAGCGCCCATGGTCCATGCCCACCGGCCGGCCGGTCGTTCCCTAGTCGTGGCTGGTCCCATGCTTCCTCCATTATTTTTACTTATTTTTTGTTTTCATAAACTCATGAAGACTTCTCCATCTCAACAACTTTCCTTGTTTGAGCAAAACTCGTGGTTTCTCCATATTTTCATGGTTTCCCCAATTTTGTATAGTTTCACAAAAAATAATAATATAAAATAGGGAAAGGTGTTGTGGGACCGGGCAACATAGCCAGCCGGCCATGACCTAGCCGTGGCCGGTCCCACACCTTGCAATCCCTAATCTTTCATAAATTGTTATTTTTCTCATCTTGTGAAACTCCCCTGTTTGCAAAAATCTTGGTTTCTCCATATTTTCTCAAATATTGCGCAAACCATGAAAACGCCAAAAGTCAACATGGTCACACGAACGACTAGGCTACTCACGAAAAATATATTAAAATATTATTATATTCACAAAATATTGATCAAACGAGCATACTTTCTCATTCGAGCAAAATCGAGGATTTCAGTCAAAGATCGAACTCTTCTGAAAATCCGAAATATTGCTCAAACACATATCAGAAAATGCTGAAACTATCATGACTGATACACGAGCATTATGGAGACACGGGCATGCTCCCTTGACCGACCAAGGGCGGCTCTAAGGCTTGCAACGAGCCGGTCCCACACGTTTTCACACTTTTGACCTAATTTGCGCAATCGCTCATATTGGGTCCAAACTCTTCACAACTAACTCAGAGTTTTCGCAAATGCCCACCAGCGGTCCCACGGCCACCAAGGGTGGTCTCACGCCATCTTGGTTAGTCCCTCACTTTTCTATAATTAGGTTTTCTCACCTAATGCTCAATCGAGCGCTATTTCAATAAATGATGAAACCGGCATTTAATCGTCATTCCTTCACCATCTGGTCAACTCAGGACCCTGGTGTAACGCTCACTCGAGAAATTGGGCATCACATGGACGTCCATAGTCCCATGTGGTCGGTCCCTCCTTCTCTCATGACCTATTTTCAGCAATTCGTCAATCAATGAGCAATTGCTCAAAATTAGGGTTTCGAACAAACGCTCAACAAATCACCATGAGCAAATTCAAACACTAAATAAATTTATATTAATCCAACAAACAACACACGGATTAATTATATAATGTTCGGTAATCTACCAATATTTTAATATTTTATTGGGTCACGTCACCAATAAATAAATAATTTGTCGAATTGATCAATACTTGCTCAATTGCTCGATGATCAGTAATTTATCAGTAATTTATCAGTAATTCTTCGAAT
This sequence comes from Papaver somniferum, assembly GCF_003573695.1. Classification (NCBI taxonomy): domain Eukaryota; kingdom Viridiplantae; phylum Streptophyta; class Magnoliopsida; order Ranunculales; family Papaveraceae; genus Papaver; species Papaver somniferum. Next base: position 79,815,551 of record NC_039366.1, read on the forward strand.
TGAGAAATACTTGCTCAATTGCTCGAATATTGATCCAGCTTTTAATATTCAGTAATCCACAGATTTGCTAAGTTGCTCGAATATTGATCCAACTATCAATATTCAGTAATTCATCAATAACTCATCGAATCGAGCAATACTTGCTCAATTACTCGAATATTGATTCACGATCAATATTCAATAATTTATCAGTAGTTTGTTGGATTGAGAAATACTTGCTCACTTGCTCGAATATTGATCCAACTATCAATATTCAGTAATTCGTTGAATTGAGCAATCCTTGCTCAATTGCCCAACTATCAATACTTTTCGTTGAATCGAGAAATACTTGCTCAGATGCTCGAATTTACGATTGCACATGAGCATAAGAAGCAACACGTTCAAATCCATGAATCACTGGGCATTCGTCAATCATTCTCAATTTAACAAAACTAAGACTCACTGTCTAATCAGTCAACAACTGACTAATTAAAACACGTATGCCTTGCAGACTCCACTATTTGTGAGACATCAATCACGTCACAAATGGGGGGATATCACTTAGGTTTTTGGTCTGGCGGTCTACGGCACGCGGATTCATCCACGACGAGAAATGTGCGTAAGTCGTGCAAACGGTTGAAGGATTTATCAAAGTAGAGGGTGCACGATCAGTAAAGTCTCCACACGACATGGAACTGACTTTACCACGATCTCTCACTTTCCCACTCTTTCACTCAAGAAACTGTTACACTTACAGGGATCAATGTGTTCGTTATTCTGACAATATAAATAAGTCTCTGAATCCACGATTGAGAGGGACAACATTTCTTCTAACAAGAATCTTACGAGTAATCACTATCGAGAATTTATCAATCCATCAGAGCTTATTCAAACTTCATAGTTTACAATTATTGCAGAAACCTTCAACACATCCGCAATCCTTGATCATCATTGATCCCACACAATTCTCAGCTTTCCTCCTACAGATCAACACATCTCCCTCTTTGTGACCGAATTGACTCTGAAACGGCCATTGACTTGGTTTAGGCTGGAGTCCTGCAGATTGATCTCTCGAATCTAAACAGTCCCTTTGCAGTGCATCTATGTGAGGTTCAGCAGTTTGCTCGGTCGAGGAGTCTCGAAAACACGTCTGTCTCTTCAATTCCCCAAAAAACCAGCAAACAGTTTTTCCCCATCCACACCCATATATCGCGTTTTGTTGTAGAACCTGCGTTTCCAAACATTTTCTGAACTACATGAAGCTACTAAGCGCTCAGCCACAACAGTACCAGCATTGTTAGAAAGGACCAGGATCGTCAAAAATGAGGATGCACATGAGAGTCGCGGGAGCAGACATCTCATCAACAAACAATATAACACCGGTCCTTCCGTGAGCATGGTAGGCGAAGGAGGAAAGAGGAAAGCCCCAGCGACGGAACAACAGTCCAAGCGTGCAACATCAGCACAAACAACTTCACCCCGGAAAGCCGCGGTTAAAAATCCTGTGCAAGGAACAGAAGATGTTGCTCCATATTTCCCATTTCCGATGAATGAAGTCATAGAACTCCTGGAATCATGGATTCAAGATGGCACAATCAAGTTACCTCCTCTCAGACGTTTGCCGACCGAGGAAGAAATAGTGAATCCTAAGTACTACCACTACCATAGATTCGTCAATCACCCAACGAGCGACTGCAACAAGCTGAAGCGCATTTTCAAAGAAAAAGTGGACGCGGGAGAACTCCAGTTAGAGAACGAAGGTGTGCGCAGAGATCCTCTTCCTGTTAGAAGCTGCATGATTTCTGGGGACTCCGTCCACAAAACCGTACAGTCTATGATGAAGCATTTATGTGAAATTCTGTAATTCTCCAAAGCGCAGCGTCAAGAATTATTTGCATCCCTCAACCGTGTTGCAACATGCAAGCATTTGTTTCCAAGCAAATAGGTCGTTCCCAAATCCCCATCTTTCTTGGAAAGCGCGACTAATAGATGCAACTGGGGAATCTTAACCGTCGCACATTTAAAGGATGTTGAGTTCGACAACGCGCTGATTGATGCAGCCTCTGATTTCAATATTGTCACCATCAAGACCCTGAGAGATGCAAAGGTTTCAAAGAAGGAAGCTGTTCACAGTCCCACCATAATCAAGAATTCAAAAGGAAAAGCCTGGGATGCTTGTAGATACATCAATCTTGAGGTTAGGGTGGAAGATGCTCTGACGCACGCTAAATTTCATATAGTTAAAGAATATCCGAGCTATGATCTGGTCCTAGGGCGCTCATGGATACACGATAATAAGGCGAAGCTAGGAGTATGCCCTTTACCGATGTCTGTACCTGAGAGGATCACCAATAAGCCGTCCGATCCTGAGGACTACTTGCTTCCATATAAACCACTCACGAACATGACGCGGCTTCCAGGAGATAGCTTGTCATCATATATCCAAAGATTCCAAGCCCAAGTAAGTCTTATTCAACAACCCTTTTTGCAATCAGTCACTCCTCCTTCCGCTAAGGCTTGGGGACTCGCTTCGATCAACAACCCTGCCACCGCTAGGAGATGTGAGTGGGATGCTGGTCCTTTCAAATGTTTTATCAAAAATTTAGAATCTGCCTCGGTCAAAGACAACCGGTCTCAGCATCAAGTAGTTGTACAACGCCCGAACCCATTTCAAATTGGAGATTTGGTAGTGAAGACTACCACGTTTCGAGTTGGAGACATGACAGTAAAGATGACCGCTCAGACTGACTCGCCTGTAGAAAAGGAAGACGAGCCATACCTGGTGGCAGACGTTATCTTAGGCGGTTACTGCAAGCTCATCAGTGTCGACAAACTGGAAGGCGTGACGGTTCACTCACGATGGCTTAATCCCTACAATACCTAAAATGTTGTGCTATCAATTCCTCCAGCATTCTACATACCCAAAACGCTGTGCTATCTTTCCTCCAGCGTTATCCATAGTCTTTCGACGATTTCCTCTTCATTCAACATTTTTAATTCCTCCAAAATGATTGGACTGTTTGCATTCATAATTATTAGGATTTCGATTTGTCAATTAATCAAAGTATTATTTCCTTTTTAGAAATCCCTTTACCTCCGAGTCATGACACAAAGTCTTGAACAAACGTAAAACCTTCATCATTACCCATCAGTCCAAACCAGAAAAAAGGAAACCCTAAATAGAAAAACATTTCATATCTTTCGGAAACATTGAGGAAATATATGCAGAGAAAAAGGGGAAGTGTTTTGAATGGCAGTCTACTCCAACGATGAAGCGGTCCTTCGATTACCATCTGACCAGGCAGACTAAACGGGCAGGTTCGTGGTGTTTCCATTATTGCATTACTTCTATCATGAGAATAGTATATGATCACATAAAAGCACATCACTGCCCATATGTCGGTTATACAGAGAAAATCTTAATATAACCCTGTTGGAAGATTTGTCTCAAAGTAATATGAATAAAAACCCTTGTTCAAACAAGCAAGCAAAAAGAGAAAGACCTTAAACTCAGCCGCCACTGAGTATAAGGAGAAGTGTTCACAAGATACGAGAAAGTACTTGGCTAAAAAAAAGAGAGAAAGGGAAACAAAGAGATCTAATCATCAAGGAGATCAACAGTGCCTTCGTCGTCGCCAGAAGGTATTTCAATACAGACGTCGTCGTTACAAGCCGCAACTGTCTCTTCCTTTGGGTTTGCCTCAGCTTCCCTGGATGTTGCCGCAACGTCCTCCACTTCAGCATCCTCTGCAGGAATTGCTTCCACACCTTCCCCAAAGCCCACTGAAACGTTGGAAATTGTAATGACAACCTTTGGACGCTCGGGTTCGTCCGTATCAGGGTCAAGGATTATCACTCCATCATGGATCATATAATCGTGCTTATCATCACAAGGTTGTTTATGTTCAACCCTTCGCCTTTTTAGCCGAGATGCAAACCTCTCAGCTCTCGCGCTTACCGGTGGTCTCGACGCTTCATCATGCCTCCATTTCTCCTCCCTGTCGATTGAAGCCAAAAGAGTTTGAGTGTGTTTTCGAGAGATGCGCAGATGCAGAATGGACATTCCCTGTATAGCATGACCAGCCTCACGAAGCGGAAGATCAATTTTATCCATCACCTCCTCGAACACATCAGCCTCAGGTTTATCGACTTCAAAGCTCTTTTTGGAGAGGTAACAAAGTAGTCATCACCAGCAGCCTCCATGATACACTACAAGGAGGAGTTACGACTATATCAATAACTAGTATATAAAAAAAAGATCAAAATCATCATCAGTCCGAAGAACAAATTGCATGATGAACACGGAGCAATACCTAGGATAAAAAGAAAGGGAATTCTACGATGGAAGGAAAGTCTAACGTCTTCTTTATATTTCGCAAACCGACAGGATCCCGAAAACAAAAGGAGTCTCTACTTACCATCCATGGAGGATACAGATGCGGGATAACAATCAACAGGATGCTTATCTATCTGAATATCTGAAGGCAAATGTCATGTGATGAGAGGAAACGTACCTTGCCCAAGAGATAAGCCAGACTCTATCCTGGTAATGCGCACTGAAACTTTTCCTGTGAATTTATTTTACTATCACCATCTAATGCTTACTCCGCAATAGTGTAACCATTACGTGCTAAGCAGGGGACTTAATGTTGATGGTAGATTTTAGTTCAGGGATAAAATTGTAAGACTGTAGATGGTGGATTTTTGACAAGGGATAAAATTGTAAACTCATAATTATACGAAGCTCTGATCGAGCAATCAGACGTGAGTATTGAGACATGAGTCTCTCATCGAATTCTCAACGGGGAGTACTTTCTCTCAGAGTACATGTAGATATGTAGTCTCACGACTGGACAACGACATATCTCATGAATACTGAACACTTTCAGTGATTATTTCTATATAGTATCACGAGATGGACGGCTCCTAGACAGCTTGCTCTGCTAGTATAGAGCGATAACGTCTTCAGGAACAAACAATGAGTTTACTCTGACTATATAAAGGATATGACTTACCGACAAGATCATATCAGGATAATTAATGCTCCTAGACAGCTTGCTTTGCTAGTATAGAGCCACAAATTTAATTATTCCTAATTAAGATTAATTCTGCCGTGACATTCACTACTGAATTCCCAGAATAATCTAGTATTGCTCATATTCCATGGTCGAATCCACGACTGGTCCCATGGAATGGCAATAAAAATTGCTCATATTCCATGGTCGAATCCACGACTGGTCCCATGGAATGGCAATAACAATTGTTCTGATTCTATGATCGAATCCACGTCTTGATCTCATAGAATATCAATAACTATATTATCTCATTACTCTGATTTCATGATCGAATCCACAACTGGTCTCATAAATGGTAATAGATAAATCTTAATTACTCCGATTCTATGGTCGAATCTACGATCCCATGGAATGGTAATGCTCACTTTATTATTCTGAATTCATAGTTGAATCCTCAGCTGATCCTATGAATTAATAATAAACATCTTATTACTCAGTTTTGCGAATTATTCTTCACTGAATTCCACAATTAGTAATAAATAATCAACAACCGGGCGTCTGAGCTACCTCTAAGTAAGCCCTGATTCAAATGGTGAATGTGTATTCAACGACGATACACTAACAGTCACCGCACGAACGAGTATTTCAAAAATACAACGAAACGATGAACCTATGCAAAATAAAGAAGAAAATAATAAATAATTAAAAATATTGACCAGGGTGCTGGGAGCACGAACACACGCCCGACCGTGTCGTGGTCAATCCCACACCAGTTTTATATTTTAATGCATTTTTATTATTTTCCATGATTTGATGAAAATTCTCTCATTTTATCAAATCTCCTTCGTCTCGAGGAAACTCCTCGGTTTCATGGTACTTCCATAAATCCATAAAAAATAATATAAAATTAAGGAAAGGAGTGTGGGGCGTGACCATTGGCCAACCGGCCATGCCTTGGCCCCAACCGGCCCCACACCCCACGGTTCCTTATTATTTTATTATTATTATTATTTCTCTAATTTAATGAAAAAACTCCTTAGCACAAATCATCATATAATAATAAATAAAATTATGAAAAACTTGTGGGACCGGGCCACTAGCCGGCCGGCCATGCCCTAGCCGGTCCCACACGCCCTTTGCTTTATTATTTTATTATTATTTATCCTATTTTTCCTTGAATTCATCAAATTCCTTGATTTTATGGTATTTCTCTCAAATTAGGAAAAATTCCCTCAAATCATCAAAAATACCTAAAAATATTACAAAATTATGAAAAACTCGTGGGACCGGTCCATAGCCGGCCGTGCTTCCATGGTCCCACATGCCCGTGTTTTTATTATTTTAATATTTTGCTTCCATGAACTCATGAAAACTCCTTCAATTCATGGAAACTCCCTAAATTCATCAAATTTCTCAAAATTCATGAATTTTTCATAAAATCATCAAAATATTATAGAATTAAGGAAAAGGCACCACGGGACCGTGGTCACGACCGGCCGACCATGCCTTGACCACGGCTGTCCCACGCCTCCTTATTCCTTATTTTATAATTATTATTCATCATCTCATGGTGTTTTCCTCAGTTTCGTCGAAACCCTAATTTTGGCATATTTTCTCGAATGGATGCTCAATTGCATGCCAGAAAATATCAAAATTCTCAGGACTGAGACGCGGACGCCTTGGGAACACGAACACGCTATCTTGACCGACCAAGATTGGCTCTTTGGCTCACGGAAGCCGGTCCCATCAATTTTCACAGTTTTGACCTAATTTGCACAATTGCTCGTATTAGGTCCAAGACTCTTCCAAACACTTTGGATTTTCATGAAGTGATCGTCAGGCGATCACGTGACAACCCAGGGCCGGTTTCATGACTCCATGGTCGGTCCCTCGCCTCGTCATAATTAATTAGGTTTTTTCACCTAAGGCTCAGACGAGCATTTTTGAATAAATGATTAAGCCAGCATTTAATCATTCTTCCACCAACAAATCGTCAACTCTTCAGGAGTTCTTCGTATTTGCTAACGTGAGCATATGGACACTACATGGTTGATCCACGGTCCCATGTAGTCGCTCCCTCCTTCGTCCCATGGTTAAACTTCTGACGAACAATGAATTGATTAGGGTTTCTGAATCCAAGGATCATCATTCCAGATTCCAACCTTAATAATTTTACGACGGCCTCATGGTCATTAATTTTATTAATTATGCTCGGTTCAACGACCAGTATTCTAATTAATATTTTTTGTAAGCTGCCAATAATCCATCAGATGAGCAACACATGCTCAGACGATCAAATATTCAACAATTCATCACATGAGAAACACTTGCTCAGATGATAAATATTTGCTCAAACCAAGGAATATTGGTTCAACAATCAATATTCAACGATCCACCGAATGAACAATACTTGCTCACTTCATCGTAAAAATTATACCTCTGTCTCATGACATGTTCAATTCATGAGTTTCAGAACATCATGTTCGACACTCAGCAACTACATGGACTCATCGTCCCATCAAACCACGAATTCATCAATTGACTAACTAACCACGAGACGTCAATCGTGTCACTTGGGGGGATATCACTTAGGGTTTTGGTCTGGCGGTCTACGGCACGTGTGTTCAAACACACGATGGAATGTGAGCAAGTCGTGCAGTCAATTGAAGGAATTCACGAGGTAGTGGGTGGAAAATCGACCAAGTCTCCACACGTTGAGCAATTGGTTTCAAACACGATCTCCACTTCCCCACTCCTTTATTCCATCAACTGTCACACTTCATGGGATCATGGTGTCTAAAATTCCAACAGTATAAATAAGTCTCTGAATCATGATTGAATCATCAGCATCAACAGTATCATCAATCTCACGTCTCATCGACAACACGAGATCATCAACTCATCAATTGAACAACTACTCTCAATTGAGAAATTTCAATCATTTAGAGCTTATCATATTCAGAATTCACACACCCACAATCTTTGATTACCACTGATTCCACACATTTCCCAGCTTCCCTCCTACAGATCAACCCATCCTCTCTTGTGACTGAATTTATTCTGGAACGGTCATTGTCTTGATTTAGGCCGGAGTACTATAGATTGATCTCTCGAATCTAAAGCACCCCCTTTGCAGCGGTGCATCTGTGTTAGGTTTAACATTTCGCTCGGTTCGAGGAGTCTCCTCCGTACGGTCGTCTCCTCAATTCCTTAAAAAACAGCAAATCGTTTTTCCCCATCTACAGATTGGCGACCATAGTGGGAGATCATTATATCGGTTGCAATCTCAATTCGGCAGGATGGTCGGTCTTAGGTATGGTTCAGTTACCAATCCGGGTTCAACATCCAACTCTAACATTGCAAGTCCTAGTGGTACTCCCAGCAAGTACTACTCCTATTAACGTTGCAGACTCTAGTGGTAGCGCTAACACCACTCCTCCGGCTAGCAATGTCACGTCACATGTTACTATCACTCTTCCAAGCACTGGTGCTCCATAGATCGCCCCTGCAAGTGACGACACTGGCTCCATCAACAATCCACTCTTCGGTTGGTCTCCTGAAGAAACCAGAGAAAATCAGCTTGATCTCATGAAGGTTCAGACTGACGTGGCAGCAACACTAAAAGAGTTGTATGCTTATCTCAAAACTCTCACAGACAATTTTGCGTCTGAACGAACTCAGCCTCAGCGCGAAAAATGATAAGCTAAAGAAACATCTTCAACTGTTGATCCTGAAATCTCTCCAATCCATGTTGTACAAGATGAAGATTTCCGCAAAGCTGCAGATGACTCTCCAGCAAAGGAACTTGCAGGCTTCATCGCTCGTGAGAACCTGGAACGCTTCATGGAGGATCGAGGAAAATACAAAGCATCATCTGTTCATCGTTATCAACCTTCATACCCCGTTGCTATGCAAATAATTTCTTTCCCGAAGGGCTACACTTCCCCAACGTTCGCACTATATAATGGAACATGGAGCGCTCGAGAACACGTCTCTCGATCCCTGGAGGCACTAGGAGAGCATGAACAAAACTAAATGATCCCAATCTACAGATCCTTTCTCTGCGACTCCAGACTCTCTCAGAACTTCATGAAGCAGACAAACGATCAGCGACTACTACACCTGCTTTGCTGAGCAAAGTCTACAAGGTCGAGGAACCTCGGAGCAGCCGATGCCTGATCAACAAACAATACAATGTCCAACCTTCCATGAACGTTATTGCTCAAGCAAAAGGAAAGCTCTTGCTCAAACATGAGACATCCAACACCTCATCCTACAAAAGCATCAAGAAAGGATAACCAATCTTACACAAACCTCGATCCGGAATTAACGAACGGGGAGATGATCAGACATACTCAAACTTATCATGAAGCAGTGATCCAATTACTAGAAGTCTGGGTTCAAAATGGTGCAATCAAATCGCTTCTCATCATAGAGAGCCAACTGAAGAAAAATGAAGAAACCCAGGTACTGTTGATAATGTTTTTGATTGTCGTTGTTTTTTTTAGTAAATAGGATTCGAACTCTAAAACTTGTTAAGATTAATTTTAAAGGAATAAAATAAAGAGTTACTGGGTCTAGGATTCGGCCAAACTCATAACAATAGGTTCAATTATTCATTCTCAAACAATTATCGCTCGACAAATAAAACAACATCAACTCTTATTCTTGCCAAGGTAGATTCTCCAAACATTAGTTATAAATCGTAAGCATGGGACATCAAACATCTAAGCAAGCATGACCCATCTAATAAAATAATAACTAATTTTTTCAAATCATAATTCTATTTTAATTAAGTGCAAAAGTCAAATAGAAAGTAAAACAAATTCACCCATGTATGAAGTCTGGCTTCCTCCGTCGACCCAGTGTTGGGGTCTAGCTTCTCATGATAAAAACACACTAAAAAATATGATTTATAGCTTAAACGGTGTTTTTATTGATAAAACAATGAATCTGCAACGCTGTATAGGCGTTACAGAAATCACTGTTACAATATTTGTTGCAAACTGAAGCTACTTGTTACAATGGACTGTTACAAAATTTAAGACACTAGGATGTTGGAAAAATAAGACACTAGAAATAACGACAGCAGTTTGCAGTCCTATTTTCTTCCTGGCTTATTCTTCCTGCAGGTGATGATTCACTCTGCAACCTCCTATTTTATGCTCAGTCCCTGCCCCAAACTCTCGATGTTACTTCTACGAATCCTGTGAAGCCTATTTATACTCATGACACCTTCAAATCCTCCGATTAAATGCAAATATCTTCTCATTATTTCTCTTGGAAAAACTTGAGATTTTCTTTCCTTCTTTACTTCTGCACGGCTTCTGCTGCTGTCAAATATCTTCTACATGAATTATTCTCGCAGAAAACAAACTCCAATACGTCACAGAGTGAGTCAAACACGAGCAGTCACAGGCCATTTACACAGTAAACATGGGAATATCTTACACCCTGTCGGATCGAGTTTGGAATGGGAATACTCTTCGTGCGCTGTTGACTGAGTTGGCTCAAGATATCTTTCCTTGTTTAAGATATATCGAAATCCTTCCGTAATGAAATAGAATCCAATAATACTCGATATTCTTTCCTTCCCTGTTGTATCGTGTGGACACGATATCTTCTTTTTTTTTCGATTCCAGGTCACTTACCGGTCCTGTTTTAGTGCAACAGGATAATAGCAAACCAAATCAGCAACTGAATCCATGTAGAACTCATGCAAACCAAATCCAGGGAATACCGCAGAAACCAATTTGTTTGAACTCTCTCTGTTTTGTTCGAATTTGAGTATCCATCCCAACTGAATCGAAACCATCACATATACCATCCATGTTTTGTCCAAACAGGCCCGAAGTAACCAAATCCAGCGCTCGAGTCTTACTCAAACTTGTCCAAATTGTTAACAGGGTTTCCGCCGGAAGATAAACCCGAGAATCTGTTGAATCATTAAATCCACTATTCTAGCCAATTCTGGTCCAAAAGAAGACCATTACCAGCCCTGTTGAGTTTAATCCAGTCATCCCATGAAGTTTCAGCCATTGAATCTAATTAAATTTCCTCCAAAACACGAACCCTAATCTGGTTCGCTGCTGCCAAAAATTCCCGCCAAAACTGAAATTTGAATTGTTGAAGATGAACTCCCCCTTAATCCTGTATGGGTGTCCCTTTAGCACTTGTCTTATGGGGTGTAAATAGTAAGGAAGGTGGCCCTTAGCGACTGGACGCCCCTTAGTAATTGAGGTGCCCCTTAACCTACATCGAGAGTCCGAATAACATGTGTCCTCCGGGTGCAAATAACAGTTTTTCGAGCCAATTCTCCACAAGAGATTATTCTTCCAAAAACAACTAAAACAAGTTTATTAGTGATAAAAAGAGTCCCAGCTAATGTATTTATGGGTGAAAATACATCGCACTTTCGTGCTTATCAAATTCCCCCACACTTACATTTTGCTAGTCCTCGAGCAAAACAGAAAACTGACCCGCTACACAGCTGGTCATATAATAAGAGACAGAGACCCGCTACACAGCTGGTCATAATTAGTTTTTTTTTTTAAGACCCGCTACACAGCTGGTCATAAATGCAAGAAAAAGAAAAGACCCGCTACACAGCTGGTCATAACCCTAATAATCATAATAATTATATATATATATATAGACCCGCTACACAACTGATTATTATTATTATTATTATTTTTTATTTTTTTTTTGGAGACCCGCTACACAGCTGGTCATAAAATGCAAGGAAATTCCTGAAAAAGAAAAGTAAAACGTTAACCACTCCCCCACACTTAAACATTACATTGTCCTCAATGTAATTGAGTCATCCAATGCAAAATTTAAGATGGGAAATCCATAAGATGAAAAAAAGTAAACGAAAATATAAAAATAAAAATAAAATAAAATACACCTACTGGAATGTACAAAAAAGGATCCCCAAAAATTAACAACCTGAAAATTTGGGGATCGACCCAAAATACAACATTTGTAAATGATAGCTTCACACTTATGTTATAACGATGCGGAGACACTGAAACTATCAAAAACAAAGATTTACCCCTAAACCAAGTTTTTACTGCACAAGGAAGTGCGTAAAGAACAAAATATGGGGATACTATTGAGACTGGGAAATTGTCAATTGGCTCATGCACGTATTAGAAACAGGACCCTCTGGGTATTTTGATCAAAGTATTCCAACAAAATTTTTGAAGCACACAATTCTAACCCTAAATTAGGTAATTTTTGGAAGTCTAGGGCTAGAAACACCTGTAAGTCGGGTGAAAGTTTGCGAGATAGATTCTCTAAAAATTAGCAATCATTTACACAATCATCACAGGGTCATCTATATATTCAGTATGGGACAGAGAGTCACTACATGATTCATCATCATCATCAGCAAATAATCTTTGACATTCAAGAACTCTCAATCTTTGTTCCAAACTAGGTGGTGTGTGTTTATAATACTTCTCGTATATCTCTAAAGGAGATTCTTCACTTACCACATGTGGATCAAAAACTCCATACCGTTGCCTCTGCATGTATTCACCAAGCGTCATCTCAGATGAGGATGCATGATTTGAATTTCTACGCTTATTCCGCCAGTCATCGTAGATGACGTCTCCTCGGAAGAAGTCATCATCCTCAAAAATCCCTGAAAAAAATACAAAAAGAAACATAAAAAGGAAAAAAAATAATCTAAAATAAATGAAAATACTGTACAAATATAAAATAAAAATAAAAAAAAAACCTAAAAATTAATCTAAAAACAAATCCGCGTCGGCGGCGCCAAAATGTTAATGTTTTTGATTGTCGTTGTTTTTTTTAGTAAATAGGATTCGAACTCTAAGACTTGTTAAGATTAATTTAAAGGAATAAAATAAAGAGTTACTGGGTCTAGGATTCGGCCAAACTCATATCAATAGGTTCAATTATTCATTCTCAAACAATTATCGCTCGAAAAATAAAACAACATCGACTCTTATTCTTGCCAAGGTAGATTCTCCAAACATTAGTTATAAATCGTAAGCATGGGACATCAAACATCTAAGGAAGCATGACCCATCTAATAAAATAATAACTAATTTTTTCAAATCATAATTCTATTTTAATTAAGTGCAAAAGTCAAATAGAAAGTAAAACAAATTCACCCATGTATGAAGTCTGGCTTCCTCCGTCGACCCAGTGTTGGGGTCTAGCTTCTCATGATAAAAACACACTCAAAAAAATATGATTTATAGCTCAAATGGTGTTTTTATTAATAAAACAATGAATCTGCAACGCTGTATAGGCGTTACAGAAATCACTGTTACAATATTTGTTGCAAACTGAAGTTACTTGTTACAATGGACTGTTACAAAATTTAAGACACTAGGATGTTGGAAAAATATGACACTAGAAATAACGACAGCAGTTTGCAGTCTTATTTTCTTCCTGGCTTATTCTTCCTGCAGGTGATGATTCACTCTGCAACCTCCTATTTTATGCTCAGTCTCTGCCCCAAACTCTCGATGTTACTTCTACGAATCCTATGAAGCCTATTTATACTCATGACACCTTCAAATCCTCCGATTAAATGCAAATATCTTCTCATTATTTCTCTTGTAAAAACTTGAGATTTTCTTTCCTTCTTTACTTCTGCACGGCTTCTGCTGCTGTCAAATATCTTCTACATGAATTATTCTCGCAGAAAACAAACTCCAATACGTCACAGAGTGAGTCAACCACGAGCAGTCACAGGCCATTTACACAGTAAACATGGGAATATCTTACACCCTGTCGGATCGAGTTTGGAATGGGAATACTCTTCGTGCGCTGTTGACTGAGTTGGCTCAAGATATCTTTCCTTGTTTAAGATATATCGAAATCCTTCCGTAATGAAATAGAATCCAATAATACTCGATATTCTTTCCTTCCCTGTTGTATCGTGTGGACACGATATCTTCTTTTTTTTTCCGATTCCAGGTCACTTACCGGTCTTATTTTAGTGCAACAAGATAATAGCAAACCAAATCAGCAACTGAATCCATGTAGAACTCATGCAAACCAAATCCAGGGAATACCGCAGAAACCAATTTGTTTGAACTCTCTCTGTTTTGTTCGAATTTGAGTATCCATCCCAACTGAATCGAAACCATCACATATACCATCCATGTTATGTCCAAACAGGCCCGAAGCAACCAAATCCAGCGCTCGAGTCTTACTCAAACTTGTCCAAATTGTTAACAGGGTTTCCGTCGGAAGATAAACCCGAAAATCTGTTGAATCATTAAATCCACTATTCTAGCCAATTATGGTCCAAAAGAAGACCATTACCAGCCCTGTTGAGTTTAATCCAGTCATCCCATGAAGTTTCAGCCATTGAATCTAATTAAATTTCCTCCAAAACACGAACCCTAATCTGGTTCGCTGCTGCCAAAAATTCCCGCCAAAACTGAAATTTGAATTGTTGAATATGAACTCCCCCTTAATCTTGTATGGGTATACCTTTAGCACTTGTCTTATGGGGTGTAAATAGTAATGAAGGTGGCCCTTAGCGACTGGACGCCCCTTAGTAATTGAGGTGCCCCTTAACCTACATCGAGAGTCTGAATAACATGTGTCTTCCGGGTGCAAATAACAGTTTTTCGATCCAATTCTCCACAAGAGATTATTCTTCCAAAAACAACTAAAACAAGTTTATTAGTGATAAAAAGAGTCCCAGCTAATGTATTTATGGGTGAAAATACGTCGCACTTTCGTGCTTATCAACTGTCACCTTCATAGATTCATCAAATCATCCAACAAATAACTAGAAGGTTGATCCATAATAGCTTCAACGAGGGACTGAAGGAGTACACAAGAGTCGTCTCCCAATCAGATGCTTTACACTCTCTCTGAACAACCTATCAAAGAGGCAGTTTAATCCTGGTCGAACGTGAATTGCTCTATCTGTCGAAGGCATGAAGGAGAGACATGTTCACAGCACTGAACACATCATGTCAAGAAGTCCATTCCGAAAATACTTCTTGAGCCTCCATCCACGGACCAAGAGGTGTACGACTGGGGACCGCTTACCACAGTCAATCTCAGAAGAAATGAATTGGGAAGAACGTTGATCGATGCTGACACCGCCATCAACAACATTCCACTGAAAACCATCGGATCCACATGCATCACTCAACAAGAAGATACTCATGCTCCATCTCAATCAGAAACCTTGAAGGAGCGCTCGGAAATATTTATAGCTACATCATTCTCAAAGTGAACATAAGTTCAACCTGGACAGAAACCAAGTTTCACATAATCAGGAAGATCCAGGATATGACATGTCCTTCGGAAGAGCGTGGATCCACGCTGAAAAGATGGGTACTTACAAAGCGCCTTTGGTTACATATCTCTCCAACAAAGAAAATTCTGATCCAGAAGATTTGACGGACATTCCATCATCAGAGCACTTGGAGGAATTTCGAACTTTGACGAGATTGAAACAAGAACCTGCAAAAGATGCATAGACATTCATCAAGAGGTTCCACACTCAGGAAAGTCTCATTCCTCCCGTGTCTACGTCATTTATTTCCTCACATGCTATGTAGCATGGGGACTTAATTCTGCTAGTAACTCTGCAAGACGTTATGAATGGTAACTTCACCGCATTAGTATTTTACCAAGTGGTTGAATCTGACATTTCTCTGAATCGATCACTGAGACGTTCATTGCTGAGATGATGTCCAAACATGGCAAAGAACACTTTGGGAGTTCCTACATAGCCTTGCAGGAGCGTCCATGTGTGCCACAAAATTAGAAAGCTCTGACTTCTGCACAAGTGTTGAATCCCACTGCTGCAACGAAAGGAATGCTGAATCAACATAATAAAGTCGGGGCCCAGACGATCAAACCTAAGACATGCTCAAGGGGTATGACGCTTCAACGCTCAATCATCTAAGAATCCTTCAAAATTGTACTCCCAATCAAAGAGTACACCTTCGATAATGGCGCCTCTGGATTCAACACAAATATCTCGACACTGATTCAACACCAGCACGACACTACATTCGATAAGTCTTCATTATCTCATTATAAGACTTCTGAAGCAGATGCAACATCATTCACACATGAATGTTACCAACTCCTTCAACATACACTGTGCAACCTGAGGTGATTCCGTGAAACTTCATCGACGGGACTTCTCTACATCACAAAACCCTACATGACTGAGGAACTTGTTCCCTTCACCGATATCGAACGGAGATTTCTGTTGCTATCTTCCACAACAACGTGGATTCACTTACAAAGCCGCTTAACGATACAGTCATGCTTTCAGCAGAACTCAGGTTGAACTCCCAGTATACCGTATTCTCAACTCACTAACTAGTTCGTGAACGTAAAAGGCTCACTGGATGAAGGAACAAAAAATTATATCTATAATCATAGTTCTAGCCTTTTCGGTCTTTAGAGCAACTTCAACTATGGTATCAACATCAATAATAATCTCTAGAGGAACACCATCCATGATCCTAGCATCGACAAGGATATTTGGAGCATAATAATTCATGGTCTCAGCACCAGCAACGGTCTCAGGAGCAACATCCTCATGACAAGGCTCCATCAACTAACCATTCTCTGAAGTATTGCTTGAGGAAACGTACTTCTCGAAGCACTAATGATTCATATCAAGGCGTGTAGACATGAAATATGCTCACATGAAAGTCTTTCTGAAGATTGCACGATGGGCGGGAACAACACCAAAGTCTTCTACAAGATGTTCTCATCACCTCTACAAATGAGATACAACATACTTCAGCAAATGGGTTTACAAAAACGTACCAACGAGTGAGGAATGAGACAATACTTCCTCAACAAAAGATGTTCGTTTATGTCTCTTATACAACCTACCAAAAGGGCGCATCAATCGGACGTACGAGTTGAAAGATATGGCCTTTACCGTCAGGTCTACGAAATCTGAAAAATTTGTACGGGATTAAAAAATACAAATGTGCACGTTTCGTTGGATGACCTATACAACTCCAAATTGAGTGATTCTTGTCTCATGGGATAACTCAGTCTCTTAGATTCAAAAGTTGGGGTCAAGCATCAAATTCCGACGTCGTATGAGGTTCCTACATCTTCCAGAGCGTACAATATGCAAGCAGCAATTCTTAGACGGTATTCATGACTTCCACAGTCGATCGGTGTCCACCAGGTCATTCCACTAAGTACTTCATCAAGGTACCTCCAACTTCGACCATCTAGGTCTTTACATTAATTTTCTACCTGGGTCCTCTATCCAAGTCTTGCCAGAAGAAGAGAAAACGAAGAGGAGAGATCTAACCAAAATACTGGGAACTGACGATCCACTGATCATGACGACCAGTTTCACAGTCCAAGACTCGTGGCACCAGACTCTCATGTGCTAATCATTCATCATAAAAGTAATGCTACCATCGGGACATGAAACCATGGTCATTACATCATCCTCTCTCAAGAGCAACCTCAGCTATGGTCCCATGACCAGGGTTTCAGAAGCGATGTTTCTACGACTGACAGAAGCAAGATGGCACTGCAAGCACCATGATCATGTATCAATCAAGGGGTACTGATCTCAAACGAATCAACGACATTAAAATCCTTCACCAACCGTTCAAGACACAAGCGAATGGTCTAAGAACACAACATGAGTGTTTTACAGCAAGCTCGGCTGAGATGATTTTACACTGTCCTGTACAAACCGACGAGCTGGGAGCAATTGGTGAAGAATCGAGGAATGGGTCATATACCATTCTGTTCGTATGAAGGTCCTCTACAACATATCCAAAATTCAAAACAATTGGATAAACGAGCAAAGAGTTGTGGCCAAAACATTGGACCACATGCCAGCTGAAAATTTACTGAAGGTCTCCTAGAAGTTTACTGTTTCATCGATTTCACATCCTAAACATGCTCGGAACTCAAAAGGCTTCTTTGTGAAAGTTTGGAAATTTCCTGGGCATGAGGATACATGGGTCGACCGCGAAAATCCGACATCGGACGGAGATTCTACAACAATTTCAACGAAGACCTAACTTCTGAATTTTCTGATGACGAAATTCTTCATTCATCCAATCAGGAGCTACACCATCAACACAAAGCCGAACTTCATCTTCAGCCGACAGTCTCACTTGCTGAAGTTGGCGGTGCTTCTGCTAATGAGGGACGACTCTCGGATGATCGAGAGACATACAATATGTCAGCTTCCAGTGTCTCTGAAAGGTTGATTTTCCTCAGTATGAGCATCCGTAGAAGTCTTCATCTTTGACTTGATATTTTTGGAGCGCTCTACGGAAGATCCCGAAGAGTGGTTGTAACCAGAAGTCGCCACTATCTGAGGCACAAGGCATAGAGTCATGGATATACCAATAACAAACACGCAACAAAAGTGGTAATCCTCAACTCTTACTTATTTATGGTTTCAAGAACCTAGTGATAATAACGTAAAAACCTCGAAAAACTTGCTCGCTTCTTCAAACTTGCCAAGACGAGCAAAATTTATTATTTAAAGTCAACACCTGACTTTGCGTGAAACTATGAATAATTCACATAACCTTTCATGTAAACATTCGCTACATGTGTGCATACACTATAAAATCGCAAAACTCATACATACATTATTTCATCACGTATACAATTGCTTACTTTCAACAATTGCTCAAAAATCATGACTTGATTTTCATAAAGCCGTGAACAACCCACGTAAATTTTTACTATGTGAACACTCACTGATCTTCAAAAATTGTTCAGACGTCCATTCTACAATTGTGAAAACTCACATATACACATTATTTCACCATGTATAATTGTCTACTTTCAACAGTTGTTCAAAATCAAAACATTGATTTTACAAAATATATATATTCAACGTGAAACTCACGTAAATTTGAAAAATATATCTATATATTTTTGCTCCCTCGCACGAGCATCTGTCTTTGAAGCGAGAGTATATTTTCAAAGATTTCTGAAAGCTCGAAGATAAAATTTTTCATGAAGGCTCATAAACAAAATTTTATTACCAATAGACGTCTGTCAAAAAAAAAAAAAAAAAAACTTTTCTCTCGTACGAGCATCCACCTTTGAAATGATAGTTTATTCCACTTTGTGAAATCTCACATATTTAAAATATAAAATTCTGGTTTTCGTGAAAGCTCATAGACGAATTTTATATCATTAGACTCAGGTCTATTTTGTTTGTTCCTTAAACTAACGAACGAACGAGCGTCTATTCATAAAACAAGGATTTATTTTCATGGGCCCATCCCCCGAATCCTAAAACGACCAAGGTCCTGTCGTCCAAATCAGCGGTTCAACGCCAATCTATGCTCATCAGACGATGATGCTCTATCATGCCACTTGGATCTTCATTCAAGTCATGGTATGCTCATACTATCGAAATCCGATAACGTCTTAACTTACGACTAAGTTCAATTACTTATATTGTTTATGACTGGAAAATCATCATTTAATGCTGACTGAGGAACACAGATTTCCTTAGTAAGTAGGGTACTTAATGTAGATGGTGGATTTTCGACAAGGGCTAAAATCGTAAACTCATAATTATACGAAGCTCTGATCCAGCAATCACACGTGAGTATTGAGACACGGGTCTCTCATCGAATTCTCAACGGGGAGTACTTTCTCTCAGAGTACATGTAGATATGTAGTCTCACGACTGGACAACGGCATATCTCATGAATACTGAACACTTTCAGTGATTATTTCTATATAGTATCACGATATGGACGGCTCCTAGACAGCTTGCTCTGCTAGTATAGAGCGATAACGTCTTCAGGAACAAACAACGAGTTTACCCTGACTATATAAAGGATATGACTTACCGAAAAGCTCATATCGAGATAATTAATGCTCCTAGACAGCTTGCTCTGCTAGTATAGAGCCATAAAGTTAATTATTCCTAATTAAGATTAATTCTGCCGTGACATTCACTACTGAATTCCCAGAATAATCTATTATTTCTCCTATTTCATGGTCGAATCCACGACTGGTCCCATGGAATGGCAATAACAATTGTTCTGATTTTATGATCGAATCCACGACTTGATCTCATAGAATAGCAATAACTATATTATCTCATTACTCCGATTTCATGATCGATTCCACAACTGGTCTCATAAATGGTAATAGATAAATCTTAATTACTCTGATTCTATGGTCGAATCTACGATCCCATGGAATGGTAATTCTCACTTTATTATTCTGAATTCATAGTCGAATCCTCAGCTGATCCTATGAATTAATAATAAACATCTTATTACTCAGTTTTGCGAATTATTCTTCACTGAATTCCACAATTAGTAATAAATAATCAACAACCGGGCGTCTGAGCTACCTCTAAGTAAGCCCCGATTCAAATGGTGAAGGTGCATTCAACGACGATACACTAACAATCAACGCACGAACGAGTATTTCAAAAATACAACGAAACGATGAACTTATGCAAAATAGAGAACAAAATAATAAATAATTAAAAATATTGACCAGGGTGCTGGGAGCACGGACACACGACCGACCGACCGTGTCGTGGTCAATCCACACCAGTTTTATATTTTAATGTTTTATTATTTTCCATGATTTGATGAAAATTCTCTCATTTTATCAAATCTCCTTCGTCTCGAGGAAACTCCTCGGTTTCATGGTATTCATAAATCCATAAAAAATAATATAAAATTAAGGAAAGGAGTGTGGGGCGTGACATTGGCCAACCGGCCATGCCTTGGTCCCAGCCGGCCCCACACCCACTTCCTTATTATTTTATTATTATTATTTTCTAATTTCATGAAAAAACTCCTTGATTTCATGGTATTTTGCACAAATCATCATATAATAAAAATAAAAAAATTATGAAAACTTGTGGGACCGGGCCCGCCGGCCGGCCATGCCCTAGCCGGTCCCACACGCCCTTTGCTTTTATTTTATTATTATTTTTCCTATTTTTCCTTGAATTCATCAAATTCCTTGATTTCATGGTATTTCTCTCAAATTAGGAAAAATTCCCTCAAATCATAAAAATACCTAAAAAAATTAAAAATATGAAAACTCGTGGGACCGGTCCATAGCCGGCGGCCATGCCTCCATGGTCCCACACACCCGTTTTTATTATTTTAATATTTTGCTTCCTGAACTCATGAAAACTCCTTCAATTTCATCATGGAAACTCCCTAAATTCATCAAATTTCTCAAAATTCATGAATTTTTCATAAAATCATCAAATATTATAAAATTAAGGAAAAGGCACCACGGACCGTGGTCACGACCGTCCGACCATGCCTTGACCACGGCGGTCCCACGCCTCCTCATTCCTTATTTTATAATTATTTTCATCATCTCATGGTGTTTTCCTCAGTTTCGTCGAAACCCTAATTTTGGCATATTTTCTCGAATGGATGCTCAATTGCACGCCAGAAAATATCAAAATTCTCAGGACTGAGACGCGGACGCCTTGGGGACACGAGCACGCTATCTTGACCGACCAAGATTGGCTCTTTGGCTCACGAATCCGGTCCCATCAATTTCACAGTTTTGACCTAATTTGCACAATTGCTCGTATTAGGTCCAAGACTCTTCCAAACACTTTGGATTTTCATGAAGTGATCGTCAGGCGGTCACGTGACAACCCAGGGCCGGTTTCATGACCCATGGTCGGTCCTCGCCTCATAATTAATTAGGTTTTCTCACCTAAGGCTCAGACGAGCATTTTTGAATAAATGATTAAACAGCATTTAATCATTCTTTCCACCAAAAATCGTCAACTCTTCAGGAGTGCTTCGTATTTGCTCACGTGAGCATATGGACACTACATGGTTGATCCATGGTCCCATGTAGTATCTCCATTCTTCGTCCCATGGTTAAACTTCTGACGAACCATGAATTGATTAGGGTTTCTGAATCCAAGGATCATCATTCCAGATTCCAACCTTAATAATTTTACGACGGCCTCATGGTCATTAATTTTATTAATTATGCTCGGTTCAACGACCAGTATTCTAATTAATATTTTTGGTGCGCTGCCAATAATCCATCAGATGAGCAACACATGCTCAGACGATCAAATATTCAACAATTCATCACATGAGAAACACTTTCTCAGATGATAAATATTTGCTCAAACCAAGGAATATTGGTTCAACAATCAATATTCAATGATCCATCGAATGAGCAATACTTGCTCACTTCATCGTAAGAATTACCTCTGTCTCATGACATGTTCAATTCATGAGTTTCAGAACATCATGTTCACTCAGCAACTACATGGACTCATCGTCCCATCAAACCATGAAGTCATCAATTGACTAACAAACCACGAGACGTCAATCGTGTCACTTGGGGGGATATCACTTAGGGTTTTGGTCTGGCGGTCTACGGTACGTGTGTTCAAACACACGATGGAATATGAGCAAGTCGTGCAGTCAGTTGAAGGAATTCACGAGGTAGTGGGTGGAAAATCGACCAAGTCTCCACACGTTGAGCAATTGGTTTCAAACACGATCTCCACTTCCCCACTCCTTGATTCCATCAACTGTCACACTTCATGGGATCATGGTGTCTAAAATTCCAACAATATAAATAAGTCTCTGAATCATGATTGAATCATCAGCATCAACAGTATCATCAATCTCACGTCTCACCGACAACACGAGATCATCAACTCATCAATTGAGCAACTACTCTCAATTGAGCAATTTCAATCATTCAGACCTTATCATATTCAGAATTCACACACCCACAATCTTTGATTACCATTGATTCCACACATTTCCCAGCTTCCTTCCTACAGATCAACCCATCCTCTCTTGTGACCGAATTTACTCTGGAACGGTCATTGTCTTGATTTAGGCCAGAGTACTACAGATTGATCTCTCGAATCTAAAGCACCCCCTTTGCAGCGGTGCATCTGTAAGATCAGAATCTCGCAACAGTGATATCTTAGCGAAATTATCAACAACACAACACAACAGCGTCGCATAACAATTTCAGAAATGATATAATAAACGACGTCAGCTAAAATCATGAGAAAGATGTGATGGTCCTGCGAAAATTAGAGAGTTTGCGAGATTAACATTTGTAAGGTTGCGAGAATGTCGCAAGCCATATTCGAAAATAAAGGACAGATTAGCTGTCATCCACTATGTACTTCCCTATAAATAGTCGTTCAATTGTAAAGGAAAGAGATATATCTTTTTGAGTAAGAAACAAGTAAATAGGAGAGAGAAAATCTAGAGCAGAGGTCATTCTTGATTCCTTTATCTTTTCTTGTAAGAACATTCAAAGATTGATCAATAAAATTAAGAGTGTAAATCTAAAAATGAGTTGAATAATAATGAAATCATATGAGGGGTGTAGTGTAGGATTTCCTGCAACTACATAATGGCGCTAGAAACATGGACTTCAAGATCGAAAGTTGAAGATTGTTGTTGAGAATGTTCAAATCAAGAAAGTGATTAAATAAATCAGTGAACCAGTTAAAAGAAAGATGATTAGAATTAATGAAGATGACAAAAGATTGGAGTGTAATATGATAACAAAAACGATGGTTAATGAATTCCATGAAAACATCAAAGGAAGAATACATAAACGAAATTTTGAAGGAAGGAAGGTTATGGCGGTAGAAAAGACATCACCCTTGAAAGATTGGGAAAAGCAAAAAATTACATTCATGGCGGCAGAAATACCAAAAGAAAATTTGAACCACACATCTCCATTGGTTATTACAGTGCCTATTACGCGAAAAGAGAAGGAGACAACAACAAAATCCATGGAGAATGGATATTGAACAGAACTTTAATCGATACAGGAAGTTCAGTGGATATAATATTTTATCATGCATTCCGGGGAATGGGATTTAAAGATGAAGAAATGTCCAGTTCAACATATTTTGTTCACGGCTTTGGAAAATCCACAACAAAACCTAAAGGAGAAATAGTGGTACGAATTCCACTTGGAGAGATCGAAACACACGTAACACTGTGCGTGGTGGATATGGAATCGCCATATAATATGTTATTAGGAAGACCATGGATACATGCGATAAAAGCTTAGTATCAACGTTGCATCAATGTATTAAATTCCCCAACCAAATGGAATAGGTGAAATCAGAGGAGATGTTGACAATGCGAAATTATGTCATCAAATTGAAGTAAAGCATTATGAAGGACAAGCAAAAAAAACAATTTCGCAGAAAGTTGGCAAAGGAAGCAAAGAAAAGAATTTAGAGTATATATGATAAGGGCAAAAGAAGGCAAAGGAATACCCAGCGAAATTTCGGAGGAAGGAGAAGGACCTGTGAAAACAATAAAAGAACCAACACCATGGGAGAACCTAAACCCAGTTACACTGCCGCAGAACCAACAAAAGAAATAAACGTTGGGACTATAGAAGAACCTCTAATATTGAGAATTGGAACCAAAATGGATGTGGAAGAAGAAGAAAGAACTGTTAACCTGTTGCGAGAATATAATGTTTTCGCAGGAAGCATGGATGAGATACCGGGAATAGATCCATCAATTGCATGCCACAAGTTGGAGATTAACAAAAATGTGAGACCATTTAAACAGAGAATAAGAAAAATTGCAACAACTTACCATTCCCAAATAGAAGAAGAACTACAGAAAATGCTTGATGCGGGAATCATAAGAGAAGCTAAATACCCAGAATGGATAGCGAATATGGTCATTGTCCCAAAGAAAAACAAAGGAATCAGGATTTGCATAGATTTCACTGATTTAAACAAAGCTTGCCCCAAAGATAGTTTTCTTACCAGATATTCCTCAAATGGTGGAATCCGCAGCGGGAAACGATAGAGTATCGTCTTTAGATGGGTACAAAGGGTATAACCAAATCCCTCTCGCTGAAGAAGATCAAGAACATACTGCTTTCTTCGCCCCTAGAGGTTTATATTGTTACACGAAAATGCCATTTGGTTTGCGAAATGCGGGAGACATACCAAAGAATGGTAGAGAAGGTGTTCGCAAAATGGATACACAAAACATTAGAAGTATACGTGGATGACATGTTAGTAAAGAGTAAAGAAGCTAAAGACCATGTACAAGACCTGAGGGAGATTTTTGAACAAATGCGGCAGTATAACATTAAATTGAATCCTGAGAAGTGTACTATTGGAGTTGCATCGGGAAAATTTAGGCTACATTGTATCAAAGGAAGGAATACAGGTTGATCCAGAAAAAGTGCAAGCAGTTCGTGACATGCCAACACCAGCAACAATAAAAGATGTACAAAGTTGAATGGGCTTCTAGCTTCGCTGGGGAGATTCATTTCGCGATCATCAGACAAATGCAAATATTTTTTCGATATACTCAAGAAGGGTGCGAAATTTAAATGGACTGATGAATGTGAAAAAGCTTTTCAAGGGATCAAAGAACATCTTATGAATACAACTATTTTACAAAAACAGAATCAGGAGAAGAATTATTGATCTATCTTGCGACGACGTCGCATGCATTAAGTGTTGTGTTATTGCGAGTAGACGCAGGAGTGGAGAAACCCATTTATTACATTAGCAAAACTTTTAATACTGCCGAGAAGAATTACTCAAAGATTGAGAAGTTAATCTTAGCATTAGTTTATGCATCATTTAAGCTCCGCATATATTTCAAGCGCATAAGATAAAGGTATTAACAAAAGTACCAATTGAATCAGTGATGAAGAATTCTAAAAGATCAGGAAGAGTGGAGAGATGGAATGCACAAGTAGGCCACTTTGATATTAAATATGAAATTTGTCTTCACCAAAATCACAAGTTGTTGCAGATTTCTTGGCAGAATTTCCTTTAGAAGAAGATGAAGCAGTAGAAGAAATGATGGATATAGAAGAAGAACACGGAGATCCAAAAGATTTATTAACAGAACCAAATAGATGGGAGATATTGGTAGATGGATCATCAAATGGAGAAGGAAATGTTGGAATTGTTTTAATTTCGCCAGAAGGAATAAATGGCTTTTTCATTCAGATTGGAATTCGCATCCACTAATAATGAAACGTATGAAGCTGTGATACATGCCTTAAAATTCGCAATAGAAATGAAACTAGAAAATGCCAGGATCACTAGTGATTCGCAGCTAGTTATTCGCCAAATAAAGGGAGAGTATACTACAAATGAACCATCCTTGAAGAAATACAAGAAGCTCTTGAAGAATTGTCAGCGAAAATCCCAAAAATAAAATGGAGGCACATTTCAAGAAAGATAACAGACTCGCAGACGCTTTGCTTTCATCTCAAGCATGATGACAGATCCAACTGCGAGATGCATAAAAATACAAACACTTCTGTCACCATCAATCAATAAAGAAGAAGAAGAAGTGGACGTGATGATAATAGACAATGAAGAAGAAGAACAAACGAACAATATCGCAGACTGGAGAATGGAACTTCATGCATATTTGGCGAAAGGAGAAACACCAAGAAATAGATTGGAAACACACAAATTAAAAAGCAGTGCAACGAATTATGAATTAAGAGAAGGTTTGCTATACCGAAAATCCTTTAATGGACCATCACTCAGATGTTTGACACGAGAGGAAGGAGAAAAAGTGCTAAAAATGTTACATAGTGGGGATGCTGGCAATCATAGCGTGGGAAGATCTTTGGCACATAGAGCAAAAATGCAAGGATATTACTGGCCATACATGCACGAAGATGCCAAACAAATATCAAGACGTTGCGAAAATTGTCAGCGGCATGGAAAGAAAATACATGCACCTGGAGCACCACTATCATCTTCAACCAGTGTGTGGCCTTTTGGAAAGTAGGGTTTAGATATTGTGGGACCATTTTTACCAGGTTCTGGACAAAGAAGATATTTAATAGTCGCAACAGATTATTTCACAAAATGGACAAAAGTGAAGGCAGTACAGCATATTCGCGACAAAGATATCTTTACATTCATATTCGAAAATATCATTTGCAGATTCGGAATTCCTGCGCAGTTGGTATCTGATAATGGAAACAGTTTGAAGGACAGAATATAGAAATGCTACTTAATGCATTCTAGATAAAATGTGGAAAGTCTACTTTGTATCCACAAGCTAATGGGCAGGTAGAAGCAACAAAAAAAACAATTGCAGATATATTAAAGAAGAAATTGTAAGGACATCACAGAGCATGGTGCGAACAAGTACATAATGCAGTATGGGATTATAATACAACTAGAAGAAAAGCTACTGGAATGTCACCTTTTTGTTTAACATACGGAGTTGAAGCGGTGTTACCAACAGAAGTTGTTATTCCAACAACAAAAAGAGAAGCTTGGGAGAAAAATCTTAGTGCGGGTTTGATCTTAAATAAACTTGATGAATTAGAAGAAAGAAGAGAAAAATCTTTATAACATATGGAGAATTATCAGCGAAGATTAGCCCGAGAATATAATAAACGTGTCAAAGTACGCGAATTCCAACCAGGAGATTTCGTTCTGCGAGAGACACCAATATATCAGCGAGAAAATGGTGGAAAATTAGCGAAAAAATGGGATGGACCTTACATCATTAAGGAGATAGTTGGAACATGAGCTTATAGATTAATGGATCCAGAAGGCAGAGATGTTGGTCATAGACTTGACAGACCATGGAACAGGTTGTATTTAAAAATATATTATCTATAAGAAGCTTTGAGAAGTTATGGATTCTGAAAAAATAATTGCAAGATTATCCATATCAAAACAAGATCATGATGTGCGAAATTTTCGCAGAGATAATCACAGAAAAATGACATAAAAGAAAGGGCCGAACCTTTATGGCGTACACCCTAGTTCGCGAATAAAATTCCGCAAGAGGCAAATATAAGACCTAAAGTACGTCATATTAGGGGGTACCTGTTGCATGGCTCAGGGAGAGGCTACACCGCCACCGGAACCTAAGTCATGGAGATTTGGGGTCAATAAAGCCCATCCGGGAGAGGCACCTTGGATTCTCAGCTTAAGCATATGACTTGGGTTGGGAGACTAAGGTAATAAGGACTCTCCCAAGGAGTGCAGATATGATCAAGGCGCCGAGGTACACAGTTGAGTCAAGAGTTCCAGGGACGTTTGAAGCGTACCTTTCCATTCTTGACAAGTCTTGGCTTATACTTCACTCGGCCCGAAGAAAACCCCACTTAGGGTGCAGTCTCGTAACCATAAGCCCTATAGGTAAAAGGGATAAGAGGCTGCGAAAACAACTGGTTTTTGTTAAGACTGGATGGGAGGATCTAACCTTGTATGGTAGATGTACGCCTCCTTGAAGGGGAAACCAGGGGGAAGATAAGGGCGGCACCCTCCATTAGGGAGCTGATAAGTGTCTTAAGACGCAAATGTCATGAGGCTTTCTATTCTCAAGAGTATTAAGGCTTGTCATATTTGTGCAACAATCCTGAAGAGGAAATAATACAAAAGAAAAAGATAAGACGAGGTCAATGGGTTTTCGCATGAAAGTGCAAAGACGTCCTGCGATTTCGTCGCAAGACGGCAATGTCATGGGGCTTTATTTTCGCAATAATATTTAGGCATGTCATATTGTCACAACATTCCTGAAGAGGCCATAATAAAAAATAAAAAGTTAAGGCAAGATCAATGGGTTTTTGCATGAAAGTGCAAGGACGTCCTGCGATTTTGTCGCAATGACAAGAGGTGGCATAATAAGACCTTTAATTAGGAAGGCAAAATAAGACCGCATGATAAAACAAAATATTTATAAGTATTCGTAACAGATTATTTTTTGCAAGAAAGATAATGAGAGGCAAGTATGGGAATCAATAAACAAGAAGCATTATCTTTCTCATCAGCAAAATACTAAAAGGAAAAATTGATTCCAAAGTTGGTTGAAGAATATTATTCGCAAAAGTGATAAAATTAAGACAATTCAAGAAGATAATTCGCCAATATTCTCAATATCGCAAGCCTCTCCTTCATTTCAGTTCTGATCTTCGCCTTGACTAGAACCTTGATTATCGCCAGCAATTACTTCTTCAGGAGAGAGTTCTTTCTCATTTTGATTAACACCAACAGATGCTTCCTTAGAAGGAATTTCTTCTTCACCTTCCAAGAGATCATCCTATGCCCCACTTTCATAATCATAATCACTATCAGCAGGACGAGGAACTTCATCATCATCTACTTCCAAAGGTTCAATTGATGTAGGAGGAAGATATTTGTACAATAAAATATCATTTACAAGGACTTCAGCCCGGAGATGAACTTGACGAAGAAGTGCTCTCTGATGATTCCTATTTTGAATATTCTTAAAATAAGCAAGATAATCAAGTCTTCTTTCTGCTCGGTCGCGAGAACCAGTAAGGGCAGAGACGAGCAATGCATTTTCTTTGCGAATTTTGGCATATTTAGCCTCCAAAACAGAAATGGAGGAATGAAGATTCTTCTCAGACTCTGCGAAAGGTAGAATACAAAATTTCAATAAGATGAAGAACTCAGAAAAATATGACAAAGAAAAGATAGTTAAGGCAGTCAAAATATTATGACTACCTTCCTTTTGCGAAATAAGGTGTTGAATCCATGGAAAACAGTAGCAGGAAGATTATTTCGAAGAAAATTACGAACGATGAAGATCTGTAGAAGAAATAGTATGAAGATGAAGAAGAACTTAAAAAGATTGAAGAACAAAGAAGAAAAATTACAATAACGGATTTGAAGAAGAACGATGAAGTTGCAGAGAAAATAAAAAGAAATAAAAAGAGAGTGAGAAAGAATATATATAGAGGGAATTTTTCTTCGAGAAGATAAACACGATTAATACGGAAAAATATAAACGGTTAAAAAACAGCGGTTACAAAAGACGTGTCAAGAAACAGATGGAAGAAAGAGTACTGTGATAAATGCAGAATATGAAGAAATGAACAGCTGCGGCATTTCTCACATCATTCTCTACTTCACAGAAAAAATATGAGAAGAGGCAAGATGTAGGATCAGAATCTCGCAACAGTGATATCTTAGCGAAATTATCAACAACACAACACAACAGCATCGCAGAACGATTTCAGAAATGATATAATAAACGATGTCAGCTAAAATCATGAGAAAGATGTGATGGTCCTGCGAAAATTAGAGAGTTTGCGAGATTAACATTTGTAAGGTTGCGAGGATGTCGTAAGCCGTATTCTAAAATAAAGGACAGATTAGTTGTCATCCACTATGTAATTCCCTATAAATAGTCGTTCAATTGTAAAGGAAAGAGAGAGATCTTTTTGAGTAAGAAACAAGTAAATAGGAGAGAGAAAGTCTAGAGCAGAGGTCATTCTTGATTCCTTTATCTTTTCTTGTAAGAACATTCAAAGATTGATCAATAAAATTAAGAGTGTAAATCTAAAAATGATTTGAGTAATAATGAAATCATATGAGGGGTGTAGTATAGGATTTCCTGCAACTACAGCATCTGTGTGAGGTTTAACACTTTGCTCGGTTCGAGGAGTCTCCTTCGTACGGTCGTCTCCTCAATTCCTTAAAAACCAGCAAATTGTTTTTCCCCATCTACAAAGACCAAATTTGATGCGTTGACATCTTGCAAAGGGTAAAGCCGTTTAATAAGTGATGAGTGCAGAAAACCTCTTCGCTTTATTTATTTGAAGTAATTCAATATATACATGAAATTCACTCATAATGGTGCGTGCAATAACAATCCCAAATATTCTGTGAATTCTGTTAGCATTACCAATTAATGCATGATCTACCTGGTATTTTCCGTGCTGTGTTCTCAGCCAAACTCTCATCATTGACATGACATTACGATTAAGTGTTCACTCTCAACAGAGTAGCATCCCGAAGTGCCAATATTGAGATCTGCATGAAATACCCACATAGGCATCACTCTCTGGCAAAGAGAATCTCGTATCGACGCGCTTTTAGTTAAAGACAACTCGATCAAACATGTTTAATTTCCTTAAGGGAAATCTGGACTGTCCATATCAGTCTCAGAAATGATCACGGCCACACAATTTGGCTGCGCAATTTAACAAGCCTAACCAAACCCTGGCAGGAACATGCAATCGTCGTGATGACCACCGGCGGGCCCACTAATGCCCTAACCGATCGAACATCATCCATGCATCTCCCAGCGTTGTCAAACGTCAACCCTAAGTAGGGTGGTCACGTTGTTTGGGAGAAGATCGATAGAGCACGGACTGTCCAAGACAGTCTTAAAATCATCGCAACCGTCCAACTTCGCCAGCTCGGTTGGACGGATTAGATCATCCCATGAGTGATCAAGGAAGTGCTGGCATGCACACTGGAGGCCCCACTTTCTCCTCACTCGAACGACTTTCCCACGGTGGGGCCACAGAGCAATGAATAGATTGCCAGAAACATGGCAGGCGTGATGCTTCTAAATCCCTAATTTGGGTCGCGGGAGTACACTAGAGTCTTAAATCAATCACGACCATCCAACTTATCCAGCCTATTTGGATGGCTTAGATCGTATTCTGGACCATCATGAAGGTGCACCTAAGTTCACCGTCATCCCAACATTGTCCCCACGTGATCAATTTCCCCAAGGAAAGCCAACGACATGCCAAACCGCTTGGTCAAAGTCGCGTGGACGTAGATGTTTCAAAACCCTAATTAGGGTTTACGACAACATGCATCTGTTGTAAACTGATCACAACCATCCATCTTCGCCAGCCTAAATGGATGGTGTA
This sequence comes from Papaver somniferum, assembly GCF_003573695.1. Taxonomy (NCBI): domain Eukaryota; kingdom Viridiplantae; phylum Streptophyta; class Magnoliopsida; order Ranunculales; family Papaveraceae; genus Papaver; species Papaver somniferum. The sequence continues at coordinate 79,847,197 of NC_039366.1, forward strand.
GATATAGATTCAAGTGGTCCCAAAGGTGTTAACATGTCCACCATTGGCCCACCTTTACATGTAACCGGCCGGCATGTGCAAACCAGGGCCGGATGCCTCGAAACGCACGCCTAAAAGGTGATAGGTCACACGGCCTTCAAACCCTAATTTGTGCTTTGCGGCAATGTATTTCTGTCGCAAATTGATCGTGACCACTCATCTTCGCAGGTCGAATTGAGTGGCCAAGATACAATTTCTGATGAATCAGGAGGTGTAGGCATGCACGCCGGTGGGCCATATCCATCCATGCCCGATCGGTCCATATGGATTAGCACTCAGTGCTTGAAATTCGAATGGCCAAAGAGGGGACGTTCGCATTCCCCTAAACCCTAATTTTCATCAACAGCGGCAAACATGTGCCGCGAGCCGTCTCGTCCGTCCGACTTTTCCATCTCGGTCGGACGACTAAGATCAAATATTAGGCGATCAGTGAAGTATCTTAATGATCATCATCCGCCACTCTGTCACAAGTAGCGATCGACCAGATGATGGCTCGTCCATGCGGCCTCCAAACGATCACCTGAAGATGGTTGGACATGCTGCTATTTTAAGACGCCTAATCCGCGACTTATTCAATCAAGCTTTAAAACAATGATGCTTCATGCATGTCGATTGTTTTGAGATGCTTTCTTAAAAGAGATGCATTACATACATCGAGCACGTACGATGTTTAATGAATATCAATTCCATAAATAACTTAGTTATTTAACCTAATAGCACCGTATGTTATTTTTTGCGGCAGGTCCCACGACTTGACCCACTCATTCGAGACATCAAACATGTCATAAACTGGGGGATACTTACTGGGGTATTGGTCTGACGGTTTACAACGTGCGGCGTGCAACGCGCCCATTACGAGAACGTGTCAGGAAAAGATAGACGGTTAACGATGATAAGGGAAGTGGGCAAAGACGTGATCGTGTGGCAATCACCATCCCTACACGACCCCACTACTCCATCACTCAACTTCTTCCACTTCCTAAGAGATGAGGATTGCGCTCAAATGACTTGTATAAATAGGTTCTTCGACCTATTTTCAAACAACGCACAGAAAACCAAGTTGTTGTTAACACCATATTCAGAAAACACCCAGAACTGATAGCTTACATTGTGAAAGCCAGTTCAACATTCTGATACAAGTCATAAACAGCCAACACCTTCACAATCTCAATACCTTCTTCGCTTCCCTATCTAAGATCAACCCCATCTCCTTCACTTTGTGACCGAAGCAAGTATGGAACGACCATTTCTTGGTTTAGGCCAGAATTGTACAGATTGATCTCTGGAATCTAAAGTACTCCCGTGCAGTGCATTTGTTTAGGGTTTAGACTCGTTTCTCATCCACACACACCCCCAAATTACCAAAAACAGCAGAACCAGTTTTTACCCTCAAACACCTTGACAAATTTTACCTATTTGCTAATATTTGGAGCATTTATTCCCTTATAGCCTAATCCTCGTGTATCACGATGATCTTTACTTGCTCCTAGCATAGTGGTTAACTTGCTTGAATTAGTATTAAACTTTTTCAAGTCATCTTCCAACATCTTGATTTTATCAAGAGCAGCAGCTAAATCAGCCTCAAGACGTTTTTCTCGAGCGATAAAAGCACTTTCTCCGTCATCAAAACTAACTTGTTGAGAGTTAATCCTTGCTTCAGATTCTGCAAGTTTCTCTTCCAACGAAAAGTACTTTTGATAAATATTATCACATTCAAGTGACTTCATACACAGTTTTTCCTCAGAATCCTTGAGGATCGATTCGTTAGAACGATTCGAAACATAAACACCTGCGTAACATCTTCTCAATTGCTTGTTTTTTCGACAGAGAGGAATCATAAGAGGTGTGACATGAGAAGTTGTCATCTTCTTCTTTTCCAACGAATTCAAAACCTTAACATACTCTGAGACCTCCTCATCAACCTATCTATCAATATCTGAATTACCTTCATCAGAAACTTCATCCAACTATTCTTCTAGGAGTGTTTCCCAGTTATCAACAGTTTTTACATTAAGAGAATATTTAGATATTGACATAGATGTGACAGTTCTCTCAGGTGAATCCAAGATTTGAAAAACATCTGGTAATTTCTGACTTGGTACGTTATTAGAGATAGACTCGTCCATAATTAGATCACTACTAACACAGACTTATAAGGTATTTAATGTGTTTTCCTGCTCTGATACCAATTGAAAATGCGTGGGTCTAACAACCACACCCAAAAATTCGTTTGGCAATCTGAGAGGACTTATTCCAATATACTTTCTAGAGAATCAACTAGACAGTCAGACTCAATCTAGAGTAAAGTATATCAAAGAACTTAATATCTCTAATTCTTAATTCAATCCGCAATCAACAAATAGAAATCTGCGATCCCGATTGAATATAAGAGGAGTTACTTGAACGGTACCAAAAACTAATGTTCAAGTGTCAATCAATGTAAATCAACAACCAAAGGTTGGATATTCTAATTGATTGATCCTAACGCACAACCTGTGATATTTCAATTATATAACAAAATATAATGCGGAAAAAAAATAACACAGACACCAAAATTATGTTAACGAGAAATGTGGAAAAACCCCGGGACCTAGTCCAGATTGAACACCACACTGTATTAAACCGCTACAGACTCTAGCCTACTACCAATTAACTTCGGACTGTACTGTAGTTGAACCCTAATCAATCTGATACTGATTCAAGGTACAGTTGCGTTCCTTACGTCTCTGATCCCAGCAGGCTAGGATACTACGCACTAGATTCCCTTAGTTGATCTCATCCACAACCAATAGTTTCTACCACCCAAAGTCGAAGACTTGATAAACAAATCTGTCTCACACAGAAAAGTCTATAGATTGAATAAATCTATCTCCCACAGAAATACCCAAGAGTTTTTGTTCCGTCTTTTGATAAATCAAGGTGAACAAGAACCAATTGATAAACCGGACATATATTCCCGAAGAACAACCTAGTATTATCAATCACCTCACAGTAATCTTAATCGACTAGCGAAACAAGATATTGTGGAATCACAAACGATGAGACGAAGATGTTTGTGATTACTTTTATTGTAGGATCAGATTCTCGCAACAATTGTGTCTCAGCGAAATTATCAATAGAATTGCACAATAGAGTCGCAGAACAGTTTCAGAAAACAACGTCAGCAAATACCATGGGAAAGATGTGATAGTCTTGCGAAAATTAGAAAGCTTGTGAAGTTAACATTTATAAGGTTGCGAGAATATCGCGAACCATATCCGAAAATAAAGGACAGATTAGCTGTCATCCACTATGTATTTCCTTATAAATAGTCATTTGAGTTGTAAAGGAGAGAGAGATCTTTTTTGAGTGAGAGATAAGTAAATAGGAGAGAGAAAGTTGAGAGCAGAGATCATTCTTGATTTCTTTATTTTCCTTGTAAGAATATTTAGAAATTAATCAATAAAATTAAGAGTGTAAACCTAAAAATAGGCTGATCAACGATAAAATCATACGAGGGGTGTATTGTAGGATTTCCAGCAACTACATAATGACGCTAGAAATAGGGACGATTGAAGATTGAAGACTATTCTAGAAAAAATCGAAGATTAACATTGAGATTTGTGAAAATTTAAAGTAGTTGATTAAGAATTTTTCATAATTTCTTGAAACACTGTTAGCATTGAAGAAATGGCTAGAAGAAGAAATACATCCGAACAACCAACTACTATTAGAAGAAGCAAAAGAATTGCTGGAAGAGAAAGAAGTGAACTGGGAGAATCTACTAGAAGGAGAAATAATAGAGAAAATATAATTCAATCACCAATTCAACAAACACTAGTTCAAGAGAGGAATACAGATTATGACAGAGTGAGCGTACACACTTGGCGATCAAATTCAGCAGAAGAAATAGAAGAACAACAAAATAGAAATTACAGACAGGAAGAGAGAAATCAAGAAGCAGATGAAGGAATAATTCATGGAGATGAAGAAATTTGAGCGTTAGAAACATTGAGACGAAGAATACATGAGGAAAGAAGAGCTGAGGCGGAAGAGCGTGCAAATTTAACAAGACAAAATCACAAATTAAGGATGAAGAATATCAGATTGCAGAATAGAAGATCGAGAAGTATTACAAAATCATATTCCAGATCAACTAGAAGAGAAATGAGGCAAAATTCACCTACAATCAATGTTGGAAACAATATTCAGGAAGAAATGTCAAATCCTAATGAAGAATGTCGCAAAAATAGAGAAAGAATTGATGATCGTTACATTCCACAAAATGAAACTTTTGATGATAGGCAAATTAGAGGAAATCAAGAGAACGGGCAAATTCAGAGACAAAGTAACCAAGATGCCGAAGGAAATCAAGAGGAGGGAAGAAGAATTTTGCATGTGAGAGAAAATCAAAGAAATCAACATACAATTGAAGAAGAAATTGAAAGACATAATGTTGAACAAGCACGTTTAATCTGCGAACGTGAAAAGTTGAGAGCGGAAATGGAAGAGCAAGAGCTTCAGGAGACAATTCGCCAGAACAATCATGACAACCGAGAAAGAAGGCGTATACAAAACTAGAATAATGATAATCTCAATGAGGAGTATGATAGAGTGAAGAGAATGGATGAAAGACAGCGAATTGAGTTGATAAGAAATGAACAAAATTATGGAGGGGAAAATGAACGACATCATCACTTACGAATTTAAGATAGGGATGAGGAAGAGAATCGCAGAAGAAGACGAGATGAGGATAATGAAGAAGAGATACAAAATTTCGCAAGAGAAGATAAACGTGAACGCAGAAGAAGAGAAGCAAAATTAAAGAGAACAATGGGTCAAGATTCAGGAGTAAATCAACAAATCTTGAAAGAATTAGAAGAAATGAGAGGAATGCTAAATAACAGAGGAGAAGTAGGTAGAAGACAATTGGATGAAGCAATAGAAGAAGCTGCGAAAACTCCATTTACCAGAGAAGTAAAATTAGGAGGAATACCACCGAAATGCAATTTTCCCGCATTAACCAGTATTTTCGATGGAACAAGTTGTGCAATTCAACACATTAAAGCTTATGTGAGGTGCATGTTAGAATGGGAAAATCATGATGCGGTATTGTGCAAATATTTCGCATCCATCTTAACAGGAGAGGCGTTAAAATGGTTTGAAGGTATACCAAAGAACACAATAACCTCCTTCAATCATTTGCAGACCACATTCTTGGGAGCATATATAAGTAATAATTCCTCACGACCTGGTATAGAAGATGTGTTTGGATTAAAACAAAGGATTGGTGAAAGTTTGAAACACTTGACTAAAAGATGGAGAACCATGTGTAGCGAAATGTCTGGCCGTGTAGATGAGAGATATCTCATATTATCATTTATCAATTCTATGTTTGCAACAAACCTATTGTATGTCCAAATTTTCAGAGTCAAGAATACAATTACAATGACTGAATTGCGAGAACTTCAAGAAGAATACATTGCTTTGGAGGAAAGACAAAATGAAATGGAATCATATCCAGTTGCGAATACCAGCTCACAAGCAGCGAATGCAAGCTTATTACCCAAGCTAATAAATACAGTGGCAAATACTTCGCAAGTACAACAAGAAAAGGTGACAGGTAACAATCAGCAGAAGTTGGTAGCTATGGGAAGTCGAGATCAAGAAGAGTATGAAAGAGAAAGAAATTTCTACATTCGTGGAGGAAATAACAATATTCAAAGACTCGATCAACCGCAAGAAACTTATGGAGGTCAAAGACCAAACTTTAATAGAGGACAAGGAGGTCATAAGGTAGTATGGGAAGAAATCAAGATGCCACCTCTAAATGCAAGTGTGGAGAAGATATGGGAAGCTATAATCTTGATGCAAAATATACCAACACCGTGGAACATGGGAACGGAACCACCTCCAAATCACAGAAGTCATGAATTTTGTTCTTATCATCATTTTCATGGGTATACCACAAACGATTGCAGAAATATAAAGAGGATTATTTTGAGAATGATAGATCAAGGGAAATTAAACGACTTTATGGTAGGGCATCCACAACCTCAACCATTACCACCACCACCAGAACATCACAAAGTGAATACAATGAAAAAGAAAGAAACATTCTTCATAGAAGTGGGTGCGAAAGCAAAAAATCTATTATGTCACTCTATCGTACATTCATATAAGACAATTGAAGACTTTCATGATAATGTTTTAAGTCGAGTGTTCGCAAGAGATAATAATGGAAAAGAAATTATGAATATTGCAAAAATTTCGCAACTAGAGGAATGGCAGAAACAGATAATTTCCTTTACCACAGAAGAAGTTCCCGAAGGAGAAGAGATGCATGACAATCCATTGGTAATAAAATTAGAGATTAATCCAAAAACAAAAGAAGATGAGGATGATGAAGCTGAAGATTCATGGGCAATCAATAGATTCCTAGTCGATACTGGAAGCTCTGTGAACATCTTATTTTATCATACTTATAAAACCATGGGTGGAATAGATGATGATCTTATACCATCAACATATAAGATATATGGTTTTAATGGTACTGCAAACAAGCCTAGAGGGGAGGTTACTATGCAAATTCCATTGAAGGGAATATCTTCAGAAATCTCATTTTGTGTTGTTGATGTAGAATCACCCTACAATGCATTAATTGGTCGACCTTGGCTACATGGGATTCTGGGTGTAGCTTCAACTTTCCATCAATGCATCAAATTCCCTCACCCAATGGTGTAAGAATCATAAAGGGAGATTGGGTTGAAGGAAAGAAATGTTACGAAACTGAGATAAAATCTTGCGAAGGAAGAGCAAATAAGAAGGAAAACTGGCGACATAAAGTCAAGGATGTACAAAGAAGTGAGAAGTTGATGGTGGATACAATCGAAAAGAAAGGAGAAGAGATGTTACAAAATCAATGCTAGCTCAGGGTAAAAAGGATGAACATACCATTACCAAGGAAGCAGTAGCAGAAAATCATAAAGAAGCAGAGGAGGGCAAAAGTAATAAAAGCAAGAAATGTATGAATGATTAAGTTGTTGCGATAATCTCGCAATAAGTAAAATTCTCAAAAATACATTTGATTGAACAACAAAATTGAGATTGCGAAATTCAGATACAATATTATGAATTGCGAGACTCTCGCAGAGATAATGAATGTTACAGAAAATAATCAGAAAAGAATGACAAAAGAGAAAGAGGCGAACCTTTATGGCGTACACCCTAGTTCGCGAATAAAATTTTGCAAGAGGCAAATGTAAGACCTAAAGTACATCATATGAGGGGGTACCTGTTACATGACTCAGGGAAAGGCTACACCGCCACCAGAACCTGAGTCATGGAGATTTGGGGTCAATAAAGCCCATCCGGGAGAGGCACTTGGATTCTCAACTGAAGAGGCAATAATACAAAAAAAAAAGATAAGATGAGATCAATGGGTTTTCGCATGAAAGTGCGAAAACGTCCTGCGATTTCATCGCAAGACGGCAATGTCATGGGGATTTATTTTCGCAAGAATATTTAGGCATGTCATATTGTCGCAATATTCCTGAAGAGGCCATAATACAGAAGAAAAAGTTAAGGCAAGATCAATGGGTTATTGCATGAAAGTGCAAGGACGTCCTGCGATTTTGTCGCAATGACAAGAGGTGGCATAATAAGACCTTTAATTAGGAAGGCAAAATAAGACCACACAGGAATGAGATTTTGAAAAGAAACAAAATTCACTTTGCAAGAGCTTGCGAAATTGTACAATAAGAAAAAGTTTATGAAATCTCTCATTTGGATTCAAATAACAGAGGCAAGTATGGGAATGTATGAAATTAGAAAATGCTATTTGTCTCCATATGAGAGATTTACTCAAAAATTCAAGAATTAATGATTATATTGATTAACTGTATTGCAAAGAAGAATTGTTTTAATTTACGCAGGCCAAAATGAAAGAAACATAAATATACAGAAAGAGGAAATAAATATACAAGTGCTACAAAGAATCAAAGAAGAAATAAAGACTATTTCTTCGTTAATCCTTCATTATCTTCATCAGACTTATTTCCTTCTTCATCTGCGTCAGAATCCTCATCATCATCAGAACTTCCATCACTATCAGATTCTTCATCGTCAGCTTCACTATCAGAGATAATCAAATTGGGAGTATTCTGTGGGATTTCCTCTAAAAGACAAGGGTAATCAGAATGTGGGATATTATGATCATCACAAACCATCTGGATGGTTTGATTGCGAAAATGCGTAGCATCATTCTTAAAATTTTCAATGGTGATTTTGATTTGATTCTTCAATCTAGAATACTTGTCGTTGCAAGAAGAAAGATTCTTTGCGAGTTCCTCCTTTTCAGCTTCAAGTTCTTCAATCTTTTCACGATATCTATTTTCAGAATCTGCGAACAAAAGAAAACTAATTATTAATTTGATGAAAATCTATAAGTTTCAAAAGATTAGTAAAGAAGAGAAATTAGCAACCTTCTCTGTCAGAAATCATGTCTCTAATCAAGGCTGTATGTTCAACTTGGAGACTAACATTTACGCCTAAATCTTTTCTAGCATCATCTAAAATTTTCGCAGCCCAGACAAATTCTTCCTCACTACTTATGAGAAGACGAGAACGAATTTGATTTTCCCTTTCGCAGAGTTCAATATTCTTGCGGTTAGCTTCATCTCGCTCAAGTTGAACTTCAAGGAGAGCCTCTTGGAATTTCTCCAGAGCCTTGGCACCTTGATCAGAGATACGATCTTTATCATCTATGAAACCGCTAATTTTGGTTCTCAACTCATTGGTTTTCTCTTTGGAATCAATAAGGAGACGTTTAAATCTGTTAGCTAAGCCTAAACTGGATCTATGATCAATTTCTAAGAGGCGAAATTGTGATCTAAGTTCATTTAGAGAAAGAGATGAAATTATATCATTAGAAAAGCTATTTAAGGAATTGTTAAGACGTTCAAGAAGGGTATCTTTATCCAAGGCATTAGGAAATGAACGAAGAAGGGTAGCTTCATCAGAAAAACCATAAATGTCTGCAAAAGGATCATTTAAATAAGATAAAACAACAAGATGAATGAATAAAGAGAAAAGAGAAAAGTAATATACCGTAAAGCTGATTATTAGCTTATTAAAGACTAGAAATTTTGTTCTTATAAGAGGAAGAATCAATTTCTCATTGTCTATTCTTCTCGCGAAGACCTTTAACTTCAACTTCCAATTCTTCATTCCTTTTGCGAAATTGAAGATTCTTCTTTTCAAGAATTTCGCGTCTTCTCTCTAGATCTGAGGCAACCGCAAAAGAAGCTTTTCCAACCTGCGAAAAGAAATAAAAAATATTAATATAGAAAGAAATTTTGAGTTATAACAATGAAGAAGTAAAAATATGAAAGTATACCAAACTATTGAGAGAATGCAAGAAGTCGGGAGTCACTAATCTAGAAACTCCGCGAAGAGAGCTATGACCGTCTAGTAAAGGGACATCATAAAGGGTAGAGAGAGCTTTGCAGGTATTTGCGAACTGGTTATCTCCCATTCCTTGTAGAGAATCAGAAAAGAGGCCAGAAAGCTTAGCCATAGAAGATTCGGGTGGAGAATTTTCAGTTCCAGCAGATTATCATTATCCTCATCATCCTTGTCACTTTCAGAATTCTCGTTAGGAAGAAAATTTGAAGGAGAAGAAGAACGCACTTTTCTTTTCTTCGGAGGAGGACCAGTTGATTTTTCTCTGCGAAGAGCACCTTTACCTTTATCGCCAATCTTCGCAGCATCAGCAAATTCTTCTACTTCAGCAATAATCTTCGCATACAGATAGAAGTAAGAAATGGGAGCATGGGAATGACGGTACTATTTAAAGTCATAAGAGAAAATTTCTTACCTCATCTGTATATGAGCGAAGAGCTAACAAAGTACTAGATTTCCCAGTCCTGTTATAACCATCTTTTAGTTTTTGGATCTGCGGAATATTGCAAGAGTTAGCGAACATAATAGTAAAAATCAATAAAGAAGTATAAAATGAGTTAAAGGGGAGAAGTATACCTCCTTCTCCTTTTCGGGCCAGGAGAAAACCCAAGGTTGATATGCTGCGAGATTCGCAGGAAGAACGTTTGATCCAGCAATGTAAGGACCCTTTAGCATTAAAGGAAACACACACCATTTGTCATCTTTGGATTGGCGAGGAGTTGTTTTTTTACCAGAATGCCAGTCAATATCTTGCATAAGAATTTTGGATTCATCAATGTTATCTTTTCTTCTTAATCGAATACCCCAGCGAGTATTCTCTTTCTTCATGGAGATAAGTTCGTAATTTTCAAAGAAATTCGCCACTGTATACTTCTCAGCAACTATTTCTAGGTCTGTGAATTTTGGATCCCTAAGTTCACTAGAGTAAAGAGATCCTCTACCAGCACCACGATTAGCGAACTCTAGCATTAGACGGATGCAATCCCCACTTATTTGGAAAATGGCTCGCGAAAATCCCGTATGAGCGAGAATTTCATAAAATAAAGGAATGTCTGGGTTATAAAGAGGAAGATGGAGACCTGCGAGAATTTGACCTAGCGAAATTATGATTGATTGATCATCACAATTTTGATTGGAGAAAAGCTTGACAGAAAGAATTGATTTGGCATTCACATCAAGAATGGGGGAGAGTGTAAGACCTTTATTAGCAAGATCTTTTTGGACATCTTGAAGATTCTTCTCATATCTATGACCACTTGGAGCCATGATTGAATAAAGGGTATGGGAATGTATGGAAAGTAAAAGAATTGAAGGAAGAAAAAATTAGAACAATAGAAATTGCAGAAGAATGACAGAGTTGCAGAGATGAGAGAATAAAAATAAAAGATAAAGTAAAAAGAAAAGTGGAAAGAAGGAGGGAGAAGAGTATATAAAGAAAATTTACTTCTCGAAGGAATAAACACCATTAAGACGAAGAGACGTGAGCGGTTGAAAAGTAGCGGTTACAGAAGACGTGTCAAGAAATAAGTGGAAGAGAGAGAGCGTACGTGTGATAAATGTGGAATATGAAAAGATAAGGAGTTGCGACATTTATCAAATCATTCTCTACTTTGCAGAGAAGATTTGAGAAGAGGCTAGATGTAGGATCAGATTCTCGCAACAATTGTGTCTCAGCGAAATTATCAATGGAATTGCACAATAGCGTCGCAAAACAGTTTCAGAAAACAACGTGAGCAAATATCATGGGAAAGATGTGATAGTCTTGCGAAAATTAGAAAGCTTGCGAAGTTAACATTTATAAGGTTGCGAGAATATCGCGAACCATATCCGAAAATAAAGGACAGATTAGCTGTCATCCACTATGTATTTCCTTATAAATAGTCATTCGAGTTGTAAAGGAGAGAGAGATCTTTTTTGAGTGAGAGATAAGTAAATAGGAGAGAGAAAGTTGAGAGCAGAGATCATTCTTGATTTCTTTATTTTCCTTGTAAGAATATTCAGAAATTAATCAATAAAATTAAGAGTGTAAACCTAAAAATAGGCTGATCAATGATAAAATCATACGAGGGGTGTATTGTAGGATTTCCTGCAACTACATTTATCTTGTCTATCAGAGAAATTAATCTCGAGCCAATTATTTCAATTGTACCCAATACGACAGAATCGGGCAAGATCAGAACACGCAACTACAAAGTAAATAGTTGGGTCTGGCTTCACAATTCCAATGAAGTCTTTGAAGTCGTTAACCTACAGGGTCTTGATAGAAACCTAAGGTTAAAGGAGAATCGAATCTAGTTTATGCAACTAGTAACACACAGGAGGTGTGGGGATTAGGTTTCCAAGTTGCTAGAGTTCTCCTTTAAAAGTTTTCAAATCAGGGTTTGCAATCCAAGTTACCTTGGTAACAAAGCATTCAATATTCACCGTTAGATGAAAAACCTAATTCAACCAAGCTAATATCTTTCAATCGTTAGATCGAACTCAGCTTGTTACACACAAATGAAATGTACCCTCATTTAGGTTTATGTAACCGTACCTAAACGTGTACACCATGTTGGTTCACAAATAGTTAACCGAGGTTAACCATATGATTACTCTCATATCAACCTTATTCATCTTAACCATAACTAGCTCAAATGACTCAAATGAAACTAGTTAAAGAGTTGTTCAATTGCTATATTCTCATAGAATTATACAAGAACAAAATTGAAGAAAAATCGGTTTGATTCACTTGAATCAATCATGAACATTATAGCCACGGTTTGCAAAGATTGCATTCCTTAATATATAAATGTTTATGTTCATGTTTAAAACCGATTTTAGAACTTTAACCTTCAAGTATGCAAACGGGTACGCATACTTGAAATACCCGGACTAAGATTGAGTTACGCCAGTACGTAAACGGGTACGCAAACTTCAAATCCCAGCAGAAATTATCGGAATGAACCTGTACGCCAATACGCAAACGGGTACGCATACTTAGGTTCTCGGATTTCTCAAACCAACAGGTATCCAAACGGGTGCGCATACTATGGTTCCCGGACATAGATTACATATGTGAAAGAGTTCACAACATGACATATCCAATTATGGTTAAGTGTTATAAACTGTTATTTCAATCATTGAAACTTTCTTAGAGGATGTTATATAGTTGTTATTCACAAACTATTTTTCATCAAAGCGATTTTCAAGTTATTGAAATAATCATTACGAAACATTCCAAGACAACACCAATGATTGTATCACACAAACCATGTAAGATGTTACTCAGCAATTTTCACATGATATAAGATGAACTTGTTCGAAGCAAAAGCTTTCCAATACATATTTCGAGAAATATGTAAGCGAGTTAAACTCAACTCGAAATCTCAAAGGTGTATATAAAAAACTATATCGTAATACGACTTATGTCTCAATATAGGAGATAGAGTAGAAATAGGTTTTCCAAGTGACAGATGAGTTCAAGTCTCCACATACCTTTTGTCGATGAAGTTCCACAAGCTCTCCTTAGTAGTTTTTCGTCTTCAAATGATGAACGCCGTGAAAACTAAGCTCAACTACACAATTTACGTCCTAGTCCGAGACATCTATAAATAGGCTAGAAATCAAGACTTATAGTTTTGATCACTAACATTGACAAACATGCTTGAGATATCAACGCATGCGAGGTCGATTGAGCAGCGCTCTAACAGCATCCAAATGAACTTTTGGTAGGGGGAAAAAGAAGGTGAAAAAGGATATTATCCTAAAGGTCTGTATGATATTTCTCTCCCAAAAGAATTAGGATGTATTAACATTAGGAAATCTGATGTTATTAACCTAGCCTTGCTTACCAAACTAGCTTGGAGATTGATAAACTCTCCTGATGAACAATGGGTTGTTATCCTAAGAGAAAAATATTTTTCTAATTTAAACCTTTTGAGTGACTGCATAGGAAATCTGGAATGGAATTTGCACAAGTTTGAGCATTGTTAAGAAACATTATGTTTGGGAAATTGGTGATAGCTCTGATGTTCATATATGGAAAGAAAATTGGATTCTAAATATGCACAAGCCTCCCACATCAAATTTGAGCTCTGGGGGTATGTCTCTAATTATCCAATTAATAAATTCTGATATAAAAGAATGGAATATTGACACTCGGATTAGCCAATTAAGAAAATTGGATTCTTAATGCGGGGTCTAACAACCACACCCAACAATTCCTTTGGAAATCTGAGAGGACTTATTCCAATATACTTTCTAGAGAATCAACTACACAGTCAGACTCAATCTAGAGTAAAGTATATCAAGGAACTTAATATCTCTAACTCTTAATTCAATCCGCAATCATCAAATAGAAATCTGTGAGCCTGATTGAATATAAGAGGGGCTACCAAAGACCAATGTTCAAGTGTCAATCAATGTAAATCAACAACCAAAGGTTGGATATTCTAATTGATTGATCCTAACGCGCACACAACCTGTGATATTTCAATTATATAACAAAATATAATGCGGAAAAGAAATGACACAGACACCAGAATTTTGTTAACGAGGAAACCGCAAATGCAGAAAAACCCTGGGACCTAGTCCAGATTGAACACCACACTGTATTAAGCCGCTACAGACTCTAGCATACTACCAATTAACTTCGGACTGGACTGTAGTTGAACCCTAGTCAATCTCACACTGATTCAAGGTATGCTTGCGTTCCTTACGTCTCTGATCCCAGCAGGATACTACGCACTTGATTCCCTTAGTTGATCTTACCCACAACCAAGAGTTTCTACGACCCAAAGTCGAAGACTTGATAAACAAATCCGTCTCATACAAAAAAGTCTATGAAGTGAATAAAATTGTCTCCCACGGAAATACCCAAGAGTTTTTGTTCTGTCTTTTGATAAATCAAGGTGAACAGGAACCAATTGATAAACCGGACTTATATTCCCGAAGAACAACCTAGTATTATCAATCACCTCACAATAATCTTAATCGACTAGCGAAACAAGATATTGTGGAATCATAAACGATGAGACGAAGATGTTTGTGATTACTTTTATCTTGCCTATCGGAGAAATTAATCTCGAGCCAATTATTTCAATTCTACTCAATACGATAGAATCAGGAAGATCATAACACGCAACTATAAAGAAAATAGTTGGGTCTGGCTTCACAATCCCAATGAAGTCTTTAAAGTCGTTAATCTACAGGGTCTCGATAGAAACCTAAGGTTAAAGGAGAATTGACTCTAGTTTATGCAACTAGTAACACATGGGAGGTGTGGGGATGACATTTCCCCGTTGCTATAGTTCTCCTTTATATAGTTTTCAAATCAGGGTTTGCAATCCAAGTTACCTTGGTAACAAAGTATTCAACATTCACCGTTAGATGAAAAAAATGAGTCAACCAAGCTAATATCTTTCAACCGTTAGATCGAACTCATCTTGTTACACACAAATGAAATGTACCCTCATTTAGGTTTATGTAACCGTACCTAAACTTGTACACCATGTTGGTTCACAAATAGTTAACCGAGGTTAACCATATGATTACTCTCATATCAACCTTATTCATCTTAACCATAACTAGTTCAAATGACTCAAATGAAACTAGTTAAAGAGTTATTCAATTGCTATATTCTCATAGAATTATACAAGAACACAATTGAAGCAAAATCGGTTTGATTCACTTGAATCAATCATGAACATTATAGCCACAGTTTGCAAAGATTGCATTCCTTATTATATAAATCTTTATGTTCATGTTTAAAACCAATTTTAGAACTTTAACCTTCAAGTATGCAAACGGGTACGCATACTTGAAATACCCGGACTAAGATTGTGTTAAGCCAGTACGCAAACGGGTAAGCAAACTTCAAATCCCAGCAGAAATTATCGGACATGAACCTGTACGCCATTACGCAAACGGGTACGCATACTTAGGTTCCCGGATTTCTCAAACCAACTGGTATCCAAACGGGTGCGCATACTATGGTTCCCGGACATGGATTACATGTGCAAGAGTGCACAACATGACATATCCAATAATGGTTAAGTGTTCTAAACTTTTATTTTAATCATTGAAACTTTCTTAGAGGATGTTATATAGTTTTTATTCACAAACTATTTTTCATCAAAGCGATTTTCAAGTTATTGAAATAATCATTACGAAACATTCCAAGACAATACCAATGATTATATCACACAAACCATGTAAGATGTTACTCGACAATTTTCACATGATATAAGATGAACTTGGTCGAAGCGAAAGCTTGCCAACATATATTTCGAGAAATATGTAAGCGAGTTAAACTCAACTCGAAATCTCAAATGTGTATATAAAAAACTATATCGTAATACGACTTATGTCTCAATATATGAGATAGAGTAGAAATAGACTTTCCAAGTGATAGATGAGTTCAAGTCTCCACATACCTTTTGTCGATGAAGTTCCACAAACTCCCCTTAGTAGTTTTTCGTCTTCAAATGATGAACGCCGTGAAAAGTAAGCTCAACTACACAATCTACGTCCTAGTCCGAGACATCTATAAATAGGCTAGAAATCAAGACTTATAGTTTTGATCACTAACATTGACAAACATGCTTGAGATAGCAATGCATGCGAGTTCGACCGAGCAGTGCTCTAACAACATCCAAATGAACTTTTGGTAGGGGAAAAAGAAGGTGAAAAAGGATATTATCATAAAGGTTGGTATGATATTTGATGTTATTAACCTAGCCTTGCTTACCAAACTAGCTTGGAGATTGATAAACTCTCCTGATGAACAATGGGTTGTTATCCTAAGAGAAAAATATTTTTCTAATTTAAACCTTTTGAGTGACTGCAAAGGAAATCTGGAATGGAATCTGCACAAGTTTGAGCATTGTTAAGAAATATTATGTTTGGGAAATTGGTGATAGATCTGATGTTCATATATGGAAATAAAATTGGATTCTAAATATGCACAAGCCTCCCACATCAAATTTGATCTCTGCGGGTATGACTCTAATTAGCCAATTAATAAATTCTTATACAAAATAATGGAATGTTGACACTTTAACTGCATTATTTGATGATAATACAGTTAAAGACATCACTAATGTAAGAATCATATGGTTGGTCAGGATAAAGTTAAATGGAAACCATCTAGTAATGGTAATTTCACTGTTAAGTCGGCTTGCAAGGTTATTTTGGATGAACAGTTGAGTGTCAAACCTACTAAAAATAATCTAGCAATAAATTGGAAAGCTTTCTGGAAACATAAACTTCCTCCTAGAGTTCAGGTCTTTATCTGGAAATTCCTGCATCAATGTCTTCCAACAAAATCTAGGTTATCTAGAGTAACAAGACACCATGATAATATTTGTTCTCTGTGTAATAATACTGTAGAAACTCCCCAACATTTGTTTTATGATTGCCCGGTGGTTTCTCAAATATGAATATAGTGCATAATAATTTCACTTCTCTCATTCAGAATCAGAGTATATATCAATGTATTTGCAGTTTCTTCATGATAGCTAGTAATCTTGTGCAAAGAGATTTATCTCTTTATGAACTGGTCTGTTTTACCTTATAAATGGTCTGGAAAGCAAGGTCTGCAAAAGTTTTTGATAATAAAACTTTTAATATCACAGAGATATCTAATAATATTCTGGTGCAGGTAGAGGAATGGAACAGGGCCAAGTTAACAAGATCAACAATTAATGGGATAACTAGAAAGTTTGAGAAGAAATGGAAACCTCCAGCTAGCGGAGTGATTAAAATTATTTTTTATGCATCTCATATTGATAGAAATTCCCTTTCAGGATGGGGATTAATTTCTAGAGATGTTGCAGGTAATAACAATGGACTGCGAGGAGGAGCATGTGGTGCAATAGACTCAGAACAAGCAGAGGCTCAAGCACTTCCGGAGGCTGTGATTTGGGCAAAGAAAAATGGATGGGAAAAGATCGAACTAGAAGGAGACTTTCAAAATGTAATAACAACATTAAATGGAAATCTTGAAGCTGTGAAGTGGACTACACAAAATGTAGTGAATGATGCTATTTTGTTACTTAGTACTTTGGAATTTTGGAAATGCAGCTATGTGCATAGAGATGCAAATCACTTGGCTGACACTCTAGCCAAATTTGCAGGAACTCAATCTCTATGTTTTAACTGGCTTAATAATAGTCCTGAATGTGGAAAGACCCTTATTCAACTGGATAAGAACGATATATTAAGTTTTAATATCTTTTTTATTTTTTGTTTTTATTTTTCTTTTGCAAAATATTTTTTTGATATATTAATTTTTGATAAAAATAGTTCAACCAAAGCTTTTGGTTGGTAGCCTAGCAACAAACTGGGCTCCAAATCCTCTTTGAATAGCAACGCCTAATCTATGAAAAATATTATAGGGGCTTCAAAGAAAAATAAAATAAAAATATTATAGGGGCTCCAAAGATTTAGTTTTGAGAGCTCATATAGATTCAAATGTCCTAAATATAGATAAAGGGGGACCTAATATCTATAATAAAAATACAAAAACACTCTTTAATAACTAATTTAATTACCTAACCTAAACCTAATTAAAATCAAAATCAAAGATTAAACCTAAACAAACAATTACGACACTTCATCGTCAGTTCTTCTTCTTCTTCCATTTTTTTTTTCTTCAAACTACTTCAATTGGGTAAGAATTGAAAAACCCATCTATTCTTTTTACTTTTTAATTACATGAATAAGTTAGATTTAGTTAATTTAGGGATTTGGAAATTCGTTTCAGAAACAAGTACGGTTGGGAAACCAATATTTCTCAACCGCAGAAAGTTTTTACGGTTGGGAAAATATGAACTCTCAACCGTATATAGTTTTTACGGTCAGAAAACCAAACCCTATGTACGGTTAAAAAAAATCCCAACCATAAGTCACTCTGACTTTATCTACGGTTGGAAAACTATGAATTCCCAACCGTATGTTATATTTACTGTTAGGTTTGTAACCGTAAGCTTAATATTAAAAAAGAAAAATCTGATTTTTGATTTTCAAACCGTAATTATAAATCAAATAATCCGTCTTATCTAATCACTAATGTTATTTATTTTAGTTAATCTAATCATTGATAATAATGAATTGAAGACATTCTAGCATTCACATAGATAGTAGGATAAGGGGTTTTGTTTATTACTATTTCATGACCCGATTTTGTCCTCTTGTGAGCCTTCAAAACCAAAAATTTGGAGCCCCCTGTAATAGGCTTCAAAAAGAAACCTAACACAACCGAGTAAAAACACAATTACTGTTGGGTTTACTCCTTATGGACCCAACAGTCCAGGTGTCCCCTTATCAAATGGGGGGAGCTAGTTAGCAGTTCCTTGTTAAGATATAACAAGTGAAACATCCAGGAGATGTTTATCTCCTTCACATGTCGTGAAAAAAAGAGGCAGTGAGAGTGAGAAAAGGGAGCAGCCACCATTAGAGAGTTTTGGTGAGATTTGAAGTTATCTTGAAGAGAAGAAGAAAGGGTTCTTGTCAAAGATCCGTTTGGTTCGTTGTGGTGAAGATTGTTCCATCAATTTCCACATCTCTTTAAAGGGGGAAAATCTAGGGTTTATTCAAACTCTAGTAGTAAGTAATCTTACTGTTTCTATTGTCAAATTGATAGTGAATCTCATCTTATTGGTGAATGAATTGTTGATCCATACTTAGGGGTCAGTGTAATTAGGCAAATAGGTATCCAAGTGTTATATGCACCTTGAAGTTGTTGTTATCCACAAATTGGGAGGATTGTGTGTAACCCATTGTTTGATTATAGTGGAAGATTTTCCCGTGGTTTTTTACCCTTCACCTTGGAGGGGTTTTTCCACGTAATTGCCGGTGTTGTGTGATTGTTTTTATATCGTCATAGCTGTGTTATTTCCGCGTTTGTATTTCATTGCTTGTGTAGGTTTCGTATTGCACATAGGGGCTCGGATTTGGTAAGTCTCCCCCAACAAGTGTATCAGAGCTTTTGGGTTGAGCTAATCTTGTGCAATGACGGAATCTAGCACTAGTAATAGAATGGTCAATTTGACAGGTGAGAACTTTGTGATATGGAAGGAGAAGATGGAAGACTGGTTATATTTTAAAGATCTCTATGGTCCAATAGAGAGTAAGGGAGTGAAGCCTGAGAAGACAATTGAAGAAGATTGGCGTGTTACTAACCGTAAAGCAGTTGGTTTTGTTCGTTAGTGGATTGATGATGGTATTTTTCATCATGTGGCTAGTGAGACACTAGCATATTCTTTGTGGACCAAGTTAGAGGAGATATATGATCAGCAGTCTCCTTGTGCAAAAGCTCTTCTATTCAAAAGGCTTGGAAAGCTGTCTTACAAGGAAGGAAGTTCAATGGCGCAACATTTAAATGAAATGAAGGGTATTATGAATCAGCTTACATCTATGGAGCTGACAATTCCTGAAGAGATTCAAGCTTATTTGTTGCTAAATACTTTACCAGATAGTTGGGAGCCATTGAGGAATTGTCTTAGTTATTCTGCTCCATACAGAAAGTTGAACATGACTGTTGCAACAAATAGTTTGTTGAATGAAGAAGTTAGAAGAAGGTCATTAGACTCATCTCATTCAGAAACTCTTGTTATAGAAAATCATGGTAGAAGAAAAGACAGAAGACAAGTTGGCCGTAGCAAGTCATGGGGTAAATCAAAGTCCAGAGGACGTTGAATGTTGGAACTGTAGTATGAGAGGTCATTATTCAAATGAATGCAGGAAGCCGAAGCAATGACAGAAGAAGGGGAAAGGAAATGATAAACAAGACAATGATGTTGCAGCTATTGCAACAGATGGTGATATCATTTTATTCTCAGATTGTAATGATGTTTGTGTGAGTTTTGCAGGTCGTGATTCAGAGTGGATAGTTGATTCAGGTGCATCTTATCATGCTACTCCTCATGAAGATGCAAGGCTGGTGACTTTGGGTCAGTCAGAATGGGAAACAGTATTGTTGCGAAGATTGTAGGAATGGGTGATATGAAGGTTGAGACTAGTGTTGGATGCACATTGGTTCTCAGAAATGTGCGACATATACCAGATCTTCGTTTGAATATAATGTCACCGGGAGTGTTAGATGATGAAGGGTACAACAATCACTTGGGTGATGGAAAATGGAAGCTAAGCAAGGGCTCCATGGTTATTGCAAGAGGCAAGAAGTGTGGCACATTGTATAAAACACAAGTGAAGGTGTTGAAAGGTGAGTTGAATGCTGTTGACAAAGATTCAACCTTCGAGCTGTGGCATAGAAGACTTGGTCATCTTAGTGAGAAGGGAATTCAAATCTTCACCAAAAGACAAGTTTTGCCAAATGCCAAAGGTATGCAATTGGGTAAGTGCACTCATTGTTTAGTTGGTAAACAAAATAGAGTTTCCTTTCATAAAGATTTACCCAAGCGCAATTCCGGTATTATTGATCTTGTTCACTCTGATGTATGTGGACCTTTAAGGGTCAAAACACTTGGTAGTGCTGTTTATTTTGTTACTTTTTTTAGAGCACTGCTCGGTTGAACCCACCAAGCGTTGGTATATCAAGATTGGTTGTCATATTTAGTTCCAAAACTCGAGTCGCTTAATTTGTAAACTACAGTCAACTTTGATAGGTTAGACTAGAAATGATAGAAGTATTATGCTCCAGTTACTCACAAAGATCTGAAGATGGATTGAAGACAACAAAGACATTATCCTTCAGCTTAAGGTTAGTAACTACGACTTGACTTGTTCCATTTCTATCTCGTTTCTTTCAAATATTTTAGATTGAAAACATAACATGCAAAGTTATATTGTTAT
This sequence comes from Papaver somniferum, assembly GCF_003573695.1. Classification (NCBI taxonomy): domain Eukaryota; kingdom Viridiplantae; phylum Streptophyta; class Magnoliopsida; order Ranunculales; family Papaveraceae; genus Papaver; species Papaver somniferum. Next base: position 79,868,473 of record NC_039366.1, read on the forward strand.
GATCAAAGAGTTAAGGAATACAATACCAGGTTTATTGCTTAACCATTAAACTTTGTAGATAAGACATCGACAGAACCGTTAGAATGCTATTGTGATTATGTATGGGTATAAGGTGAAGATTTCATCCTAGGAAACAATGTTTTACATGTGTTTTAAGGAAGTAAATTCATGAACTTGTTTTGTGAATCGAAAAGGAAATCGCCTGACATTATTGGTATTGTTATTCATTGCATATCTTTTGAACAACCAATATGTGTGGTTAGTATAACCGCTTGATAGGTGTCATAAACACCTTCATTTATATCTATAGTTTATGCTTTCTTTGGTATGTTTTCATGTAAATTATGTATCTTATGTTTGCTTTTGAGTTTAATAGGTACTTTGGAGTCATTTGGAGCAAAAGAAGGAGAAATCGTATTTTTGGAGCGTAAAAGGCAAAAAGGTCAATTCACGGGCGATATTTATATTTGGAGCAGGCTAGGTTTCATAAGAAGGAGATAACGAATGAACTAGAAACAACAAGAAGAACTACGCTGGGAACTGAATTGCCACACCTCCATTTGGGTGACCCTTATCCTAATGAGTGGGTATCGTAGATCCGTTTTCCTTATAACCTAGAAACTAGGTCGAGTTGGTCATTACACGACCAGTTCTTCTCTCATCCAAATCTCGTCGCCGCTCTCAGTTCCTTGCCAAGAATGGTTCACGCTGGAAAGCTCAGGTCTGGTCTGGTGGAGTACGTTGTCGTACCAGAGAGTTGTAAAAGGGTAAGACAAGTCGAATTTGTAAGAGTTTAGTTTGTGTTTGAATTCTCAGACGAAAACTCTATCAAGAACAATAAGCTGGTGTCGGAAAAAATGGAGATGAAGGGAGTAAAATCATCAAGCAGTTGCGAGTTTCTGTGGATTCAAAGGTATGTAAACAATGGGTTTGTGTTGGATTTGCATTTGGTAGTGATGGTTTCGATAAGTAAAGACTAGGGTTTAATTCAAACTGGAATTGGGGTTGATGTTGCTCCATTGAGTGATCTGTGTTGTGGATCGAAAGAGGAGAAGTTGTTGCTGCTGTACAAAGTTAAGAATACGGAAGCAATGGGTTATGATATTGTTGTCGCCGATTGAAGATTAGTAAAAATGCAAGATAGAGCATGACTCAGGTGAAGAGATTCAAGGGTTAAGTTCTCTGTGTGTATTGCCATGAATGATTACAAGGAATTTGAGTGCATTTGGAGCTGGTGGTGATTGAATTATGGACTGGTGCAGCTGCAGATTTGTGTTGCTATCACCAATGGGAGTTGGCATTGCAGAAAATGGAGAAAGGAAGGAATTGAGTCAAGCGAGAAGTTAGTTGATTGGTTAGTTGCGACGGGATTAATGGTTTGCAGAGAAGCACAAAGAAATTGGAGGAGTTGAGTCTGTGGCCTGAGTTAGGTGGTTATTAAGCTAAAAAAGGTTGCAGGAAATTGGCAGCGAAGGCATTGGTGGTGGATATAGCTCAAGTTGCAGTTTTCTATTAAGGGATGATGGCAGCTGAGTTAGCAGGTGGACTGCGAAGAAGATATGGATTCTGGGGAAACTGAGGCAAGAAGCGTTCGAGTTAATGGAATGCGGCAATATAGAGAAGGAATAAAGCTGGTGATATACGCAAGTGATGCAGCTGCAATGGTTGTGCAGGTATGAACTGAAATGGGAATGGTGATTGCAGGTGCTGAGATGATAGAAAGTATTGTTCTTGCTAGTGATTGTCATGGGTGCAGTGGTTGATTATTGGAAGGTGTTAGAGCTGAGTTGGTACTGGTGGTAGCTGCCAAGGAAGTGAGTTGCAATTGCATTGCAAGTGGAGAAGGAAAATGGTGGATTGCTGGCTACAGTTGAGTTCAGAATTGCAGGTGCAGTGACTTGAGTGGAGGTTGGATGTACTCTGGTGCTGTGTTGCAGAGAACTGTAATGGGAAGAACGATTGAAGGTCAAGGATATTGCAGGTGCAATAACAAGAACATGGAAGATATGGCCTGATTGCATCCGCAGCTTGGTGCGTGTTTACAATGGGTTTAACTGGTGGTGATGCTGAGAATTGTATGAGAATGGAGGAATTGAGCTGCAGATGTAGAAAAAATAGGTTCCAGTGATTTTGAGATGAGAATGGAAGTGGTGGTGAGTTGAGCTGGTGCTGTGAAGGCTGAGTTGGGATGATTGTTGGTTGATGTCCAATGGGAATATGGAGTTGCAAGTTGGTGTAGCAGATGATTGCAGTAGCTGAGCAGTTCAGAAATGGAGCTCTCAGTGCCATTGGATGAACTGGGAATGAAATCTGATGTTGATGCCTTGATTCTGGTGGAATTCGAGACAGGGAAGAATGAGTGAAGCTTAAGGAGATAGCAGGTGCTGGGTAACTGGACTGCAGGATTGAATGGAGCAGAAATGGAATGAGTGACATTTGCAGCTGAACTGGAAGCTCAGATGAATAGACGGTGAAATCAATGGAGCGGTGTGTGCAGTGAGAATGGAGTAGCAGGAAATTGATGCTGCTATTGATTGCAGGTCAGCTGAATTATCAGATGGAAGCTGAACTTAATCTCAGTAATAAGAAGAAGGGTTGATGCAGCTGTTGTTATTGGAGATTGTCATGGGTGATTGAGCTGGGTACAATTGTAAGTTGTGAAGAAGAAAAGATGTTGTAACTAGCTATTTCGGAACTTGGCGAGAATTTTCTGAAGAATTTTGTAACTAGCCATGGGATATGAATTGAGGCAGCAAAGAGATGCAGGTGGAAGTGGCCTGAAGTTGCAGTTGAGATGAAAGCTAGGAAAGGTGGTGAAACGGCTTGAACTGTGTTGACTTAGTGCAAATTTGCACGTCATGGAAGAGAATCAAAAGATGATGATTGTCTGATGCTGTGACTGGTTACGAGCTGGAGCTAATAAATAGCTTGTCAGTTTCACAAAACTGACAAGCATACCTTATGGTTATGTTTGAAAGGGTACAGGCTTATGGGTTCTTGAGTTATGGGCTTGTTCTAATTTTGGTCCAAGTCTTAGCCGAGCTAACTTATGTTGGATGTGGTCTAGATTGAGAAATCAGGGAAGGAGAGAAAGTCTATAAAAGGGTTTTTGCATCTATCATATCGGGAGATCTATATCTTTTTATCTTCTCTTCTACTTTTGGTTCTAGGGTTAGAAACATGAGTTTTCTTTTTCTCCTTGTGATGAACTCCTATGCCATGAGTACCTAGATTTTATTATTGGTTAAGGAATAAGTTGAATTTCCAAACATGGGTTTTGTTCAATAAATTAGTTTTGTCTCACAATTATCGATTATGATTCATTGGAAATATCGCATGTATGATTGATTCTTAGTTTCATCAAGTTGCAAATTGGTAGAACTCGTAATCATATTTATTGCTAGTTTAGGGTTTATTATACGTAAAAGTGATACACCTTGAATACAAGTAGCATAATTGTGATTATTGCTTGTAGTGATACATCCTAGTAGTCACATGTGAGTCGTAACCTTTGTTAAATCGTATTAGTGCTTTTACACGTTCGACTCCTTTGATTGGCCTGATTTCATAAAAATTAGTGCATCTAGGGAAATAAACTTGATAGTGCTTTTACACGTTAGGTTGTTCTCTTAGGTAGAATTCATATTCACATCTTTTAATGTGTTTGTTGATGATAAGAGGAAATTAGCGGGATATTCTTGCGATCAAGGTATCCTAGGGCCTTTGATAAAAGTTGAGATTAAAATATCAATTCTAGTTATTGTGTAGAAAACATGTTTGTGAATGAAGATGAAATCCATAACCAATATTTTCTCATCCTCGATTTGATTCGTCTACCTTTATTGTTTGCTTTTATCTATTTTTAGTTTCATAAAAACAAAACATCCCCCCATTATTTGCTTAAGTTACCAAAACATATTGACAACCTAGTCCTCTCTGTGGGAACGATCCTTTCTTACCCTTGATATATTATATATTTTAAGTTGTGAGAAAGTAATATTATTTTCGGCAGCGGTTGTCACTTGTTTTTGGTTTTTTTTTTTAGTTTTGTTTTTGTTTTTATTTTCCGGTTGTTAACCTTGTTTTGAGAATCGTGTTTCAGGTACCAATTTCTATGGATGGAGCATATTGGAATGACGGATACGGTTTTCAACAACCTCAACAATATGGAAACTTCCAACCATTCCATGGGTATAATCAAAACCAATTTATTGGCTATGATCAATATTCTACGGAATATTGTGGTCCTCATACATATCAACAACCATATGACGGGTATGTGTGCGAACAACCACAAGGATTGGAGGATTCTTATGCTCGTGAACAACAAGTCTCCAACTTGTTAGACAACTTTTCCAACTTTTTACGACAAGAGTTTCAAAAAGATAAAGAGGTTACAAACGAGCAACTCCAAGAACTTCGTGAAGGTATGGCTATCTTACGAAGAAGCATTGATGAATACAATGAAGAAAGGTATGAAGAAAAATTTTGTTTTCAAAGCAGTAATTATTCTAATGTGTCTGTGGTGTGTGATGAATATTTGCTTGATGCTAATGTTGAAAAAGGCCAACCTTTGGGGACTTTCGTTGATAATTGTGTAGCTAACTCAACTCTTGATCTTAATAATGATCATTCGCCTATTCAAAAGGATGAGTTTGAGGTTAGCAACACTAAATTCAGCGACAACCAATCTTATGTTAGCTATGAAATTGACGATGATTATGAAGATACGTCGTTTGAAGCAATTCATGGTGACATTACCCAAAGGTGTACAACGGAATCTTTTTGGGATCAAAATGAAGACGAAGAGGAATATGTTAACACTTGTGTAGATTACTCAAGCATTGATCTTAATAATGATCAAGAGCCTATTTAAAGGGTGGATCTTGAGGATGATGCATTTTTGAGTCTTCTAAAAAAATTTCTTATAGCGAAATTTGCAGCCGCAAAGGAGTTTGAGCCTAATGATAACGAGTATGTTGAGAATGTGACCGTTATGGCCAATATTGTGGAAGACCCAATTGATCTTGCAAAGGATTATAATGATGATGTTAATGCCGAGACTTTAGTTAAGGTAGAAACGGATGAAGAATGGTTGCAAGGTTTGATAGAGGACCATGATATAAAAGAGGTGAGTAATTCACTTGAATTTTTCAAGGATGACGAGGATTATGTGATACAAGATATTGTGCAAGGTTTGTCTAACCCTTTGCATATTGTTTCTTCTTCTTTACCTCTTATTGGTTTGAATGTATGTGCTTCGAGAATATTGTTGAATGACTTTGTTTCTCGATTTCCACCATTAGAAACATTTGATTCTCATATTATGAATGTTTGCATAGAAGAAACCATAGAAGTTCCTGAATTTTATGTTCTTTATACACTTCCAAGTGTGGACAATGATAAGTGTGGGGGAAACTTCTATTGGGCTATAGCTTCACTTTTGCTTTATTATACTAATGTTTGTGTGAAGTTACTATTTGCAAAATAGGTTACATGGAAGGATCCCCAACTTTTCAGATTGTTGGTGTATGGGGAATTCGTCTTGCAAGTCGGGCTGACGACTTTAAACCAAACGCTAAATGGGAGGCAACCCATAGGATGATTATTTCTTGTCTTGTATTTATTTCTTGTCCTGTTTTTAGCTTTTTCTTGTCTTGTATTTATTTTTTTTGATTTCTTGTCGCATATCATTATATGATTTCCCACCTTGACTTTCTTTGGACGATTCAATTTACATTGAGGACAATGTAAAGTTTAAGTGTGGGGGAGTGGTTAAGCATTTGCATTGTAGATTTTTCATTTTTTTCAACTTTTATGTCAATTAGTGAATAAAAGAACTCCAACTTGTAGTTAGTTTAGAGTCACATAGTATACATGTCGCTAAGATTACATCGAGATTCTCATAAGAGTGACTGAACTTAGAGATGACAGAGAACATGATCGGGTTTCTTACTTGTATGAGAGTTAAAGTTGGATTTAACCATGCCAGTGGCAAATGAGGTGTAGACTGAATTCGGTATTAGATTTGTGATCTCCTATAGTGGAGACTACCTATTATTACATCATGTGAGGCACCGACCTTCATTTTTTGTACCTGTCTAAATATGTGCTTTTAGAGTGTGTGTCACCGTACGTAAACTCCGGGTAGAATGGTGAGCTACCCAACCTCCCACCAATAGAAGCACTATTTTGATCTCTTGAGTGCTATTTTATCAATCATGATGGTGACATCGAATTGCTAACTTACATATCACTTGTAATCTTGTTCGCAGTTAGCACCATCCACTTTATCTCTCTCTACACCAACAGGTCCATAGAAACACTATCATCATCAACAAGGGGAGCATCACAAATTCGAAGGAAAATTGAAGACGTTCAAGGTTTACAAGCAACAGTACAGAAATGAGCAGATTTCAGATTCAAGTAAAGCAACAAGACAAGGAGAAGAATTTTTACAAGTTGAAGACTTTATGTACAAGAGCGAAGATTATCAAGATGAGAGTTCAAGGAGTTTATGATATCGAGACATACAAGTTGTGAAGAATCAAACGGTAAAGTACTTACACCATGGTTTTTGTACTTGCATTTTTATTTTTTTTATTTTATCATATTTGTATATTATTTTCTCTTGTTCCGAAAAAAAAAGAAAAAAAAAAGACAAGAGAAAATTTTGTTAGGTTTATTATTCGTTTTACTATTTTGTATTTGTTTTATTTTTCTTGTCTCACTAAAAAAAAAAGAAGAAAAAAAAGAGACAAGAAAAATCTTTTGTATTATATTTTGGGTTTGTATAGTTCGTTTTTAGTTTTGTATTCTTTCAATAAAGCCAATGGAAAGAAGGAATATCCACAATGAAGTTTCAAGCAACAAGGAATTAGAGGAAAGAATCACATTGTCAAGATTCTACGAAGTTCAAGATTTCATCATCAAGAGTTGAAGACCGAAGACGAAGATGTAGACAAGGATTGAAGACCGAAGACGTTTCTATGGATGTTGTGAGAGTGGTGCTAACTGCACGCCGAACGGATAACGAGGTAAGTAAGCATATTCCCACCTTCGTTAAGTGGTTGATTTCCTTTCTTAGAGATCGTCAGAAAAAGGGTTTTCAAAATGAATAAAAGATGTGGGTTTTCAAAAAAATTCGGAGGGTTTTTGCCTTCCTACCATTCAACGTGTCGCAGGATTCTCTCTTCATTCCTACCTCGACACATGTGTGACCCATAAAAAGCTATTTATTATTGAGAGCAACTTCATAAAACCCTTTCTTGTGAGGCAGAGTCGAAACTTTCGATCACTTCGAACCCGAATTTATTTCGATAAGGGGTGGTTATTTCTCTCTCAACTTTTAAGGATGGGATTGTGTTCATTTATGTGTCTAACTTCTTATTACTAGTGTGCAGAATTTCTATGTCTTCTTAGCGCGTTGGATGCTATCATTACGGAGAACTAGTAAGTTGGAAAAATAGGTTTTGTGGGTATATCTCTAGTAAACCCTCACGAGACTAAAAATCGTCCACTAGGGACATCTAGGGGTTTAAAGGCTTGTTATACGTGCTAAGTGTGACCGTAGCCTCGACGACACGGAGTTGTATGTATTTTTAGTATTTGTTTTGTTTGATTTGCTCGAGGACTAGCAAAGTCTAAGTGTGGGGGAATTTGATAGGTGTCATAAACACCTTCATTTATATCTATAGTTTATGCTTTCTTTGGTATGTTTTCATGTAAATTATGTATCTTATGTTTGCTTTTGAGTTTAATAGGTACTTTGGAGTCATTTGGAGCAAAAGAAGGAGAAATCGTATTTTTGGAGCGTAAAAGGCAAAAAGGTCAATTCACATGCGATATTTATATTTGGAGCAGGCTAGGTTTCACAAGAAGGAGATAACGAATGAACTAGAAACAACAAGAAGAACTACGCTGGGAACTGAATTGTCACACCTCCATTTGGGTGACCCTTATCCTAATGAGTGGGTATCGTAGATCCGTTTTCCTTATAACCTAGAAACTACATCGAGTTGGTCATTACACGACCAGTTCTCCAACTCAGCCAAATCTCGTCGCCGCTCTCAGTTCCTTGCCAAGAATGGTTCACGCCGGAAAGCTCATGTCTGGTCTAGTGGAGTACGTCGTCGAACCAGAGAGTTGTAAAAGGGTAAGACAAGTCGAATTTGTAAGAGTTTAGTTTGTGTTTGAATTCTCAGACGAAAACTCTATCAAGAACAATAAGCTGGTGTCGGAGAAAGTGGAGATGAAGGGAGTAAAATCATCAAGCAGTTGCGAGTTTCTGTGGATTCAAAGGTCTGTAAACAATGGGTTTGTGTTGGATTTGCATTTGGTAGTGATGGTTTCGATAAGTGAAGACTAGGGTTGAATTCAAACTGGAATTGGGGTTGATGTTGCTCCATTGAGTGATCTGTGTTGTGAATCGAAAGAGGAGAAGTTGCTGCTGCTGTACAAAGTTAAGAATACATAAGCAATGGGTTCTGATATTGTTGTTGCCGATTGAAGATTAGTAAGAATGCAAGATGGAGCATGACTCAGGTGAAGAGATTCAAGGGTTGAGTTCTCTGTGTGTATTGCCATGAATGATTACAAGGAATTTGAATGCATCTGGAGCTGGTGGTGATTGAATTATGGACTGGTGCAGCTGCAGATTTGTGTTGCTGTCACCAATGGGAGTTGGCATTGCAGAAAATGGAGAAAGGAAGGAATTAAGCCAAGCGAGAAGTTGGTTGATTGGTTGGTTACGACGGGATGAATGGGTTGCAGAGAAGCACAAAGAAATTGGAGGAGTTGAGTCTGTGGCCTGAGTTAGGTGGTTATGAAGCTACAAAAGATTGCAGGAAATTGGCAGTGAAGGCATTGGTGGTGGATGTAGCTCAAGTTGCAGTTTGCTATTAAGGGATGATGGCAGCTGAGTTAGCAGGTGGACTGCGAAGAAGATATGGATTCTAGGGAAACTGAGGCAAGAAGCGTTCGAGTTAATGGAATGTGGCAATGTAGAGAAGGAATAAAGCTGGTGATATACGCAAGTGATGGTGATTGCAGGTGCTGAGATGATAGAAAGTAGTGTTCTTGCTGGTGATTGTCATGGGTGCAGTGGTTGATTATTATAAGGTGTTAGAGCTGAGTTGGTACTGGTGGTTGCTGCCAAGGGAGTGAGTTGCAATTGCATTGCAAGTGGAGAAGGAAAATGGTGGATTGCTGGCTGCAGTTGAGTTCAGAATTGCAGGTGCAGTTACTTGAGTGGAGGTTGGATGTACTCTGGTGCTGTGTTGCAGAGAACTGTAATGGGAAGAACGATTGAAGCTCAAGGATATTGCAGGTTCAATAACAAGAACATGGAAGATATGGCCTGATTGCAGCTGCAGCTTGGTGCGTGTTTACAATGGGTTTAACTGGTGGTGATGCTGGGAAATGTATGAGAATGGAGGAATTGAGCTGCAGATGTAGAACAAATAGGTTCCAGTGATTTTGAGATGGGAATGGAAGTGGTGGTGAGTTGAGCTGGTGTTGGGAAGGCTGAGTTGGAGATGATTGTTGGTTGCTGTTCAATGGGAATATGGAGTTGCAAGCTGGTGTAGCAGATGATTGCAGTAGCTGAGCAGTTCAGAAATGGATCTCTCAGTGCCATTGGATGAACTGGGAATGAGTTCTAATGTTGATGCCTTGATTCTAAGGAATTCGAGACAGGGAAGAATGAGTGAAGCTTAAGGAGATAGCAGGTGCTGGGTAACTGGACTGCAGAATTGAATGGAGCAGAAATGGAATGAGTGACATTTGCAGCTGAACTGGAAGCTCAGATGAATAGCCGGTGAAATCAATGGAGTGGTGTGTGCAGTGAGAATGGAGTAGCAGGAAATTGATGCTGCTATTGATTGCAGGTCAGCTGAATTATCAGATGGAAGCTGAACTTAATCTCAGTAATAAGAAGAAGGGTTGATGCAGCTGTTGTTATTGGAGATTGTCATGGGTGATTGAGCTGGGTACACTTGTAAGCTGTGAAGAAGAAAAGATGTTATAACTAGATATTTCGGAACTTGGCGAGAATTTTCTGAAGAATTTTGTAACTAGCCATGGGATATGAATTGAGGCAGCAAAGAGATGCAGGTGGAAGTGGCCTGAAGTTGCAGTTGAGATGAAAGCTGGGAAAGGTGGTGAAACGGCTTGAACTGTGTTGAATCAGTGCAACTATGCACGTCATGGAAGATAATCAAAAGATGATGATTGTCTGATGCTGTGACTGGTTACGAGCTGGAGCTAATAAATAGCTTGTCAGTTTCACAAAACTGACAAGCATACCTTATGGTTATGTTTGAAAGGGTACAGGCTTATGGGTTCTTGAGTTATGGGATTGTTCTAATTTTGGGCCAAGTCTTAGCCGAGCTAACTTATGTTGGATGTGGTCTAGATTGAGAAATCAGGGAAGGAGAGAAAGTCTATAAAAGGGTTTTTGCATCTATCATATCGGGAGATCGATATATTTTTATCTTCTATTCTACTTTTGGTTCTAGGGTTAGAAACATGAGTTTTCTTTTTCTCCTTGTGATGAACTCTTATGCCATGAGTACCTAGATTTTATTATTGGTTAAGGAATAAGTTGAATTTCCAAACATGGGTTTTGTTCAATAAATTAGTTTTGTCTCACAATTATCGATTATGATTCATTAGAAATATCGCATGTATGATTGATTGTTAGTTTCATCAAGTTGCAAATTGGTAGAACTCGTAGTCATATCTATTGCTAATTTAGGGTTTATTATACGTAAACGTGATACACCTTGAATACAAGTAGCATAATTGTGATTATTGCTTGTAGTGATACATCCTAGTAGTCACATGTGAGTCATAACCTTTGTTAAATCGGATTAGTGCTTTTACACGTTCGATTGCTTTGATTGGCCTGATTTCATAAAACTTAGTGCATCTAGGGAATTAAACTTGATAGTGCTTTTACACGTTAGGTTGTTCTCTTAGGTAGAATTCATATTCGCATCTTTTAATGTGTTTGTTGATGATAAGAGGAAATTAGCGGGATATTCTTGCGATCAAGGTATCCTAAGGCCTTTGATAAAAGTTGAGATTAAAATATCAATTCTAGTTATTGTGTAGAAAACATGTTTGTGAATGAAGATAAAATCCGTAACCAATATTTTCTCATCCTCGATTTGATTCGTCTACCTTTATTGTTTGCTTTTATTTATTTTTAGTTTCATAAAAACAAAACATCCCCCCATTATTTGCTTAAGTTTCCAAAACATATTGACAACCTAGTCCTCTCTGTGGGAACGATCCTTTCTTACCCTTGATATGTTATATATTTTAAGTTGTGAGAAAGTAATATTATTTTTGACGCATACGACAGCGATCACCGCTCATGACTTCTTTATGTTCTTGGTAAAACTATTCACAAAGGCCTGACTTTTGTATTGGTATGACTTTTATTAGTGAAACCGATCTTAAGTAATCACCTGAGATGGTATGATCGATTTTGTGATTTTGTGTATGACCGACTCTGGGTAAAGGGGAACCGATCCTAGTAAAAGGTGCAACACATCACAAAGGGGAATCGATCCTTGTATGAGGTGCAACAAGTTTTTAGCATAAAGGTGAACCGATCCTATGGACATGTGCAACACATTTTTAGGCAAAGGGGAACTGATCCTATGGACATGTGCAACAAGTACAAGTTAGATACCATATATATGTGGGTAACCGATCCTAGTACCTAGTCAACTGAATTCTTGGAAAGCTAGTGTGACTATGCACAGTACTCAATGGAGGTAGAACCGAAACTGGTTTTGGTAGAACCTCTAAACCCATGATTTGTGATTGAGTTTTCTTGATCAATCACATAGTTCTTGAAAGTCAGATGAACCAATTCTAAACTTGTTTGGAAGTGTGGCAAATCGGTTTCAAGGTTGTAAGTATGAAAGAGGACTTACAAAGTAAGGATGTCGACACACTTTGAACACAAGCAGTAATGTTTATCTTTAATTGGTCAAAGTTATTCCTTAATAGAGAATGGAAGAAAATCCCAGAATCGAAACATAAATAGCTTAAGAATGTTTTAATTAAGGTCTTAATTTTATTTTAGGAAAATAAGAATTAGTAATGTGCATTTACTAGTTAAATATTCTCCAAAGAGATTTTCGTTCATTATTTTGAACAGAGCATTTCTAGGAATTATGGAAATCGAATTTCGAATTATATTGCATATCTTGAAAATATTTTCGGTTTTGGAAATTCCTTGGTGTCCAAACTTCCTTGTCTATAAATACTTGAAGTTTGCGTTTCTAGCAAACTAATCCTTCGTTACAGCAAACTTCCTCGGTTGTGTTGTTACTGGTGAAGCCGCCTATTCGGAGAGGAGAGTAACCTAATTAGGCGAAATCTCTTACGGCTGCTCAGTTTAAAGTCTTCTTTGGGATTGAGAAGCTCTATTAGTACCGTTGGTGGGAAACTAGATAACTGCGGTTTATCTTGGGTTTTCGATTGATTTGATTGACTAACGGTGGTTGAACTTTGATTGCACCTAGTTTGTTATGCTTGAGAATCTTCTCTTCTGATATAAGATTAACTCAAACTAGATCGAAGTTTCGACAGGGATCTTTAAACTGTTGTTAGTGCTAAAGACGATCTTGTGATAATCCATTGTTAACAGACTCCGTTATGTGCGTGATTGATCACAAGAGATTCAAGTTGTTGTGTGCAGGTGTTTATAGAAGATCTAAGAAGATTTGAAGACAAGGAAGATATTGAAGATTTCTGATTTGAGGTTCATAATCTCTGGTGTGCACAATACTTGTTTCGGTATAAGAGGATCCAACTATAATTGGTTTATCCTTGTGGTAGATTGGATTGATTAGTTGTGTAGATCGGCATCAATACAGTTCTTTGTGATTAAAAGTATTGATTGCAAAATCTTAACAATTACTTCGGTAGTTGAGAATAAGATAGATCTAAGAACCTGACGAAGGAGTTTATTGAGATAAACATAAGAGCCTTTGTCGAACTCACATCACTTGGTTGAAGAGAGTTGATACCAAACATATTTGTTGTTCCTTTACTATTTGGAATACGAACCAAAGGAATTGTTCCAAGTACGTGACTTATTCATAAGTTGGAGGCGTGGGAATACAGACGGAACTAGGTGAACTACAGGTTTAGTTGCTTGGTCTCAACTATTCGAAGTTGGTGTAATTTTGTGTAGTGGCTTAATCCTGAGAGTATTCAATTCAGGACAAGGTCCCGGGTTTTTCTGCATTTGCGGTTGGTTTCCTCGTTAACAAAATCTTGCTGTGTCATTTACTTTATATTTCCGCATTATAATTGTTTTATTATTATTAAAGTAAATTACACAAATGTTAATTCATATTTACTTGATAAGCAATCCTATTGTGTTTGGTTAAGTCCGAACCTTTTTATCAAGTAAACATACTTCGTCGTTGTATTGTCTTGATCTTGTATCCATAGACGATCACACGAAGTGTGAACAGATTTGTTGCATTGTCTCGACTCAGTCCGTAGACAATCACTTTCGGAGAAAAGACTTATAGGTAGGAAATTTTTTATCTTGAGGTATATTTGGGTACCCTCGCCTTTTTAATTGGTATCAGAGGAGGCAAACACGAAAAGATCTAACAATCTATGTTTGGTGCGATCCAACCTATAAGACTGGAATCTAGAAATGGTTTTTGTAGAACCTGATAATGATTCAGTTAACGTAAAACAAGACATCAAGAGTTTTGAATTAACACTTGATGATAGGATCTACGATTCAATATCTGAAGATATTCATGAAAGGGAATCTCCTGGACAAGTTCATCTTGTTAATGATGTAAAAACTGGTGATAACTGGGAATCATGCCTAGAAAATAAGTTGGATGAAATATCCGATGATGGTGACTCAGATATTGATCGATATGTGGATGATGATATCTCAAAATACTCCAACATATTGAAGCCTTTGGGAAAGAGTAAACTCAAAACTTCTGATGTCGTTGATCTCTTCACTCCTCTATGTCGATAGAACAAGAAGTTAAGAATTTTTTTTCAAGGACAATATTGTGGTTCTCGCACCGTTGAATATCTTCTTAAAGATCGTGCAAACGATCTAAATTCTAAGAAATTAGAATGTGAAAATCTTCGAAGATAACTGTTTTTGTCGGAAAAAAAACGTGCTGAATTAGAAGCAATGTTTAATTTTCGACAAATACAGGGTATTGAAGAAAAAGCCAGTGCTAATCTCTCTCAAAAAAAATTGTTAAAGAAAGAGTGTGATGTTTCTCTTGAAAAAATTCACTTATTGGAAGAGAAACTTGTTGAATCTGATGCAAGGATTAACTCTCAACAAAAGAGTTTTGAAGATAAAGAAGGTGTATATCTCTCACGAGAAAAACACCTTGAGGATGATCTAGCTGGTGCTCTTGATAAAATCCAGACGTTAGAAGAAGAAATATTGGACCTTAAAAAGTTCAATGTCAGTTCAAACAATTTAATCTCAATGTTAGATGCAAGTAGAAATCATCGTGATACACGAGGATTGGTCTATAAGGGAATAGATGCTTCAAATATTAGCAAAGAGGTAAAATTTTTTAAAGCTACAAATTCTTCTAAATCAGAGGCTTCCACTGATGACAAAGATGCTCATATTTCTTGTAAAGAAGAAAAGTCTGTCAAGCCTAAGAATAGTGTTCAACCAGCAGTAATCAAAGAAGACACTTCTGCTAATGTCAAGAAAGCAACAACGTTGAACAAGGATAATAATAATAATAAGAAGAAGACTCGTCAAGCTCCAATACAAGAGGATCCACAAAAAGGTAACATTAAAACTCATACTTTGTATATTTATACTAAGCATTGTTATTATTGTGGTAATAAAGGACACTTGCAATAGGAATGCAATGTTCGTAAGATGCAAGATGCACTTTCTATTGTATCAAACGAATTGACTAAGTTTTCTCCTCATAAGAACTCAGATCGGTATTTTCCTAAGTTTAGGCAAAAGAATTATTACAATGATAGTTCAAATTTTGCATATCACTCGACAAGGTCATTTCATAAAAGACCCAATTATAGAAAGAGAGATGACTTTTTAAATGCAAAAACAAGATCTGATGCTCCAAATGGGAGAAAAGGTGTTTCGCAAAATATTCAAAAGGACAATGATCCTAATGGTATGAAGGAGGAAGTTGCTCCTGCGAAACTCAACTCTAAATGGGTACCTAAGTCATACATAGCCAAGAAGGGACCAAAAGTTAGTCACAAGAATGACTCTCAGCTGTTAATTGTTGGTGACAATAATTACAAGAGTCTTCTTGAAAGACTAAAGAAATACATCATGTCTGAACTCTCTTATACTAGTAAAGGTTGTGATAATGACACTCTTCATCACAAGTCAAAGAATAAAAACAAGAGATGGAACAAGAGAAAACAAACCAAGCAAGAGGTCAAGAATGATGATTCGATCTTAGTCACTCGTGACGAACAAGACAAGGATCAACTCAACACAACCTAGTTGTGTTGAAATGTGCATGCTCACCCTTGTGCTCAATTTTATGAAGGGTGAGGAAGCACGTAAAACTGAGCTCATGATCTCTCGGTTATTATGTGACTAATTAACATCTTTAGGGAGATTTCTTGTCTTATATTCGCATACCCTCTCTATTTATATGTGAGCTTTTGATAGAAACGGTAATTTTGAGTTTATGATGTTGATTTCTACTGATCATACATATGTATCTCTTGTTCTTACGGTTAATACGAGCCAAAAATCACTGAGTTCGGACATTGTATGCAAAAGTTATGTCAAAAACAGTTTAGTGTTGTGATGCGTCACAAGTAACTCTTGGGGTACCGATCCTAGTGATAGGTGCAATGAGGGGAACCGATCCTAGTGAGAGGTCCCCATACGAAGAAGTGTAAAACTGTTTTGCTCATAACTTCTTCGTCCGAACTCGGAATGACCTCATTTTTTTTGCGTTGGTTTCGCAATTTAATTCCCTACAAGATAAAGATAATTGCAATACTTGATTTCATGTTGAATATTTGTGGTGTATTGCAAATTGGTTTATGAGATGTTTGATTTCGGTTTTATTACCTTGATAATTCAATCTCATAATGTTGTGAACCCTTATGGTTTGGGTAACTTTTTGATTTAGCAGGATTAAGTTCTAGACCATGTTGGTAGGATTTATCAAAGGATCATGAGGGGTTCTGATAGAAATAATATGTGAAAAAGTCACAATATGTTGAATCGATTTTTGTTTAGCATAAAAGCATATGTGTTTCGGTGGTTTTCAACTTTTGCTTGCAATAGTTAAAAACCGGTTTTCAACCTTTCTCTTGTAAAGGTTGGTGATAGGTGTTGTAAAACACTTAGATTTATATCTATTGTTTATGCTTTCTTTGCTACTTTTCTTGTAAATTTTGTATCTTATGTTTACTTTTGAGCTTATCAAGTGCAATGGAGTCATTATGAGCAAAATAAGGAGAAAACGCCCATTTGAAACGTAAAGGGAGAAAGGCCAATTCACCTGCGAGTTACATTTGGAGCCTGCTAAAGTTTCCCAAAGAGGAGGTGCATAATCAACTGTCAGTTCCCAAAACTGACAATTGAATAAGAAATAGAATGGCCAGTCAGTTCTCTAAAACTGACAGGCCACATATTAACTGGGTGGTCCTTATCCTGCTGGGGCGTGTAAATCCAGTTTCTTACAAAAATACGTGGAGAAATCATTTTTCTACTCTTCTTCTTAAACCGAGATGGCGGCTCAACTTAGTGTTCAGAGAGGTGAGGAAATGAAGGCGACGATGTGGTCTGAAATTAAGAAGGATATTGAACTCTGGGTTTGTATCAACTCCTGATTAGTGGTGAATCTGTGCCCAGAAGAACAGAGAGAAGTTGTTGCTGCTGTGTTGTTTTGGTGGAGGAATTCAAAGGAGAAATTGGGGGTTTATGAAGAATTATATGATGGGTTTTCTTTGAATTGGGTTTCTGAGATCTAGATTCAAGCTAGGTCAGGATGGAGATGCTGGTTCTGCAATGGTTTTTTGATTTGAGTTTGAAAGATTTGCAGAAGTTAGGGTTTACGATGAAATTGGGGATGTTCTTTGTTGGTGGTGGAATCTGAAGTTGGCAGAGTTTGACTTTGAGTCTTGAAGAACAGAGAAGAAACAATGCGACGAATTACAAAATGGTGTTTTTGGTGTTGAGAAGGCAGTTGCTGGTGTTGGTATTGAACTGCATATGGAGTTACAAGAAGAAGATGGCATTAGTGGTGAAAACTGATATACAAGGAAGTGATGAAGCTGCAATTCAGGTTGCAGTGGGTATGTGGTGTTGGTTTTCAGGAGCTGAAGCTGATGCAATGCAGATGCAGTTACAAGATTGCAGGATTTTGTAAGAAGTTGTCGCAGGAATGGAGTAGCAGTTGCAATGCAACTGGTGCTAGAGAGTGTTGCAGTTTGCCGGTGTGTGAAGTTGGAGCTTGGAAGAAACGATAGTCCTGCAAATGGGTTTTGTGATGTCGATGCCAAGAAGCTTAAATGGGTGACAAGATATGAATCTAGTGGTTGCTGTGAAGCTGTAGCTGTTGGAGGTGTTGCTGTTGGCTTGAGATAATGATAAAGATGGGTAGTGTGGTCTGAGATGGAACGGTGTTGTTTTGCAGTGGACTAAACTGGGTATGGCAACTGTTTTAGGTGATTCTGAGTTCAATGGAAGATGCGGGAGATTTGTGTTGCTGGAATGGTGATGCTTATGAGTCATGGATGCATATGGAGTACAGGGGATGTGGTCTGCCTGTGATTCAAGGCTGGATGAGTTTGTATGAGCTTGAATGATGGCAGATGCTTTCGGAGATCGAGCTGATGGCTGGATGGAGATTGCAAGGGTTCTGGTGCTGCAAGACAACAAAGAAGACATGGGATGAAGATTGAAAGCTCATTTGAGCTGAGATGAAGAAGAATTGGTGGAGGTTATGAATGTTTAATGTGATAAGAAGGATGGGTTTAGCCTGAACTAGATGTTGCAGCAGTTAAATGTGATGAATGAAGAGTATTTGGGTCCTTTGGGTTATGCAGTTGAGTACCAAGGGTTCATAGTGCAGGAAACGGAGAAAGAAAGAAATTGGACGAGCAGAGTTTTGCTTCTGCAATGTCTCGACTCAGTGCTGATACAGGCATGGCTTGATTTAGAATTGGAGATGCGGTTATTGGTAGGACCTGTAGCAATTGAAGTCAACAAAGAGACAGAAATGGCAGCGAAGGCGGTGGTGGTGATTCATGAAGTTGTACAGAGAGATGCAGATGGTCCTGCTGGTGCAGTCACGGCTGAAAGGTACTGAGGAAATGGCGAGTTGTGCGAGAAATGGCTAGTTGCAGTTATGTGCAGGCTTGTAAGATGAGTGGGTGCTGATAATTGCAGTTGAGAGAGCAATGAGCTGATGGTTCTGAAGTAGTTATGCTGTGAATCTAGTTGAGAAGAGTGTGTGGCAGGCGATGTTGACTGCAGTTAGAGTGCGGCGGATGAGTAATTGGTGAAGTTGCACAAAGGTTGGACAGGAAGAAGTGGATAAAAGGAGTTGTGACTTGCGTGTGAAGTGCAGTTGCAGACAACTAGAAGAATCGAAGCTGCAATAGGAACTAGAAGCTGTGATGCGGTTATGAATGCAGGTGGTGCTGTTTCGCAGAAGCAGCCTGAGTTTGAAATGCAATGGATGTTGCAGGGGTGGAATTGAGATTTGGCAGGGATATTAGCTGTTAATGCTGCTGCTTTAGATTGGTGTTGCAGTTGAAGCAGCAAGGAATTGTGTTAGCTGAGTTTGGGCTTGATTCGAGTCTGGTGGTGCTGTTCACTTGAAATAAGGGATTTGAGGTTGCAGATGAATGATTGAGTGAAGGTGAATGTTCTTTAGATGCATGCTGTGATGATTGAATGATTGTGCAGGGAAAGAGCATAAGTGTTAAAAGGCCTGAAATTGGCCTGGATCGTTCAAACTCTGCCAGAATCGGTTAAAGTGAGTTGACTCACCGATCCAAGTAATTAACTCAGATGGACTTGGACCTGGTCTCGGCTAATGGGCTGGCAGAGACGTATTTTGGAGGGGGTAACCTAGTTTCTGACAGAGAAGAGAAAGCATAAAAGGGAGAAACCCACGGTTATTCTAGAGCATCTTTTATCTTCTCTTCTACTTTTAGCCTAGGGTTTAGAAAGATGGAAACTATTATTTTTCTTTTTGTGGTGAACTCCTATGCCATGAGTACCTAGATTTTATTATTAGTTAAGGAATAAGTTGGATTTCCAAATATGGGTTTTCATTCAATACATTAGTTTTGTCTCCATGTTTTGTCGATTATGATTCACTAGAAATATCTCCATGTATGATTGATTGTTAGTTTTGTCAAGTTGCAAATTGGTAGAAATCGTAATTATATCTACTGCTAGTTTAGGGTTTATCATACGTAAACGTGATACACCTTGAATACACGTAGCATAATTGTGATTATTGCTTGTAGTGATGCATCCTAGTAGTCACATGTGGATCATAACCTTTGTTAAAACGGATTACTGATTTTACACGTTCGTTTGCATTGATTAGTCTTATTTCATAGAACTTAGTGCTCTTAGGGAGTTAAACTTAATTGTGCTTTTACACTTTAGGTTGCTTTCTAGGAAGAATTCACTTACACATCTTTTAATATGTTTGTTGATGACAAGAGGAAATTAGCGGGATATTCTTGCGATCAAGGTATCCTAGGACTTTTGATAAAAGTTGAGATTAAATTTCAATTCTAGTTATTGTTACAAATTCATGTTTGTGAATGAAAACGAAATCCTTAACCAATACTTTCGCATACTTGATTTGATTTGTTTTATTTGTTCCTTTGCTTTTATATTTGTCTAGTTTATTAAAAATCAGAAAACCCCCCTTGTTACCTTTAGGAAACCGAAACAACTTGACAACCTAGATCCTCTTTGTGGGAACGATCCTTTCTTACCCTTGCTATATTATATATTTTAAGTTGTGAGAAAGTAATATTATTTTTGACGCATACGACAACGATCAGTTGGTTGTTGTTATTCTTTTGTTTTGCATAAGGATGACAACGTAAGGATATTTCGATATCAATTCTCCCTGGAAGAATATGCAAACATATTGGAGAAGCGGATGCGTAATTTGAGGTAACAATGTTGTTAGTTAATTATTTTCCTGTTTGAAGAAAAGCCTGATTTTATTTCATATATAGTTTGCTTTTGCTTAACAAAATTTCGGTACAGTTGATGTTTTATTCCATTATGTGTGTATGGATGTGTGTGATTCAATTGGTTCTGGTTAAGAAAAATTATTGTTATCTTGCTTTATTGTGTGGTATCAATTGTTTAGGCTTACAAAATTTCGGTGCAATTGCGGTGCTATAATGTCTATGTTGTTTCAATTGCTTCCGGTTGAGGTGAATAATTATGCAAGTTAATTTATTTTGGTTTGTATGAATTATTTATGGCTTAACAAAAGAAAAAGTCTACGGGATGGATTGTTTAGTCCAATTCGATTCCGGATAAGAGAAGCTAAGTTTATCTTAGTTAGACTTATCAAAGTGGAGGTTTTGGTTATTAAAATCTAATCGAATGCCTTAAAAAGAAATGCTAGTTAACTAACCTAGTACTTGTCTTGTTTAAAACTTAAAGGTCTAAGTTATATGGATAATTATTACCTGATGAGAAAAATAGAGTTATCTTTATTTTGGTCTTATCGAATGAAGCGATTGTATTTGTACAATCGGTTTAGCAAAGGGACTAAGGTGCTTAGTTGATTTTTGGTTTGCTAAACTAAATTGGGAAAATTGCTTCGGGAAATTATTTCCTTGATAACATATCAAAATAAATTACTTTGTAGTTTCGGTTTTGATTTTGGTTATCAAAAATGGTGTGTGAAACCCTTGTGCTTAACTCTATAGGTTGCAAGTCTATTTTGAGATTTGTAAGATTCTTTTCGGTTTGTCCTTTAATTTTTCGTTTCTTTGTCATTTTATGACAAAAAGGGGGAGAAATACATGGAGTAAACAAGTAATATTGGCATTGATTTTATATTGATTGGTATCACTAAGGGAAAGGACAATTGTGCTTAAACGTTTATCTAACAAAAGAGTGAAAGCATAGACTAAGGGGGAGTAATATATCATTGTAAAGGAATAACAAAGACGTGCGTATTGATAAAATCTACCTATCTTACCTTTAGGGGGAGTAATATTCTTTGTTATTATAATGTCAACAACGACATTTATTTTGAATACATGCATATTAGTATGAGCTATTTTTGTAATTCGTTTATCTCCATATGTAATAGAGTTTTGTCACTAAATTGACAAAGGGGGAGATTGTTAGAGTACTGCTTGGTTGAACCCACCAAGCGTTGGCATGTCAAGATTGGTTGTCATATTTAGTTCCAAAACTCTAGTCACTTAATTTGTAAACTACAGTCAACTTCGATAGGTTAGACTAGAAATGACGGAAGTATTGTGCTCCAGTTACTCACAAAGATCTGAAGATGGATTGAAGACAACAAAGACATTATCCTTCAGCTTGAGGTTAGTAACTACGACTTGACTTGTTCCATTTGTATCTTGTGTCTTTCAAATCTTTTAGATTGAAAACATAACATGCAAAGTTATATTATTATGATCAAAGGGTTAAGGAATACAATACGAGGTTTATTGCTTAACCATTAAACTTTGTAGATAAGACATCGACATAACCGTTTGAATGCTATTGTGATTATGTATGGGTATAAGGTGAAACAATGTTTTACATGTGTTTTAAGGAAGTAAATTCATGAACTTGTTTTATGAATCGAAAAGGAAATCGCCAGGCATTATTGGTATTGTTATTCATTGCATATCTTTTGAACAACCAATATGTATGATTAGTATAACCGCTCATGACTTGTTTATGTTCTTGGTAAAACTATTCACAAAGGCCTGACTTTTGTATTGGTATGACTTTTATTAGTGAAACCGATCTTAAGTAATCACCTAAGATGGTATGATCGATTTTGTGATTTTGTGTATGACCGACTCTGGGGAAAGGGGAACCGATCCACGTAAGAGGTGAAACACATCACAAAGGGGAATCGATCCTTGTATGAGGTGCGGAAAATTTTTAGCAGAAAGAGGAACCGATCTTATGGACATGTGCAACACGTTTTTAGGCAAAGGGGAACCAGCCTTATAGACATGTGCAACAAGTATAAGTTAGATACCATATATATATGGGGAACCGATCCTAGTACCTAGTCAACCGAATTCTTGGAAAGCTAGTGTGACTATGCACATTACTCACATAGAGGTAGAACCAAAACTTGTTTTGGTAGAACCGTTAAACCCATGATTTGTGATTGAGTGTTCTTCATCAATCATATAGTTCTTGAAAGTCAGATGAACCAATTCTAAACTTTTTTGGAAGTGTGGCAAATGGGTTTCAAGGTTGTAAGTATGAAAGAGGACTTACAAAGTAAGGATGTCGACAAACTTTGAACATAGGCAGTAATGTTTA
This sequence comes from Papaver somniferum, assembly GCF_003573695.1. Lineage (NCBI taxonomy): Eukaryota > Viridiplantae > Streptophyta > Magnoliopsida > Ranunculales > Papaveraceae > Papaver > Papaver somniferum. The sequence goes on from NC_039366.1 coordinate 79,891,031, forward strand.
TCTTTAATTGTTCAAAGTTATTCCTTAATAGCTAATGGAATAAAATACCCTGATCGAAACATAAATAAGTTAAGAATCTTTTAATTAAGGTCTTAATTTTATTTTAGGAAAATAAGAATTAGTAATGTGAATTTACTAGTTAAAGATTTTCCAAAGAGATTTTCGGTCATTATTTTGGACAGAGCATTTTCAGGAATTATGGAAACCGAATTTGGAATTATATTGCATATCTTGAGAATATTTTCGGTTTTGGAAATTCCTTGGTGTCCAAACTTCCTTATCTATAAATACTTGAAGTTTGCATTTCTAGCAAACTAATCCTTCGTAACAAAAAACTTCCTCGGTTGTGTTGTTACTGGTGAAGCCGCCTATTCGGAGAGGAGAGTAACCTAATTAGGTGAAATCTCTTATGATCGCACAGTTTAAAGTCTTCTTTGGGATTGAGAAGCTCTATTAGTACTGTTAGTGGGAAACTAGATTATTGCGGTTTATCTTGTGTTTTCGATTGATTTGATTGACTAACGGTGGTTGAAATTTGATTGCACCTAGTTTGTTTATGCATGATAATCTTCTCTTCTGATATAAGATTCACTCAAACTAGATCGAAGTTTCGACAGGGATCTTTAGACTGTTGTTAGTGCTAAAGACGATCTTGTGATAATCCATTGTTAACAGACTCCGTTCTGTGCGTGATTGATCACAAGAGATTCAAGTTGTTGTGTGCAGGTGTTTATTGAAGATCTAAGAAGATTTGAAGACAAAGAAGATATTGAAGATTTCTGATTTGAGGTTCATAATCTTTGGTGTGCACAATACTTGTTTCGGTATAAGATGATCCAACTATAATCAGTTTATCCTTGTGGTAGATTGGATTGATTAGTTGTGTAGATCGGCATCAATACAATTCTTTGTGATTAAAAGTATTGATTGAAAAATCTTAAAAATTACTTCGGTAGTTGAGAATAAGATAGATCTAAGAACCTGACGAAGGAGTTTATTGAGATAAACAGAAGAGCCTTTATCGAACTCACATCACTTGGTTGAAGAGAGTTGATACCAAACAGATTTGTTGTTCCTTTACTGTTTGGAATACGAACCAAAGGAATTGTTCCAAGTACGTGACTTATTCATAAGTTGGAGGCGTGGGAGTAGAGACGGAACTAGGTGAACTATAGGTTTAGTTGCTTGGTCTCAACTATACGAAGTTGGTGTAATTTTGTGTAACGGCTTAATCTTGAGAGTATTCAATTCTGGACAAGGTCCCGGGATTTTTCTGCATTTGCGGTTTCCTCGTTAACAAAATCTTGCTGTGTCATTTACTTTATATTTCCGCATTATAATGGTTTTATTATAATTAATGTAAATTACACAAACGTTAATTCCTATTTACTTGATAAGCAATCCTATTGTGTTTGGTTAAGTCCGAACCTTTTTATCAAGTAAACATACTTCGTTGTTGTATTGTCTCGATCTCGTATCCATAGACGATCACACGAAGTGTGAACCGATTTGTTGTATTGTATCGACTCAGTCCATAGACAATCACTTTCGGAGAAAGGACTTATAGGTAGGAAAAGTTTTAGCTTGAGGTATATTTGGGTACCCTCGCCTTTTCAACTTTTATAGATGATGCTTCAAGGAAGGTTTGGTCATGTGCAATCAAGACCAAAGATGATGTTGTTCCTGTGTTCAAGATGTTTCACAGTATTGTGGAAAGAGAAACAGGTAGAACCTTGAAGTGTCTTCGTTCTGACAACGGGCGAGTGTATATTAGACCACTTGAAGTGTATTGAAAGAGCATGAGTATACGTCATGAACAATCATTATCGAAGACTCCACAACATAATGGTGTTGCAGAGAGGATGAACCACACTATTCTTGAGAGAATCATGTGCATGTTATCTCATTCCAAGTTGCAGAAGCATTTCTGGGGTGAAGCAATGAATAATGTTGTGTACTTGATCAATCGATCTCCTTCAAGACCGCTAGATGGAGAAGTAGCAGAGAAGGTATGGAGAGACAAAGAGCCTGCTTATGACCACTTGAGAGTGTTTGGTTGCAGGGAATTTGTTCATATCCCAAAAGATCAGAGATCAAAGCTTGATGACAAAGCAAAGCAGTGTGTGTTCCTAGGCTATGGGACAGAGAAGTTTGGTTACATATTTTGGGATCCAGTTGAGAAGGAGGTTATTAGAAGTAGGGATGCAATATTTCTTGAAGGCCAGACTATTGAAGACTTTGAGAAGATTGAAATGCCAAAGCTTCAGGATAACATGACCTTGAATCCAAATCCACTTGTTCCTTCTCTTGAACAAAATGATGATGATGTTGATGGTAATGGTAATGAAGAAGAAGAACACAATCATGGAGATGAAGCTCATGAAGATGTTCCAGTGGGAGATGTTGAGCAAGAAGTGCAACAACAACCAGAAGCTGAGTTGAGAAGATCCAGCATGCCCAGATTACCTTCAACAAAGTATACACCACATGAGTATGTGATGCTCACGGATGCAGGTGAACCAAAGTCTTATGAAGTAGCTCTTAGTGTTCCTGAAAGTCAGAAGTGGTTGAAATCCATGAAAGAAGAGGTTGGCTTTTGAGATGAGAATGACACTTTTGATTTGGTTGACAAGCCAGAAAACCAGAAAATTCTGAAGAACAAGTGGGTGTATAGAATCAAGACTGAAGAAAGTAACTCACAACCAAGGTACAAAGCACGTTTAGTTGTGAAGGGTTATGAGCAGAGAAATGGTGTTGACTTTGACGAGATTTTCTCACCGATGGTGAGATTTCCTTCTATTCGGGTTGTCTTGGAAATAACCGCTAGTTTGGATCTTGAGATAAAGCAACTAGATGTCAAGACAACATTTCTTCATGGAGACTTGGAGGAAGATGTGTATATGGCACAACCCGAGGGTTTTGAAGTCAAAGGCAAAGAACACATGGTGTGCAAGCTCCTAGAAGATGGTACAAGAAGTTTGAATCGTTCATGAAGGAACATGGGTACATAGAACAACTTCAGATCATTGTGTATTCATTCAAAAATTTGCTAATGGTGATTTTCTTATTCTTTTGCTATATGTTGATGACATGCTTATTGTTGGCAAAGATAAGAAGAAAATTGACAGGTTGAAGTCAGATTTGAGCAAGTCTTTTGCTATGAAAGACTTGGGTGCAGCAAAGCGTATTCTTGGCATGGAAATCACTCGTGATATGAAAGCAAGGAAGTTGTGGTTATCACAAGAAAGCTACATTGAGAAGGTGTTGCAAAGATTCAACATGGACAAGGATGAGTCGGTAAGTTGTCCACTTGCAAACCATTTTAAGTTAACTCGTGATCAATGTCCTGTGAATGATGTTGAGAAACAGAAGATGGAGAATATTCCTTATGCATCCGCAGTTGGTAGTTTGATGTATGCAATGGTGTGTACAAGGACGGATATAGCTTATGCAGTTGGAGTGGTAAGCAGATTTCTAGCCAATCCTGGTCTGGAACATTGGGAAGCAGTGAAATGGATACTACGATATCTAAGGGGTACTTATAATATGTGTTTGTGTTATGGTGGTGACAAGCCAGAGTTAGTTGGTTACACAGATTCAGATTTGGAAGGTGCTCAAGATAGTCTCAAGTCGACATCGGGTTACTTATTTACCTATGCAGGGGGAGCTGTGTCTTGGCAATCCAAGTTACAAAAATGTGTGGCATTGTCTACTACAGAGGCAGAGTACATTGCAGCTACGGAGAGTTGCAAGGAGATGATATGGATGAAGAGGTTTGTTAGAGAACTCGGTGTGAAACAACAAAGGTTCATCGTTTACTGTGACAACCAGAGTGTTATCCATCTCAGCAAGAATTCGAGTTTTCACTCGAGGTCCAAGCACATCAATATTAGGTATCAGTGGATACAAGAAGTTCTCGATGAGAAGGTCTTGTATATTGAGAAGATCCATACAGATGACAACGATTCTGATATGATGACAAAGTCGCTACCAAAGTACAAGCATGTGTATTTATGCAGCAGGGCAGGTTTGGTGGTGACGGGTACCTTGCCATAAGTCGTAAGGGGAGATTGTTGGGTTTACTCCTTATGGACCCAACAGTCCAGGTGTCCCCTTATGAAATGGGGGGAGCTAGTTAGCAGTGCCTTGTTAAGATATAACAAGTGAAATATCTAGGAGATGTTTATCTCCTTCACATGTCGTGAAAAAGAAAGAAAGAGAGGCAGTGAGAGTGAGAAAAGGGAGCAGCCACCATTAGAGAGTTTTGGTGAGATTTGAAGTTATCTTGAAGAGAAGAAGAAAGAGTTCTTGTCAAAGATCCGTTTGGTTCGTTGTGGTGAAGATTGTTCCATTAATTTCCACATCTCTTTAAAGGGGGAAAATCCAGGGTTTGCTCAAACTCTAGTAGTAAGTAATCTTACTCTTGCTATTGTCAAATTGATAGTGAATCTCATCTTATTGGTGAATGAATTGTTGATCCATCCTTGGGGGTGAGTGTAATTAGGCAAATAGGTATCCAAGTGTTATATGCACCTTGAAGTTGTTGTTATCCCCAAATTAGGAGGATTGTATGTAACCCATTGTTTGATTATAGTGGAAGATTTGTCCGTGGTTTTTTACCCTTCACCTTGGAGGGGGTTTTCCACGTAACTGCCGGTGTTGCGTGATTGCTTCTATATCGTCATAGCTGTGTTATTTCGGCATTTATATTTCATTGCTTGTGTAGGTTTCGTATTGCATATAGGGGCTCGTATTTGGTAAGTCTCCCCCACCAATTACTACCTTCGAGACAAATTTATTTACTCGGTGAAACTGAGACATCAGATAATCTACGCTGGAACACATCAATTGATTCCAAAGTGGACAACCCCGTCATTTAGTAAATTTTGACTAACTAGACATTAAATCTCTAACTGAAATTACTAGACACTTTCCCTTTTGAATTTTCTCCAAAAGCTCGAACTCGATCATCATTAACTTTCATCAAAAAAAATAAAAAAAAATCATCATTAACTAAAATGCAGACAAAGTGCACTCAGCAAAATAACACACGAAGATTCGACTGAGATAGATAACTCAGTAGCAAAGCCAAACCTTGGGCTAAAGTGGATTTCCACAAAAAAAAACCCAGGATATTGATGATGACGAATCCAACTCAACAGCATCAGATCCACCCACGCTCCACATTATACTATATAAAATTATATCGAAACCAACTCCCACTATCTTCCACTATTATTTAGGATCCACCAATGATGCATTCCCATAACCAGAAATGGAGAAAAGCAAAAGCAGATAAAAAGTGAGAATGAAAGGGAATGTGATGACAATGCTAATATAGAAATCAAACTCATCACACCAAAAATATTGAAAGTGATAATTATAATAATAAATATATAATAATAATAATTATAATTAGAAGAATTTGTAAAATTCCATGTTACACCATCATCAAAGAATAAGCCAATAATAAGGAACCAACCAGATATACATGTAAACCCCGTTTTTGCCCATCACTCTATATCCTACTAGACCACAGTCACCCGGTTATAATCAATTCTTCAAAGATCATAATAGTACACTGACCAGGTCAGAACACTCTTCTAATTCTTCTTCTGATTTTCTCCATAAAATTACATATTTTTAAACCAAATAACTAGTTTTAAATAAAGATTAAAATAATAATTATAGTAATAAAAGAGACAAGGGAAGAATTTGTTACAAACAATGCCTTTTGTTTCCAAGCTCTTTAATTACTTTCCCTTGTCTCCACATTGTAAAACAAAACAGATAAATGAGTTGAAAAAGGACCAGCAATAGTAATTTAAATAATGGGAGAGAACAGAGAAGTACCTAACCAGGTTAAGCATTTGAGTTCAACTCTAGGTAGGTTTCTATCTCCGACTTCCCTGTTGCCAACAATAAAATCCGATGAAAATGAATTTCCTATCCTTTTACCTCCAGTTCATCCTCTCTTTTATCCCTTTCTTTTCCTCTGCCCTGAATCCTCTTACCCTCCAACTAACCCCAATAAATAAAGTATTTATACTCTTCTTTCTTGGTTCCTCCCATTTAGAACACTAATACCATCTCAGTAAAAAACTGAGGAAGTTGGCACTAAGCAACAAGCTGATCCAGCTGCATCTGCTCAAGCCAAGCTCCTAAAACTGAGTTGTCGACAGACTCGTTTTGCAAGTTAGAATTTGTACCCTCACCAGATGATGCAGGGGGGGATGTAGGCATCACATTACCTTTTATTTCTGGTGGAGATTCTTTGACAAGCGAGTGAACCCATGATAGATCAGGCTCCTCCACACCATTGTGTCCAGGCTCAAGTGAATTCGATCTTTGTAAGTGACCCAATTCATCTCCTTGAACACCCCAATCTAGTTTCCCATTAGGGGATCCCCATTTTGACCAAGGGTTTACTGGAGATCCTACAACTGCAGACGAATTTGATCCAAGATCACGAGCACTTAAACTTCGAAGTTGCTGCTGCTGCTGATGTTTATCGCGCTGAGAAAATACGGGTAGCCGAGCACTACCTGGTGAGATTGGCTCCATGCTACGAGGAGACATCCTACCTGGAGAAGCATAGGATGCCTGTAACATGGACTGATCGACGTTCTTAGGAGAGAATACATTTGTATTGATAGGTGATAACATGCTCTGCTGCTGCTGGAATTGACTAAAAACGGCAGATTTGTGAGATGGGGAAAACCCACCTGACGATGTAACTCGGTCAGCATACCTTGGAGATCTAGTAATTTCTGCCGCAAAGAGCTCTTCGAGGTTGGACGATGTTAGTGTTTTCGTCCTGATGGGGCTGTTTAATGAAGGAGAGTTCAGGCGTTGTTGCTGCGAAAAACAGGATAATTCACTCAAAAGTTGTTGTTGCTCCTGCAACATGCTGTACTCCTCAGGGGGAATATCTCTCGCATTGAAAGATGATCTCAAACGACTAGATTGAAGGTTGCATCCAGGAAGATGCAAAGCTGGGACATTTGGTTGTGGCCATGCCAAGGATGAATGAGAAATGTTGTTGCCTGATGGAGACATAGGAGAAGCGAACGGTGAAGACGACATTGTTGAGACCGAAGAAGGAGATGCAGGATAGAGATTCATGGCAGCAGCCATGTCCATGGCTACAGCACTGGACCTTGGAGAAGGAACAGCAGAGCCAGTGGACATGTAAAGTGGGCGAAGCTCCTCAGATGTATGGGCAAAAAAGCAAACTCGGCGCGTACAACTTGTTCCATCTTTGCAAAGCCGTGTCCTGTACTGTGCAGGATGAAGCCAGCACTCAAAAACTCCATGAGCATATTCACAAAGATCTCCTCTCCTGCATGCACCCTTTCGGAAATCTGGACATGGCACACAGCTGTAATGGAACTTTCTCGGGTCTCTTCTCCTGGCGTTTTCACCGGGATGAACGAAAGGGCATTCAGTCCAGTCATGGGAATAAGCTCGGGAACATGGCCGGATCTTGAAGGAAAACATTCGAAACTCATCAGTTGAATAGATGCTGTTTTTTATATCAGGAAGAGATGGGTCAATTGGATATTCCCTTTTCTCTAGATTTGCAGACACGTGAAGATCATCAACATTCATAGTCGGAGAATCAGGTAGATCTGAAACAGAAGATGAAGAGCCATTTTCAGGGGAGGACGGGCTGGAACTGAGGCAGATGGTAGAAACTCGAAGATTGCGTTCAGTAGCGGAAACATCAGAACCATTGATAGAAAGAAGGGTCTCTAACGAAGCTTTTAAGTTAGGTAATTTCGGAGAAACAACAATAACATCAGCAGGCCGACAACCATTAGCATCAACTGAACTTGCATTGGCGCCAGAAAGTAAAAGCAGATTGACGACTTCATCAGCATTAATAGATCCACCTGAAGCAGCACAGTGAAGGGCAGTGCTCTTATCCGGACCGCAGGAACGATTTACATCGGCCTCCGAAAAAGAGAGGATGAACTTAAGTACATCAACATTACCATAAGTTGCTGCTACCATTAAAGGTGTCCTATGCTCAAGAACCATCTGTTTTGAACCTTTCTGCCGGCCATACCAGAGACCAATTTGATCAACAGTAGAAGCATCACGCTCAATCAGTCGTTTAAATCCATCAAGATCATTATTAGCGGCAAGCTCAAGTAGATTAGACTCTTCAGTATCAATTGTTAACTGATTCATGCTTTTGGTGGGCAATTTTGTTTCTTCTGAAGAAGTAGGTGATATTGATGAGGATTTTGATTGTGTTGAATCTGGACCACCGCACATTCTTCGAATAAATGGACTTTACCTGATAACAAATGATAATCATAAGAGACGACAATCAAAATTACTGAATCAACAACAAAACATTAGTTAGACACACTAATACTACTAGTAATAATAATAGACAATCAGAAATAAGATATACATGCTTCAGACAACAAGAAGTATGAAGGACAAACATGGAAATCACAACACAGAACATTGAAACATTAATATTATGATTATATGAAGAAAAAAATAGATACATGCTTCTGAAAACTGGAAATATACCTGAAAAGCAAGCACAAAAATGTGTCACCCAGATCCTAAAATCAACTGTAGCATTTCACGGATTAAATGAAGTATACGGGATCAAATAGGTAATTTTTGTCATAGAAATTCAGAAGAAAAGTGTCAAAGGATCTCTGTGTAATAACACAGAAAGCTAAGGAAGTGAAGTCAACAACAAGGATCCCAACAACCAAAGACTTTGAAGAATTATTAGTAAGAATAGTTAAGGAAAATTTAAGCCAAATTAGGAAGCAAAATGTTCTAACTTTAGAAATAAATATCTAACAAGCAATATCTGTTTTCGACATAAAATCTAATTTAAGATGAACCAACAAAAGAAATCCTATATAAGAAAAAGGAAGTGATAGATCACAGGAGCAATTTTGGGTAAAGATAACCCCAAAAGATTTCTCAAATCAAACTCATCTTGGGAAGTGATAGATGAGTTTACAATAAGAATCCAATCAACAACCTAACATAAGATTGAACAACAAATTCATCAAAAAAGAACAAAACAAAACAGAAACTTATTTTTATATGATTTGCATGTTCATCTTCAAAGGAAACACAAAAGAGGGATTTGAACAGAACAAAAACTAAGCAATATGATCATAAGAAGTAAGCACTTTTGTTACTGTATTCACAATGATCAGTGTTTATATCAAAATACTAACATCAAAATATATAAAAACGACAAAACATTTCAAAAAAATTCAAACTTGGAGGGATTAGATGATTAATTACCTTAGAAGTGAGCTTAGATAGATCTACACAGAGAAATGAATGTTGTTATCACCATTATTATTCTGATCAAACAAACCTATACAACACAAAAAGAAACATGGAACGATAAAATCGTTGGGCGATTGTATCGTGATAAGAAAACAATCGATTCCATCGCCAATAAAATTTGTCTGATAAAGTAAAGATAATGGACTTCGGTTTTCTGAAAAAACTCGTCAAATCAGAGTCCAAAACGTTTCTTTGAAAATTAAGAAAGAAGATGAAAATGAAATGAAACGTTTTTCAAGTTTACAGGATAAAGTTTATCATTAAACTAATAATGATAATTGTCTTTAAGGTCGGTATATATAATCTACGGGATAGATTATTATCTTCTCTTCTACTAGTACTTGTTCTTTTGATGTGAGAAAGGGAACAAAATCCTTAGAAATTCACACTAAATTCACTCCACATGCAAATTAAATTCACTCCCAAAAATTTAAAACATACTGTACTATTATTATTATTTATTGTTACCGGTTCGATCGGTCAGAACCTAGAGTATTCTATTCTCTCCAATTCAAAATTCGTGAGGGTATATTTCGTACATAAAAAACTTTGTCGAGTGTAAACGTTTTTTTCACCTACCCTTAGCTTTTTCTTTTTTAATAGAAATTGTCATAACACTGACACTTAGTGAGATACCAAAAAAATTTAAACAACCAGTACACTCATTGGCTTATTCATATCATAGTAATCTGAAAAAGACTTATACTTTTGGTATACATAATATTTATTTATGAGGTTCAGATAAAAAAAAAAGAAATCGCAAGGAAATATCACCTCCACCTTATGAAAAGTGACTTCGGCGATGAGTACACTAGTTGTTTTCATTTTCCAGGATTTTTTTTGTTCCGATAAAAGGATTCCATTTCATTAATAGCAAACCATGATAATAAGGTGATTAAACACTAGTGGAAAATGGGTGTTTACCGACCCACATCAGAGACCCCCACTAACGGTAATTGGACCGCTGACCCGTAAAAGCGGTCTCTGATATAATAAAAAAACGGAAAAATTCTGGGAGGTTAATTAGCTGTCTCTGAATAACAAAATTTATGTACCATTTTACCCTTCCGGGAGCTCCGATTGAGAGACCCCCGCTGTGAGCTGCAGTTCTGATAGTTTTGTTGGGCGCGAAATTTGGCGCCACTTCCCACGGTCAAGATCTTTCTAACTATGAACGGCTAGATCTCAACTTTGTTTTTATCGATCCTATATAAATCCCCTCTCATTTTTATCTCTCTTCACTTCTCCTTCCCTAACCTAGCCGCAACAGAAAAACACAGCTGCAAGTCCAAGATTATCCAAAATCTACTCCACCATTAAGTTTATCTAATTAGCTAATAGAAAGTCGATTAACCTTCCACGTCTGTGAATTTAGTGCTTTTATGGTTTGATTTTCTAAACAAAATCAGGTACAGTAATTAGGGTTTGAAATTGAGTTTTGAAATTTTTGATTTTGTTTTAACTTGTTTTGCTATTTGTTTGATTATCTTCATTGGGTTCTAATTATTTATCGTTTTTTTGTTGATTTCGGTTTGATCTCTTAGTTAGGGTTGGAGTTTGTTCATCAGGTACATGTAGGTTTTAATTTTTGTATCTTCTTTTAATTGGAATAGATTTTTGGTTGATTATCTTCAGTGGGTTCTAATTATTTATCGTGTTTTTGTTGATTTCAGTTTGATCTCTGAGTTAGGGTTTGAGTTTGTTCATCGGCTACAGGTAGGCTTCAACTTGATTTTGATTTTTTTTTAATTTCTTTTAATTGGAGTAGCTTTTTGATTTTGATCATATAATTTTTCAGTGGGTTTTAATTATTTATCATTTTTCTGTTGTTTTCAGTTTGATCTTGAACAACTTAAATTGCAGGAAGATCTTCACAGGTATAATGAATTTGATCTCTCATCTATTATATTTTTGCAAGGATAAACTATGAATCACCCCGTCTATCCAAAGCCTGCCTAAAATGGTGTTGTATGGGGAACAACCACCAACCTGTACCTACATATATAAACCCTTCAAACCATTGAGCCTGACTTATATCTTCAATCCAAGTTGACTAAGATTTTGTGTTATGTTGTCCTGTATACAGATATGTTTTCCTGTAATAGCTCATGTTAGTCGGATTTGTTTATTTAATCCAAGTTGACTAAGATTTTGTGTTATGTTTTCCTGTATACAGATATGAGAATTCATGTTGGAGGTACCAGCCGATTCCGTTCTGCAAGTACTAGGTCTGCTAGTACTAGGTCGCCAAGTACTACTCCTACCTCAAATGAAGTTAACTGGCCGAGGGGTTTGCTCAGTTCACAAGGCTCTCCATCAACTGATGGTGCAAACACAGCTGCAAGTCCAAGTGTAGGGAGTCGACGTTTGTCTTTGTCACATGGTGACCATTCTCCAACCCAAGGTAATGGGAATCAACCCGAAGGACATGAATGGCATGAGGCTTTTCATTAGGCAGATGATGATCCTGGCGAAACCGAGGAAAGCATGAACGGTATAATATGCAACTCTGTTTTTTCAGTTTCCTTTATGTGATATATATGTTATGTTATAAATTGACATTTAATTTGTTGTGTTTTCAGTAGATGATCAACTTCCAGAAATCCCATTCAACTCCTCGGGCCAACTAATAGAAGATATTTCTAAGCCATATGCTTCCAGACTTGGGGTGATAGCCAGGAGTGTCGTCTCACCACATTATGAGGATTGGAGGATAGTCCCTCTGGAATATAAGGAAGAAATTGGAGGAGCCTTAAGAATGAGTACAATGTACCTGAAATCATCAAGGCAAAGGCTTTAAGGATGGCAAATAAGTCATGGAAAAATAGAAAGACTAAACTAAGAAATTGGTGTGATAAGTTTGATACTATTGCTGCGAAAAAGCACAATCGACCAGTAGGTGTGAGGAGAGATTGGGAAGCCTTTGTTGATATGTATGCTTCTCCCAAGGATAAGAAACTAAGGGAAATAGGGAAGGAATCAAGAAAGCAACTGAAAGTTCTGCATACTACTGGAAGGGATGGCATTGCTCGTCGGCGGCATGTGATGGAGCAACAAAGTCCAACCGGCAGTGTATCAAGATCTGTGTATACTTGGCAACCCATGTTTACCAAGAAATCCCCCAAGAAGACCTTGATTTAATGGACCCAAATTGTTATGAAATAAAATGCAGAGAATATGTTGTAAGTCCTGTGATTTTTCTTTGTTGGTTTTTGATTGACTTAAATATATTTGTCTTTTGGTTTTATTTGAAATTTGTTTTCCACTTACATATCATCTGATTAACTTTCCAGGCAAAGATAAGGGAGTTGAACGAAATTGAGCAGTATAGAGAGGAAACCAATTTGGACAAAGATGCAGTCGCCACGGTGGGTGCATATGATTTTGTATTGCAGTTTGCAAAAAAAAAAAACTTGTCAGTTGCTAGATAAATGATTTTTTTTTTAATTCCTCGTAGGTGCTTGGAATTGATAATAGAGGATTTGTTCGAGGAATGGGAGGTGGGATATCAAAGACTGAACTGATTGCTTCCGCAGTTCCTAGGGAGAAATTACGTCAACAGGAGCTGAAGACTAGATCTGTCGAAGATCGTGTTCGTTCTCTTGAGAGACTAATGGCTGGTTTAAGCTCCAATCCTAGCACCAGCAATGCTAATGCTCAGGTAGAATTCTATAACTAGTTAATGATCAATTGCATAAGTTGCTTTTTGATTGATTGTTGTTTTCAAGAACGTTTGTTCAATACTGTTTTGTTATTTCATGTTTGATTAACCAATTAATAGTGAACTAGAATCTTATACTAGGTTTTCATAATTAGTCTGTGTTTCTCTTATGATTTGTTTCTCTTATAATTAGTCTGTGTTTCTCTGTGTTTCATAATTCCTCTGTTTGCACTGTTTTTATTATGTGCACCTGTAATTGTTATTGCCATAATGGATGTGTTTATGATCTGCAGGGAATGAATGGTGGTGGGTGGTTATCAAACTAGAAGTCAGGGGGTAATTTTGAGAAATATGAGAAAGAGATGTGTTGCCTTGGGCCATATAGATAGGAGTAGGCCTCTAGTAAATGATGAATTTCATTTGGTCCAAATTGATGAAGTTTGTCTAGAATCTGAGGCTCTCTGTGATGGCGATGGAACTTTTAAGGATGTTATCATAGGCCAAAAGATTTTGTGGCCGCAACACTCTGTTAGTCTAATTGCCACTGATGGTGTTGGGTTTTAATAAAGTTGGAGTTCTGGTTTTTTTGGAGGTACTGACTTTTTGGGATTTGTTTTTGGGTATATATACATGGCTGGTATACATGTAAGTTTTTCGGATATGTATTTAGGTACTGGGTTAGTTTTTCGGATATATATTTAGGTACTGGTTTTATATATGTAACTATTTTGGGCAAGCTTAACTTTTAGATGTAACTATTTTGGGATTTCTTGCAAGTTTGTATGGTTTTGAGTCTCATCTCTTTTTTTTTTGTTGTAAAGAAGAAGATACTCAAAACATGTAAAGAAGTGTCTTGCAACTTCTATATGAATATGTAGCTTCAGCATGTTTTGGAGCCATGCCTTATCTAACGATATATATTATTATTAACTTTCATATTTTTTTACATCATTTCAGTTTCAGTATTGTTAATAACTTTTAACTTGTTGTCTATCCTCAAATTTCAATCCAGCAAGACCTATTTTTCTTTTCCAAAATGAAAATACTTGTTGATACTGCATACTTAACCAATATAATGAACTAATACCAAAATACTAGATCACTTGAATTATACTGAACTAAAATCTTCAAAATATATAAACAAAAAATGAGCAAAACAAAGAAAAAACCCAGATCAAAGTTCTTAAAAAGACAGAATCCATGACTGGAAAAGATAAAATCATTCTCACTTCAATTTCTGAGCTTATATCTTAACCCCAAATAAAATCTGACTCGTTTAGAGGCGATTCAGCCCATTCAGATGAGTCAGTTATCAATCTGACTCTTTCTACACCATAATTTCCTTATCCATCCGAGAATAAAAAAAAAGAAAGGAAATATATTCTCTCTCTCGTAATCTAATTCAGATGAGTTGACCAGAAACTTATTCAGCAGAACCAACTCTTTCTACACCATGATTTGATTTCAGAACTCAGATCTCCAGCTCACCAATTTATTAGGGTAAGTACTGTTTTCTAAGTTCAAATTTGTTAGGGTTTAGCCTAATTGATTTCAGTTTCAGTTGGATATTGAATTTGTTTTTTTTTTTAAATTAGGTCAAAGTAAGTAGTGTACTTGTAATCAATGAGTGATGTTCTTTCTTTCATACTTTTGTATGTGGATTTTTGTAATTGTATCTGACTTTGGGTACCATTGATTTATGTGAGTAATACTGGTTTCATTTATATTGGTTCTTTTGTTTTTTGTTAATTGCTTGATTTGATGAGTTCTTTCCAGTTATGATTTGGATTTTGAATAAGATTTGAATGTTTACAGAATATGTTTGTTGAATTGCCTCAATGAGTTGGTTCTGATTTATATATGTATATCCTTTGTTTTTCAGATGTCTCAACATCTAACTACTCCAAATAAAGACTGGATGTTTGCACGCAAGGGTTCACCTCCATGGATTCAAGGTGTTCAATATTTCATCCAATTTGCAACAGAGAGTCTTGGTGAAGGTATCAAAGAATTTCGTTGTCCTTGCATGAAGTGTAAGAATTACAACAGTTTACCAAAATCTCTAGATGATGTACATGGGGATATTCTTGATTATGGGTTCGACAGGCAATACCGAACATGGATCCATCACGGAGAGCAACCTCGTGTGAATAATGTTCAAGCTCGTTCTTTACCTGCCAATAATGCTATGAATCATGGAGCTGCTGCATCTTTTCCGAGGATATTTGACTTGTTCAATGAGACACTAGGACGTGTAGGTGGGTATTGATAATCCTGAAGGGACCATCCGGGTACTGCTGTTGAAGACGGTACTGCTGTTGAAGATGGTACTGTTGTTGAAGCTGGTACTGCTGCTCAAGATAAGGCTAATGTGAATTGCAGGAAGAGGTTGGAGGATGCAGTCCAACCCTTATTTCCAGGTTGTGATGCTGATCATACAAAACTATCAGCAACAGTTGAGTTGCTTAGTATGCAAGCAAGGTATCAATGTTCTGATGTTTTCATGACTGAATTATTTGGATATTTGAAAATTATTTTACCAGATGGGAACACATTGCCATCTAATTGTCGTAAAGCAAAGGACATGATTAAGCCATTTCAGTTGCCGGTCCATATCATCCATGCTTGCATTAATGATTGTATTCTCTATCGCAAGGACTATGCTAATGAAGAGAAGTGTCCTAAATGTGGTGAAAGTAGATGGAAGAAACCACCCGAAGGGAGTAATCCATCAACTAAAAAGGTTCCAGTGAAGAGACTGAGGTATTTTCCAGTTACAGAAAGGTTGCAGCGTATGTATGGTACAACATGGATAGCTGAGCTGATGACATGGTATGCTAAGGTTGAAGAAAGTGCTACACATATGAGACATCCGGTGGATTCGTCACAATGGAAGTCAATAGACATGAAGTGGCCTGAGTTTGCTGAAGAGAAACGAAACGTACGTCTGGGACTAGCAACTGATGGTTTTAACCCTTTTGGAATGATGACCTCGCATAGTACTTGGCCTGTTATGCTTACTTGTTATAACCTTCCGCCATCTGAATGCACGTCAAAGGATTTTACGATGTTAACACTGCTGATTCCTGGTCCACTTGGTCCTAACCACAACATAGATGTTTATTTGCAGCCCTTGATCGACGAGTTAATTGATTTATGGACAGTCGGTAAAGTAACGTACGATGCGCATACAAAGACTTCCTTTACAATGAAAGCAATGTTATTGTGGTGCATACACGACTTTCCCGCATATGCTCATGTTTCTGGTTTGCGAACTTCTGGAAGATTTGGTTGTCCTGTGTGTGGAGAAAATACAGAGGCGTTCAGGCTAAAATGGGGTTCTAAGTATGCTTATATGGGTCATAGAAGGTTTCTAAGAGATAGGTTTCACCCTTATAGACTGAAAACATCTGAGTTCAACGGATTTGAGGAGACAAGGGGTGCACCAAGACGTTTGAGTGGTGCCGAATTATTCGACAAGACAGCAACCGCAGATAAAGAGTTTGGGAAGCTGGTCAAGCGGCCGGTCGTACGTGAGTCTCCGTGGTCGAAGAGATCGATCTTTTTTTGTCTACCATATTGGAAGGTAACCTCCTTTCTAACTTTATGTCATCTCATCTCATCAGTTATATATATATATATATATATATATATATATTATTTGATCTCCATAGCTTTACTTGTTATATTTGTTTTGCTCGGCATAATTTTACTTGTTAGAAGCTTTATATCTACCAGCATGCATCCATGAATCCATTTCTCAGAAACAGGCCTCATCATAGTTATAGTTATGTTTGTTCTGTTTGTGCTGAAACAGTTACTTAAATTCAATTCAATATGTGTTGTTTGAAATTCCTTTCTAACATAATATCATCTCATTAGTTTATGCAAATCCGGCACAATGTGGATGTCATGCATGTAGAAAAGAATTTTACGGAGAATTTGTTTGGAACTTTTATGAGCCATAAGGATAAGAACAAGGATGGGAAACTGGCGCGTAAAGATTTAAAACTGCTAAACTTAAAGCCTTGCTTGTGGTTGACGGAAGAGAATGGAAAAGTAGAGATGCCTCATGCACCTTATTCTTTGTCTAAGGAAGAAAGGGAAGTCATCTGTAAAACTCTTAGCACACTTAAAGTTCCAATTGGTTACAGTGCGAATTGGAAACGGAAAGTATGCTTGAAAGACTTCCAATTGAAGGGTTTGAAGTCTCACGATTATCATATTCTGATGCAGGGGTTAATGCCTATTTTTATGATGCATTGTTTCAAAGAACATAAGCCTTTGCGTGAGGCAGTTCGACACTTATCGTTGTTTTTCAAAGTACTAACTTCCAAGGTTATTGATCGTGCTGAGCTTCGTATAATGCACGAACGTGTGGTGGAGTCACTATGTGTGTTTGAAATGTATTTCCCGCCTGCTTTTTTTGTTAGTATGACTCATGTTGTCGTACACTTGGCAGAAGAGGCACATCAATTGGGGCCTGTTCAGTTTAGGTGGATGTACCCTTACGAGAGGTATAAACAATTCTTTAGTTACTTATGATCCCTTTAGTTTATTCTTTTTTGAACTTAGCGAAACTTATATATCTTTGTTTACTAACTACATGTGCAGGATGATGAGGTACTACAAAGTACTTGGTCGCAACAAAAATTATGTAGAAGGCTCTATTACAAAACAGTATGAGATTAATGAAGGAGCGCGCCATTGCGTCGAGATACTTCCTGAAAAGAGGCGAAAGTCTCTTAAGTGTCGTGGAAAGATATCAATGCCCAGTGATGTTTATGAAGGTCCATACCCACCTAATTCACAAGGAAAGCCACATTCATTGACCAACGTAGAGCATGAACAAGTTCGTTTGTGGATATTGAGACATTCAGATGAAAATACTGAATGGGAAGAGTAAGTAAAGCCTACGTTGATTTCTTTTTAGATCATTTCATCACACTATGCATTGGATTTTAAGTTCAAAGACATGAATGTACGATCAGTGATAGATCTTAGTTTATTACTTTATCACATCTAATGAACTTATACCAGCAGTTAACTACCCACATGCTACAACTGAAAGTGTCTTAAACTAGCAGTTCCATTTTGTTTATAGCTGTAAAATCAGTTTATACTCTAATGAGGTTCACTCGTCAAGCTTTAGCATACTGTTTTATTTTTAACTGTGCAGTTGAAACATTTTAGTTATCATGACATGAGTTTAAGCTGAAATCTAAGTTGATTTTTGTTACAATATGACATCTTCTAAAATCTGTGTGTGCTCACTCGAAACGAGGTTAAGGGAGTAGTACTACTTGATTATGTTTCCTGATTTGTAAGTTAATGCTTATATCACTTGTCACTTTCTGTGTTGTTTGACAGGAAGTACGAGATATATGTTCGTAATTTGAACCAAACTCGTACGGGAAGGATAAAACCTACAGACTACATTGAATGGCTACAGAAACAACTTGAAGGCACTCCTATGACAGATTTTCGTAGGCTGGCAATTGGTCCTACCTTCGCTACAATTTCGTATAACTCATATTTTGTTAATGGCTATCTTTTTTACACAGCCGATGCCGAAAAAAATTTAACTACACAAAATAGTGGAGTCACCATGGATGCTTGCACCAGCTTCAGAGCAAGTTCCAGAGATACTAACTTGGTCGATGACGATACTACGTACTATGGCATTCTACAACACATACTTGAACTGGATTATGGATTTTTCTCAGAAATTGTTTTTTACTGTGATTGGGTGCGAGTCGAAGACAAAGTACATGGATCCTATGTGGATCCGGATACAAAGTTGAGGTTTGTCAACTTCAGAAAGTTTATGAGAAGCTCAAAAGAAGTCGACGAGCCATTCATCCATGCTTCTCAAGCTAGACAAGTTTTTTACTGCAGAGATGTGACAAGGGAGCACTGGAATTTGGTTTTGGAATCTCCAATAAGATCAGACCCCAATAAGAATGCTTTGGAAGATCCATTTGTCTTCACTGCAAATGCAAATGAAGCTCCATCAATTTTTACAGTTGTTGGAGAAGATGAGTATTGGAATGAAGAAGCTCAGGTAAGGTTTCATATGTCTCTTCCTAGTAGATTCCATATTTGTTATGTTAGCTCTTTTATTTTATTTTTAATTTCATTTTGTATAATTGGTTATCTTTCCAGGGGGTGAGAAACAGGGATACACGTGAATGAACTTGCACGAGACCTTATAATTCCATTGGTGGAAATCATGTAGATCCCCTTGCGCACATGTGAGTTGACAACATACCCTGAACCTCCTTTGTGATTTGATTTTGGTACTTATTTGGGTCAGATAGCATGCCGAATCTTGGGTTATATTCTGCACCTGTTATATTCCACTATATATATATATATATATATATATATATATATATATATATATATATATATATATATATATAACCTGTTGGCTGTTGATACGAGCTTGAACATTATTCCACTGTGAATTAGTATTTGCATACCAAAAGCATTCCACAAAAGTAATTCCCTTATAGTGATTTTCTTTTCCTGAATTCCCTGCTTTCTTCATTTATGTTTTCACTCTTGTTGCATGATTGTATACCTGCTACTGATGAGCCAACTGTTGTTTACATGACCTAGATCTAGGTTTAATCTCTCAAATTACCTCACACGTGCTTCCAACATTAAAAGAAAGAATACAGAGATTGTTGATTTAAGGAGCTTCGTCATTGCAAGGTTTTTTGTTGAATTTGGACTAGGTTAGGATTTTTGTTTTTGTTAAACCTGTACCAGGTTAAGATTCTTTTTAATTGGTTGGTGTCAATTGAGATGCTAGACGCGTTTTAAATTCAAGTCATAGGTACTACCATGTAACGTTTTACTACTTAGAGATGTGTCCCCCATTACCGTGCGATTCTTTAACTTGGTGTGTTACTTGAATGTAGATGCCTCTTAATACAGTTGGAAAAGTGTCTAGCACTGATGATACTCATTACTCGAGTTTAAAACTCATTGGTACTTCAGTGAATATTGAATCGTCAAAAATCAAATGAACTAAAAACTGGTCTTGTTAAATTTAGGTCGCATGAGTATCTTATGCACTGATAAAGCTTGTAGATGAGTTTGCAGCATCCCTTTGAGCACTTTTCTTTCAGCAATGCTGGTTGTCTTGCCTTAAGCTTGCCGTCTAGGATTTATTCATCTATATACCACTATGTGACCGTGTATTTTGAACTGAACGAAGTCATGGTGCTGTTGTTGATTTTCTTTGCAGGAACGACGTTCTTTGTCGTATGTGAACCAGGGACACATCACATGGATGCTCTACTTGATATCATTTACGAAGTATTGGATAAGTTTATCGTCATCTGAGGAGCTTATCGTTTTGTTGTTTAACATGTTGCTTTTAGCTTATTTTCTATTAGTTTGAACTTACTTACTAGCTAGCTAGCTTGGACATGTATTGTCTTGAACCAGAATTTCATCTTTTTTGTGTAATTTGAAACTCAATGGATAATATGAATGTATGTGGAATTCTCAAGTTTTTGAGTTTAAATTTGAATTTTAGTTTGGGTTTAATTTGAGTTCCATTTGAATTGACTTTTCCTTGAGTTTGACTTGACTTGACTTTGATTTGAGTTCCATTTGACTTGACTTGACTTTGATGCAGTCAGATTATTCAGATTCAGCCATTCAGATTCAACAAATCTGAATCGATATATTTTTTTTATTATAATTTAAATCTGAGACTCACGGCTGTGGGTCTGCACCTTGTTACCCTTAAAATCAGTCGTTATTGTGAGACCCACGGTTAGGCGTTGTACCAAACAGAGACGCTTTATCAGAGACCCCAACAGAGACTGTTGAAAATTGTCGTATAACTCGTATATATGACTTTTCCTGACAGTCGCGGAACTTCTGTTTTCCACTAGTGAAACACATCAAGAACCATCGAAAAAAACAGACCATAAAGAGTACAATGCCGAATATTCCGACAAAAAAGAAAGGAGGAATACCAGAAAACGAAAAACTACAAGTATAAAAGAGCATTAAATCGGTAAAGAGATATATGGTCTTCTAGACATAGTCTGAACATTTGATATTTTATCTTCTTTGAAAAGTAATACTTCAAATAAGAAGTTTTCTGCCTAAATCTTAATCGGAAGAATCTAGAATCCGGTGACCAGAGCTAGATGCCGGAGTACTTAAAATGCCAAGAAATCAAAGTAGAATCGTCATGAATGCAAGGAAGAAGCGTGGGAAACACGTATAAGTAAACGTCATGAAGACGCAACCAAAAAACTTGACGACAGAGAGAAGACATCGTCAGAAAACTAAAAACCTAAAGTAAATCTAACCCTAACCTTATAATCTACTCCAAGAGGAGCATAAAAATACTCGTTGGATTAGCTATACCCAAACAATTGGGGTATACATAAATTTAAGTGGACCTAAAAGCAAGGTTAAGGAGTGATAAAAAAAAGGATAAAGTTACGGAACTATCTCTGTTAATTCTAATTAAATCTTACCCATTGATAATATCAATTATTTATTTACTTTTGATAAAAGGAACCTTTTCATTAATGAAAATTCGAGGTCACAATGAGGTTAAGATCGAAAGTGTCAGAGCGTTGCTCAGTCGAACTCACAAGTGTTGTTATCTCAAGCTTGTTGTCCAATTTAGTTGATCAAAACTATATCTTGATTTCTAGTCTACATTTTTTCAAGTCTCGGATTAGGATAGAAGTGTTTAGTTAAGTACCAGACATCACTGCGTTCTACCGTTTTAGGGCGAAGATCAACCGAAGCTTTTGGAGAACTTCATCAACAAAAGGTAAGTGAAGACTGAACCACCTATTACTCAAGTTTTCACCTTTCTATCTTTGAGTCTATGTCGCATGACCAAAGTAGACTTTACATGCACAACAAAAATTTCGAGTCAAGTTTATCTTGTTAATTAGTCTCGAAATATGTTGACTAAGCTTAAGAACATTTGTTCATACTTGATGAATTTGGTTAAGAACAATTATGATTCAAGATTATCATTTGAAAATAGCCTGGAAGAGTGATATGTGTCATTGATGTTATTCGGGAATGTTTCAAATTGATTATTAGAAAGATATAGAACTACATGACAATATGCATACCGGTTCACATACTGGGAAAACTTTTATAAATTCGGAGCCGCATGTACCCAGTACACGTACCGGCGTAGCTATAGTTCGACAACGACTTTTGGTACACATACCAAATATCCAAACCCCAAAAGTTCCGTGACTTGTGAACTCAGGTTGGTACATATACCTAGTATGCATACCGAAAAATTTATGTGAACTCCTGAACTCGTTTTTGTCTTAAGGGTATACAAACCCGGTACACGTACCATGACAAAATAACTCACGAACTGGAAGTAGGTACACATAATTACCATGTCGAATACTTTTAGATGCATCAGAATTATTTCTATGAGATAATCGGCATTTGAAAAACTCTCTAAAAACACATCTAGACATATTTGATCACAATATAACCTATGGTTGTGACTCAAGATTAAAGTCTTAAAGTGTTGTATGAAAATGGTTAAGTTTATAGTTCGTCTGGATAGTTTCGGCTAACCTTTCATGAATAATTCAGTGTACATGGTTCGGTTATGGTTCATCCTAACCAGAGTGTATATTTTTTTGTGATAATATCAAATCAAAGATTCATCTAACGGTGGATATTGATTGCTTGATTCCAAAGCTATCTTAGCTTAAATCTAAAGCGACCTTTGTTTTGAAGTCTATATTAGGAGAACCTCAAGCAACTGGGATCTTTGAATCCCCGACGCTTTTCTTATGTATCCTAATTGTAAACTAGAGGTGTCCTCTCCTTTAAACCGTTTTAGGTTTAGCGACTAAATATACTTCGCTTAGGGATTCCTGAAGTCAGGTCTGACTATCTTTAACTTGATAGTTTGTGTATCTTGATCTTGCTACTGATTGTTGAGTCTCACTCCAATCACGCAAGATAGATAGAAATCGCAAAGTTTTTTCGTCTCAGACTTTGTGATTCCACATGTATATTCCTCTATAATGATGAGTAGGTTTTACTTGTGAGGTGTATAATAATCTAGGTTGCTCTTCGGGAGTCGTAAGTACGGGATTTTGAGGTTTGCTAGACTTTATCTATTGCAAACGATTTCCTATTTCACCTTGATCTTTGATCAAAATGGAAATCACATATAGGCTTATCCGTGGGAGGCAGATTGGTTTAAAGTCTTCAATTGAGTAGAAGAAACTGTTAGGCTGGAAAGGACGCCAGTTAAGGGAATCAATTGCGCAGAGTCTTGCGAGATTCAAGAGACGTAATGAGGGCAAGTGTAATTGCATTACTGTGACGGTAGATTCGGTCTCAACTACATTCCACTTAGAGGTTTTTATAGTTGGCTAGAGTCTGTAGCGGCTTAATACAGTTTGGTGTTCAAATCTGGACAAGGTCCCGGGGTTTTTCTGCAATTGCGGTTTCCTTGTTAATAAAATTTCTAGTGTGTGTTTTATTTTTTTCCCGCGTTATGTTTTTTATATTTATATTGAAATATCACAGGTTGTACATAAATCAATCAAAGTAGATATGTTCATCGCAATTATTGGATACGACTTGATTGATCTTGGATATTGATCTCAAATCGTCCAAGGACTCTCACGGTATAATCAGGTTCACGGACTTGTCTCCGTTTACATATTGATTGTGAGAGAAAGAGATATAAAATCTTCATATAATTCCTGATTGAGATTCATTAAGTTGTAACTCTCGGAATTGTATTTGAGTTTAGTCCATATACAGGTTGCCTAAGAAAAATTTGGCGGTGTATTTTGGTACCCTCGCATTTTCAATTAGTATCAAAGCATGCAAACACACGAAATACCTAATAAGTTTGTGTTTGAAGCAATCTTATTATATGGACAAGAGTACAATCTCGATAAACGTACTTCCAGCCTTTGATGGCACAAATTACTTATGGTGGAAAATTGTTATGCGTTCCTTTCTACAATCCCGTGACTTTTAGACATGAATACATGTAGTAATAGGATACAATCCCCCGACAGTTGTTAGAGACGGAAACACTGTTGAGAAAGATTTAGCAGAATATAGTGAAACCGAGATAAGTGCTGCAAAGCATAAGTATGACGGGTCAAATGCTATTATCCACGCCATAAACCAAGATCTTCAGCACCATGTGACTTCGTGCGCTAAGTCAAAAAATGTTTGGGAGATCTTAGAAACCGTATTTGAAGGAGATACCTCAGAAAAACAAGTTAAGCTTCAAAACCTAAATTCTGACTGGGAAAATCTTCGTATGTCTGATGAAGATTCGTTTACTGAGTTTAATCACAAATTTTCTTAAATTTTTAATGAATATTATGCGTTAGGTAAGACCATTCCTGAAAAGGACATTGTGATGTAAATTATTCGATCGTTACCTGCAAGATACGACTCTAAGAAACATGTCATCATGGAATAAAATAACCTTACAACACTTTCCATAAATACCTTAGTTGGAAAGTTAAAGATCTTTGATCATGAACTGCAATCCAAAGTCGGAAAGGATATTGCCTTCAAGGCACTGATACTGAAACACTTAATAAAAGTGGAAGTATCGACAACTCTGTGAATAATCATGTTGATCCTGAATTTTCAGATGAAGATCTTGATAAGTTGGTTCACTAATCACAACACAGTTTAGAGAACTTCTTAGGAAGACAAATAAATGATTCACTAGAGAAAAACCTCATATGTGAGCTAAGCCACATAACCGTATTCATGTCAAAAACAGAGACTTTAACGATGCTGACGATAAGGATATGCATCAATGCTTCAAGTGTAATGGGTTCGGTCACTTTGCTAATGAGTGTCCAAATCGGAAGAAATACACTGGTAACAAGGGTTTTGCTGCAACACTTGATGAAACGTTTGATCATTATGATTCCGAAGAGGATGATGGATTAAGTGTCGCACTCCTGGGAGAAATTATCAATTTTGATAAATGTAACAATACTTATATCAATCTTTATAGTTTGGTTGATGATTCTTCATCAAATCATTGGAGGATATGATGGAATTTATGTATACTAATGAAAACTATGTTAATGTTTCAGGTACCCTTTGTTTAGCTGCTAACGTCGTTCTAGAATCAAACTCCAAACAGACATGTCCTTATTGTACCATTGAGGGTCACTGACTCACACAATGTTTCAAGTATGAACATAAACTAAGGTATGTCAACAAACTGCAACGGAGGACTAGTCATTTGGCAAATGTGCTTAAACTCGTTCAAAATTTCAATCCTGAGGTACGTAAAGTTAACTCTTCTTCTCCTAAGAGATTGAATGTTTCAAAGTAAAGGTAAAATCTCAAATGAAGAGAAGAGTCGGGTCTAAACATCCTGCAAATAATGGTATTAAAAATTCAGTGCAAGAATCTAATTGTGTTGAAAAGTGCATCTAGTCTCATGTACCCTTAAAAGAGACAAAAACCGTGCACATTAGGGATTTGGGTCAAACTTGAATATTTTACTTGGATTTCCATCTCATAAGCGTCATCTATAACTTATAAATTGATGTTACCATTGTATACAGTTTATGGGTATCGACTCCGCGATATAATCAAGAATGACATAAATCAACAAAGGTTTTTATAAATTGATTATATTCAAATCTATTCTCATAAGCGACATTTATAATTTATAAATTGATGCTACCACTGTATATGGTCTGTGAGTATCGACTTTGCGGTATAATCAAGAATGGCATAAATCAACAAAGGTTTTGATTAGTCAACCAACATGTTCATCTTAATATATGTCTCAAGTGATGGTATTGAAAAGTTTGAACTATGTAGAAACTTAAAGAAGGATAAAAGTGAAATTTAATTCTTCTAAGGTTTTATGTAATTTTTTCTAGCATGGTACTATTATTATTCCGAAACCCTGCATGGTAAATATCTTCTTCATTAAGACTCACATCTCTTTCAAAAGAAGTTTGATAAATATATTTGTGTTTTCACGAATCCATTTTATTCTTACGAATTACCAGATTTTCCGATGCACGGTAACTTGGTGGACTACACAAAGGCTGTTATAGTTTGTCGCACGTACGGTTAGACTATGAGACTAGAGAGGGGCGGTCAACAAAATAGGGTAGGGCCGGGGGATGGGAAATCTCTTATGAATTTGAGTTATCACTTAACTGTTTTATTATTTATCGACCTTATGGAAATTCATGCTAGTCTAAATTACTTGTTAAGATATTGTCACTTCTTAGACGGTTTAAAGTGCGTTTTTCATGAAAAGTTTTTTACTTAAGTCAATGTTTATGAATTATTTTAGGCTTATTAGATCGTTTATAAAGGATTTAAGGATGTGAAAGCTTACTTTTAGTTGGGGTCTGGTCCAACTTACATTTTTTTCTTCCGGAAACCGTGACTGTGAAGCAACCTAGCTTGTGGATTGCGTTTTTGTTCCGAAAAGCTACTTCGTCATTATTGCAAGGTGTGTAATTAGCTAAATGTTTATTGTTTTTCTTTTAGGACCAGAATTTTGTTTCTTTTAAATAAAATTTTAATTTACTTTGGGAACCGACCTGCGTGTCGAGGATTACTTTTATTTTAAAGATTTTATTAAAATTTACATCATTTACCAGTTTTATTTAATTAACTTCATTATTTAAGGATGGTTTTCAATGTGTTCCATACAATAGCCCGATCTCCATTTGTTGGATTGAAGTTTTTAGTGTGTAAAGTGGCCCATGAGTATGCCACACTTGGGATTTTAGGGCGGTCGACCTATAATTCGAAGTGAGGCGTTACATGTATGGCTTACAGATCATTATTTAAGGAGGAGTGAATCAACATATATAGGTTTCACCTATTATGCAAAAGATGTAAGTATTGACTAAGGGGGGGATACATATCACCGTGTATTACTTCGGAGCTGTGATACAATTGAACTCTGGAGAAGATAATAATATTATGTTTCTATATAAAAATGATTGAGAATATATGTTATTAAAGTTGTTATCGCTGCGAATCTTCAACAACAACGATGCTAAGTTGAACACGTTCAGAATCATTGGCAACTTGAAGTAATGAAGAATTCAAGGAGTTGGAGAACCAAAAAATCAAGCATGGTGGATTCCGGAGTTTTGAAGCTTTATTTTTTAATCCATATGTATTGATAGATTGTCACTGAAATTGACAAAGGGGGATATTGTTAGAGCATTTCTCGGTCGAATTCACAAGTGTTGCTATCTCAAGCTTGTTCTCAAATTTAGTTGATCAAAACTATATCTTAATTTCTAGTATATTTAGTAAAGTCTCAGATTAGGATAAAAGTATGTAGTTGAGTACCAGACATCATTGCGTTCTACCGTTTGAAGGCGAAGATCAACCGAAGCTTTTGGAGAACTTCATCAACAAAAGGTAAGTGAAGACTGAACCACCTATTACTCAAGTTTTCACCTTTCTATCAATGAGACTATGTCGCATGACTAAAGTGGAATTCACATGCAGAACAAAAATTTCGAGTCAAGTTTATTTTGTTAATTATTCTCGTAATATGTTGACTAAGCTTAAAAAGATTTGTTCATAATTTATGAATTTGGTTAAGAACAATTCATTGTTTATGACCTAAATTATGATTCAAGATTCTCATTTGAAAATAGCATGGAACAGTGATATGTGTCATTGATGTTATTCGGGAATGTTTCAAATTGATTATTATAGAGATATAAAACTATTGTTAATCTGGATACAAGACAATATGCATACCAGTTCACATATTGGGAGAACTGTTATAAATCTGGAGTCGCAGTACATGTACCCAGTACACGTACCGGCGTAGCTATAGTTCGGCAACGACTTTTGGTACACATACCAAGTATGCAAACCCCAAAATATCTGTGACTTGTGAACTCAGGTTGGTGCATATACTTAGTATGCATACCGAAAAAGTTACATGAACTCATGAACTCGTTTTTTCTTAAGGGTACACAAACCCGGTACACGCACGGTGACAAAATATCTCACGAACTAGAAGCAGGTACACGTACCAAGTGTACATGTACTTACTTTTTTTTCTCTCTCTCATAATCGTTTCTCTCGTTTTTTTCTTCCTGGTCTATCAACTTTATGATCTCCTTCGATTGTGATCCAAATCTATATGATTTGATTTTTTCAGGACTTTCTGATTGATTTGGTTACAATTACTAGTTACTAGTATTATTAAATAAATCATCGTTTTATTTTCTGCAAAACAATTTTATGGTTTGCATATGATTATTGTAGTTGTATATTTTGTTTTCAATTGATTTCATACCTAATGGCTCCTTTGTTCCAGTTAGATTATAGTTGTACGTGTATTTCCATTGAATGCTTTAATCGCAGATATATCATCGGGAACGATTTCCCGGAAGTGATCATGATTCTACGATTTTGTGAAGATAAGTGGCTAAAAGAAGTGATCGTGACGATGAATTGGGCATATTACTCCCTTTTGGGACAATTTATTCTTAAAGAAGAAGAAAGATTGAATTGGGAGGATTACTCCCCTCAGGGACATTTTAGTCTTAATGTAGAAGACAAATTCGGATGGCAGAAATTTATTTGACATGCCATGTTTGAAATATCGGTTTCATCTACGCAACAAGATATATGTAATCTTTTATTGTTCCCATTGTTAGAGCATAGCTCGGTTGAACCCACCAAGCGTTGGTATGTCAAGTTTGGTTGTCATATTTTAGTGAATCAAAACTCATTTTAAGAGTCGCTTAATTATGTACGTATAGGTTATCTTGAAAGTATTGGGATATGAGACATTACAAGTATTGCGAAGACTTGAAGAAGTAAGAAGCTACAACGACAACACCATCCTTCCACTTGAGGTTAGTGATATTTGAATTGAGTTGTTTCATTCCCTAACGTATCTTTCAAGTCGTGCATATTGAAAACAAAATTGCGAAGCATGAATACTCTAGATAGACATAGTATTAAGGAATACAATATGAAGTTATTAAGGAATGCAATATGAAGTTTATTGCTTAACCATTAAACTTTGTAGATAAGACATCGACATAATCGTTTAAATGCTATTGTGATTATGTATTGGTATGAGGTGAGGATTTCATCCTAAAAAACAATGTTTTACATGTATTTTAAGGAAGTAAGTTCATAAACTTGGTTATGAATCGAAAAGGAAATCGTCAGGCGTTATTGGGATTGTTATTCATTGCATATCTTGTGAACATCCAATATGTGTGATTTAGTATAACCGCTCACGACTTGTTTGTGTTCTTGGTAAAACTATTCACAAAGGCCTGACTTATGTATTGGTATGACTTTTATTAGTGAAACCGATCTTAAGTAATCACCTGAGATGGTATGATCGAGTTTGTGTTTTGTTGAACCAAATGTGGGTAAAGGGGAACCGATCCTATGAAGAGGTGCAACACATCACGAAGGGGGATCGATCCTTGTATGAGGTTGTTTGAGGGTGAAAACGGTTTTTGCTGATTTTGGTAATTTCAGGTGTGTGGGTGAGAAACGAATTTAAACCCTAAACAATGTACTGCAAGGGAGTACTTTAGATTCGAGAGATCAATATGTACAAATCCAGCCTAAACCAAGAAATGGTCGTTCCAGACTTGCTTCGGTCACAAAGTGAAGGAGAAGGGTTGGTTTTGGGGAGGGAAGCGAAAAAAGTGTTGAGACCAGAATAGTTGATTCTGGAAGAGTAGTTGTTTTCTACGACTTGTATCAGAAAGTGGAAAGCTAACAAATGGAAAGCTAGCAAATGTTTTCTGAGTGTTGTATGCTCCTGACCTGAACTTGTCGTTCGATGGAAATAGGTAAGACCTATTTATACAAGTCGAAGTGAAACGTACTCTGATCTCGTAAGAAATGGAAAACGGATGAGTAAATGGGAGGAGGTGGTAATCGGTAACGCCTGGAATTGATGTTCCATAAAAGAAAGCGTTTTACCATTATTCCCTGTATTTACTAACCGCCTCATCCTTATGACACTGTCTTGTAACGGGCGTAGTGTACGCCGCATGATGTAAACCGCCAAACCAATACCCAATGAGTATCTCCCAGTTTGTGACATGTGTTGATGTCTCGAGTGTTTTCATGGAAAACATGTAGCATGTTGTTTTTGTTTAGCAAGTTGAGCTTGGGAGACTTGCCGGCTCGGTGGCGACCTTCGACGGTTGAGATTTTGTATCTTGAGAGGAAGGGTAGCCGTTGATTATTGCAACCCTTCGTTTCGTAGCCAGTGGCATGAAAGCATGGCCGACATGGCTTTAATATGGCCTAGTTTAGACGTGGCCAAAATCTAGGGTTTTGGCATTGTTTGGGTGCGACCAAAACTAGGGCTTGGCGTCAAGCCAAAGGTTGTCATGCGTTAGCTGGTAACCTTGGATGGCTAAGATCTGCGTCTTAGATGGAAATGTGGTCGTCGATTGTTGCAAGCCTACGTTTTGGCAGCCGTGAAGGGAAGGCCTGCATGGTATGGGTTAGGCGCATCAAGGTGGCTGGCACGGCATGCCATTGGCACATGTGGCATGGTCGACATACCTTGGCGCGGTTTAGGCGTGGCCAACACTAGGGTTTTGGCGTTGGGCCAAAGGTTACCATGCGTTGGTTGGTGTCCTTGGACAGCTAAGATTTTCATCTAAGATGGAAGGGTGTCCGTTGATTGTCGCACGCCTTCGTTTTGGCAGCCGAGAGGGGAAGGTCGACATGGTATGGTTTAGGCGCGGCAAGGTGGCTGGCACGGCATGCCATTGGCACATGTGGCGTGGTCGGCATGCCTTGGCGCGGTTTAGGTGTGGCCAAAACTAGGGTTTTGGCGTTGGGACAAAGGTTACCATGCGTTGGTTGGTGACCTTGGACGGCTAAGATTTGCATCTAAGATGGAAGGGTGACCGTTGATTGTTGCACGCCTTCGTTTTGGCAGCCGTGAGGGGAAGGCCGACATGGTATGTTTAGGCGCGGCAAGGTGGCTGGCACGGCATGCCATTGGCACATGCGGCATAGTCGGCATGCCTTGGCGCGGTTTAGGCATGGCCAAAACTAGGGTTTTGGCGTTGGGCCAAAGGTTACCATACGTTGGTTGGTGACCTTGGACGGCTAACATTTGCATCTAAGATGGAAGGGTGGTCGTTGATTGTCGCACGCCTTCGTTTTGGCAGCCGTGAGGGAAAGGCCGGCATGGTATGGTTTAGGCGGCGGCAAGGTGGCTGGCACGGCATGCCATTGGCACATGTGGCATGGTCGGCATGCCTTGGCGCGGTTTAGGTGTGGCCAAAACTAGGGTTTTGGTGTTGGTCCAAAGGTTACCATGCGTTGGTTGGTGACCTTGGACGGCTAAGATTTGCATCTAAGATGGAAGGGTGGTCATTGATTGTCGCACGCCTTCGTTTTGGCAGCCGTGAGGGGAAGGCCAGCATGGTATGGTTTAGGCGCGGCAAGGTGGCTGGCACGGCATGCCATTGGCACATGTGACATGGCGGCATGTCTTGGCGCAGTTTAGGCGCGACCAAAATTAGGATTTTGGCGTTACCAGGCTAGGATTTTGGCGTGACCAGGCTAGGATTTTGGCGTGACCAGGCTAGGATTTTGGCGTGGCCAGGCTAGGATTTTGGCATGACCTAATTGGTCGATGGAAAGGGGGCCGGCAAGAAACATGGAGCCGTCCTTGTTTGGAATACGTGTGGCGCATTTAGGGAGACCTGATTGGTCGACGGGAAATGGGGACGACAAGCTATGGCGTGACCACACTTCTAGCGCGCTGTGGCGGATTTAAAGCGACCTGATTGGTCGATGGAAAGGGGGCCGGCAAGCAACATGGGGCCGTCCTTGTTTGGAATGCGTGTGGCGCATTAGGGAAACCTGGTTGGTCGATGGGAAGTGGGGCCGGAAAGCTAGGGAGCGACCTTGTTTGGAATGCGTGTGGTGCATTTAGGGAGACCTGGTTGGTCGACGGGAAGTGGGGACGGCAAGCTAGGGCGCGACCACACTTCCAGCGCGTTGTGGCGGATTTAAAGCGACCTGATTGGTCGATGGAAAGGGGGCCGGAAAGCAACATGGGGCCGGCCTTGTTTGGAATGTGTGTGGCGCATTTAGGGAGACCTTAATGGTCGATGGAAAGTGGGGCCGACAAGCTAGGGCGTGGCCACACTTCCAGCGCGCTGTGGCGAATTTGGTTGGTTGAGATCTGAATCTCAGATAGAAGGGTGGTCGTTGATCGTTGCTGGCATGGTTTGCCATTGGTACGGTGGTGCGGCTGGCATGGTTGGCATGCCTTGGCACGACGTGGCTGGCATGGTTTGCCATCGGCACGGTGGTGCGGCTGGCATGGTTGGCATGCCTTGGCGCGGAGATGTGGCTGGCACGACATGTCATTGGCGCATGCGGCTGGCATGGTTGGCATGCCTTGGTGCGGAGACGTGGTTGGCATGGTTTTCCATTGACACGGTGGTGTGGATGCCATGGTTGGCATGCCTTGGCGCGAAGATGTGGCTGTCATGGTTTGCTATTGGTACGGTGGTGCGGCTGGCATGGTTTTCCATTGGCACGGTGGTGCGGCTGGCATGGTTGGCATGCCTTGGCGCGGAGACGTGGTTGCTGGCATGGTTTTCCATTGGCACGGTGGTGTAAGAATTTAGGGTTTGGTGTACGAAGGTGATGTCGGTCAATAGTAAGGGTTCTATCGTGGAACATGACACATGTAAAAAAAAGGTACCCTGGTAATTCTTACGTAGGCGTGTTGAATGATTCAATAAATGCGCTAGTGGTCCTAGTGACGTCATGTCAGATGTAAGGTTTTACGATTTTAATCCTAAGATAAAAACCACCATCAACATTAAGTCCCCTGATTAGCTCGGAACAAGAGCATTGTTGCGAGGTAAGCATAAGATGGTGACGGGCGAGGAAAAAATCGAAATGACAAGTCGTGAAAAGATGGTCAAGAAGACCCGACTAACATTTTTCGAGAGGTAAGGAGAGTTCGTGATTCTCGTGTTGGCGGCCTTGCATAGATTCTACTTGTGATGTTGCTGGCTAGACCGTGAAGTGATGAGATGTGGATTTTCGGCTTGGAATGGGAGCCGCAGGCGTTGGTCGGCTTGGAATGGGAGCCGCAGGCGTTGGTCGGTTTGGAATGGGAGAAACTGGCTTCGGAACTTCGGCTACCAAACGATGGTCATGACGCTGGAACTTCGGTTATCAAATGGTAGTGATGGCGCCTGGAAACTTTGTCTAAATTAGGGTTTGGCCTGCCGAAACCCTATTTAGCGCCCCTTACTAGAATCGTTGTAGAATTCTCGTACAAACTCGGATTTTGACGGTCCGCCCCTCCATCTGACCAGTAAAGAATTTCCTATCTCCCACGCAGGAATATTTAGGTTTTGATCTCGTTTAAGAGGTTGAAACGTCCCGACAGTGAATCTCAGGAAGAATTCAGGAGGGATGTTGCGGGTCCAGGGTAGCATAGTCGCACCGAGTCATCTGTTCCCGTTCATGGAGCAAGAAGGGAACTTTATTCTGTGCAAAACTCTAGAAACTCCGTCAGTATGAAAAGAGGTATTGATCTTCTTTTGTTTTCTGTTGCTCGTCTGTATCCGCGCTTTCGTCTGCAGTGTCTCTCCAGTGGATTCCAAAATTTACCAAACTCCATTGCATTCTTGGAACGGATGGATGGAATATATGCTCGACAACGATCATGTCAGGGTTAATCTTGGAGATTGTGGTTGTGGTGTCGGTCCATCCTCGGCTTTAGGTTTTTTAGTGCCTAGACCTTCTGATCGTGATGATGATGTGTTGTGAATGCTTGTATGGTCAAAAAATTCTGGCGCCCCCGGATGAAATAGGGAGACGTTCCATTGCCGATGTGCTGCTATCAAGTCTTCTAGGACTTTGTTCCAAGCGACATCCTTCGAACCATCTTCTGAATCTTGGACTATCGTATAAAATGATATGTGGTGAGAAGTCCCCAGTTATACTTTGGTTTGATCCGACGACATGGATGAATATGTGAATGTATCTTTGTGGCGTGCTCTTGAAGTCTTCGGTGTACATGTACGGCTTCGTGTTGAGAAATTTCTGCGGCTCGTGAAACTTTGACAGTGATGATGTTGAAATCAGAAATAACCTGGTTGAGGGGAGTGAAAGCGTCTCATGCTGGTAGTCCCCATGTGTATCATATTTTTATTGCATCGCCTTGAATCCACGTCCACGTGATTTGATACAAGCTTATCGTACTCTTGTGGATGTGATGCTGGGATGCTCAGGATATCGCATGGACGAAATATTCTGGATAGCGAAGATGTAGGAATGAGAGAGTCATGTTGTTTGTCGTGGCTCCTTCTGTTTCTTCAAGAAAATGTTTCAGCCGCGTCTCTGGAGTTATCTCATGAGTCTTTGATGGTCGTCGGGATGGATTGCGATGAGCAGTCCCCAGTCGCATTTTTATTTAGTATCGAAAGTTGCTGAGCAGGCTTGGGATACACCGCGGCCTTGTAAAATGTTGGAGGCCTCTTTTAGACAGAGAGGTGATGATATTCTTGCGCTACACCCTTGAAGAGTAGATGACCTTGTTGTGGCTATGGCCTTTTGGTTGACCGTGTCTTCTGAGCTTTGGGATTCCTTGTAGATCCTTAGTCCCCAAGTATGGTTTACATGTTTCCATCTTTGTAGTGATTGCTGTTGAGGTGAAGCTCTGGCTGGTATCAACAAATGAGAGGCAACAGTTCTTGGTAGCAGATGTAATCAGAAGAGACTACATTGTCATAGGAACAAAGTAGGTTGG
This sequence comes from Papaver somniferum, assembly GCF_003573695.1. Classification (NCBI taxonomy): domain Eukaryota; kingdom Viridiplantae; phylum Streptophyta; class Magnoliopsida; order Ranunculales; family Papaveraceae; genus Papaver; species Papaver somniferum. Next base: position 79,925,860 of record NC_039366.1, read on the forward strand.
ATGGCATTGTATGGGCATCCATGGAAGTAAAAGGATTGTCTGGATGTGTAAGCGAGCAAACTTGGCAGGAAGGAGATGTTGAAGCGGCTTCGGTTCTTGGAGAGTACGTTGAAACTTATGGAGCAAAAACGCTGAAGCTTCGTCTTCGGATCCTGAAGCATCTTATGGAGAGAATGCTGAAGCGGAGCGGCTGCTGGAGCGAACGTTAAAGCGGAGAGGCTGTTGAAGCGAACATTGAAGCGAAGCCGCTGCTGGAGGATGTTGAAGCGGAGAGGCTGCGTCAATCAGTGTACTGTCAAACTGGACACCCTTTAAGCGAACAGTGGTTAGGAGTCCCCAGTTCTATCTATCGTGTTTTCCAAGAGAGGTAGGGGTTTGGGAATGACTTCCTGGCTGGAAATAGCTGCTTTCCTGACACAGTGCTGTTGAGGGATGCAAATATGTATTGACGTTGCGCCTTGGGAAAATATAGAGTCTCTCATAAATGTTTCATCATAGACTGCACGATTTTGTGGGCGAAGTCCCCAGAAATCATGCATCTCCTAACAGGAAGAGGGTCTTTGTGAACTCAGGGGGTTGCTGATCTCCTTGCCTCGATTTTGAAGAAGTCGTTCTTGATCTCTACGTGTGATGAAATTGGATTGTTGTTACGATGGAAGGATGCAAGATGCTGGTACTGGGAAGATGCAAGCTGTTAGCGTTGGATCGGCTCGGAATGGGCGCTGGATTGGCGTGGATGCTGGCTTGGCTCGTCGCCGGCTTGGCACGACGCTAGCTTGGCATGGCGCGGTAGCAATAAGGTGGGCAAGCATATTCCAGGTATGTACTCCAGCGTTTCTCTTTCAATTTGTTTTCTTGTGTTAGTGCAAACCCTAGCCATAGGCATGCCTTCCATAAATATGCAAAAATATTGTTCTTCCCTTCGAATATCACCGTATCGGTTACCTCATGAATAGTGACTGGTAATCGTTATTATGCAAAGTAGGTACGTACGGGTAGGTGACTGATTCCACGAAGAACTGGGCATTAGGGTTTCTCTGAGATCCAAAAGTTGCAGGCCAAGGTGACCGAAGGTCCTTCTGCAGACGTGGTCAAACAATAAGAAGCGGAGGTCGAAAGGTTGTCCAAAGAGTTGGAGCTGAAACAGGCGGTCCTCCAAATGACGAATGACGCCTTCTTCGAGAAGAGCAAAACACCGTTGAATGGATTCCTTTGAATGCACTTATGTCTTCTGAAATTCTTTTGTTTCGTTTTTTTTTCTTTGAAAGGCAAATGAAACACATGGCTTATGGTTTTGATTTTCTGGATTTTTGGGTTGATAGACAAGTGTTACCTATGAGGGTTTTGGATTATTATTCGGGATGAACTGTTTTAGGATGATGCCGTTTTTGGTTATGATTGTAAGTGACACAAACATCCCAGGGAAGATATGGAAACATGAACGTTGCGTGTCCGTAGATGACATGAGATGAAACATAACATGGCTATCGGTTTTATCATTCCCGTGAAAACTTGAAATAGTAAACCATGTATTTTCCCTAGGCAGGACTTACTCGGTTTTTTGGATCTGCAAACGAAAAATGAGTCAAGTGCAAGTCCAGGTCATGTGGGAAGCACCGCAATTGTGGAAAGTCCCCAGTCGTCCCTGAGTCACTTGATAATCGAGTAGTCGATCCCTGGGCGGATCGTTTGCTTTTAACCTCTGGGAAGTCCTCAGTCGCCCCTTGTCGTGTCATGACTGGTAACCGGGCTGTCTGGTAGCTGAGTCGTCGATCCCTGAGAGGATCGTTTGATTATATCGTCCTGACGTCTGGGTCGAAATATGAGATCGAGGATTGAAAGTTGACATTGTAACCGAAAGATCAATCTCCCACCGTGGTGGCCAATTGTTTGAGGGTGAAAACGGTTTCTGCTGATTTTGGTAATTTCGGGTGTGTGGGTGAGAAACGAATTTAAACCCTAAACAGTGTACTGCAAGGGAGTACTTTAGATTCGAGAGATCAATCTATACAAATCTGGCCTAAACCAAGAAATGGTCGTTCCAGACTTGCTTCAGTCACAAAGCGAAAGAGAAGGGTTGGTTTTGGGGACGGAAGCGAAGAAAGTGTTGAGACCAGAATAATTGATTCTGGAAGAGTAGTTGTTTTCTACAACTTGTATCAGAAAGTGGGAAGTTAACAGATGGAAATCTAGCAAATATTTTCTGAGTGTCATATGCTCCTGACCTGAACTTGTCGTTCGTGGAAATAGGTAAGACCTATTTATACAAGTCGAAGTGAAACGTACTCTGGTCTCGTAAGAAATGGAAATCGGATGAGTAAATGGAAGGAGGTGGTAACCAGTAACGCATGGAATTGATGTTCCATAAAAGAAAGCGTTTTACCATTACTCCATGTATTTACTAACCGCCTCATCCTTATGACACTATCTTGTAACAGGCATAGTGTACGCCGCACGCTGTAAACCGCCAAACCAATACCCAATGAGTATCCCCCAGTTTGTGACATGTGTTGATGTCTCGAGTGTTTTCATGGAAAACATGTAGCATGTTGTTTTTGTTTGTCAAGTTGAGCTTGGGAGACTTGCCGGCTCGGTGGTGACCTTCGACGGTCGAGATTTTGCATCTTGAGAGGAAGGGTAGCCGTTGATTATTGCAACCCTTCGTTTGGTAGCCAATGGCATGAAAGCATGGCCGGCATGGATTTAATATGGCCTAGTTTAGACGTGGCCAAAATCTAGGGTTTTGGCATTGTTTGGGTGCGACCAAAACTAGGGCTTGGCGTCAAGCCAAAGGTTGTCATGCGTTAGCTGGTAACCTTGGATGGCTAAGATCTGCGTCTTAGATGGAAATGTGGCCATCGATTATTGCAAGCCTACGTTTTGGCAGCCGTGAAGGGAAGGCCTGCATGGTATGGGTTAGGCGCGTCAAGGTGGCTGGCACGGCATGCCATTGGCACACGTGGCGTGGTCGGCATGCCTTGGCGCGGTTTAGGCGTGGCCAAAACTAGGGTTTTGGCGTTGGGCCAAAGGTTACCATGCGTTGGTTGGTGACCTTGGACGGCTAAGATTTGCAACTAAGATGGAAGGGTGGCCGTTGATTGTCGCACACCTTCGTTTTGGCAGCCGTGAGGGGAAGGCCGACATGGTATGGTTTAGGAGCGACAAGGTGGCTGGCACGGCATGCTATTGGCACATGTGGCATAGTCGGCATGCCTTGGCGCAGTTTAGGCGTGGCCAAAACTAGGGTTTTGGCGTTGGGCCAAAGGTTACCATGCGTTGGTTGGTGACATTAGACGGCTAAGATTTTCATCTAAGATGAAAGTATGGCCGTTGATTGTCGCACGCCTTCGTTTTGGCAACCGTGAGGGGAAGGGCGGCATGGTATGGTTTAGGCGCGGCAAGGTGGCTGGCACAGCATGCCATTGGCACATGTGACATGGTCGGCATGTCTTGGCGCGGCTTAGGCACGGCCAAAACTAGGGTTTTGGCGTGACCGGGCTAGGATTTTGGCGTGACCAGGCTAGGATTTTGGCGTGAACAGGCTAGGATTTTGGCGTGGCCAGGCTAGGATTTTGGCGTGACCAGGCTAGGATTTTGACCTGATTGGTCGATGGAAAGGGGGCCGGCAAGCAACATGGGGCCGGCCTTGTGTTGGAATGCGTATGGCGCATTTAGGGAGACCTGATTGGTCGACGGGAAGTGGGGCCGGCAAGCTAGGGCGCGACCATACTTCTAGCGCACGGTGGCGGATTTAAAGCGACCTGATTGGTCGATGGAAAGGGGGCCGGCAAGCAACATGGGGTTGGCCTTGTTTGGAATGCGTGTGGCGCATTTAGGGGGACCTGGTTGGTCGATGGGAAGTGGGGCCATCAAGCTAGGGCGCGGCTTTGTTTGGAATGCGTGTGGCGCATTTAGGGAGACCTGGTTGGTCGATGGGAAGTGGGGCCGGAAAGCTAGGGCGCGGCCACACTTCCTCCGCGTTGTGGCGGATTTAAAGCGACCCGATTGGTCGATGGAAAGGGGGACGGAAAGCAACATGGGGCCGGCATTGTTTGGAATGCGTGTGGCGCATTTAGGGAGACCTGAATGGTCGATGGGAAGTGGGGCCAGCAATCTAGGGCGTGGCCACGCTTCCTCCGCGTTGTGGCGAATTTGGTTGTTGATATCTGCATCTCAGATGGAAGGGTGGTCGTTGATCGTTGCAACCCTTACTTTTTGGAAGCCAGCGGCATGTAGCGGGGTCGTCATGACTTTGGAACGGAATCGTGGCTGGCATGGTTGGCATGCCTTGGCGTGGAGACGTGGCTGGCATTGTTTGCCATCGGCACGGTGGTGCGACTGGCATGGTTTTCCATTGTCATGGTGGTGCGGCTGGCATGGTTGGCATGCCTTGGTGCGGAGACGTGGATGGCATGGTTTGCCATTGGCACGGTGGTGCGGCTGGCATGGTTGGCATGCCTTGGCGCGGAGACGTGGCTGATGGCATGGTTTTCCATTGGCACGGTGGTGCGGCTGGCATGGTTGGCATGCCTTGGCGCGGAGACGATGCTGACATGGTTTGCCATTGGCACGGTGGTGTAAGAATTTAGGGTTTGGTGTACGAAGGTGATGTCGGTCAATAGTAAGGGTTCTGCCGTGGAACATGACACATGTAAAAAAAAGGTATCTTGGTAATTCTTACGTAGGCGTGTTGAATGATTCAATAAATGCGCAAGTGGTCCTAGTGACGTCATGTCAGATGTAAGATTTTACGATTTTAACCCTAAGTTAAAAACCACCATCAACAGAGGTGCAACAAGTTTGTAGCAGAAAGGGGAACCGATCCTATGGACATGTGCAACACGTTTTTAGGTAAAGGGAAACCGATCCTATGGACATGTGCAACACATATAAGTTAGATACCATATATATGTGGGGAACCGGTCCTAGTACCTAGTCAACCGAATTTTGGAAAGATAGTGTGACTATGCACAGTACTCACATGGAGGTAGAACCGAAACTTGTTTTGGTATAACCATTAAACCCATGATTTGTGATTGAGTGTTTCTTAATCAATCGCATAGTTCTTGAAAGTCAGATTAACCAATTCTAAACTTATTTGGAAGTGTGGCAAATCGGTTTCAAGGTTGTAAGTATGAAAGAGGACTTACAAAGTAAGGATGTCGGCATACTTTGAACACGTACAATAATGTTTATCTTTTATTGTTCAAAGTTATTCTTTAATAGATACAGGAACAAAATCCCAGGATCAAAATATAAATAAGTTAAGAATCTTTTAATTAAGGTTGTTAATTTTATTTTAGGAAAATGAGAATTAGTAATGTGCATTTACTAGTTGAGATTTTCCAAAGAGATTTTCGGTCATTATTTTGGACAGAGCATTTCCAGGAATTATGAAAACAGAATTTGGAATATATTGAATATCTTTGAGAATATTTTCGGTTTTGGAAATTCCTTGGTGTCCAAACTTCCTTGTCTATAAATACTTGAAGTTTGCATTTCTAGCAAACTAATCCTTCGTGACAGCAAACTTCCTCGGTTGTGTTGTTACTGGTGTAGCCGCCTATTCGGAGAGGAGAGTAACCTAATTAAGAGAAATCTCTTACGGACGCTCAGTTTAAAGTCTTCTTTGGGATTGAGAAGCTCTACGAGTACCGTTGGTGGGAAACTAGATAATTGCGGTTTATCTTGTGTTTTCGATTGATTTGATTGACTAAAGGTGGTTGAACTTTGATTGCACCTAGTTTGTTTATGCTTGAGAATCTTCTCTTCTAATATAAGATTCACTCAAACTAGACCGAAGTTTCGACAGGGATCTTTAGACTGTTGTTAGTGCTAAAGACGATCTTGTGATAATCCGTTATTAACAGACTCCGTTCTGTGCGTGATTGATCACAAGAGATTCAAGTTGTTGTGTGCAGGTGTTTATTGAAGATCTAAGAAGATTTGAAGACGAAGAAGGTATTGAAGATTTCTGATTTGGGGTTCATAATCTTTGGTGTGCACAATACTTGTTTTGGTATAAGAGGATCCAACTATAATCGGTTTATCCTTGTGGTAGCTTGGATTGATTAGTTGTGTAGATAGACATCAATACAATTCTTTGTGATTAAAAGTATTGATTAAAAAATCTTAACAATTACTTTGGTAGTTGAACATAAGATAGATCTAAGAACCTGACGAATGAGTTTATGTTAAGATAAACAGAAGAGCCTTTGTCCAACTCACATTACTTGGTTGAATAGAGTTGATACCAAACATATTTGTTGTTCCTTTACTGTTTGGACTACGAACCAAAGGAATTGTTCCAAGTACGTGACTTATTCATAAGTTGGAGGCGTGGGAATACAGACGGAACTAGGTGAACTATAGGTTTAGTTGCTTGGTCTCAAATATACGAAGTTAGGTCTAATTTTGTGTAGCGGCTTAATCCTGAGAGTATTTAAATCTGGACAAGGTCCTGGGGTTTTTCTGCATTTGCGGTTTCCTCGTTAACAAAATCTTGCTGTGTCATTTACTTTATATTTCCACATTATAATTGTTTTATTATAAATAAAGTAAATTACACAAACGTTAATTCCTATTTACTTGATAAACAATCCAATTGTGTTTGATTAAGTCGGAACCTTTTTATCAAGTAAACATACTTCGTTGTTGTATTGTCTCGATCTCGTATCCATAGACGATCACACAAAGTGTGAACCATTTAGTTGCATTGTCTCGACTCTGTCCATAGACAATCACTTTCGGAGAAATGACTTATAGGTAGAAAAAGTTTTAGCTTGAGGTATATCTGGGTACCATCGCCTTTTCACCCATCTTTGATGTATTTGGAATTGATGTATTCAATTTTACAATATTAATAAAATCAAGATGTTTCCTTCAAAAAAAAGTACATGTACTTACCATGTCGAATATTTTCAGATGCATCAAAATTATTACTATGAGATAGTTGGCATTTGAACAACTCTCTAAAAGCACATCTAGACATATTTGATTATATTATAACTTATGGTTGTGACTCAAGATTAAAGTCTTAAAGTGTTATATAAAAATGGTTAAGCTTATAGTTCGTATGGCTAGTTTCGGCTAACCTTTCATGAACAAGTCAATGTACACGGTTCGATTATGGTTCATCCTAACCAGAGTGTGTATTTTGCTGTGTTAATATCAAATCAAAGATTCATCTAACGGTGGATATTGATTGCTTGATTCCAAATCTATCTTAGCTTAAATCTAAAACAACCTTTGTTTTGAAAGTCTATACAAGCAACTGGGATCTTTGAATCCCCGACACTTTTCTTGTTTGTCTAGACTTCGCTTAGAGATTTGTGAAGCCAGGTACGACTATTTTTATCTTGATAGTTCATGTATCCTGATCTTGCTACTGATTTTTGAGTCTCACTTTGATCAAGCAAGATAGATAGAAATTGCAAAATTTCTTCGTCTCATACTTTGTGATTCCACAAGCATGTTCCTCTATTACGATTCTTTATTGAAATCAGATTAGGTTTTACTTGTGAGATGAATAATAATCTAGACTGCTCTTCGGGAGTCATAAGTACCGGATTTTGAGGTTTACTAGACCTTTTATATTGCAAAAGATTTCCTATCTCACCTTAATCTTTTGATCAGAACGGAAATCACATATAGGCTTATCTGTGCTAGGAAGATTGGTTTAAATTCTTCAATTGAGTTGAAGAAACTCTTAGGCTATAAAGGAAGTCAGCTGAGAAAATTAACCGCGTAGAGTCTTGCGAGATTCAATAGGCATAAAGAGCGCGACTGTAACTGAATTACTGTGACGGTGGATTCGGTCTCAATTACATTCCAGTCCGAGGTTTTGATAGTAAGCAAGAGTCTGTAGCGGCTTAATACGTTTTGGTGTTAAAATCTGGCCAAGGTCCCGGGGTTTTTCTACAATTGCGGTTTCCTCGTTAACAAAATCAAGTCTAACGCATGTGGTAAGCTTGTTCTGTTTTTCTGGATAGATAAATAACAAGCAAAGCTTGAAATGCTAAGCTTGTTCTGTTTTTTGGAATAGACAAAGGAGTCTATTTATAGTTGCAAAGGTCATACACTATTTCCTCGTAAGCAGTGGAGGTAGTAAAGGGATGAATATCGTGGAGGTAATGATAGAGTCATGTCCCTATTCTATGGAACCTTCTACACCACCACTCCAACATATCTTCAACTGCTCTAAACTGCCACCACTACTAGTTATTTTCTCATCATGGGGTATTTCCACGCCGCATGTTGTTGTAAACCACCGGACCAATACCCCATGAAGAATCCCTCGTGTAACATGTTTTGATTTCTCGTACGAATTTGTGGAGTCATGGACTACTTCTTGTTTTGGATGGCCAAGATCGGCCAAGGTTGAGAAGTAAAAATGGCTGGGCTTGCTAGCTTGGCCAAGATAGATTGCTCCCACAGACATCATAGATTGTTCCTACAAAGAACATAAATTATTTCTACGGATGGCATGAGCCTTCTAGCACGAACAACATGGGCATGTTAGCGTTGGCCAAGTTGTCTTAGCAACTTGGCCGTGGCAACTTGGGGCCAAGCATGGTTGCCGGTGGGAACGACCAACATGGTTGCTTCCAGGAACGACCGAGTTGGCCTTCTAAAGGGAACGTCCGAGTTTGCATGCTGGGAACGCCCGAGTTGGCGTTCTGGGAACATGGACAGTGTTGTTGGGAACTTAGACAACGTTGGGAACACGACCAGAATTGGCACTGGCATTTTCCAGTGTCGTTGCCATGCCTATGGCCTACTTAGGCCTTCTCAATCCCATGAGATCTGTGTGGGCATTATTTTGGCCAATGCAACATGTCCGAGGAATTGATCCGTGGAAGTTCTGCGACTCGATATTACTCAATGAGAGTCGAAATATACGAAACAAGTTCAAGGAATTCAGTTGTGGAATTATTGCAACTTAGAACAGGTTCAATAGTGGTATCTGCTTAAGAACAAGAGCATGCTGTAAACCTATATTTTGTATAGTCAAAGAACATACGGAGAGGAATTGCAACTAGTACCAGTGGCATTATGAGGACCAATATAGTGCCCGATCCATCCATGAGCTGTCCAATCAGTGTAGATTCAATATAGAGATGAGTACAATATACAAATTGAAATACTCTCTCTTAATATATATGTGTATATATATAGAGCACCGGGATTTTATCTGGTATATATATATATATATATATATATATGTCTTTGATACAGGTTCAAAGGAGGATTTAAAAATTTCACCCCTGTCAAAAGACCACCATCAACATTAAGTCCCATGCTTAGCACGGAACAATATTTTTTTGAGGTAAGCACTAGATGGTGATAGTAAGACTAGAAAATATTCAAAATTTGAAACTCATTCCAAGAGTAGTTACTTAGTTTATTTCCTTCAGGCAACTTCCTTGCCGCAGACTTGGGATTTATGACCAGACTCTTAGGTGGGAAAGCGGTAGACGTCGTTGCTTGGGATTTGATTATGTGGTGCCAGGAGCTAGAGATGGTGTCAACAAGGAAGTAATAAGCATGAGATGGATCCTGAAGTCGTAGCATGTAGTAACAAGATTGAACATAACATGAGTCATCCCAAGGACTCGATAATAAATCAGAGTTGTGGACGAGGCTAGCAGTGGAATCTGACATCTTGAAACATATCAATTTTTTTTGAAGTGTTGAGGATCTATCGATTTTGTATCGTGTGACAGAGGACTGGGTAGCAGGGATGGAAGCAGCAACATCGAAAGTTGAGACGGAAATGGTCACAACAATAAATCAATGATGACATAAAGTTGGTGACTTCTTCTAATATTGTGAAATATTATGAGGCGATGGCCTCTCTCTGTAGATAATGGCATATAGGCGGATGAGATCTCTAGGAGGATGAATTTAGTAAATCCCGTATGGATACCCTTATATTGCATCATTCGTCCCATGAGCCTTAAAATATTCATACGATGTCGGTTTCTGACGTTTGACCCCAGCTTTTGAAGCTAAGAGATTAAGCTATCATGTGCAAAAAGAATCACCTGGTTCGAAGCTTGTATGGTCAGTCAGCCATGTATGCAAATTTGTGATTTGTAATTCCATGTAAATTTTTAAACTCCATTAACTTTAGCGAAGGAGCCATATCTCTCAGCTCGTGTATCCAATTTACGCGTCCTTTCTATATGTTGTAGCAGAGACGTAGACGAACATTTCTCTTTAAAAATGCATTGCCCTTTTCCTCATTGATTGTTTCTATTTTTGGAACGCAGATGTGATAGAACGGGAGCAACGACGAATAGAAGAGATTGTGATGATATGTGAAAGGACGAAGGCTTCATGAAGGTGGAGGTTTCAAAAAATAAAGGCTTCGTAGATGTGAAGGCTTAATGGAATTTGAAAGTTTTCCTTTCATGTTTTGTAGTCATGGTTCCCAGCTATCTCTTTCCGTTGTCACTATTGAAGCTGACGTCAGTTCCCAAGGCAGTATAATGGGAGTCTGACGCTAAGCAATGTGATAATATTTGGCTCTGGCATGCCTCCTGGCTTTGACACCTCTTCTGCATGTGATAAATCATTAATTGGAATCAAGTTGTTTGTGTAGGTACTTTAAAGTTTGAAATCTAAAAGACTTTTTTTTGGGTATCCTGATCTTTGTGATACTTCTTATGTACTAGATTAATTGTGATCTAAACAAGATGTTTATTCCGGTAGATATTAGACTTGTTATAAGGATCGGCAATCTATCTAGTTATTTTTCTTTTGATAGTTTATAAACTAAGATTGGTTATTACGGTAATCTTTGTCTTAGTTGAATTTTGACCACAAAGGGGTATATATTGATTATATAGAAGATCATTTGACTTATCTTTGATTAAATCTTTGTGATATGGGGGATTGATAAGTGAGTGGTTACTGAAATAGATTAGTCATTTATTGTTTAGGATTACGATCATTAGGAGTTCAGAAGCAGAAGTCTTCACAGCAGGTGAAGTGACTTGAAATAGTGGACTCAATATTGAAATTCACGTGTGTTGACCAAATTAGTCGTAGGTGCAGGAATACTAGAGGAACTTGGTAACTATGAGTAGTTTACTTGGTCTCACATGTATGAAATTGTGGTAGTCAACTTGTATAGCGGCTTAATTATGAGAGTATTCAAAACTGGACTAGGTCTTGGGGTTTTTTCGTGTTGCAGTTTTCCTCATTAACAAAATCTAGTGTGTTATGTGACTTACTTTACTTCCGCGTTAAATTTCTTTATCTTTATAATTAAAGTAAATACATTAGTACGTTAATCAAACTTGGTACGATCCCATAGATTGGTTCGTTCACAAGATTAAGATATATACCAAGTTACATCTTATTAAAATAATCTTTTGACATATTTTGTCTCTATAAAATTATACAATGTGAGTCTATAGTAGGTTAATAAGAAAATATTGTTGGTTATTTGGTACCCTAGCCATTTCAATTAGTATCAGAGCAAGCAAACATGATAAGATCTAACAATGGTGAACTTTGGACAAGTTGCATCACTTTTTCAAGTGTGCACCAAGAGCTTAAGGAGATGCTCAAATGACGCATTTTATAGTGCGCACACATGCCTGAGCATGCATCATGCTAAAAATGCGGGGTTACATGCACACTTTATGAAAACTATTTAAATAAATATCGAGAACTTGGTTAACAAGTTATGAAAAGACGAGGGTATCCAAATACACCACAATCTTTTGTTTATCCACCTTGTTGATGGTGGATTTTAGTTCAGGGCTAAAATTGTGAAGCCAAAATTACGCGCTGACATCCTGCAAAGGATAAAGCCACTAATAAAATGATGAATACTTCTTCACTTTGCTAATTCATCCAGGTTGGAGCATGTAGCAACAATCTCTTGTGCCCTGTGAATTTATAGCATTATCAATTAATACATGACCAGCCTTGTATTTCCTGTGTTGTTCCCGCTGAACTCTCATTATTAGTGCGGCATGACGACTGAGTGTTGCTCTCAGCAGAGTAACATGAATCTCCAAGTGTTAATAATGAGGCATGCACAAAATACCCGTACAGGCTACATCTCTCGGTGTTATACTATCCCGATTAAGCATATTTGAATCTGGACTGTCCATATCAGTCTCAGAAACAATCACGACCACGCAAGTCGGACACATAGGTGCAAAGTCACGCCTGACAAAATAATCACCAAACACCGGTCGAAAATGGGATATCCATACTGGTGTGGAGCATCTTGGAAAAGCTCGTGCGCACAAGACCGCCTACGGCAGTCTCAAATTCATCACGACCGTCCAACTTCACCATCATGGTTGGACGTCGTAGATTATTCCATGAGCGGTTGGACAAAGCTTGTCTTGTACACCGGCGAACCTTCTTCATACCTGCATGACCGACTCTTCCCTAACCTGACCAGATTGCAATATACGATTGTCCGAAGTTGGGTCAGCGTGGAGAATTGGGGGTCGTAGAAAAGTCCACTAAAAACCTAAAATTGATCACGACCATCCAACTTTACCACCATGGTTGGATGGCTTAGATCAAGCCTGATATGGTCGGACACATACCACCGCACTCAGCACCGGCCTAATAAGTTCCCCACACAATCGCCTCTCCAGATGAGGTATATAACACGTATTTTCGGTTAGCCAAACTAGCTAACACGCGGCCGGCCAAAAACCCTAATTAGGGTTTTGCGTCGCAAATCGATCACGAGCGTCCATTTTTTCCTGCTCGAATGGAGGGTCCAGGAATAGACTAAGCAGGTCCGGTGAGTATCAACACGATCACTGTGGGACCATCTATCTCCACACCCGATCGTCCAAGGCATACCATAGCTGGTTGCCTCGATTCACACGTCCAAACTAGGCGTGGTCACACTTCCCAATCACAAACCAATCTCGACCACTCAACTTCGCCGGACAAATTGAGTGGCTTAGATCACGTTTCTATGGGACAATGAGGTACGGAGGTGTACACAAGCCCACCGTCTGCACGCCTGAATGATCGGCCAAGACCGACCAGGCTTGGTCATCTCGAAACGCGCGCCCCAAGTAGGCATGACGCGCGGCCTTTGCGGCATGAGATTTCTGTTGCAAATCAATTTCAGCCATTCCTCTTTGCCTGAAAAATTCAGTGGTCTAGATTGCACCTTCATGAGACAGTACGCATGCCCGATCGGCCCTGCCAAATATGTCTCCCATGCTTGGATTCGACCAAGCTAAAGGTTAGTGTTTGAGCACCTCCTAAACCCTAATCCAACGGTCGCAGATGTGGGTCGCAATCCATCTCGTCCGTCCAACTTCACCAGCTTGGACGGACAACCTAAGACAGGAGTTAGGCGACCAGTGAGGCATCACCATGATCACTGTCCACCACTCTTCCACACAAAGTGATCGGCCAAGTCAGGACTTACCTGTATAGCCTCCAAACGATCACTCGAAGATGGCTAGACATGCATCTATTTTAAGAAGCTTAATCATGACTTACTCTGTTAAGCCTTAAAATAGCGATGCTTCACACATGCTGATTATATTCGATGCATTAACTGCATAGAATACACACGATATTTCACAAATATCTACTTCTTAAATAACTTAGTTATTTAATCTAGCATCACATGCTACCTTTTGTGGGTCCCACGATCCACACATTCGAGACATTAATCATGTCACAAACTGGGGGATACATACTGGGGTATTGGTCTGGCGGTTTACAGCGTGCAGCGCACAACGCGCCATCACAAGAACGTGTCAGGAAGACATGGACTATTAGTGATGACGGGAGAAGTGGGCAAGACTAATCGTGTGACACTAACACACGCAACTCCACTATTCCATCATTCCACTTTCTCTACTTCCCATGAGAGACGTGGGTAAGGCTCAATGACTTGTATAAATAGGTTCTCCTCCCTATTTCAAGAACAAGACAAAACAGAAACCAAGTGTTGATACAACCGTATCCAAATACCAGAACTGATAGCTTACATTCTGCAAGCCAGTTCAGCTTTCTGATACAAGTCTTACACAGCCAACACCTTCACAATCTCAACACCTTCTTCGCTTCCCTCCCTAAGATCAACCCCATCTCCTTCACTTTGTGACCGAAGCAAGTCTGGAACGGCCATTTCTTGGTTTAGGCCAGAGTTGTACAGATTGATTTCTCGAATCAAAAGCACTCCCGTGCAGTGCATTTGTTTAGGGTTTAGATTCGTTTCTCATCCACATACCCACATTTACCAAAAACCGCAGAAACCGTTTTCACCCATAAACAATTGGCGACCACAGTGGGAGGTTAATCTCTCGGTCGTAAAGTCAATTTCTTCAAAATCCGATTCAACTTTATCAATTTCGAAAGGGGTAGATCTTAGGACCAATTCAATCGTCAATCCATTTCAAGATGGTAGAACTCAGGTCTGGATCAACAATCAATTCTGATGGATCTAGTATGGATAACACTCTCGGTATTGATGTACCTGTCAATGGAGCTACCGTGGTCAATACATCTCTTGGAGCCGTCACTTCTACCACCAATGCCAGCGGAGCAGGAGATGTTCCAGTAAGTGTAACGCCTCCCATCACCAGAGCCAGAGCAGCCGTGAATCCCGACATCTCCTCAAGTGTAACGCCTCCGGTGGTCACCAGAGCAACAGATTCCACTCCTTCGTCAGGACGAGGAGCCGGAGGGACGAGAGGAGGACCATCTCCCATTACCATCGCAGACTTGATGGAGAGGCATGAAGTTCTTGCTAAGACTCAAATGGATATGGCTACAACTCAGAAAGAGGTACTCACTTTTCTTAAAACATTAATAAAATGATGAATACTTCTTCACTTCGCTAATTCATCCAGGTTGGAGCATGTAGCAACAATCTCTTGTACCCTGTGAATTTATAGCATTATCAATTAATACATGACCAGCCTTGTATTTCCTGTGTTGCTCCCGCTGAACTCTCATTATTAGTGCGGCATGACGACTGAGTGTTGCTCTCAGCAGAGTAACATGAATCTCCAAGTATTAATAATGAGGCATGCACAAAATACCCGTACAGGCTACATATCTCGGTGTTATACTAGCTCGATTAAGCATATTTGAATCTGGACTGTCCATATCAGTCTCAGAAACAATCACAACCACGCAAGTCGGCCACATAGGTGCAAAGTCACGCCTGAAAAAATAATCACCAAACGCCGGCCCAGAATGGGATATCCAGACTGGTGTGGAGCAGCTTGGAAAAGCTCGTGCGCACAAGACCGCCTACAGCAGTTGATCGCTGCCGTATGCGTCAAAAATAATTCACTTTCTCACTCAACTAGATATAAATATAGTACGTGATAAGAAAGAGTTCGTTCCAATAGAGAGGCTTTTGTTGTTATCAAATTTTCAGATTCTTAAGTAACCAAAGGGGGGGATTTTTGTTTTATCTAAATAAACAAAGCAATAAAAGTAATCAAAAGCAATAAAATAATTTGAATAATCAATAAGGAGAAGATATTGGTCACGGGAAAGTATCATTCACAAACATGTATTTTCATCAATGACTAGAATTGATATTTTAATCTCTCACTTACTAAAAGTCCTAGGATACCTTGATCGCAAGTATATCCCGTTAATTTCCCGATTTTATCACAAACAACATTAAAAGATGCTATTGTGAAATCTACCTAGAAAACAACCTAAAGTGTAAAAGCACAATTAAGTTTAACTATCCAAGAGCAATAAGTTCTATGAAATAAGACTAATCAATGCAAACAAACGTGTAAAAGAACTAATTCGTTTTAACAAAGGTTATGATTCATATGTGACTAGTAGGATATATCACTACAAGCACTACTCACATTTATGCTACTTGTAATCAGGAATTATCACTTTTTCGTATAATAACCCTAATCTAGCAACATAGATGAATGTAAATCGGATTGATTCCGAACTCAACCAAACAAACAATCAAATCATATGAAAATATTAATAATGAATCATAAATAATAGAGTATTGAGACAAAACTAATTCATTGAATCAAATAACATGTTGGAAATCAACTTTATCCCATAACCAATAATATGTGTTTAGCTACTCATAGCTTTTGAGTTCATCATAATCATAATCAAAAATAAATTGAAGAGGATGAAAAATAAACGAAAGTAAACCCTAGTCGCGGCTATCTCCCCAAAGCTCCAAGAATAATACGTGATATCCCAAAAGGAAGTAGAAAACTTTCCTTTTTGTACCTCTTCTTAGGTCAAGTCTTCAAAAGCCCATCACCATGAAGTCCACCAAGCCCATGTGTGTGAAGAACCCATGTAAAAATCTTGCCAAAAGTGGTCGCCGAAAAACTGGTGAAAGTGCCGGAATTGGCTGGAAAAGTCGCCGGAAAAGAGCTCAGGTGACTAACAAAGTCAAACCGGTCGCCGGTCAAACATAAGAGTCAATCGTTAAAGTTAACGGCTGACTAACGGTCAATAACGGTAGACTGAGTCAGGCTCTAGTCAGACCTGAGTTAAGACCGAGTCAGATCTGAGTCAGCCTGGCCTAAGCCATTTGCAGTTTGCATAGGCCGTAAGTTGTGTTGCACCATCATTGTGCTTCACAGCTCCAACTTTGCTCAACTGCATCTGCATCTCCCTCTTCTGTAGCTTCTGTAACAGCTGCAACTCTCACAACCCACCATTCCATTCTCCTAAGTCTCCAATCACAACATCATAGCAGCAAAAACCTACTCTTCTTGCAGTTCCAGTTTAACCACCACTGCCACAACCATAACCTTGAACAATATCAGTTCTGCAACTGCAGCTGCACTTTTGCCTGCAAAGTAATTCCCTGTAAACTATTCTACCAAACCCATCTGCAGCTACTCAAACTTCTCCATCACCAATTGCATTTGCAATGCTATTACATAAATCAAACACACAAATCCATTTTCTTCTTATTCAACTACAGTGAGTCAATCAAATATCTCACTAACACCACCTCATCTCAATGCTCTTCTTTGCAACTGCAGCTGTTACTCCATTCTGCAGCTTCAGTTAGCACAAGCATTTGTACCTGCAACAGCAGCACCAACTCATTGCTGCTGCAATCTTCTTAGACATTCATCTAATTAATTATATTCATCACAAACTTCAGTTTCAACCTTCCTTGATCTCCACCAGTGCCTTACTGCCACCAGTTCAAACATTGCACATCACAGACCTGAACCAATACTCTTTTAGCCTAGCCATCTTAGCAACAACTACAATTCCACCATACTAACACAACCATGGAAGCAGTACCACCAACAACATCTCATTTGATCCTCCATTAACTTCGACAAAACCCCTGTAATCTCTGGCAGAACCCATGACCTGCAATGTCTCAACTGCAACAGCTCCACAGTTAAAACTGCAACTGCATCCAACCAATTCATGGCTTGAATTCTTGTTTTAACTCAAAACCCTGTAATCCTTCAATAACTGTACCTCCTAGATGCTTCAGAATCAAATTCCACCGCATTCCCATCTGCAGAAACATTAATCAAATCGTCCCATCTTCTCATGAGCTCAAACACTAACTCGAATCTCCATTCCTGAATCCATCAAAATCCTTGAACATCAACAGACTCAAAACCCTAGTTCATCCCTTCTCTGCTCAACAACAACACACAAGTCCTCCTTCAATCGTCATCAATTTCCCATCAGAATCAAACCCCCACAGTTCAGAACCCTAACTCCATTTATTCCTTACTGAATCTCTTCCTTCAACCATTAACTCAACCCATATCTTGTCGGTTCTTTTAGATTTCAGAAACCCACATCTGGATTCAACCTAAACCCAAATCATTTCAATTCCTGCCATCTTGAATGAGCAAACCCATCTCCAATTCGAGCATCAATTTCTTCCTCAATCAGATCTGGTTTCTTCAATAGCAACATCACCTCAATTGTTTACCCATATTTGCATCTGAGTCTCCACCTTTACCAACAGACCCAAAAGCATCAACAACTTCTTCTTCTTGTTAATGAATCAATTTCATCAGTAACACAATCGAATAAAATCTCCCATCAATCTCTCAGTTCATCACTCAATTTGAGACGGGAATCAGTTTCAGCTCTCAGACACCAGCGCCTCTATTTCACATTTCTCTGAATTCGAGAAAATGATTGAGAAATCAGAGATTTAGGGCCAGGTAGTAGCTACAATTGATATAGGCACCCAAAGACTTAGATAAGGTTATCCAATCACTATTTGGCCTGTCAGTTTCAGAAAACTGACAGTTCATTCATCACTCATTCTTGCGACCTTAGCCGGTTCAAATATAGCTCGCTTGTGAATTGACCTCTTTGCCTTTTACGCTACAAATTGACGTTTTCTCCTTCTTTTACTCATAGTGACTCCATTGCACCTAATAACGCAAAACTAAACATAAGAGATGCAATTCACAAGGATAATAGCAAAGAAAGCATAAATACTAGATATAAAATTAGGTGTTTTAGACACCTATCAGCTGTCTCAAATTCATCACGACCGTCCAACTTCACCAGCATGGTTGGACGGCGTAGATTATCCCATGACCAGTTGGACAAAGCTTGTCCTGTACACCGGCGAACCTTCTTCCTACCTGCATGACCGAATCTTCCCTAACCTGACCAGATTGCAATATACGATTGTCCGAAGTTGGGTCAGCGTGGAGAATTGAGGGTCGTAGAAAAGTCCACTAAAACCCTAAAATTGATCACGACCATCAAACTTTACCACCATGGTTGCATGGCTTAGATCAAGCCTGAGATGGTCGGACACATACCACCACACTCAGCACCGGCCTAATAAGTGCCCCACACAATCGGCCTCTCCAGATGAGGTATATAACACGTATTTTTGGTTAGCCAAACTAGCTAACACGCGGCCGACCAAAACCCTAATTAGGGTTTTGCGTCGCAAATCGATCACGAGCGTCCATTTTCTCCTGATCGAATGGAGAGTCCAGGAATAGACTAAGCAGGTCCGGTGAGTATCAACACGATCACTGTGGGCCCATCTATCTCCACACCCGATCGGCCAAGGCATACCATAGCTGGTTGCCTCGATTTGCACGTCCAAACTAGGCGTGATCACACTTCCCAATCGCAAAACAATCTCGACCACTCAACTTGGCCGGAAAAATTGAGTGGCTTAGATCACATTTCTATGGGACAATGAGGTACAGAGGTGTACACCAGCCCACCGTCTGCACGCCTGACTGATCGGCCAAGACCGACCAGGCTTGGTCATCTCGAAACGCGCGCCCGAAGTAGGCATGACGCGCGGCCTTTGTGGCATGAGATTTCTGTCGCAAATCAATCTCATCCATTCCTCTTTGCCTGACAAATTCAGTGGTCTAGATTGCACCTTCATGAGACAGTGATGTATAGGCGCCTACACCAGCATGCCGTCTACACGCATGCCCGATCGGCCCTGCCAAATATGTCTCCCATGCTTGAATTCGACCAATCTAAAGGTTGGTGTTTGAGCACTTCCTAAACCTAATCCAATGGTCGCAGATGTGGGTCGCAATCTATCTCGTCCGTCCAACTTCACCAGCTTGGACGGACAATCTAAGACAAGAGTTAGGCGACCAGTAAGGCATCACCACGATCACCGTCCACCACTCTTCCACACAAAGTGATCGGACAAGTCAGAACTTACCTGTACAGCCTCCAAATGGTCACTCGAAGATGGCTAGACATGCATCTGTTTAAAGACGCTTAATCATGACTTACTCCATCAAGCCTTAAAACAGCGATACTTCACACATGTTGATTATATTCGAAGCATTACCTGCATAGAATACACACGATATTTCACAAATATCGACTTCCTAAATAACTTAGTTATTTAATCTAGCATCACATGCTACCTTTTGTGGGTCCCAAGATCCACACACTCGAGACATTAATCATGTCACAAACTGGGGGATACATACTGGGGTATTGGTCTGGCGGTTTACAGCGTGCAGCGCACAACGCGCCATCACAAGAACGTGTCAGGAAGACATGGACGATTAGTGATGATGGGAGAAGTTGGAAAGACTGATCGTGTGACACTAACACACGCAACTTCGCTACTCCATCACTCCACTTTCTCCACTTCCCATGAGAGACGTGGGTAAGGCTCAGTGACTTGTATAAATAGGTTCTCCTCCATATTTCAAGAACAAGACAAGACAGAAACCAAGTGTTGATACAACCGTATCCAAACACCAGAACTGATAGCTTACATTCTGCAAGCCAGTTCAGCTTTCTGATACAAGTCATACACAGCCAACACCTTCACAATCTCAACACCTTCTTCGCTTTCCTCCCTAAGATCAACCCCATCTCCTTCACTTTGTGACCGAAGCAAGTCTGGAACGACCATTTCTTGGTTTAGGCCAGAGTTGTACACATAGGATCAGAATCTCGCAGCTGCAACACTTCAGCGAAATTATTAACAACATAACACAACAATGTCGCAAAGCAATTTCAGAAACAACATAATAAACGACATCATCTAAATCATGAGAAAAATATGATGGACTTGCGAAAATTAGGAAGTGTGCGAGATTAATATTTGTAAGGTTGTGAGAATGTCGCAAGCCATATCCGAAAATAAAGGACAGATTAGCTGTCATCCACTATGTAATTCCCTATAAATAGCCATTCAGTTGTAAAGGAAAAAGAGAGAGATCTTTTTATAGAGAGGAATAAAAAACAATTAGGAGAGAGAAAATCAAGAGTGGTTGTTGTTCTTAATCCCTTTATCTTTTCTTGTAAGATTGTTCAAAGATTCATCAATAAAATTAAGATTGTTAATCCAAAAATGAGTTGAATGTTAATGAAATCTTGTGAGGGGTGTAGTGTAGGATTTCCTGCAACTACATAATAGCGCTAGAAACAGGGAATGAAGATTGAAGATTGTTCTAGAAAAGGTTGAAGATTAATATTGTGATTTATTAGAATTGAAAGTAATTGGTGAAAAAACTTACATAATCTCTTACAATTTGTTAGTATTGAAAGAATGGCTAGAAGGAGAAATGTATCGGAACAACCGACAACTGCTAGAAGAAGAAGTAAAATACTTGCTGGAAGGGAGAGAAGTGAAATGGGAGAAGCTACTAGAAGGAGAAATAATGGAGAAAATCAAGTTCAACCGCCAATTCAGCAAACACCGGTACAAAATGGAACAATAGATTATGATAGAGTGAGTGTACACACTTGGCGATCAAATTCAGCAGAAGAAGTAGAAGAAGAGCAGCAAACCAGGAACCATAGACAAGTAGAGAGAAATCAAGAAGTAGATGAAGGAATAATTCATGGAGATGAGAAAATTGGAGCGTTAGAAACGTTGAGATGAAGAATACATGAAGAAAGAAGAGCTGAGGTAGAAGAACGTGCAAATCTAAAAAGGCAAAATCACGAATTGAGGATGGAAAATATGAGAATACAGAGTACAAGATCGAGAAATACTACAAGATCATATTCAAGATCGACTAGAAGAGAGATGATGCGAAACTCATCCACAGTTAATGCTGGAAATAATATTCGAGAAGAAATACCAAATCCTAATGAAGAACATCGCGAAGATAGAGAAAGGACTGATGATCGTTACGTTCCACAAAATGAAACTTTTTATGATAGGAAAAATGATAGAAATCAAGAGAATGGACAACGTCAGGGACGAAATAATCAAAAGGGTGAAGGGAATCGATAGGAAGGAAGGAGAATTTTACATGAGAGAGAAGCTCAAAGAAATCAACAAACAATTGAAGAAGAAATTGAAAGACACTATGCTGAACAAGCACGTTTAACTCGTGAACGTGAAAAATTGAGAGCGGAAATGGAAGAACAAGAGCTGCAGGAGGCGATTCGCCGGAATAATCACGACAATCGAGAAAGAAGGCGTACACAAAACCGGATTAACGGTAATCTCAATGAAGAGTATGATAGAGTACAGAGGAGGGATGAAACACAACGAATGGAATTTATAAGAAATAAACAAAATCATGGAGGGGAAAATAGGATACATCATCATATGAGAATTCAAGATAGAGATGAGGAAGAGAATCGCAGGAGAAGACGAGATGAGGATGATGAAGAAGAAATGCAAAATTTCGCGAGAGAAGAAAGACATGAACGCAGAAGAAAGGAGGTGAAATTAAAAATACCAATGGATCAAAATTTAGGCATAAATGAAAAAATATTAAAATAATTGGAAGAAATGAGAGGAATGCTAAATAATAGAGGGGAAATAGGCAGAAGACAATTAGACGAAGCTATAGAAGAAGCTGCGAAAACTCCATTTACAATAGAAGTACAACTAGGAGGAATACCCCCGAAATGCAATTTTCCTGCATTAACCAACATCTTTGATGGAACAACTTGTGCAATTCAACACATCAAATCCTAAGTGAGATGCATGTTACAGTGGGAAAATCATGATGCCGTATTGTGCAAGTATTTTGCATCCAGTCTAACAGGAGATGCGTTAAAATGGTTCGAAGGTTTACCAAAAAATACAATAACATCTTTCAATCATTTGCAGACCACATTCTTGGGGGCATATATAAGTAACAATTTTTCGTGACCTGGTATTGAATATGTGTTTGGATTAAAACAAAGGATTGGCGAAAGTTTGAAGCATCTAACCAAAAGGTGGACGACTATGTGTAGTGAGATATCTTATCTTGTTATTTATCAAAGCTATGTTTGCAACCAATCTATTGTATGTCCAAATTTTCAGAGTCAAGAACACAATCACAATGACCGAACTGCGAGAACTTCAGGAAGAGTATATTGCTCTAGAGGAAAGGAAAAATGAGATAGAATCATACCCAGTTGCGAATATCAGTTCACAAGCCGCGAATGAAAGCTTATTACCCAAACTAATAAACACAGTGGCGAGCACTTCGCAAGGACAACAAGAAAAGGTGACGGGAAACAATCAACAGAAACTGGTGGCTATGGGAAGCCGAGATCAAGAGGAGTATGAAAGAGAAAGAAATTTCTACAATCGTGGTGGAAATAACAAGATTCAAAGACTTGATCAGCCGCAAGAAACTTATGGAGGTCAGAGGCAAAACTATCATAGAGGACAGGGAAGCCACAAGTTAGTGTGGGAGGAGATCAAGATGCCACCTCTAAATGCAAGCGTGGAGAAAATATGGGAAGCTATAATTTTGATGAAGAATATACCAACACCATGGAACATGGGAACTGAACCACCTCCAAGCAACAGAAGTCATGAGTTCTGTTCTTATCATCATTTCCATGGACATACTACAAATGATTGCAGAAATATAAAGAGAATTATTCTGAGAATGATATATCAAGGAAAGCTAAACCACTTTCTGGTAGGGCATCCACAATCTCAACCATTGCCTCCACCACCACTAGAGCATCACAGAGTAAACCCGGTAAAAGAAAAGGAAACATTCTTCGTAGAAGTTGGTGCAAAAGCAAAGAATCTATTCTGTCACTCTATCGTACATTCATACAAGACAACTGAAGATTTTCATGACAATGTTTTGAGTAGAGTGTTCGCAAGAGACAATGATGGAAGAGAAATTATGAATATTGCGAAAATCTCGCCGCTAGAGGAATGGCAAAAACATACTATTTCTTTTACCGCAGAAGAAGTCCCTGAAGGTGGAGAAGTACATGACAATCCATTAGTGGTAAAATTAGAAATTAATCCAAAACCTAAAGAAGATGAAGATAATGAAGATTCATAGGCAATTAATAGAATTCTGATCGATACTGGAAGCTCTGTGAATATCTTATTCTATCATACTTATAAAACCATGGGAGGGAGAGATGATGATCTTATACCATCAACATATAAGATATATGGTTTTAATGGTACTGCCAACAAGCCTAAAGGGGAAGTTACTATGTGAATCCCATTGAAGGGGATATCTTCTGAAATCCTGTTCTGTGTCGTTGACATAGAATCACCCTACAATGCATTGATTGGACGGCCTTGGCTACATGGGATTCTAGGTGTAGCTTCAACTTTCCACCAGTGCATCAAGTTACCTCACCCAACGGTGTCGGAATCATAAAGGGAGATTGGGTTGAAGGAAAGAAATGTTACGAAACTGAGGTAGAATCCTGCGAAGGAAGATCAACAAAGAAGGAAAGTTGGCGACACAAAATCAGAGAGACACAAAGAAGTGAGAGGTTGATGGTGGATGCCATCGAACAAAAAGAAGAAGAAATGTTGTGAGGCTGATGCTAGTTCATAGTAAGAAATTGTGAACATTTACTATCAATGAAGCAATAGAGAATAACAAAGAGGCAAAGAATGGCGAAAGTAATAAAAATAAGAAGTGTATGAATGATTGATTTGTTGCGACACTCTCGCAACAAATAAAATTCTCAAAAATACATTTTATTGAATGACAAAATTGAGATTGCGAAATGCAAATACAATATGATGATATACGAGAACTTCGCAGAGATAATAAATTCTACAAAAGACAATCAGAGAACAATGACAAAAGAGAAAGGGGCGAACCTTTATGGCGTACACCCTAGTTCGTGAATAAAATTTCGCAAGAGGCAAATGTAAGACCTAAAGTACGTCATATAAGGGGGTACCTGTTGCATGGCTCAGGGAAAGGCTACACCGCCACCGGAACCTGAGTCATGGAGATTTGGGGTCAATAAAGCCCATCCGGAGAGGCACCTTGGATTCTCAGCTTAAGCATATGACTTAGGTTGGGCGACTAAGGTAATAAGGACTCTCCCAAGGAGTGCAGAATCTGACCAAGGCGCCGAGGTACACGGTTGAGTCAAGAGTGCCAGGGGCGTCTGGAGCGTACCTTGCCATTCTTGACAAGTCTTGGCTTATACTGCACTCGGCCCGAAGAAAACCCCACTTAGGGTGCAGTCTCGTAACCATAAACCCTATAGGTAAAAGGGATAAGAGGCTGCGAAAACAACTGGTTGTTGTTAAGACCGGATGGGAGGAGCCAACCTTGTATGGTAGAGGTACGCCTCCTTGAAGGGGCAACCAGGGGGAGATAAGGGCGGCACCCTCCATTAGGGAGCTGATAAGTGTCTTAAGACGCAAATGTCATGAGGCTTTTTACTCGCAAGGGTATTAAGGCTTGTCATATTTGTGCGACAATCCTGAAGAGGCAATAATACTAAAGAGAAAGATAAGACGAGATCAATGGGTTTTCGCATGAAAGTGCGAAGACGTCCTGCGATTTCGTCGCAAGACGACAATGTCATGGGCTTTATTTTCGCAAGAATATTTAGGCCTGTCATATTGTCGCAACAATCCTGAAGAGGCAATAATACAAAAGAAAAAGTTAAGACAAGATCAATGGGTTTTTGCATGAAAATGCAAGGACGTCCTGCGATTTTGTCGCAATGACAAGAGGTGGCATAATAAGACCTTTAACTAGGAAGGAAAATAAGACCACAAAGAATGAAATTTTGAAAAGAATCAAAATTCACTTCGCATATGATTGCGAAATTATACAAAAACAACTGCGAAGCTGAGGCACAAAATAAGAGAAATCTGCAAAATCTCTCATTTGAATACAAATAACAGAGGCAAGTATGGGAATGAATGAAATCAAAAAATGTTATTTGTCTCCACATGATAAATTTACGCAGAAAGTTAAAAATTGATGATTATATTGATTAACTATATTGCAAGGAAGAATTGTTTTAATGAATGCAGGTCAAAATAAAAGAAACTTATATATTAAGGAATATGGGGAACCAAGAGAATTCGCAAGTATACGAAAAGAAGGAATAAATGTACAAGTGTTACAGAAGATCAAAGAAAGAAACAAAGACTACTTCTTAGTTGATTCTTCATCATCTTCATCAGATTTGCTCTCTTCTTCATCCTCATCAGAACCTTTACCTCCATCAGAATCTTCATCACCATCAGATTCTTCATCATCAGCTTCACTATCAGAGATGATCAGACTAGGGGTGTTCTTTGGGATCTCCTCTGAGAGACAAGGATAATCAGAGTGAGGAATACTATGGTCATTGCAAACCATTTGAATAGTTTGATTGCGAAAATGCAGAGCGTCATTCTTAAAGTTCGCAACAGTGATCTTGAATTGATTCTTCAATCTAGAATATTTATCGTTGCGAGAAAAAGATCTTTGCGAGTTCCCCTTTCTCAGCTTCAAGTTCTTCAATTTGTGGCGATATCTACTCTCAGAACCTGCGAACAAAAACAATCAATTAATAATTTAGTGAGAACTCAAAAGAGAAAAAGACTAGTAAAAAAGAACAGTTGGTGACCTTCTCTGTCAGAAATCATATCTAATCAAGGTGTATGCTACTTGGAGACTAATATTTACGCCTAAATTTTCTGGCATCATCTAAGATTTTCGCAGCCCAAGCGAACTCATCATCATTATTTATGAGAAGACGAGAACGAACTTGGTTTTCTCTCTCGCTAAGCACAACATTTTGACGATTGGCTTCATCTCGTTCAAGTTGAACCTCAAGAAGGGTCTCTTGGAATTTCGCCAAAGCCTTAACACCTTGATCAGAGATACGATCTTTATCATCTATAAGTTTGCTAATCTTGGTTCTTAATTTATTGATCTTCTCTTTAGAATTGAGATAAAAACGTTTAAATTGGTTGGCTAAACCTAAACTAGATCTATGATCAATCTCTAAGAGGCGAAATTTGGATTTAAGTTCATTCAAAGACAGAGATGAAATTTTATCATTAGAGAAACTATTCAAAGATTTATTAAGATGTTCAAGAAGAGTGTCATTATCTAGGGCATCGGGAAATGAACGAAGAAGAGTGGCTTCATCAGAAAGACCATAAATGTCTGCAAAAAGGATTAATCAAATAAGATAAGACAATAGGATGAATGAATGAAAGGAAAGGAGAAAAATTGCATACCATAGAGCTGATCATTAGCTTTTTGAAGAGTAGAAATTTTGTTCCTTTGCGAAGAAGTGTCGGTTTCCAGTTGTTTGTTCTTCTCGCGAAGACCTTTAACTTCAGCTTCTAATTGTTCGTTCTTCTCACGAAGACCCTTAGCTTCAGTTTCCAGTTCTTCATTCTTCGTACGAAATTGAAGATTCTTTTTCAAGAATTTCGCGTCTCCTCTCCAAATCTGAGGCAACAGCGAAAGAAGCTTTTCCAGCCTGCGAAGAAAATAAAAAATAATTAAAATAAAAAGAAATTTTGAGTCACAATAATGAAGAAGTAAAAAGACGAAGGCATACCAAACTATTGAGAGAATTTAGGAAGCTAGGAGTCACTGATCTGGAGACCCCACGAAGAGAACTATCACCATCCAACAAAGGAGTATCGCAAATAGTTGCGAGAGCTTTGCATGTACTGGCGAGGCAATTATCTCCATCCCTTGCCAAGAATCAGAGAAGATACCAGATAACTGTGCCATAGAGGATTCAGGTGGAGAATCTTTATTCGCAGCAGAGTCGTCATCATCATCTTTGTTGTCTTCATCATCTTCAGAACCATCAGGGAAATGAACATCTGAAGGAGGAGGAGAATTCCCTCTCTTTCTTTTCTTTGAAGAGGATGCAGATGATTTTCCTTTGCGAAGAATATCTTTACCCTTATCACCAGCCGTCGCAGCTTTGGTGGGTTCTTCTACTTCAGCAATAACCTTCACACACAAATGAAGATAAGAAATAGAGGCAACAATATATTGTTTAAAATCATAAAAGAATTTTCTTACCTCATCTGTGTATGAGCGAAGAGCTAGCAAGGTATTGGCTTTCCCAGTCCTGCGGTAGCTATCTTTCAGTTTCTGGATCTGTAGAATGTCGCAAGAATCAGCGAACAAAAGAGTAAAGATAAATAAAGAAACATAAAGTGGGCGAAATTGGAAGAAATATACCTCTTTCACTTTATCAGGCCAAGAGAATACCCAGGGTCGATAAGCGGTGAGATTCGCAGGAATGACATTAGAACCAGCAATATAGGGTCCTTTCAGCATCAAGGGGAAGACGCACCATTTATCATCTTTGGATTGGCGAGGGGTTTTATTTATTCCAGAATGCCAATCAATTTCGTGCATGAGCATTTTATCTTCAGCAATAACATCATTCATTTTCAAGCGAACACCCCAGCGAGTATTCTCCTTATTCATAGATATTAGTTCCTAATTTTCGAAGAAATTCGCTACTGTGTACTTCTCAGCGACTATCTCCAAATATGCGAATTTAGGATCCCTAAGCTCTTTAGGATAAAGAGATCCTTTACCAGCACCGCGATTAGCAAACTTCAATATCAGACGGATGCAATCCCCACTTAATTGGAAGATAGCTCGCGAAAAATTCGAATGAGCAAGAATTTCATAAAATAGAGGAATGTCAGGGTTATAAAGACACATATGGAGACCTGCGAGAATTTGACCCAACGAGACTATGATTCTCTGATCATCAAAGTGATAATCAGAGAAAAGTTTAATGGAAAGAATTGATTTGGCACTTTCACCAGGAATGGTAGAAAGTGTGAAACCTCTCTCGGCAAGATCTTTTTGAACTTCCTTCAAGGTTTTCTCATGCTTTTGACCGCTTGGAGGCATATTTGAATACAGAGTATGGGAATGAATGAAGAATTAAGAAGATTGAAGAAAGAAGATAGAAGAAAAATTACATTAGAGGAATTTACGGAGAAAATGATGAAGTTGCAGAGAAGATAAAAAGAGAGTAGAAAGAGAGAAAAGGAGAGTAAGAAAGAGTATATATAGAGGAAATTTTTTCGAGAAGATAAACACAATTAAGGCGAAAAGACGTGAACGGTTGAGAAGCAGCGGTTACAGAAGACGTGTCAAGAAACAAATGGAAGAAAAGATACGTGTAATAAATGAAGGATACGAAGAGATGGATAACTGCGACATTTCTCATATCATTCTCTTCTTCGCAGAGACGACATGAGAATAGGCAAGATGTAGGATCAGAATCTCGCAGCTGCAACACTTAAGCGAAATTATTAACAACATAACACAACAATGTCGCAAAGCAATTTCAGAAACGACATAATAAACGACATCAGCTAAATCATGATAAAAATATGATGGACTTGCGAAAATTAGGAAGTGTGCGAGATTAATATTTGTAAGGTTGCGAGAATGTCGCAAGCCATATCCGAAAATAAAGAACAGATTAGCTGTCATCCACTATGTAATTCCCTATAAATAGCCATTCAGTTGTAAAGGAAAAAGAGAGAGATCTTTTTAGAGAGAGGAATAAAAAACAATTAGGGGAGAGAAAATCAAGAGTGGTTGTTGTTCTTAATCCCTTTATCTTTTCTTGTAAGATTGTTCAAAGATTCATCAATAAAATTAAGATTGTTAATCCAAAAATGAGTTGAATGTTAATGAAATCTTGTGAGGGGTGTAGTGTAGGATTTCCTGCAACTACAGTACAGATTGATTTCTCTAATCAAAAGCACTCACATGCAGTGCATTTGTTTAGGGTTTAGATTCTTTTCTCATCCACATACCCACATTTACCAAAAACCGCAGAAACAATTTTCACCCATAAACACACCTATAAGTCCTCTTTCCGAAAGTAATTGCCTATGGACAAAGTCGAGACAATACAACAAATCGGTATTCACACTTTGTGTGATTGTCTATGGATACGAGATCGAGACAATACGACTACCAAAGTGTGATACTTGATAATAGGTTCGTACTTAACCAAATGATATATGATCACTATCAAGTATGTACGGAGCTAACAATTGTGTATTTTACTTTTAATTATAATAAACAATTATAATTGCGGAAATAGAAAAGTAAAAGACACAGCAAGATTTTTTTGAGGAAAACTGCAAATGCAGAAAAACCCGGGACCTAGTCCAGAATTGAATACTCTCATAATTAAGACGTTATACAAAATCTAAACCAACTTCGTATAGTTGAGACCAAGAAACTACCCCTAGTTCACTTAGTTTCCTTAATATCCTCGCGCTTCCGACTTCAATGAGTGCACGCACTGGAACAATTCATTTGGATCGTATTCCAAACAGTAAAGGAACAACAAATATGTTTGGTAACAACTCTTTCGATTCTTTCAAGATAAAGATATCTCAAGTCATAAGCAAAGGCTATTCCGTTTAATCTAATAAACTCCTTTGCCCGGTTATATTAATCTATCCAATAACTACAAAATATGTCAAGTTTAGATTCGCAATCAACCGATATAGATTCCAACAAGAAACTATAAAGTGATGTCAATCTCAGCAACTAATCAATCGAATAAATACGATTCTAGTTGGATCCCAGCCGATCTATATGAGAACCAAATAAGAAATATTATTTGTCTTCAAATCTTCTTTATTCTTCAATAAACACCTGCACAACACCACTTGAATCTCTTGTGATCAATCACACACAGAACAATGTCTGTTAAAATGGATTATTACAAGATGTTTTTAGATCTACAAACAGTTCCAAAGATCCCGTCGATACTTCGATCTAGTTTGAGTGAATCTTATATCAGAAGAGAAGATTCTCAAGAATAAACAAACTAGGTGCAATCAAAGTTTCAACAACCGTTAGTCAATCAAATCAATCGAAAATTAATAACACTGCAATTATCTAGTTTCTCACCAACGGTACTCGTAGAGCTTCTTGATCCCACGGAAGTCTTTAAACGAGCGGTCGTAAGATATTTCACCTAATTAGGATACTTTCCTCTCCGATTAGACGGCTCCACCAGAAACAACAAAAAGATGAAGTTTGCCTTGCTCTTAGGATAGTTTGATAGAAACACAAACTTAGGTATATATAGACCAAGGATGTTTGGACACCAAGGAATTTCCAAAACCAAAAATATTCTCAAGAT
This sequence comes from Papaver somniferum, assembly GCF_003573695.1. Classification (NCBI taxonomy): domain Eukaryota; kingdom Viridiplantae; phylum Streptophyta; class Magnoliopsida; order Ranunculales; family Papaveraceae; genus Papaver; species Papaver somniferum. Next base: position 79,956,688 of record NC_039366.1, read on the forward strand.
ATACAATGAATAACAAAATTTGGTTTTCCTAATTCCAATGAATGCTTGTCCAAAATTTCTGAAATCTCTCAATAAAAAATCTCCAATTAGTAAATGCACAATACTAATTTTTATTCTCTAGAGATATGCATTTAATTGCTGGTAATTAAAGCATATAAAACCAAAAACCTTAATTAAAAGATTCTCAATTTATTTTGGTACAGGATCTCCTTGAGTACTAAGAAACATCTTTGAACAATAAATGATAAAAGTTACTGAACGTGTTCAAAGTATGTTGACATCTTTTAACTATAAATCCTTATTCATATTTACATGGATTTACATTCCTTGAATAGGTTATACCACACTTACAAACAAGTTTAAAATTGGTTCACCTGTATTCCAAGATTACTATGTGATTGATAAAATATCAAATCACATACATGGGTTCAATCGATTCTACCAATCACTAGGATCGGTTACACCTTAATATGGAAATAGTTATGATCGGTCACACAAGTTACCAGGACCAGTTACATCAGTTACCAGGATCGGTTACATCAATTACCAGGACCGGTTACCATATACTCATGGTATTGCTTGTGATCGGTCACACCAGTTACCAGGATCGGTTACACCAATTACCAGGACCGGTTACACCAATTACAAGGATCGATTACACATACACTCTGTGATCGGTCACACCAATTACTAGGATCGGTCACACCATCTCATGGTGATTACTTAGGATCGGTTACACTAATTAATAAAAACTAGTCATACCAAATCATAAGTCATGCATTGTGACTAGTTATACCAAGATACATAGCAAAGTTACAATAGGTTCTACCATCTCACACATATTGGTAATCCAAAGATTTGCTATGAATAGCCGTACCAATAAGCCTAGCGATTTCCCTTTCGATTCATAATACAAGTTCATGAATGTACTTCCTTTAAAAAAATATAAAACGTTGTTTCCTATGATGAAATCTTCACTATAACCCATTCACATAATCATAACAGTATATACAAGATTATGTCAATGTCATATCTACGAAGTTCAAAACATAAGCGTTATACTTCGTAGTCTAACTATTTAATACTATGATCATACAAATATGACCATGTCATATCACTAGAATATCATACAATGTGTACAGTATATACAGCTTCACAGTTATGTTTTCAATATAGCATGACTTGAAAGATACGTTGGGAATGAAACAGTTCAAGTCAATATTACTAACCTCATGAGGAAAGATTATGTTGTCGTTGTAGTTCGCTTATTCTTCACTTTCTTCAGGTCTTAGGAGTGGTACTTGTATGTCTCAACATTCTTAGACTTTCTAGTCTAACCAAAACGAAGTTGACTCTAGTATACAATCAAGCGACCTTAGATGAGTTTTGAGTCACTAAAATATGACATACCAATGCTTGGTGAGTTCAACCGAGCTATGCTCTAACAAGTTATATCAATTCTTGGAAAGAAACTTTCCTTCAAAAGAATTTAGATAAGAATAACAATTCATAAGAGTGTGAAAAGTTTTCTTTGAAAACAAAGAAGGAAATTGCACCAAATCAAGAATAGGAAATATTTCGGTTGTACTTTAGATTGGCGAACACACAATTTAAGTTCGCGAATTCAAGTGAGTTTCGGGATCAGGAACTTCAAATTTCCATTAGGTTCACGAACTCAGGTAAATTTTTAAGTTCAGGAGCTTCCGGCACTTGAGTATATTCGTGAACTCACCAATTAGATTTGCGAACTCAAACACACGAAGTTCGTGAAATTTTTCTCACTTGGTTTGATATTTCGAAATGCCTCAAATCGAAAATTAAAATTAGAATTTCTCAAGAGAATTGATATTAGCTTAGATGTGATATGATCCTTCTTTTCCATTTGATTATATCCATTAGAAAATGAAATGAAAGTATTAAAACTTGATTTTTCAAAAATACGGAAAGATAACCATATAGTTTGTTATAAATACTAATTTTATAACCCTTGATCTTAAAAAACAACTTTAGATTGCAAATTTAGAATGTCCATGGTACCGTATTGTACTTCCAATGTAACAATCGCTGCCTCATAGGTTGTTATGTACCTGGATATAAGTGGAGAAGTTATCTCATATCATGTAGCAAGTGGTCCTAGATATCTCGTTATTGGATGAAATTCAAAAACTTCATGACTATGAAGAAGTGTTAGAGCACTGCTCGACCGAACTCGCAAGCGTTGCTATCTCAAGTTTGTTTGTCAAGTTTAGTTGTCAAAACTATAAGTCTTGATTTATAGTTTACTTATAGCTATGTCTCAGATTAGGATAGAATGTGTAGTTGAGATTTAGACTTCACGGCGTTCATCGATTGAATACGAAGAACTACTAATAGGATCTTGTGGAACTTCATCAACAAAAGGTATGTGGAGACTTGAACTCATATGTCACTCAGAAGTTTATTTCTATTCTATCTCCTATTGAGATAAAATTCGTATAGCTATATAGACTTTAAATTGTCAAAATTTGATATTTTGCATTGAGTTTAACTCGCTTACATATTTCTCGAAATATCTGTTGGTAAGCTTTCGCTTTAACCAAGTTCATCTTTTATTCTTGACGAAAGTCAAAAGATGATCATCTGAAAATTTCCTGGTAACTGAAAAAGCGGGGGTCTAACAACCACACCCAATATCTCGTTTAGCAATCTGTATGGACTAACTCGAATATACTTTTAAGAAATTCAACTAGACAGTCAGACTCAATCTTAATAAAAAGTATATCAAGGAGTTAATATCTCTATCTCTCGATTTGATCTATACTCAAGCAAATAGAAATCTGCGAGTCTTTATCAAATACAAGAGAGATATAAACTTGGATGGTGCCAAATACCAATATCCAAGGATCAATCAATTTCCAATCAACAACCAAAGGTTGGATTTCACAATTGACCGATACAACGCACAACCTGTGATATTTCAATTATATAACAAAATATAATGCGGAATAGAAATAACACAGACACCAGAAATTTTGTTAACGGGGAAACCGCAAATGCAGAAAAACCCCGGGACCTAGTCCAGATTGAACACCACACTGTATTAAGCCGCTACAGACACTAGCCTACTACAAACTAACTTCGGTCTGGACTGTAGTTGAACCCTAATCAATATCACACTAATTCAAGGTACAATTGTGTTCCTTACGTCACTGATCCCAGCAGGATATTACGCACTTGATTCCCTTAGTTGATCTCACCAACAACCAAGATTTGCTACGACCCAAAGTCGAAGACTTTAATAAACAAATTTGTATCACACAGAAAAGTCTACGATAATATATAAATCTGTCTCCCACGGATAAACCTACAAGTTTGTTCCGTCTTTTGATAGAAATCAAGGTGAACATGAATCAATTGATAAACTGGACTTATATTCCCGAAGAACATCCTAATATTATCAAACACCTCACAATAATCTAAATCGTGTGGTAGCGAAACTAGATATTGCGGAATCACAAACGATGAGACGAAGATGTTTGTGATTTCTTTTTATCTTGCCCTATCAGAGATATAATCTCAAGTCAGTTATTCAATTGAACTCGTACGATAGAAAATGGCAAGATCAGATCGCTCAACTACAAGAGAAGTAGTTTCGTCTGGCTTCACAATCCCAAGGAAGTCTTTAAGTCGTTAACCGACAAGGTCTCGAGAAGAAACCTACGGTTAAAGGAGAATCGACTCTAGCAATACCAACTAGTATCACACAGGAGGTGTGGGGATTAGTTTTTCCAGTTGCTAGACGTCTCCCTTATATAGTTTTCAAATCAGGGTTTGCAATCTAAGTTACCTTGGTAACAAAACATTCAATATTCATCGTTAGATGAAAAATCTAACTTATCCAAGCTAATATCTTTCAACCGTTAGATCGAAACTTAGCTTGTCTCACACACAAATGAAATGTATTGATTTAAGTTTGAGTAACTGTACCTAAACGTGTACATTGGGTTGGTTCACAAATAGTTAACCAATGGTTAGCCATATGAGCACTTTCATATTAACCGTATTCATATTTCTCATAACTAGTTCAAATGACTCATAAGAACTAGTTCAAGAGTTGTTCAATTGCATAGATCTTTATACATAGGCACAATTGAAACGAAATCGGTTTGATTCACTTGAATCAATTCATGAACAATATTGCCACGGTTTGCAAAGATTGCATTCCATATTGATTTATTGTTTAAGTTCATGAAATTACCGATTTGAGAAATATAACCAGCTTAGGTACACGTACCCGTACGCGTACCATAGCTACCGGACTTGAGTTTGGAAACTCAACAAAAAATTTCGGTTTGAAAACTTCCGTGGATACGTGTACGGGTACGCATACCTAAGGTGACTGGTTTTAAGTTTGAAAACTTCACAAATTACAGCAGAAATTTTCGGTATGAAAACTTCCGCCAGTACGCGTACCTAACATGTCTCCTTAACCAATACCGCATGCACACATATGCACGCACTTGGTTTCCGGCACATGGATTTATACACTAATATGCGAACACACTATATATGATTATATCCATAGTTGGTTACGTAATCTCAACTCCACATTTCAATCATTGAAACATTCTTCTATAATGTTATAATAGTCGTTAGACAAAAAGAATCGACTATCGTCATCAAAGCTATTTTCAAGATTGAAACGTCATCATGAATTTCGTCACGGGTAAAGATGAAAATGGTTAAAGCAAAAGCTTACCAACACATATTTTGAGAAAAAGATAGGCGAGTAAACTCAGCTCAAAATAGCAAATGTGTATGTATGAAAACTATCATACTTATACGACTTTTGTCTCAATAGTAGGAGATAGAGTAGATAGAATTTTAAGTGACATATGAGTTCAATTCTCCACATACCTTTTGGTCGGATGAAGTTCCACTGGTTCCTTGAGTAGTTCTTCCTCTTCGTAAGATAATCGCCATGGAGTCTGGATCTCAACTATACCTAACTATCATAGACTAAGACTTAGTCATAAGTAAACTAGAAATCAAGACATATAGTTTTGATCACTAACATTGACAAACATGCTTGAGATATCAACGCATGCGAGTTCGACCGAGCAATGCTCTAACAATCTCCCCCCTTGTCAATTTTAGTACAAAACTATCAATACATATGGACTACAAAATAGATAAAACTTTGTAGCTTCTCGTGCACATGCTTGATCTCCTTGGTGCTTCAACATTACTCGAAAACTTCGTCTTTTCCAAGTACTCCCATGATTCCATAGATGTTCCATTCAACATCATAGTTGTTGAAGTTTCGTAGCCATAACAATGAGAAAACAAAAGCTCTCGATCATTGTTATACAGTGTCATAGTATTATTACACAACATCAAAGTTCTTGTATCACAACTTCGACAACAATACTATGGTGATATGTATCACTCCCCCTTAGTCAATACTTTCGTCTCAACATGAAAACCACTTCCCCTTACATAATGACCCGTAAAACACGTAAATCATATGTATTTGTAGTGTGAACTGCATCTTAATTCTCCCCCTTTTTGTCAATAAAATTGGAAAAAGTACAGAAACGGGATCCTAATGAAATTTCCACAAAGACGTTTCAAGACCAAAGAAAAGTACATATCAACTTATTTAGATGCAATCATAAATCCGAAGCTAAATGCATTCATCAAGGAGTTTATAAAGATACAAGATAACCCCTAAATAATTCCACAGCCACACTCCCCACAAAGATATGGAAGTAAAGCGCAAGTTCAAAAGAACTCTCCCCCATTTGATGTCATTCCCGAAAGAACAACAAGAGCGACCTTACTTTTGCAAGAAAAGAAGGATTTTATTGGACACCAAAAACCATAATAAAATTATTTTTTCTATCCAAAATTCTCAATTAAACTAACCAAAAGTAAATCCATGATTAATTTAATCGGAATACACAATCAAATTAAACACAAAAGTGATCAATTTAATTGAACATGCTCGACATAAGTGTGGTTGCAGGAAATCCCACAAACGCAAACACAAGTATACTTCATACATCATACTGAAATAAGATTTTAACCTATCTTCCTGTTAGAGCATAGCTCGGTCAACCTCGCATGCGTTGCTATCTCAAGCATGTTTGTCAATGTTAGTGATCAAAACTATAAGTCTTGATTTCTAGCCTACATAGCTAAGTCTCGGACTAGGATACAAAAAGTGTAGTTGATCTCAAGGACTTCATGGCGATTCATCATACAACGACGAAGATCTATACAAGGAACCGTGGAACTTCATCAACAAAAAGGTATGTGGAGACTTGAACTTATATATCACTCAAAAGTCTATCTCTTCTATCTCATACTTCTTATGAGACAAAAGGCGTATGCTATATAGACTAGATCATACACATTTGACATTTCGAGCTGAGCATTCATTGCTTATCTTTTATCTCGAAATCGTGTGTTGGTAAGGTGTTTCGCTTTGATCAAGATTATCTTCACCTAGTGACGAAAGTCATGAAAATTTTCAATCACTTTGAGAATTGCTCTGACGTGAATCGGTATGTGAATAACGGCTACATAGCGTCCTCTGATAATGTCTCAATGATTGAAATAAGAGTTTAGATTACATAACCATGTATTCCTTGAACCGAAGTTTTCGAACTTTGTTGATCAAGAGAAATCGGGAGGATTTTGGAATTGGCTTGCCAAGTCCGCGAACTGTCGGAAGTTCTCGACCGAGAATTTCTGCTGGGATTTTCCGAAACTCGTTTGTGTGCTAAGTCCGTAAACTGGCGGAAGTTCTCTTTCCGAGAATTTTTGCTGAGTTTGGAAAACTCAACCGATTAACTTAAGTCCGCGAACTTGTTTGTGAACTTAAGAGGTTATGATCTAAAGATGTGCTCTGAACATAAAACATTAAATTACTAAGGAATGCTTTATGCAAACCGTGGCTATAATGTTCATGAGCCTATTCAATCGAATCGAATCATCTTTGTTTCAATTGTGTCTTGTGTAGTTACATAAGATCTCATAGAAATTGAACAACTCTTTAACTAGTTCATTTGAGTCACTTGAACTAGTTATGGTGAAGAAGAACAAGGTTAATATGAAATGCTCATATGGTTAACCTTTTGGGTTACTATGTTGAACCAACATACACGTACACGTTTGGGCATGGTTTTCACGAACCCAGTAAACGTCTACCCAAGTGTGTGTGACAAGCTAAGTTTTCGATCTAACGGTTGAGAAATATTAGCTTGAATCTAAATCAGGTTTTCATCTAACGGTGAATAAGGATTGCTTTGTAACTAAGGAAAAACCCTGATTTGAAGGCTATATAAAGGAGACATATAGCATTATGCAAAACTAATCCCCACACGTCTGTGTGCTATTAGTGCGCCCGCTAGATTCCATCTCCATTAACCTTTGATTTTCATCTCTAAAATCAGGTTAACGACTTAAAGACTTCATTTGGATTGTGAAGCCAGACCGATACTACTTTATCGTAGTTGTGTGATCTGATATTGCATCTTCTATCGTACGAGTACAATCAATTGATTGGCTTGATATCGTGAGAGTTCTCCGATAGGCAAGATAAAGAAGTCACAAACATCTTCGTCTCACTATTTGTGATTCCTCGACAATCCGCTTGTGTAGTCAGGAAGGATTGTAGAGAGGTGATTGATTAATCTAGGATGTTCTTCGGGAATATAAGACCGGATTATCAATTGGTTCCTATTCACTTTGATTTTATATCAAAAGACGGAACAAAACCTAGGGTTTATCTGTGGGAGACAGATTTATCCTTTTATAGACTTTTCTATGTGAGACAGATCTGTTTATTATCAAGTCTGTGATTTTTGGTTACAACAACTCTTGGTTGTGGGTGAGATCAGCCAAGGGAATCATGTGCGCAGTATCCTGCTGGGATCAGAGGCGTAGGAGTACAACTGTACCTTGGATCGTTGGGAGACTGATTGGGGTTCAACTATAGTCCAGTCCGAAGTTAGTTTGCAGTAGTCTAGTGTCTGTAGCGGCTTAATACAATGTGTATTCAACCTGGACTAGGTCTCTGGGTTTTTCTGCATTTGCGGTTTCCTCGTTAACAAAATTTCTGGTGTCTGTGTTATTTTTTTTCCGCATTATATTTTATATAATTGAAATAATACAGGTTGTGCGTTCGTGATCATCAATTGGAAATCCAACCTTTGGTTGTTGATTGATATTGATTGATCCTTGGACATTGGTCTTTGGTACCGTCTAAGTTATTCCTTGTATTTGATAAAGACTCGCTATTGATTTTAGCTTGAGTAAAAATCAAATCAAGAGAAAGATTAACTCCTTGAGATACTTTTATCTAGATTGAGCCTGACTGTGTAGTTGATTCTCTAGCAAAGTATTTCGGAGTTAGTCCATACAGATTGCTAAGCGAAATATTGGGTGGTGTTGTTAGACCCCCGCTTTTTCAATTGGTATCAGAGCAGGCAAACACGTTAAAGACCTTATAAGTCTGTGTTTGTAGCGATCTGATTATGGATGAGTTTATCTCTAATAACATACCCTTTCAGAAATTACCAGATGATTCTAAAAGCTTGAATTCACCTGAGAGAACTGTCACATCTAAGTCAATATCCAAACATTCTCTTGATGTAAAAACTGTTGATTGGGAAACTCTCCTAGAAGAATAGTTGGATGAACTTTCTGATGAAGGTGATTCAGATATTGATAGAGATGTTGATGAGGAAGTCTCAGAGTATGTTAAGTTTTTGGATTCATGGAAAATGAAGAAGATTACAACTTCTCATGTCTCACCTCTTTTGATTCCTCTCTGTCGAGAAAATAAGAAATTGAGAAGATGTTACGCAGTTGTTTATTTTTCGAATCGTTTTTGCGAATCGATCCTCAAGGATTCTGAGGAAAACCTACGTATGAAGTCACTTGAATGTGATAATATATATCAAAAGTACTTTTTGTTGGAAGAGAAATTTGCAGAATCTGAAGCAAGGTTTAACTCCCAGCAAACAAGTTTTGACGACAGAGAAAGTGCTCGAGAAAAACGCCTTGAGGCTGATTTAGCTGCTGCTCTTGATAAAATCAAGATGTTGGAAGATGACTTGAAAAAGTTCAATACTAGTTCAAGAAAATTAACCACTATGCTAGGAGTAAGTAAAAATCATCGTGATACACGAGGATTGGGCTATAAGGGAATAAATGCTCCAAGTACTAGCAAAGAGGTAAAATTTGTCAAGGCTAGTGATTCTTCTCAATAAAAGGTTTCCACTGATGGCAAAAGTGAAATACCTTCTCCGAAAGTTAAGGTTCAAAAGAGAAAAGTTTATCAACCTCCAAAGTTAGCACACACGGATCGAGGTAAGAACATTCCTTATGTTTGCCACTATTGCGGAAATAAAGGTCACCTGGAAAAGAGATGTCGTTTCCGTATAATGAATGAGAAACTTCATGATGTTCTTGTTTGGGCATCACAAGAAGTTGTGAAACCAAGATCATACGTTAAAACTGATCCTCTTAACGTTACAGGTTGTAATTGTCCAACCTTTAGGCAAAGGAATCAGTGCTATGATATACCTAGATTTGCCAATAAACGTCGTACGAATCCTTTTCATAATCGTAATGGTTATCAAAAGGATAACTTCGTAAAGACGAAGACAAGATCCGATGCTCCCAATTGGAGAAAGACTAACTTGCAAAAGAATAGTCAATCCAATTCTCTTCCAATAATTCTAGAGGAGAGTGATGGGAAGAAGGTTCCGACTGTTCCTAAACACACTCAGAAGTGGATACCGAAGAAAGACAATGATGTTTTGAGTAATGATCTTCCAGAAAACTCCATGACTATGGAAAAGGAAGTATCCATGATGTTGAAACTTAAGAAGTTTTTTGGAAAAATGGAATTGGATGTGAAAGGTTCTAAAAGTGATCTCTTTCATGATAATCCAAAGGTCACTTGTAGTGAGCAAGACTTTGTTCACCCCAACGCAACTTGATTGTGTTGGAAGTGCATCCTCACCAAGGAATGCCCTGCTTTGTATACGGTGAGGGAAGCACAAGAATTGGGGCATACATATTATGTTCGGTAAGGCGGTAGAATTCGATTGGATTCATCTAAAAAGGTATGTCTATAAACTTGAGCAAGACTTGTACTTTTATTTTATTAGAATACTTATAATAATCTTGCTCATCGTTCATTTCTACCTAACTTGATCTGTGTTTAAGGTTCTTAAATGTTTAGGTTTGAAAATAATAGTTCGGGATGTTTGGACTACATGGTACACATACCAAGTATGCATAACAACATTGATAGACGCATTTATGTGTCTATTTTCATCTCTTTTGTGTATTTTGTTAGTACCCATTTTTGCTTATTGTGGTGTTTTTGTGTTTGTTTAGGTGTTTTTGGAGAAATACCCCTTGTGTAGAAAGAGTTGCTCAATAAGTAATGTTTTACACCCCGGAGAAATGCACTGAAAGGCACCCCAGAAATGCACCGGAAACGTCCCAGAAATGTACCGGAGGATCCCAGAAAAATTACTATTTCCACCCAAATTACTATTCGCACCCCAGCACTCTGGATAAGGGGCACCTTCTTCTCAAATTCAAATAAACTTTTTGGCGGGAAAATTGGTTCATCAACTGGCAGAATTTAAATCGACAAAATGAAGGTGTTGTGGTGCGATTCAATGGCTCAAACTTGGTAGGAAGATGTGATATAGCTTAAGGAACACATTGTGGGCATCGGATTCGATCGGAATTGGCTGGAAATCCTGGTTTGAGTCACGAGCTCAAAACAGAGCAACGTGTCCTGTAACACGAGTTTGATTGTGTGTTTGCCATGCATGGAGTGTTTTGGAGAAGTTCGATGACTTTGGAGGCGTGGGGAAGGTTAACTAGAGAGTGCAGGATCAAATTTTACGTGTGTAGAAGCCAAAAATGGAAATTATTGTTAAATATGGGCATCGAGCAATGACGGATTAAATGGAGAATATACGCAAGTAATGGTCGGATATTTTGGTCCTAAAACACTATAAATACAAGGCAAAAGAGCTTGGAAGGGTTGTCGAGAGTTGGGAGAAGATAGGAGAGCCACAGAAGCAGAAATCAAGAGTTGATCAAACTCTGTTTCTGCTGCTGCTGATGATGAAGAACACCAAGAACGCGAAGAACAGACTCGCGGAAGCAGTCGTTTATCAACAGTGAAACAGACTCACAGGCTGGGTCGTAAGTGTGGGTCTTAGAGATTCAGTAACAATAGCACCTCTTCTGTGTCGTTTAATTTGGACGCCTTTCGTTGGTCGCAGAATTCTGTTTAATACTATTTACTTATCTTTCTCTTCATTGTAAAACACTTTTGAGCATCAATGAAATTCTTTGAGAGGTTTTCCAACATGATGAGCTAAACCCAACACTGGGACGACGGAGGAGGCCGTGTTTCATCCATGTGGTAATTTAAATTAATTCTTTATTTACTTTTTGCACCAATTTTAATTGAAATAAGATTTTAAATTAATTACTTGTGATTTCATTTGATGGAGTATGCTTAGTCCTATGGATTTTTGATATGCCATGCTTAAGAAATACAAGTAATATTTTATAAAATCTATCTTGGCAATAAACTAGAGTTAATATTTGTTTTGTTTTGAACTATAATCGCCTAGAATTAAATTCTGAACCACTTGAAAATGAAAAATGGCCGAATCTTTAGTCCAAGTAACTCTCTACCAATTTGTCAATATTTGTATATATATTTTTAAATCTAAAAATCCATCACCTTCACAAGTTCGAGTTTGAACGATACCCCTTACCACCACAACTACAACCCACGAAAAATCTAAAATCATTTTGGCGCCGCCGACGCGGATTTGTGCTTAGGTAGAATTTTTAGGTTTATTTTTTTTTTTTATTATTTGTTCCTTTTTACTTTGTCTTTTTGTCTTTGATTTACAGGTTCGAAGTGGAGCACTAAGGACTTGGAGAGGAAAAAGCTTAAAGCGAAAAGCGAAAAGAGAAGAAAAAAGGACAATTTTAGGATTTAATTTTTAATTTTTAATTTTTAATTTTTAATTTTTTTAGAGTGTGTAAGGAAAACTGTAATTTTTTTTATTTATTTATTTTGGACTTTGGACTTTAAACAATTGGACTTTATTTTTTTAAACCCTACGGAAGGGTATTATTATAAAAAAAAATTATATAAACTGTGTGCAGGGAAGGACGACGATTACTATATCGTCTCGGCCCCTCGGGTTCGCACACGGCATAGGAGTTGTGGCCCGAGTCGACGACAACGGTTCATCGCCCGTCTGGTACGGGAGGTAAGTCCAATCGAAACACCCGCGAATCTCCTGCAAGCGGGTTACTGTCTGCCTTAAGGTGATAATTGTTTGAGGACGAACCGGACTGTCTTTATTTTCCTAGTAAAGGGAAAGGCCTGGCCTAAAAAAGATAAGGGTTCGGATTTCATCACCGTTCCCTTCTTGCTCGCCTTAGGAAAACGAAACCTAACGCGAACCCAAGCTTAAAATTTGGAATAGAACGAGACTGATAGGGTAACGAGCTTAATAGGAAACTCGTTCGAAAAATATTGGTTGCTCTTTAAGCACACTCCAAATTTCATGATGGTTTCTGTGAGTTGAATGCGTGACTGCGCCGCCTTGTGATAGCGGTGAGGCCTTGGGTATCAAAGCTCCACTGAGCTTCCCTCGCCTCAATTCAACTTACTTTGACTCGGATTGATTCCAGAGGGGTTTTCTCAAATTGCAACGAATTCCCTTTCGAAAGATAGAAGCTGGTCTAGAAACAATCTAAGTGGAGCCATCATGCTTTTTGTTTGCTAGAAATATTTAGGTTTGCTTTGGTGGAGTCGAGTCGGCCTTGTTTGTGGTTGTGTAGAATTCCCTTGCAATTAAGAATGTCGAGCTGGTATGATAGAAGCCAATACAATGAATATCGACCTGAATTTGAATATGGACATCATCCTTTTTATGACCATGTTGGGAATAGTGGTTGGGAACGCCATCCTTTGGAAGGATATGGGTCATACCCTGGTGAGCCCAATTACTATCCACACATGCATCAGTCTTACGAGCAAGAAGATTATAGTACTAGTTCTTCGTCTCTAGAGGAGACAATCAAACTATTGAAAACTAGTCCCTATTATGATCCTTCTGAACCTGTTCTTCCTCTAGAAGAGTCTCTCAAACAATTAACTGAGAATACAAATAGGTTTGTGTTAGAAATGAATAAACAAAATGCACCCATGAGTGAACCTTTTATACACAATACCATAAGGAAGCCATGTGAGTCGATTCAAAAGCTTTTATTAGAGGCCCAGAACAGAACTGCTCAAGATAGTCTTAATTTCCAATATAGTGTTTCCAATAGTACCCTTGAAAATGAGGATAGTTGTTTGCCTAATTTAGAGGACGAGGTTAGAATTGGTAACACTACTTGTTTTGATAAGGTTCGATCTTTTTCATGTTATTATAGTGATGATTATGATGAGGATAGTATTGATGAAGAACATGAAATATGTAGGCATAGTGATCAGGAATTTGTTACTCCGATTGAGCTTTATAATGATAGTGTTGTTTCTAATAAAAATCCAAATAATTTTAATAATTATTCACCTATTCAAAAGGACGAGGATTTAACTAGAGATACCACCGTTTTAGACGATGTAGTTCATGATCCTTTAGCCTGCAGTATGTTGGATAATCCATTATTTGATGTGCCTATTAGTGAATCGGAGGAGGTAACTATGATTAAAACCTTAGTTTATGAGCCTTTCGCTGATAATCCTTTATATGATTGTGATGATGGTTTAGAGGAAAGAGTTTACCCTGAGAATACTGTTTTAGAATCTAGCGATTTAGAAACACTAGTCTTAGAAGATGATAAACTCGTAGAAATGAGTGAGGATGAACCCAACTTAGAAGAATCTATTGACCATTTCCAGGAATCTGATGACCTAGAAATTAGGGAAGTTGTGACTAATCTTTCTAGAGACACAGAAAACTCTAAGTTTGGGGGTGATTATCATTCTCCGTGTGTTTTAACTCTTAGTAAGTACCCTCCTGTAGGACTTGACATTTGTGCCTCAACCATCTTACAAGATTATCTTCATACACGTTTTCCGAACCTAATGATGTCCAGAAAGAAGCCAGAAAGAAGCTCAGTTGTTAGATGATGTGGTTAACCCAGGCTATGATACCAAGATTGACTTTGTTTTCCCACCAAAAACTTTTCAACCAATTGTGGGAACTTTTGATTTTAAGATGTGTCGGTTATTAAGTTTTGAGACTAAACCTAATCACTTTAGGATATTAGGGTCGACACATTTTCTTCAGGAAGACCACCTCTTTCATTGTGATCAGCTGTGTGAGTCAAATCTGATTGACTTAGAGGATCCCCAGTTATTCAGGTTGTTGTTATGTGCTTATAAGTTCTTAGTTGAGTTTTTCCAGACTCTAATACCTGAACCGGATCTTAGCTTTGAGGAAATCCAACCGATGAAAACCTGTTATCTAGACCCAGTTATAGAACCTGAACCTGAGCCACAACTAGATGTAGTTGTCTTAAACAAGGGTATGTTCGGCATCTTTTTGGTCTGTTGCAGTTTCCTCTTCTTGTGGGTAATACTTTTTGATCCAGATGACCCACAGTTATTCCGACTACTTCTATATGATTCTATGAGGTGACTAATTCCTTCCGATGTCTGGCTGAAGACTTTAAACTTAGCACTTCTTGGGAGGTAACCCAATCTCATGCAACCCGGTAATATTTCCTTCACTCTTTTGCTTCAAATAGTAACTGTCTCTCCTTGTTCATGCTTTTAATTTCATCTTTAGAACATTGAGGACAATGTTAATTTTAAGTTTGGGGGTATGGGAGAAATTTTTAGTTGCAATAAATAAACTCCAGAGCCTAGAAATTTACGCCTATTAAGGATAGCACTATCCAATCTAAGTGGATGGAAACATTTTTGTTTTAGGAGCTGAGGAACCAATCTGACTAGATGGAAACATCTATAGAGTCTATTCATAAAAGCACAGGGCTCAGGTGTTAGAATTAACATGATAGTTTCTCCATATCTTGTCGAGTCCTTTTCACTTTCTATTTTTAGTTTTCTTTTATTTCAAGTGATTTGGTGGGGCACACGATTCAAGTTGTTACCTTTGCTAGGGTGAAATAGAGTGACTGAGTTACCTTTTCCAAAAAAAAAAAAAAGACCGGACCAGTTAGACCAATCGGAATAAATACTAACACTTGGATAGCAATATGTGTGTGTTCTCCCTGTTTCCGTCGCCTAAGCAAGCGTGGAATGCAGGACCCGTGGGAACTATCGTGTTATCTGCTGACAAGAAGCATGCGCTTGGATCCAAAAGATCTATTCATGCCGTTAAGTTAAAAAAAAAAATAATAATAAAAAATGGTTATTGTTATGTGTAGTCAACTGCTGGTTCCCTTGTATTTGCCAATTTTTTGATCTAGATTTAAGTTATTGACCACTGGTTCCCTTGTATATGCCAGTGTGTTAATATTAGTCAGACCGGTATCTCAGTCATTTAGGTTAGGTTCTTCTTGGCAGAGGCCTTCAGACAGATATGGGAAACACCGTTCGCTTTTCAACCATCTACATTTTTCTTTCCATCTTCTTAATCTTTTCATGTGATTAGTCTGACTCCGAGTATGATGTCCATCGTGAAACTATCTTAGTAGAGCTCTGTCACTTGTATGAATTTTAGTATGCTTGAGTGCAAACTCGTGTACAACAATTGGAATTTCGCATCAGGGTTCTTCCTATTAGAGTCAATAATTGTATGCCAACCAAGGAGGTTCTTTAGTGCTTTACAAGGTTCTGCGTAGATAGCTAGGGTCTGGAGTATTGGTTTTTGTGGGTACACCTCTGATAAACCCACCCGAGATTAACTCGGTCACTTTTCAAGAATAAATTTTGCTCGAGGACTAGCAAATAATAAGTTTGGGGGTATTTGATAGACGCATTTATGTGTCTATTTTCATCTCTTTTGTGTATTTTGTTAGTACCCATTTTTGCTTATTGTGGTGTTTTTATGTTTGTTTAGGTGTTTTTGGAGAAATACCCCTTGTGTTGAAAGAATTGCTCAATAAGTAATGTTTTACACCCCGGAGAAATGCACTGAAAGGCACCCCAGAAATGCACCGGAAACGTCCCAGAAATGTACCGGAGGATCCCAGAAAAATTACTATTTACACCCAAATTACTATTCGCACCGCAGCACTCTGTATAAGGGGCACCTTCTTCTCAAATTCAAATAAACTTTTTGGCGGGAAAATTGGTTCATCAACTGGCAGAATTTAAATCGACAAAATGAAGGTGTTGTGGTGCGATTCAATGGCTCAAACTTGGTAGGAAGATGTGATATAGCTTAAGGAACACATTGTGGGCATCGGATTCGATCGGAATTGGCTGGAAATCCTGGTTTGAGTCACGAGCTCAAAACAGAGCAACGTGTCCTGTAACACGAGTTTGATTGTGTGTTTGCCATGCATGGAGTGTTTTGGAGAAGTTCGATGACTTTGGAGGTGTGGGGAAGGTTAACTAGAGCGTGCAGGATCAAATTTTACGTGTGTAGAAGCCAAAAATGGAAATTATTGTTAAATATGGGCATCGAGCAATGACGGATTAAATGGAGAATATACGCAAGTAATGGTCGGATATTTTGGTCCTAAAACACTATAAATACAAGGAAAAAGAGCATGGAAGGGTTGTCGAGAGTTGGGAGAAGAGAGGAGAGCCATAGAAGCAGAAATCAAGAGTTGATCAAACTCTGTTTCTGCTGATGATGATGATGAAGAACGCGAAGAACAGACTCGCGGAAGCAGTCATTTATCAACAGTGAAACAGACTCACAGGCTGGGTCGTAAGTGTGGGTCTTAGAGATTCAGTAACAGTAGCACCTCTTCTGTGTCGTTTAACTTGGACGCCTTTCGTTGGTCGCAGAATTCTGTTTAATACTATTTACTTATCTTTCTCTTCATTGTAAAACACTTTTGAGCATCAATGAAATTCTTTGAGAGGTTTTCCAACATGATGAGCTAAACCCAACACTGGGACGACGGAGGAGGCCGTGTTTCATCCATGTGGTAATTTAAATTAATTCTTTATTTACTTTTTGCACCAATTTTAATTGAAATAAGATTTTAAATTAATTACTTGTGATTTCATTTGATGGAGTATGCTTAGTCCTAGGGATTTTTGATATGCCATGCTTAAGAAATACAAGTAATATTTTATAAAATCTATCTTGGCAATAAACTAGAGTTAATATTTGTTTTGTTTTGAACTATAATCGCCTAGAATTAAATTCTGAACCACTTGAAAATGAAAAATGGCCGAATCTTTAGTCCAAGTAACTCTCTACCAATTTGTCAATATTTGTATATATATTTTTAAATCTAAAAATCCATCACCTTCACAAGTTCGAGTTTGAACGATACCCCTTACCACCACAACTACAACCCACGAAAAATCTAAAATCAAGCATTCAAGAGTCGACCGTGTGGAGACTCCTTGAACCAAGCGAAATGTTGAACCTCACACAGATGCACTACAAGAAGGGAGTGCTTTAAGTTCGAGAGATCAATCTGTAAGACCCCAGCCTAAACCAAGAACAATGGTCGTTCCAGAGTCAATTCGGTCACAAGAGAGGATGGGTTGATCTATAGGAGGGAAGCTGAGAAATGCGTGAGATCAATGATGATCTGAGATTGTAGGTGTGTTGTGAATTCAGCGTGAAAATGCTCTGAATGATTGAATTTTGCTCAATTGAGAGTAATTTCTGTGAGTTCGTGTAGACAAAATATTGTCTGTATGAACTTTGATTTTGGCGAATGTTGTTCGATTATTCAAAAAACCCCCTCTTCTTCAATCAGGTTTCAGAGACATTTTATAATGCCAGAGTTGAAAACACCGTGATCCCATGAATTGTGGCAGTTGCTGGAATCAGAGAGTCGGAAATGGGGAAATCGTGTTAAAACAAATTACTCATCGTGCGGAGACTTGGTTAACTTTCCACCCACTACTTTGCTGACTCTTCCAACTGATTTCACGACTTGCTCACATTCTCGTCGTGGGTGAACACACGTGTCGTAAACCGCCATACCAAAACCCTAGTTAATATCCCCCCATGTGACACGATTGAAATCTTGTGATTGTGGAATCACTTGCTGACTTTATGGGACGACGAGTCCATGTAGCGCTGAGTTGAACATGATTAGCAAATGTTTCGAAACTCATGAATTTAATGTGTCTGCTGAGACGAGGTATTATTATAACCTAAGACGAGCAAAACTGTGTTGCTAAATTGTTGAATATTGGTAGTTGAACCAATATTCTTTGATTTGAGCAAATATTGCTAGTCTGAGCGAATATTGCTAATTGAATAAATATTGCCGGTTCGAGCGAATATTGCTAGTTCGAGCAAATATTGTTCTTTTGATGAATTGTTGGTAGCTGGACCAAATAAAATATTAATTTAAGTTACTGACTGCTGGGTCGAGCAAAATAAATATGAATATCAATCATGGAATCAACATAAAATTATCAGAGTGTTCGAATCTGCACAGAATCACGTTCCTGCAGAGCTCTGGATTCGAAACCCTAATTTTACCGAAATGATGATTTATTGCAAATCAACACGGGACCGGCTACATGGGACGACGGGTTCACCATATAACACCCATATGCTCGAATGAGCAAAAAATACCAAAGTCTCTTGAGGACCAGTTGGTGAAAGAATGATTAAATGCTGGTTTAATCATTTACTGAAATAATGCTCGTGTGAGCAACAAATCATAAAACCTGATGTAGAAAATATGAGGGGACGACCAATAGGTCAGGAGACCGGCTCTTGATGGTCATGGGACCAGTAGATGGTCGTTTGAGCGAACTTCCAATTGTTTGTAAAGAGTTCGAACCTAATATGAGCAACTGAGCAAATTAGGTTAAAATCATTAAAACATGCGGGACCAGCTATTTGCAAGCCTCAGGGTCACCCTTGGTCGGTCAAGGGGATGTGACCGTGTCACCATAGTGTCCGTGCTTCAGTCCTGAGAATTTTGATATTTTCTGATGCACGTTTGAGCAACATTTGGAGAAAATATGCAAAATCCATGGTTTTGCTGAAACCGGCAAAAATACATGAGATGATGAAAATAATAAATAAAGAAGGAATCACAAGGTGTGGGACCGGCCACGGCTAGGGCATGGCCGGCCGTCTAACACGCGGTCCCACATGCTTTTCCTAGTTTTATGTGATTTTATGTATTTTTCTATGATTTAAGGGAAATTCCATGAAACTGGAGAGTTTGGCGAAATTAGGGAAATTCCATGAGATGAGAGACATAAATTAAAATATAAAATAGGGAATGGGAGTGTGGGACCGACAATGGTCGTGGCATGGCCGGCCGGCCCCAAGGCACTCTTCCCAATTTTATGTAATTTTGATGATTTTAGATAATTTTTCATAAAATCAAAGGGATTTGTTGAAAACCAAGATATTTTGTTGAAATCAGGGAGTTTACATGAAATCAGGAAACCAAACACCAAATAATAATAAAATAATGGGCGTGTGGGACCGGCTAGGGCATGGCCGGCCGACTAGAGCCCGGTCCCACAAGTTCTCCTAATTTTTTTAATATTTTCCATGATTTTAGAGAAAATACATGAAATTAGGTAATTTTAGGAAAAATTCATAAAATCAAGGAATTTTCATAATTTGAGAAGGAATAATAAAATAATGGGACGTGAGGTGTGGGACCGGCCACGGCCAAGGCATGACCGGCCGGCCGGTGGTCCCGCGACACCTTTCCCCAATTTTATTATTTTTGATAAAATCATGTGATTTAGATAAAATACATGAAATTAGGTAATTTTCATGATTTTAGGGAAAATTCATAAAATCAAGGAATTTTCATAATTTGAGAGAAATAATAAAATAATAGAGATGTGAGGTGTGGGACCGGCCACGCCCAAGACATGGCCGGCTGGTGCTCGGTCCCGCGACACCTTTCCGGAATTTTATTATTTTTTGATAAAATCATGTGATTTAGATAATTTCTTTGAAATAAACGAAATTTGCTCGAACGAGAGGATTTTCATGAGATCGTGAAAATAGTAAAAATATGGTAAAATATAAAATTGGGCGCGGGACTAGTCACGGCATGACTGGCCGGCTGGTGAGCCTAGTCCCCTAGCGCTTTTGTTTAATATTTTATTATTATTATTTTCCCCTTCCTATTTTGCATAGGTTCCTCGTTCGTTCGTATTTTTAAACTGCTCGTTCGTGCATTCAGAATGCTGGTCTGTGTATTATCTGCTAATTAAACTTGTATCATTTTGTCAGGGCTTATTCGATGCCCAGATGCCTGTTTCGTTGAATATTTATTACTAACCTGTGGAATCCTACTGGGAAGAACCACAGATTGCAGTAACGAAATATAACGAGGAATCGTAGAATATTGCTGAATATTCAGACGATTAATTGACGACTCGTAGAATATTGCTGGATATTCAGATGATGGCTCGTAGAATATTGCTAGATATTCAGACGATTTAAGATAATTAATTGCTGGCTCTGTACTAGAAGGGCTTCCTGTCTAGGAGCATTAATTATCTGAGGGTTGAGCAATATGAACTTGCTGGAGCTCATATTCCTCTTGCATAGTCGGGGAAAATATGGTTACATCCCGAAGACGTTGTCGCTCTATACTAGCATACATGTTGTCTAGGAGCCGCCCAATCTTTCGATTCTACATAGTATGAGATGTGTCGTGGCCTCAGCTGAGAGACTGCACATCTTCATCTTCTCTGAGAGACTTTCTCCATCAGAGGTGGCATGAGCTTTCATGCACAGAGACATGAGTCTCGATACTCATCCGATTGTCGGATCCGGAGTAATTACTGAAATTGCTCAGTATTCATGAGATGTGTCGTGGCCTCAGCTGAGAGACTACACATCTACACGTACTCTGAGAGACAGCCTTCTCAATCAGAGATTTATGACATGAGCTTTCATGCTTTAATGAGAGACATGAGTCTCAATACTCATCCGGTTGCCGAATTCGGAGTATAGTTTTACAATTCTACCCTTTGTTGAAAATCCACCATCTACATTAAGTCCCCTGCTTAGTGAGGAACAATCATGTTCCTCAGTCAGCATTTAATGGTGATTTTCCAGGTATAAATAAAAATAAGTAATTGAACTTAGTCATAATATAAGATATTATCGTATTTTGACTGAATGAGCAAACCATGGTTTGAGCGGAAACCTCTGTGGCATAATAGAGCGTCATCCAGTGAACATAAAACCATGTAGAACCGCAGGTTCGATGGTGGAACCTTGGTTGGTTTAGAATTCACGGGTCGGGCCTAAAAGGGAAATCCTTAGGGAATTAGGTTTTGGAAATAAAATTAGGTATAAAAGGGATTAATTCTCTTTTTTTTTAATATCCTTCCCACGACCACCATCCTCTTCATCACCTTCACGTCCGAGCTTGACAGGAGCAGGAAGGATTTTCGCCGGAGCGTCACCGTCCGTCCGACCAACTTCCGGCCAGCGCCGACCAGGTGCGTCCAATTTTTTTTTTTATTTAGATGTTTCATGATTCCATGAGTGTTTAATTCTTTCACCATATCAAAATCCTATACATGTGTATATGTTGATGTGGGTTTTGTAGAAAACCCTTGTTTTATCAAACGTATGTTCGTTCGACCGTTAGTTTTGAAAACTAATAAAAATCCCTGATTTATGAGAGATCTTTTTTTATATATGTGGACTTAGGTCCAGTGATAAAACTTAGTGTATGAGCTTTCATGTGAACCAAGATTTTACCTTAATAGATGTGAGCTTTCATAAAACCGAAATAAACTCCGTTTTAAAGGATAATGTTTATTCGAGGAAAATATACATATATATTTTTATGTATGTAAACTTATGTCCAGTGATAAAACTTTATTTATGAGCTTTCATGAGAGTTAGTATTTTATCACAGTAGGTGTGAGCTTTCACAAAACTAGCATAAACCTTCGTTTTTAATAAAACACTAATACGAAGGAAAATAGATTTTTTTTTTTACATGTAGCCGTGACATATTTTATGTGAAACATGATGACGTATTTTATTCACATGGATTTGTTCTTATTAGATAAATTCTGAAAATTTATATGAACAAATTGCATTAATTATTGTTTTGTAAAATCAAGACATGGGTTTTGGGTAACCTTCAAACTATACAACTTATTTGTGATGAAGTCATGTCTTATTGTAAATATCATAGTTCAGTTGTGTGAATGTTCACATTATGAAAATTATGTACATGATTTTATGAGAAAATCATTTTCCATGAACTAATGAAGTGTTGTTCGTCATTGCAGGTTTCAAGGAACGAATTGATTTCGTGTGTTAACTCTTGTATTGCAACCACTATTGTTAGTGAAATTGAAAGAGGTAAGAGTTCAAGATTTACCGTTTGTAGACACCGGCATTTTGCGAGGATGTCTGATTCTCCAGCCAATGACGCTTCCAGAGATGAAAGGTGTGAAGATGATGATATCTCCATAGAGAAAACATGCACGGATGAGACTTCCGTTGGTGAGGAAGACGAAACACCTGGAGTCAAGAATGTCCCAAACATAGATGACGCTTTCTTTGAGGTTCAGGAGCCCGAAAATCGTCTCAAGTCCCCGGTATATCGTCTTCTGATCAATCCCAGGGCGGTCACTCAAAAGAAATTGGTGACTCCTCGTGCTGCTATTCGGTTCTGTCTTGAACGAGGATTATTCCGGGCTTCAATGATTGAATTCAAGCTTTCTCCACGCCCTTTAAAGAAGTTCTCGGGATGGTCTAGACACATGCTGGGATTTCCTCGTGTTAGAGCTATGCTGGATAGAGCACAAATTACCAGGGTCGTTCAAACATCTGGAGATTTGCATATCTTTCATGACACACGTGGTATTGTAGCTCTTCTTGCTCGCTGGTGCATCACAACTCATACGTTTATATGCAGCTGGGGAGAGTTCACTATTACCTTGGAAGATGTAGTTGCTTTGTTGCATCTTCCAATTACAGGTAACTTTCCTGAAGAACTTTGGTCGGCGGAATATAAAGCAGTTTCCAAAACTTTAACAGCTGAGATGGAGAAAATCAACAAGGTTTTTGGTAAAGGTTGCGCTCATTGGTTGACACATTGGTGGCCACGAGACGCCCCTCTTGATGAACCCGACGGTATGTTGTCTATTGCTGCTTTCTTGTGCTTATGGCTGTCCAGAGATGTGTTTGAAGATGCTGGTACCTTGTTGAAGCCGTTTGTAATTCCTTTCGCTATTAAACTTGCTCAAGGTGAACAACTTCCGCTCGGTAGCTTATTCTTGGGTTCTTTATATTCTAACCTGGACTCTTTAGTCGTAGACTCCAGTGTTTCGAACGGCTTCCTGAAGATTGAATGCTACGCCAATACGATGTTCCTCCAAGCTCTGATGTGGGAGCGTTTCGGAAACTATGCACCCATTCCCCGCAGTGTCTTACAAAGTCTGAACTCTGCTGATGCTCGACGTATCTTCCATGAGAAAGACAACGCTAGGATTATGCGCTGGTCTACGAAGCAAATTCAGTCCAAGACACGCTTCATCGACGTATTAGATGACGAGTCTGAGTTCAACTTTCGTCCTTGGGTGGTGGTTCCTCCTCACGTTTCTCAATTGAAGACTTTCAATGCTGGAGAAAGTAAGTATTTGAAATCCGGTGCTGATTTGAGTGATGGCGAAAGAGCTTTCATGCTGATTTGTACTCCCGGTCACATAATATCAGCAGCGTATGGAGATTTTTCGGTGGAGGAGTATAATATTGACAGAACCGCCCGTCAGAAGGGTATGGACCAATGTGTTCCAACCTTCAGAAGGAGAAGACCATCAGTGGAAGAACTTAAGACTTGTTTAGATCACACACATGATGAAGGGAGTTCCTATTGGTTCCCTTCCATGAGATGAGAGATAAATTAAAATATAAAATAGGGAATGGGAGTGTGGGACCGACAATGTCCGTGGCATGGCCGGCCGGCCAATGGGCGCGGGCCCCAAGGCACTCTTCCCAATTTTATGTAATTTTGATGATTTTAGATAATTTTTCATAAAATCAAAGGGATTTGTGATTAAGATTTTTGATGGGGTTGTAGTAAATAGGATTCGTTTCATACTTGTGAAGGAAATGGAATTTTTAGATTTAATAAAAATATATATACAAAAATATTAACAATGGGCGAGAGATACTGGGACTAAGGAATTGGCCGAATTCACTACACAGGGTTCATTCATATATTCTTTGACAAATAAAACTCAATAAAATTAACATGGACTCTGATTTTGCCAAGATAGATTCTTAAAACATTGATTGTAAGTCCTAAGCATGATGTATCAAAACAACTAAGCTAATACATCATCGAATTAAATAACAACCAATTAATTCAAATCATATTTCAATTTTAGATTAATGCAAAAGTCATAAAAAAGGATAAAATAAATTACCCCAAGGATGAAATTCAGCCTCCTCCGTCGTCCCAGTGTTGGGTTTTAGCTCCTCATGATGAAAACACGCTCAAAATATATTTTTATAGCTCAAATGGTGTTTACAATGGAGAGAAAAGGAGAAATGGTGTAAAACTGTAATCTGCGATGCACAAAAAGCGTCACAGAATGAACGATAAAATACAAGTGCTGCTGATGTTTAGAATGCACTTCGACCCACGGATGTACGTCTTAGACACTGTTGATAAACCACTGTCCTTGCGAGTCTGTTCTTCGTGTTCTTGGTGTTCTTCATCATCATCAGCAGCAAAAACAGAGTTTCATCAACTCTTGATTTCTGCTTCTCTGGACCTTCTCTCGACCCCAAACTCTCGACACCCCTCTATGCTAACCCAAGAGTTATATTTATACACCTTTGGACCAAGAATAACTTCTCATTAATCCAAAATATCTTCCCATTACTCGGCAGTGAATGAAAATATTCCAGATATATTTTTTTTATTCTTCTGACTTGTTACGGGATTTGTTTCCTGGTTTATCTCTTTCACGCGTCTTCTCTGAGCTGTAGAATTTGTTTCCAACCAATACAGTCGACCCATGCACGTATCTTCCATCCAAAAATTCCGAGAATAGAATATCTTCCCTGTTTTGAGAATATCTTCCCTGTTTTGCATCCCACGACTATCCAGCTCAAATAACTCGATTCGAACACCCATACCATCCCTGTTAGGCTATAACAGGTCCAACCCAATGAAAACTAGCCCTTGAATCTCCTTATATCACGTCCAAAATTTGCTTCAACAATTACGCAGGTGAAGAACTATTTTTCCCGCCAAAACTCGGTTCAAATGGGGAAGAAACTGGTAGCCCCCTATCCAGAGTAGGGGTGCGAATAGCAGCTTCCCTGGGGGTGACCTGGGGGTGCCCCTTAGTAATTAGGTTACCCCTTATCCAAAAGCGAGAGTCCGAATAACACTTGACCTCCGGGGTGCCAAAATCAACTTTTCGAGCCGAATTTTCCAAAAATGTTTATTTCCTAAAAATACATAAAAACACAATATTAGTACAAAAATAGAGTTCCAACAATACGGACATTGAGGACAAATTAGACACAAAAATGTGTCTATCAAATACCCCCAAACTTATTATTTGCTAGTCCTCGAGCAAAACTAATAAAAAATAAATAAAACCGAGTTAATCTCGGGAGGGTTTACCAGAGGTGTGCCCACAAAACCATTACTCCAGACCCTAGCTTATCTATGCAGAACCTTGGAAGGCACTAAAGAATCTCCTTGGTTGGCATACTTATTGACTATAGGAGGAAGTACCCTGATGCGAAATTCCAATTGTTGTACACGAGTTTGCACTCAGCATACTAAAATTCATATAAAGTGACAGAGCTCTACTCAGATAGTTGCACTATGGACATCATATTCGGAGTCAAACTAATCATATGGATAGAAAAATGTAGATGGTTTTGATGTTAAACAAAGGATCGATGTTTCACATATCTGTCTGAAGGCCACTGCCAGAATGAACCTATCCTAATGGACTGAGATACCGGTCTGACTAATATCAACACAACTGGCATATACAAGGGAACCAGTGGTCAATAACTTAAATCTAGATAAACAAATGGGCAAATACAAGGGAACCAGCAGTTGACTACACAGAACAATAACCATTTTTTTTTTAACTTAACGGCATGAATAGATCTTTTTGATCCAAGCGCATGCTTCTTGTCAGCAGATTACACGATAGTTCCCACGGGTCCTGCATTCCACGCTTGCTTAGGTGACGGAAACAGGGAGAACACACGCATATTGCTATCTAAGTGTTAATACTTATTCCGATTGGTCTAACTGGTCCGGTCTTTTTTTTTCCAGTAACTCAGTCACTCTAATTCACCCTAGCAGTGGTAACAACTTGAATCGTGTGCCCCACCTAATCACTTAGAGAAACATAGTTTAAAAAGAAAAAATATAATGAAAAAAAGAAATGAAAAGGACTCAACGAGATATGGTGAAACTATCATGTTATTACTAACACCTGAGCTCTGTGCTTTTATGAATAGACTCTTTTGATGTTTCCATCTAATCAGATTGGTTCCTCAACTCTTATAACCAAGATGTTCCCATCCACTTAGATTGGTTAGTGCAAACCTTAATAGGCATAAATTTCTAGGCTCTGGAGTTTACTAATTGCAACTAAAAAGTTTCTCCCATACCCCCAAACTTAAATCTAACATTGTCCTCAATGTTCTAAAGATGAAACTAAAAGCATGAACAAGGAGAAACTGTTACCATTTGAAGCGAAAGAGTTAAGGAAAGATATTACCGTGCTGCATGAGCATGGGATACCTCCAAAGAAGTGCTAAGTTTAAAGTCTTCAGCCAGATTTAGGAAAGGATTAGTCAACTTGAACCATAAAGTAACAGTCGAAATAACTGTGGGTCTTCAAAACTAAATAGAGCTGACCAAAGGAAACTGCAATGAACCAAGAAAGTGATTAATAAACTGCAATCCCCGGCAGCGGCACCAAAATGATTAAGATTTTTGATGGGGTTGTAGTAAATAGGATTCGTTTCATACTTGAGAAGGAAATGGAATTTTTAGATTTAATAAATATATATATATACAAAAATATTAACAATTGGAGAGAGGTACTGGGACTAAGGAATTGGCTGAATTCACTACACAGGGTTCATTCATATATTCTTTGACAAATAAAACTCAATAAAATTAACATGGACTCTGATTTTGCCAAGATATATTCTTAAAACATTGATTGTAAGTCATAAGCATGATGTATCAAAACAACTAAGCTAAGCATACATCATCAAATTAAATAACAACCAATTAATTCAAATCATATTTCAATTTTAGATTAATGCAAAAGTCATAAAAAAGGATAAAATAAATTACCCCAATGATGAAATTCAGCCTCCTCCGTCGTCCCAGTGTTGGGTTTTAGCTCCTCATGATGAAAACACGCTCAAAATATATTTTTATTGCTCAAATGGTGTTTACAATGGAGAGAAAAGGAGAAAATGGTGTAAAACTGTAATCTGCGACGCACAGAAAGCGTCACAGAATGAACGATAAAATACAAGTGCTGTTGATGTTTAGACTGCACTGCGACCCACGACTGTGCGTCTTAGACACTGTTGATAAACCACTGTCCTTGCGAGTCTGTTCTTGGTGTTCTTCATCATCAGCAGCAGAAAAAACAGAGTTTCATCAACTCTTGATTTCTGCTTCTCTGGACCTTCTCTCGACCCCACACTCTCGAAACCCCTCTATGCTAACCCAAGAGTTATATTTATACACCTTTGGACCAAGAATAACTTCTCATTAATCCAAAAAATCTTCCCATTACTCGGCAGTGAATGAAAATATTCCCAATATATTTTTTTATTCTTCTGACTTGTTACGGGATTTGTTTCCTGGTTTATCTCTTTCACGCGTCTTCTCTGAGCTGTAGAATTTGTTTCCAACCAATACAGTCGACCCATGCACGTA
Organism: Papaver somniferum; assembly: GCF_003573695.1. NCBI lineage: Eukaryota > Viridiplantae > Streptophyta > Magnoliopsida > Ranunculales > Papaveraceae > Papaver > Papaver somniferum. The sequence goes on from NC_039366.1 coordinate 79,984,774, forward strand.
TCTTCCATCCAAAAATTCCGAGAATAGAATATCTTCCCTGTTTTGCGTCCCACGATTATCCAGCCCAAATAACTCGATTCGAACACCCATACCATCCCTGTTAGGCTATAGCAGGTCCAACCCAATGAAAAATAGCCCTTGAATCTCCTTATATCACGTCCAAAATTTGCTTCAACAATTACGCAGGTGAAGAACTATTTTTCCCGCCAAAACTCGGTTCAAATGGGGAAGAAACTGGTAGCCCCCTATCCAGAGTAGGGTTAAGAATAGCAGCTGCCTTGGGGGTGACCTGGGGGTGCCCCTTAGTAATTTGGTTACCCCTTATCCAAAAGCGAGAGTCCGAATAACACTTGTCCTCCGGGTGCCAAAATCAACTTTTCGAGCCGCATTTTCCAAAAATGTTTATTTCCTAAAAATACATAAAAACACAATATTAGTACAAAAATAGAGTTCCAACAATACGGACATTGAGGACAAATTAGACACAAAAATGTGTCTATCAATTTGTTGAAAACCAAGATATTTTGTTGAAATCAGGGAGTTTTCATGAAATCAGGAAACCAAACACCAAATAATAATAAAATAATGGGTGTGTGGGACCGACTAGGGCATGGACGTCCGGCTAGAGCCCGGTCCCACAAGTTTTCCTAAATTTTTTAATATTTTCCATGATTTTAGAGAAAATACATGAAATTAGGTAATTTTAGGGAAAATTCATAAAATCAAAAAACAAATCATAATTTGAGAAGGAATAATAAAATAATGGGACATGAGGTGTGGGTCCACCGGCTACGACCAAGGCATGACCGTCCAGCCGGCGGTCCCGTGACACCTTTCCCTAATTTTATTATTTTTTGATAAAATCATGTGATTTAGATAAAAATACATGAAATTAGGTAATTTTCATGATTTTAGGGAAAATTCATAAAATCAAGGAATTTTCATAATTTGAGAGAAATAATAAAATAATGGAGACGTGAGGTGTGGGACCGGCCACGGCCAATACATGGCCGGCTAGTGCTCGGTCCCGCGACACCTTTACCTAATTTTATTATTTTTTGATAAAATCATGTGATTTAGATAATTTCTTTGAAATAAAGGAAATTTGCTCGAACTAGAGGATTTTCATGAGATCGTGAAAATATTAAAAATATTATAAAATATAAAATTGGATGCGGGACTAGTCACGGCATGACTGGCCGGCTGGTGAGCCTAGTCCCCCTAGCGTTTTTGTTTAATATTTTATTATTATTATTTTTCCTTCCTATTTTGCATAGGTTCCTCGTTCGTTCGTATTTTTAAAATGCTCGTTCGTGCATTCAGAATGTTGGCCTGTGTATTATCTGCTAATTACACTTGCATCATTTTGTCAGGGCTTATTCGATGCCCAGATGCCTGTTTCGTTGAATATTTATTACTAACCTGTGGAATCCTGCTGGGAAGAACCACAGATTGAAGTAACGAAATATAACGAGGAATCGTAGAATATTGCTGAATATTCAGGCGATTAATTGACGACTCATAGAATATTGCTGGATATTCAGACGATGGCTCGTAGAATATTGCTTGATATTCAGACGATTTAAGATAATTAATTGCTGGCTCTGTACTAGAAGGGCTTCCTCTCTATGAGCATTAATTATCTGAAGGTTGAGCAATATGAACTTGCTGGAGCGTCATATTCCTCTTGCATAGTCGTGGAAAATATGGTTACATCCCGAAGACGTTGTCGCTCTATACTAGCAGACATGTTGTATAGGAGCCGCCCAATCTTTCGATTCTACACGGTATGAGATGTGTCGTGGCCTCAGCTGAGAGACTGCACATCTTAATCTTCTCTGAGAGACTTTCTCCATCATAGGTGGCATGAGCTTTCATGCACAGAGACATGAGTCTCGATACTCATCCGATTGTCGGATCGGGAGTAATTACTGAAATTGCTCAGTATTCATGAGATGTGTCGTGGCCTCGGCTGAGAGACTACACGTCTACACGTACTCTAAGAGACAGCCTTCTCAGTCAGAGATTTATGACATGATATTTCATGCTTTAATGAGAGACATGAGTCTCAATGCTCATCCGGTTGCCGAATTTGGAGTATAGTTTTACAATTCTACCCTTTGTTGAAATTCCACCATCTACAGTTCGCAAACCCGTATGCATACTTGACGTCGATATTCAGTAAACTTGTTTTGTCCGTAACTTCTTCGTCCGAACTCGGATTTACCTCATTCTTTTTGCATTCTCTTCCTTATTGAATTCCCTTAAAAACGGAGATGAGAATTGTTGAATTTGGATGAGTTAATATTGGTATTTTTCATGTCTCTTGTTTTTTAGTGTTTGCTCCGTTTCGTTGCACTTGTTCTATTCTCTTGGACATGGGCACTGGGATTCTTGGAGAAATACTATTCAATGCTATTTTGTGGCTGTTAAAAGAGTGATGTTGGTGAATCACAAAGAATGAAGTTCGATAATGGGTAGTAGTTCACATTGCTATATATTCTTGAGTGTTCACAATAATCTCATGTGAACTATGGTGCGTAGTCGTCAATGAATTTGTATGTTATTTTTTGTTAAGGAAATCTTTTTATATGCTTTTGGTAACCACTCTTGGTATAAATCCGTGCGAAGAAGATTGATTCCACCTTCTAAAGGCAAAGATTGTTATTGCAGTATTAATATTTTTGATTTTGAAATATTGCAATACTTTTATGGGATATGTATTGTTTGCATCCGTGAACTTGAAGGTACCATATGTTGTCAAAAGTAAAGTCGTTCATAAATTGGTATTCGTATTGATGAAAGGACGACTGGACTTTTGACAAATACAAAAGTTATGCCTATGCAGTCATTTATTTGATGGAAAATAGGATAAAATCTTTTGTGTGACAAGGATAAAGTCTATTATGTCATTATGCATATAGTGATGGAAAGATAGAATAGATCCTTGTATGTATCCACGGTATTGATCTTCATTGATCCATTTTATTATGTTTTACCGTGAAGGCCCCATAGTGTGTCTTATGTTGAGCACCTTACAACTAAGTCGATTTACCTTGGCTTTGTTGGTTGTTCCATAAAATGCTATATGTCGAGCATTAGGAACTAAATTAATCAACTAGTTTGGTTATTTAGTTAGTACTCCATAAGTCTTCTTTCTTATGTTGAGTACATGTACGGTTAAGGTTGTCATATTCTATGATGAACTTAGTCGGGGTTCCATAAGTTCTCTTATGTTAAGCCCAAAACAATTAAATTGATTACTTCGGTGATTAGTTTGGTTGTTTGTATTCCAATTAGATTAATTATAGGTTCTCTTGTAATTAATCTAGTTGAGTTTTCATATATTTCACAAGTTCTTGTGTTGAGTATATGAACGGCTACATTATCATGTTCTTTGGTTAATGTAGTCATATATTCCGTAAGGTTTTCCTTATGTTGAGTATTTGAACGATTAAGTTAGTCATCTCCGTTTGATTGAATTAGTCGTAGCTCCGTGAGTTTACTTATGTTGAGCACTTTCAATTAAATTGATCACTTTTGTGGTTTGATTTAGTTGCATATTCCAATTAAATTAATCATGGGTTTACTTGTGGTTAATTTGGTTGAGCTTTGGATATAGAAAATCATTCATATGGTTTTTGGTGTCCAATAAAAAAATCCTTCTTTTCTTTCAAAATTAAGGTCGCTCTTGTTGTTCTCTCGGGAATGACATCAAATGGGGAAGAGTTCTTTTGAACTTGTTCTTAATGGCAATATCTTGCGGAGAGTGCGGCTGTGGAATTTTATAGGGGTTATCTTGTATCTTAAAACTCCTTGATGGATGTTATTAGCTTCGGCTATTAGATTGCATCTAAATTAAGTTGGTATGTATTTTTCTTTTAGTCCATGAAATGTCTCTTGTGTAAATTTCATTATGATCCCATTCTTTTACCTTTGCCAATTTTATTGACAAAAAAAGGGGGAGAAATATTGTAGTTCACACTCCAAATACATATGGTTTTCGGATCATTGTGTAAGGGGGAGTGGTTTCCATGATCGAAATGGAGTATTGACTAAGGGGGAGTGATACATATCACCGTAGTATTATTGTTAAAGTCGTGATACAATTGGACTTTGATGTTATATAATAATACTATGACACTGTATAATAATGATCGAGAATCTCGATTTCTCTCATTGTTATAGCTACGGATCTTCAACAACGATGGTGCTAAACTTACAACCTTTGGGATCATTGGAGTACTTGGAAGGACGAAGATTTCAAGGAACGTTGAAGATTAGACTATGGAATAGGAGCCACTAAAGTTTATCTTTTTTGTATTCCATATGTATTAATAGTTTTGTCACTAAAATTGACAAAGGGGGAGATTGTTAGAGCATAGCTCGGTCAACCTCGCATGCGTTGATATCTCAAGCATGTTTGTCAATGTTAGTGATCAAAACTATAAGTCTTGATTTCTAGCCTACATAGCTAAATCTCGGACTAGGATAGAAAAGTGTAGTTGAGATCAAGGACTTCATGGCGATTCATCATACTACAACGAATATCTATACAAGGAACCGTGGAACTTCATCAACAAAAAGGGATGTGGAGACTTGAACTTATCTATCACTCAAAAGTCTATCTCTTCTATCTCCTACTTCTTATGAGACAAAAGTCGTATGCTATATAGACTAGATCATACACATTTGACATTTCGAGCTGAACATTCATTGCTTATCTTTTATCTCGAAATCGTGTGTTGGTAAAGCGTTTCGCTTTGATCAAGTTTATCTTCACCTAGTGATGAAAGTCATGAAAAGTTTCAATCACTTTGAGAATTGCTCTGACGTGAATCGGTCTGTGAATAACGGCTACATAGCGTCCTCTGAGAATGTCTTAATGATTGAAATAAGAGTTTAGATTACATAACCATGTATTCCTTGAACCGAAGTTTTCGAACTTTGTTGATCAAGAGAAATCGGGAGGATTGTGGAATTGGCTTGCCAAGTCCGCGAACTGTCGGAAGTTCTCGACCGAGAATTTCTGCTGGGATTTTCCGAAACTCGTTTGTGTGCTAAGTCCGCGAACTGGCGGAAGTTCTCTTTCCAAGAATTTCTGCTGAGTTTGGAAAACTCAACCGATTAACTTAAGTCCGCGAACTTGTTTGTGAACTTAAGAGGTTATGATCTAAATATGTGCTCTGAACATAAAACATTAAATTACTAAGGAATTCTTTATGAAAACCGTGGCTATAATGTTTATGAGCCGATTCAATCGAATCGAATCATCTCTGTTTCAATTGTGTCTTGTGTAGTTACTTAAGATCTCATAGCAATTGAACAACTCTTTAACTAGTTCATTTGAGTCACTTTAACTAGTTATGGTGAAGAATAATAAGGTTAATATGAAATGCTCATATGGTTAACCTTTTGGGTTACTATATTGAACCAACGTACACGTACACGTTTGGGCATGGTTTTCACGAACCCAGTAAACGTCTACCCAAAGGTGTGTGACAAGATAAGTTATCGATCTAACGGTTGAGAAATATTAGCTTAAATCTAAATCAGGTTTTCATCTAACGGTGAATAAGGATTGGTTTGTAACTAAGGCAAAACCCTGATTTGAAGGCTATATAAAGGAGACATCTAGCATTGTGCAAAACTAATCCCCACACGTCTGTGTGCTACTAGTTCTCCCGCTAGAGTCGATCTCCATTAACCTTTGATTTTCTTCTCTAAAATCAGGTTAACGACTTAAAGACTTCATTGGGATTGTGAAGCCAGACCGATACTACTTTATCGTAGTTGTGTGATCTGATCTTGCATCTTCTATCGTACAAGTACAATCGATTGATTGTCTTGAGATCGTGAGAGTTCTCCGATAGGAAAGATAAAGAAGTCACAAACATCTTCGTCTCACTGTTTGTGATTCCTTGACAATCCGCTTGTGTATTCAGGAAGGATTGTAGAGAGCTGATTGATTAATCTAGGCGGTTCTTCGGGAATATAAGACCGGATTATCAATTGGTTTCTGTTCACCTTGATTTTATATCAAAAGACGGAACAAAATCTAGGGTTTATCTGTGGGAGACAGATTTATCCTTTTATAGACTTTTCTGTGTGAGACAGATCTGTTTATTATCAAGTCTGTGATTTTGGGTTACAACAACTCTTGGTTGTGGGTGAGATCAGCTAAGGCAATCAAGTGCGCAGTATCCTGATGGGATCAGGGGCGTAGGAGTACAACTGTACCTTGGATCGGTGGGAGACTGATTGGGGTTCAACTATAGTCTAGTCCGAAGTTAGTTTGCAGTAGGCTAGTGTCTGTAGCGGCTTAATACAGTGTGTATTCAATCTGGACTAGGTCCGGAGGTTTTCTGCATTTGCGGTTTCCTCGTTAACAAAATTTCTGGTGTCTGTGTTATTTCTTTTCCGCATTATAGTTTATATAATTGAAATAATACAGGTTGTGCGTTCGTGATCATCAATTGGAAATCCAACCTTTGGTTGTTGATTGATATTGATTGATCCTTGGACATTGGTCTTTGGTACCGTCCAAGTTATTCCTTGTATTTGATAAAGACTCGCTATTGATTTTAGCTTGAGTAAAAATCAAATCAAGAGAGATATATTAACTCCTTGAGATACTTTTATCTAGATTGAGTCTGACTGTCTAGTTGATTCTCTAGCAAAGTATTTCGGAGTTAGTCCATACAGATTGCTAAGCGAAATATGGGGTGGTGTTGTTAGACCCCCGCTTTTTCACTTCCATCAAAAATTGACATAATAGGCTTAACTTTTGTTTGTCAAAAGTTCATCGATCTTGTATTAATACTTGCATATCAACATATAAAAGAGATGACTTTTGACATCGTATGGGACAATAACAGTTCACGAACGCAAACACACATATCCCATAACATATTGCAATATATAAACCCATAAAGATTAATACTGCAAAAATCATCTTCCAAAACACCTTTAGAATTTAAATAAGTAAATCTAAAAACATGAAGATGAAAACGTTGGACATAGCTATGTGTACTCACAATAATGGCTATTCCAAACTCTAGTTATCCTTCTTAAACAAAAACAAGAATAAAAATTCTCTTAAGAAGTTTTTCTAGATAAATAAATAAAACATCTACTAAAAACTGATCACAAGCTTAATCAAAGTTCACGTTTGGCAGCTTCACGGGTTTCGAGGCCTTTGAGCTTGTGATTCATAATATCAACTGCGTCTTCGGAGAAGATATCCTCATTGAGAAGTTCTTTAACTTGTGACTTTATGATACCAAGGTCAGTAGAAACCTTTTTAAACTCAATTCTAATTACATCAAGATCCTTCATGATATCAACAAGTTGCAGTTTCGCTTCCTCAAAGTACTTAAGAAAGTCATGAACCACTTCAGCCGAAACCATATCCACATTCTCAACATCTTGGTGTGAATAGGCATAGTAGCATGAAGCATTAGGTGCACCTTCTTCTACAAGAGTTCTTTTCTTCCTCCATTTTGAATCGAAACCAAAACCTTTTTCAAGAAATCCTTTTGCAAAATCACCATAGCGAGATGAAGAAGATGACATTCTTGATATCCCAAAATAACCTAGAGTATGCGTACGTGACTTACGTAACTCAATTGGTCGGGTATTTAAAAGGTTTCTTAGGGAATAGATTTTTAGGGTTTCCTTAATTGACTCGTGCCAGTTACACGGGAACCAGTACGAGAATAATCTCGACCCAAGACATAAGTCGTGCGGTACACAACCTTGTTGAAAGTTCTTGATGCCACCCCCCCCCCCCACCCCCCCCCCCCCACCCCCACCCACCCACACACACAAGAAAATGTCTCATAGAGAAGCATTTTTAGAGTACAAGAGTAGCACCTTGTTTAACCAAAAAAAAACACATGACACAGCAAATACAAATACTTGTCCAAGTATTTTTTTTCAAAAGATACTCATGCTAAAGACGATAAGAAGATAACATGAGAAACAAAAACACTATTGACACAAGTATACCCGAACATATCTCTCAACCAGGTTTTTTGTGAGAGATTTCAACCTTGTGATCAATTGGCACAAGTATGAGCTTTTAGCTCATCAAATGAGTGTTGTTTTTGGTTAAACCCCTTTATTCGGTATTTTGGAAGAAGACTGTTATGATGTGAAAAATTATCATAAAATTTACTATCATCATAATATGACACATAATAAGGATTTTTACCTGAAGTGTGTTGTCTAGATGGAGTACACAGTTTGTTGATGATTTTCTTATATCCCTCAATAATCAATCTTAGGTTGTCATCCATCTGCTCATATCTACATTCTTCACTTGATAAATGATTCACATCATGATTAATATTATCTCCATTTCTGATAGGAGAGAGAACAGAAGTTCTTCTTGTACGATAAACATTATCGGGTCTATTATGCTTTTGTGCATTTGAGGAACTCATCGAACTGACCTTCCTGGTAGGAATCACAGGATGTATACTCGAACCAATTGGTTTAGACATACGTATGTCAGTTACACCTTTAAGAATTAGATCTAAGGTGCGTTGAAGTTGAACCAACGATTTGTTTTTGAACTTGGATTTCCCTTTTTGCACTATATGCCCTTTTGAGTCACAAAAAAGACACACTTTCTGACCACGGGAGTGATTAGAGATTTCAGACCTAACATTATCGTTTGGAGATTTCTTTCTTCCAACTGTATGTGTGAATCCCCTGCACATTAGTTTGAGAGGGAAGGATTCTGAAGTTACTTCTGAAACTGGGGATCTTTCAGTTTGAATAGAAGTAGATGGTATAGCAGACTTTTCTGAACATCCTTGAATGGAGAGTTTACTCAAGAGATGTTCAACATCTAAAGCATCCTTTTTAAGTGTCGATGGTGGATTTTAGTTCAGGGCTAAAATTGTAAAACCAAATTTATACGCTGACATCCTTCAAAGGATAAAGCCACTGATAAGTGATGAATACCTCTTCACTTTACTAATTCACCTAGAATGGAGCATGTGGCAATAATCCCAGTATTTTGTGAATTAAAAATCCATCCAGGTTGGAGCATGTAGCAACAATCCCATATACCCTGTGAATTTACAGCATTACTAATTAATGCATGACTAGCCTTGCATTTCCTGTGTTGTTCCCGCTGAACTCTCATTATTGGTGCGGCATGAAGACTGAGTGTTGCTCTCAGCAGAGTAACACGAATCTCCAAGTGTCAATAATGAGGCATGCACGAAATACCCGTACAGGCTACAACTCTCGGTGTGTTATACTTGCCCGATTGAGAATACATCTCTCGGTGTGTTATACTATCCCGATCGAGCATCTGGACTATCCATGTCAGTCTCAGAAATAATCACGACCATGCAAGTTGGCCGCATGATTTAACCAGCCTAGACGATCCTCAGCAGGAGAAGGCTACCACCTTAATGACCACTAGCGGGCCCGTTTATGCCCTGGTCGGTCGAATACATACCACGCCTCCCAAACGGCCACCGAACACCAGCCTAAAGCTTGGGCTGGTGTGGAGCATCTTGGAAAAACTTGTGCGCAGCAAGACCGCCAACGGAAGTCTCAAAACCAGCCACGGCCGTCCAACTTCACCAGCATGATTGGACAGCGTGGATCATCCCATGATCGGTCATACAAGCTTGTCCTGCACACCGGCGGGCCCCCTTTCTACCTACATAGCCGACCATCTCACGACTTAGCCAGGGAGGAGCAAACACTCGCCCAAAGTTCGGCCGACGTGATGCTTTAAAGGTCGCAGGAAATTCCACTAAGGGTATTCAAATAGATCACGACCATCCAACTTCACCGGCATGTTTGGATGGCTTAGATCAGACCCATAGCCATCAGATAGGTATTGGCATGTTCACCACCGGCTCCATGTGGGCCCTACATGGTCGTCCACCCCAGACAAGGAGCATAGCTTGCAAATTCCTCCAGCCAAAGTAGCGTGCACATGAAACCCTAATTAGAATTTACGGCATATCACATGTGTCGCTAATCAGTCAAGACCATCCATCTTCGCAGGCATAGATGGAGGGTGTAGATGTAGATTCAAAGGGTCCCCAGCATGTCAATACAATCATCGTGGGCCCGCCTACGTGAAAGACCAATCGGACAAGGCCGACCATGGCTAGACGCCTCGATTTGTGCGCCCAAACTAAGCATGGTCGTGTGGTTTCCAATTGCAGATCGATCTCGACCACTCCACTTTGCCAGACAAATTGAGTGGCTTAGATCACATCTCCATGGGACAATGAGGTACGGACGTGTACACCGGAAAGCCGTCTACACGCATGTCCGGTCAGTCTTGCCAAAAACATCTCCCATGCATGGATTCGATCAAGCTGAAAGTAGGTGCTTGCGCACCTCCTAAACCCTAATCTGATGGTCGCAGATGTGGGTCGCAAGTCATCTCAACCGTCCAACTTCGCCAGCTTGGACGGACAACCTAAAACAGGATTTAGGCGACCAATGAAGCATCACCATGATAACCATCCGCCATTCTTCCACATAGAGTAATCGGTTAAAGCGTAGCTTTCCCATGCAACCTCCAAACTATCACTCGAAGATGGCTGGACGTGATGTTATTTCAAGACTCTTAATCCGCGACTTACTCCGTTAAGCTTAAAATAGCGATGCTTTGTACATGCTAAATATATTCGATGCATTACATGCATAGAATACACACGATATTTCATAAATATCGACTTCCTAAATAACTTAGTTATTTAATCTAGCATCACATGCTACTTATGTGGGTCCCACGATCCACACATTCGAGACATCAAGCATGTCACAAATTGGGGGATACATACTGGGGTATTGATCTGGCGGTTACAGCGCGCAGCGTGCAATGCGCCATCACAAGAACGTGTCAGGAAGACATGGAAGGTTAGTGATGATGGGAGAAGTGGGCAAGACTGGTCGTGTGGCATTAACGCACGATTCCACTAATCCATAACTCCACTTCCTCCACTTCCCACGAGAGACGAGGGTTAAGCTCAATGAGTTGTATAAATAGGTTCTCCTCCCTATTTCCAAGACAAAACAGATGAAACAGAAATCAAGTGTGGATACAACGTATTCCAACACCAGAACTGATAGCTTACATTCTGCAAGCCAGTTCATCTTTCTGATACAAGTCATACATAGCCAACACCTTCACAATATAAACACCTTCTTCGCTTCCCTCCCTAAGATCAACCCCATCTCCTTCACTTTGTGACCGAAGCAAGTCTGGAACGGCCATCTCTTGGTTTAGTCCAGAATTGTACATATTGGTTTCTCGAATCAAAAGCACTCCCGTGCAGTGAATTTTTTTAGGGTTTAGATTCATTTCTCATCCGCACACCCCAAATTACCAAAACCGGCAGAAATAGTTTTCACCCATAAAAAATTGGCGACCACAGTGGGAGATTAATCTCTCGGTTGTGAAGTCAATTTCTTCAGTACCCAATCCCATTCGATTGATTTCAAGATGGTTGGTCTTAGGACTGCCTCAACAGCCTCAAATCCTGGTGATTCCTCCAACGGAGATACCCCCTCTCACAACAACGTATCTGACGGTATAATCAGGCGACTTCCAACGTTGAGTGAGCTAGCACGGGTTCAGGAGATTCACACGAAGAACATGGAGATAATTAAAGAAGCGATAAACGACATACTCGATCTCCTCGTCAGGATGACATCAGAGATAAGCGGTCCTATCACGGAGACTTCTACACCGGGGACTGGTCCCTCTCAGATCAACAGCTTCACTACGAACCGGAGGCCAGTGGATCAGGAAGCAGCTTCCCTAGTAGAAAGATTGTGTGAACTTTTACACCCCTCGAAGGATCAGCGGGTGCAGACGTTTGCTGCAATCAACCAGATAACCCTGGACGTGCACCTGGCTCCTTCACGACCAAAAGTCTCAAACATGTCAGAAACATTTGTGAATAACGTTACAATTACAGAGGACGACATGATGGCAGAAGAAGGTCACAATCGGGCCCTACATGTTACTGCACGCATCAAGGATTCAGAGTTCAAGAGGGCCCTCATCGACACAGGAGCGTCTTCGAATGTGATTACCCTCAATACCCTCAGGACATCCAAGGTCCGCCCATGCAAGATCGTACGGAAGCCTACCACAATGACAGACTTCAATCAAGAGTGAAATTCGAAGTCATATAGAAGGAACCGGACTACCATATGATACTAGGGAGACCATGGCTTCATGACAACAGGATTGTCCCTTCAACTTATCACCAATGCCTGAAGACTACGCTGGATGAAGAAGTCGTTCGTATTCCTGCATCATTGTATCCATACGCACCGATATGCGGGATGGAACTGTTCGAACCGAGGGAAGCTCCGCAGGAAGGATCAGGCAAAGTCCATTGCATCCCACTCCCCACGTGGGCGTCGATTCAGGAGGAGGACCGACTTACATCATTGAGGGATAATCCCCACGATGCATCTTTGCTGACGAGGAATTCTTCTCTATCTGGTGAAGCCGCAACCCATGTTCACACGAAGAGGGAATAAAATTTTGTGGCAGTCGTGATCAGAAAGGGAAAACGGTATACCGACGCCGCTGTTAGCAATTAGCAGGGGAGGATGGTATCCAGTCTTTCCGCCCAGTTGAATGCTACAAAAATGACGAGCCACAAGAAGAGGTACTAGACGCTCGACGACAGCTGCAGGATGGCACCAACTCCACGACTGAGGAGCTCGAGACCGTTAACATCGGGAATGAGAAATCTCCTAGACCTGTCTCCATCAGTTCCACTTTGTCCACGGATGAACGTGCGAAGCTTGTCCAACTTCTCAAAGAGTATCAAGACGTATTCGCCTGGACATATGAGGAAATGCCCGGTTTAGATGAAAAATTGGTTACCCATCATCTACACGTCATGCCCGGATCTAAGCCGGTCAAACAGTCTCCAAGGAAATTCAGGCACGAAGTGGAAGAGCAAATCAAAACCGAAATTCAGAAGTTGCTAGCTGTTGGATTCATCAAACCTATTCACCATCCGACCTGGTTAGCTAACGTGGTTTCGGTAAAGAAGAAGAAAGGACAGATCCGGTGCTGCGTGGATTTCAGAGACTTGAACAAGTGCAGCCTCAAGGACGATTTTCTTCTGCCTAACATCGACATGTTAGTAGGCGCCACCAGTGGACACGGCATGTTCTCCTTCATGGATGGTTACAACGGCTACAATCAGATAAGGATATATGAGCATGACGTAAGTAAGACAACCTTTCGAACTCCTCTTGGCAATTTTTACTATACTGTTATGCCCTTCGGTTTAAAGAATGCTGGTGCAACCTATCAATGTGCTATGACGGAAATCTTCCACGACATGATGCATAAACAAGTTGAAGACTACGTGGATGATATTGTAGTCAAGTCAAAAGCTCGAGCGGACCACACAGGAGTCTTACGACAAGTGTTCGAGAGGTGTCGTGAATACAAATTGAAGATGAATCCTTTGAAATGCGCTTTCGGTGTCTCTTCAGGAAAATTTCTGGGATTCCAAGTGACTGTTGAAGGGATCAAAGTGGACCCGTCCAAGACTCAAGCCATCCTCACGATGCCACCACCACTAACTTTGAAGGAACTCCAAAGCTTCATGGGCAAGGTGAACTACATTCGACGTTTTATACCTGGTCTGGCCCAGCTTGTTGCCTCATTCACCCCCTTGCTGAAGAAGGGAGCAAGCTTCATCTGGACCGCAACCCAACAGGAAGCGTTTCGAAAGGTTCAACGAATATTGTCATCTCCAGCCATCATGAAGTCTCTCATCCAAGGAAAGTCGCTATGTCTCTACACCGCTTTCAGTGATACCGCCGTCGGGGCTTTACTCGCTCAAGAAGACGATGAGGGAATCGAACGTCCCATATACTACTTCAGTCGAATATTGAAAGATGCTGAACTCAGATATCCCAAGGCGGAGAAAGCATGTTTAGCTCTAATCCATTCCATTCAGAAGTTCAGACATTACATGTTGTCCAACAAGGTGGTACTCATATCTAAATCCGACCCTGCGAAGTTTTTGCTTGCAAAACCGGTCCTGATGGGAAGGACGGCCAAGTGGCTTCTCCAAATGTCAGAAATATACATAACGCGTGCATCACCTAGAGCTATCAAGGGGCGAGCAGTCGCATACTTACTAGCAGCATTCCCTGGGGAAGGCACTACGGGGCTACACGAGGATCTTCCTGGAGAATTTCCAGACATCTCTGTTGTCGAAGAGGAAGTGTGGTTGTTGTATCTTGACGGCTCTGCCACCCCTAGCAGTAACGCTGGAGGAGCATGCATAGTCTTAGTATCTCCGACTAGGGAAGTATTCTCGCACTCCTTCAAGCTGGACTTCCAATATAACAACAACTCAGCAGAATATGAAGCCTTCCTCAAAGGGATGTCAATAGCCAAGCAAGCAGGAGTCACGCGCCTGGAGATAAGAGGTGACTCCAAGTTACTGGTGAATCAGATGAATGGAGTATATGCATTGAAGGAGGTGACGCTAGCTCCATACCGATCAGAAACACAAAGGTTATTAAACTACTTTGCTGATGCAACCATAACCCATGTTGGTCGCAGCAACAACAAACATGCCGATTGTCTAGCAACGCTAGCGTCTAAATTGAAGTTCAAAGTCTTAGAGGAAACCCTGACAGTAAAGAGGAGAACCGTAGAATCAAAATGGCTTTCACAATACAAAGACACCGAGATTTGCGATTGGCGAACTCCGATCATTCAAGAACTCAGTAGCTCACTTTTTCAAGGAAAGGTCAGTCTCAAAACTCTGCAAAACTTCTTCACGCTTCATGGTGTGCTATATCATCGAAACCCGGACGGTTCCCTATCAAAATGTCTTGGGGATGATGAAGCACAGCTGCAGCTTAACCTCGTTCACGACGAAATTTGTGGACAATCACTGGTGGTAACGCTTTATCGACGACTTCAACGCCTGGGCTATTACTGGCCAGAGATGGAGACTCAATCCCGACTACTTCAGAAGTCATGTTCAAATTGTCAAGCGCCACCACACCAATTGGAAGTTTTTAGTGTGAGCCACACTGGGGACTGGAGAGAGCCGTACATTAGCTATCTCCACGACGGGCAACTCCTGCTATCCAAAAGGATGCCGTCAAGATGAAGCAAAAGTCCAAGCGGTTCGTATTTCATGAAGGGATCCTATATCGCAAGAGCTTCGGAGGCGATCTGTTGCGGTGCCTGGCTGGGATAGAAATCCCGGTTATGCTGAAGGAAATGCATGAAAGGGAACACCAAGGGAAGAGGAAACTGTTTCTCCAGACACCAAGGGAAGAGGAAACTGTTTCTCCAGATACACGAGAAATATTATTGGCCGACCATGGAGGATGATGCAGCCGCATTTGCTCAAAGCTGCCACAAATGTCAAATCCATGGGAACCTTGTTCACGCGCCTTCCACCCCTTTACACTCGATAAGAAGTCCATGGCCATTTTACAGTTGAGGACTGGACATTATTGGGAAAATCAATCCTCCGTCATCAAAGCAGCACAAGTATATCATAACCACGACAGAGTACTTCACTAAATGGGTGGAGGCCATTCCCCTGCGAGGAACTACAGGAGCAACAATTGCAGCCTTCATTAAAGAGTATATCATTTGTCGTTTTGGTGTTCCTAAGCATATTATCACTGATAACGGCACTCCCTTCGCCAAAAAACAAGTATGAGAGTTACTTGAAGAATATGGAATTAAACAGGTCTTCTTCACTATCTACTATTCTCAAGGAAACTGACAAGCTGAGAGTACCAACAAGACATTGATTCGGATTCTCAGTCGAACAGTACATGACAATCCTAGAAAATGGCATGACCAGTTACCGACGGCGCTATGGGCATATCGGACGTCACGTAGAAGCTCCATTGGAGTTTCTCCATGCTCACTTGTTTACGGTGCGGACGCAATCCTCCCAGCAGAGATCAAAATCCCATCAGCCAGGATCGCAGCGGCGAGCGGGGTCCACTGGAACGAGGCTGAAGCATCTAACTCCAGAGTAGCTAAGTTAGACACTTTGGATTTCAGAAGAAGCAAAGCAGAGGAACGCACTCAGGTGTACAAAAATAGAATCTCCAAGGCATATAACAAAACTGTGAAACCACGTGTTTTTAAAGTGGGAGATCTGGTCTTGAAGACAGCCAAGCACATCCAACAAGACATGTCTGCACCAAAATTCTCACCGAAATGGGAAGGTCCTTATACAATTACTAAGGCTTACAGTACCGGCTACTACAAGATCATTAAGGTGGACGGGGGAAAGTTAGAAGCAGTCATCAACGGAAAATGGCTCAAGGCATATCACGCTTGATCATTGTTCGCTCCTGTCTCATGACACGACAATACATGCATTTATTTTCATTACACGTTTGAATTATCAATTTATTCAGAGATTCATTAATGAAAAAACCCCTTTTACCAATCAAAAACCAATGCAATTTATTCCACAAAGATGTTCAAAAATTTTGACGTGAACATCATTGACAATAAGAGAATACAGCTGAATGCGGCTTAGAAGAGGCCATCCAACATATTATAGTTCCTTGATAGCATCATCTTCAATCTAGCTTGGTATCTCTCGTCCTATTCTTCAAGTTCTGTATTGCCTGTTCCACCTTCTCCGACTCAGCATCCAGAGCCTTTTCCTCTTCCAAGATAGCCTTCGCAGCAGGAACTACGTTCTCAAGGATGCCGGCTCGATCAACCATGATGACGTCAAGACGCTGCCGCAGCCAACCTACATTGAATCCCATCGATTCACAGGTAGACACCATGTTCTCCCACTCTTCAAATTTCGATTCAGCAACGTTACGAATGGAGATATCTTCCATCTCGACAATCATAAGGAGAAGGCAGTTGACCGTGGTAACCAAAGAATATGCACAGTGTTGAACTACATCCCTGGTCGCAACATGGCCATACCTCCTCCATACTTTTGTGTATAAAGGCACAAACTCCTTCCGCACCAAGAATCTGCCGACGGTTCGATAACTGGAAGATAGGCATTTCATGTGAATATCGAATGGAAGACCTGTACTGGGATATTCGTAAAAAGAGATGCCCAGATCAGCATCTTCAAGGTCCGCAAGAGTAGGTGTGTTTGAATTCTAAGGAGGAGGGCTAGTTAAATCATCATCATCGATCACTGTCACGCATGGGCGTCTCTGCAAAAAGGGAGAGAACTTTATTCGTCTGATCATGAAGAACAAGCAATGGTTTAGGAAAAGGAAAGGGAACGAACCAGTATGATTTTCTTAACTCGGCGAATACGAGCAGGAGAGTCATCGCGAAGCTGTTCATCCTGAACCTTATATGATCGTACGCGTTTAGCAGAAGAGCCTGGGTGGTACGAAGAAGATGATCTGCTGCTGTTTGACATGATGAAGAGATGGAGTTTCTGCAAGAAAATCTTGTCAACAAAGAGCGGTTTTAAAACCCCTGCGTATGTGTCGAGAAAACCCTAGAGAAAGGATGAATCGGCTGCAACAGAACTTAGCCGATGAATAAGGCTTCAACGCCGACCAAGTCGTACTTTTCTCCCAAACCCTAATAAGGTTTGACCATCTCCAGGACGGTGATGTCTATCTACACGGTAAATATGTATTTACTTTAGCTTGGTCATTTCAGTATGCAAATTTGTCACCATCTCATGCCTACCCCACACTAGTGTAACCATCATGTGCTAGGCAGGGGACTTAATGTTGATGGTGGATTTTAGTTCAGGACTAAAATTGTAAAACCAAATTTATACGCTGACATCCTGCAAAGGATAAATCCACTGATAAGTGATGAATACTTCCTCACTTTACTAATTCACCTAGAATGGAGCATGTGGCAACAATCCCAGTATTCTGTGAATTAAAAATTCATCCAGGTTGGAACATGTAGCAACAATCCCATCTACCCTGTGAATTTACAACATTATTAATTAATGCATGACTAGCCTTGTATTTCCTGTGTTTTTCCCGCTGAACTCTCATTATTGGTGCGGCATGACGACTGAGTGTTGCTCTCAGCAGAGTAACACGAATCTCCAAATGTCAATAATGAGGCATGCAAGAAATACCCGTACAGGCTACAACTCTCGGTGTGTTATACTAGCCCGATTGAGCATACATATCTCGGTGTGTTATACTAGCCCGATCGAGCATCTGGACAATCCATGTCAGTCTTAGAAATAATCACGACCACGCAAGTTGGCCGCGTGATTTAACCAGCCTAGACGATCCTCAGCAGGAGCAAGCTATCACCTTAATGACCACCAGCGGGCCCGTTTATGCCCTGGTCGGTCGAATACATACCACGCCTCCCAAACGGCCACCGAACACCAGCCTAAAGCTTGGGCTGGTGTGGAGCATCTTGGAAAAACTTGTGCGCAGCAAGACCGCCAACGGAAGTCTCAAAACCAGCCACGGCCGTCCAACTTCACCAGCATGATTGGACAGCGTGGATCATCCCATGATCGGTCGTACAAGCTTGTCCTGCACACCGGCGGGCCCCCTTTCTACCTACATAGCCGACCATCTCACGACTTAGCCAGGGAGGAGAAAACACTCGCCCAAAGTTCAGCCGACGTGATGCTTTAAAGGTCGCAGGAAATTCCACTAAGGGTATTCAAATAGATCACGACCATCCAACTTCACCGGCATGTTTGGATGGCTTAGATCAGACCCATAGCCATCAGATAGGTATTGGCATGTTCACCACCGGCTCCATGTGGGCGCTACATGGTCGTCCACCCCAGACAAGGAGCATAGCTTGCAAATTCCTCCAGCCAAAGTAGCGTGCACATGAAACCCTAATTAGAATTTACGGCATATCACATGTGTCGCTAATCAGTCGTTCGCAGGCATGGATGGAGGGTGTAGATGTAGATTCAAAGGGTCCCAAGCATGTCAATACAATTACCGTGGGCCCGTCTACGTGCGTGACCAATCGGACAAGGCCGACCATGATAATACGCCTCGATTCGTGCGCCCAAACTAGGCATGTTCGCGTGGTTTCCAATTGCAAATCGATCTCGACCACTCAACTTTGTCGGACAAATTGAGTGGCTTAGATCACATCTCCATGGGACAGTGAGGTACGGATGTGTACACCGGAAAGCCATCTACACGCATGCCTGGTCAATGTTGCCAAAAACATCTCCCATGCATGGATTCGACCAAGCTGAAAGTAGGTGCTTGCGCACCTCCTAAACCCTAATCCGACGGTCGCAGATATGGGTCGCAAGTCATCTCGTCCGTCCAACTTCGCCAGCTTGGACGGACAGCCTAAGACAGGAGTTAGGTGACTAATGAAGCATCACCATGATCACCGTCTGCCACTCTTCTACATAGAGTGATCGGTCAAACCGTAGCTTGCCCATGCAACCTCCAAACGATCACTCGAAGATGGCTGGACGTGATGCTATTTCAAGACGCTTAATCCGCGACTAACTCCGTTAAGCTTAAAACAGCGATGCTTTGTACATGCCGAATATATTCGATGCATTACATGCATAGAATACACACGATATTTCATAAATATCGACTTCCTAAATAACTTAGTTATTTGATATAGCATCACATGCTACTTTCTGTGGGTCCCACGATCCACACATTCGAGACATCAAGCATGTCACAAATTGGGGGATACATACTGGAGTATTGGTCTGGCGGTTTACAGCGTGCAACTTGCAACGCGCCATCACAAGAACGTGTCAGGAAGACATGGACGGTTAGTGATAATGGGAGAAGTGGGCAAGACTGGTTGTGTGGCATTAACGCACGAATCCACTACTCCATCACTCCACTTCCTCCACTTACCACGAGAGACGAGGGTTAGTCTCAATGACTTGTATAAATAGGTTCTCCTCCCTATTTCCAAGATAGAACAGACGAAACAGAAATCAAGTGTGGATACAACGTATTCCAACACCAGAACTGATAGCTTACATTCTGCAAGCTAGTTCAGCTTTCTGATACAAGTCATACATAGCCAACACCTTCACAATCTAAACACCTTCTTCGCTTCCCTCCCTAAGATCAACCCCATCTCCTTCACTTTGTGACCGAAGCAAGTCTGGAACGACCATTTCTTGGTTTAGGCCAGAAGTGTACATATTGATTTCTCGAATCAAAAGCACTCCCGTGCATTGCATTTGTTTAGGGTTTAGATTCATTTCTCATCCACACACCCCAAATTACCAAAACCCGCAAAAATAGTTTTCACCCATAAACATTAAGTTTTGCCTCAAGTAAGATACGAGTTGATCGAACTTCAGGATTTTCTTTATAAGAAGCCTTTTCATTGGAGCCACAGTCTTTTACTACACCAAGAAGAACATTGACATGTTTTCTTAACTTTTTGAATCTATCAGCTTGAATTCTAACAAGGTTTAGAATTTGTTTACTCTCTCTAGCTGTTTCCTCTTGAATAACAGAGTCAGATTCATTAGAAAAACACATGTCAGTGTTAGTCTGTTTCGTTTGAACACTGGGTTCATCTATAACAGAGATTGAGGGATCTTTCTCTTTGATAGACTTATTAAAAACAGAACTTTTATTTTTGGTGACACGTTCATCAGAGATAGTACTCTTGTCCATAGAGTCAGATTGATACAAACACAGACTGATAAGGTCTTTAAGCGTGTTTGCCTGCTCTGATACCAATTGAAAAGCGGGGGGTCTAACAACCACGCCCAATATTTCGATTAGCAATCTGTATGGACTAACTCGAATATACTTTTAAGAGAATCAACTAGACAGTCAGACTCAATCTTAATAAAAAGTATATCAAGGAGTTAATATCTCTATCTCTCGATTTGATCTATACTCAAGCTAATATAAATCTGCGAGTCTTTATCAAATACAAGAGAGATATAAACTTGGATGGTACCAAAGACCAATATCCAAGGATCAATCAATTTCCAATCAACAACCAAAGGTTGGATTTCACAATTGATCGATACAACGCATAACCTGTGATATTTCAATTATATAACAAAATATAATGCGAAATAAAAATAACACAGACACCAGAAATTTTTAACGAGGAAACCACAAATGCAGAAAAACCCCGATACCTAGTCCAGATTGAACACCATACTGTATTAAGACGCTACAGACACTAGCCTACTACAAACTAACTTCAGTCTTGACTTTAGTTGAACCCTAATCAATATCACACTGATTCAAGGTACAATTGCGCTCCTTACGTCTCTGATCCCAGCAGGATACTACGCACTTGATTCCCTTAGCTGATCTCACCAACAACCAAGAGTTGCTACGACCCAAAGTCGAAAACTTTAATAAACAAATTTGTATCACACAGAAAAGTTTATGATAATAGATAAATCTGTCTCCCACAGATAAACCTACAAGTTTGTTCCGTATTTTGATAGAAATCAAGGTGAACAGGAACCAATTGATAAACCGGACTTATATTCCCGAAGAACAGCCTAGTATTATCAATCAACTCACAATAATCTAAATCGTATGGTAGCGAAACTAGTATTGCGGAATCACAAACGATGAGACGAAGATGTTTGTGATTTCTTTTTATCTTGCCCTATCGGAGATATAATCTCAAGTCAATTATTCAATTGAACTCGTACGATAAAAAATGGCAAGATCAGATCACTCAACTACAAGAGAAGTAGTTTCGTCTGTCTTCACAAGCCCAATGAAGTCTTTAAGTCGCAAACTTCACAAACTACAACAGAAATTTTCGGTATGAAAACTTCTGCCAGTATGCGTACCTAACATGTCTCCTTCACCAATACTGCATTCACACATATGCACGCACTTGGTTTCCGGCACATGGATTTATACACTAATATGCGAACACACTATATATGCTTATATCCATAGTTGGTTAATTAATCTCAACTCCACATTTCAATAATTGAAACATTCTTCTATAATGTTATAATAGTCGTTAGACAAAAAGAATCGATTATCGTCATCAAAGCTATTTTCAAGATTGAAACGTCATCATGACTTTCGTCACGAGTAAAGATGAAAATGGTTAAAGCAAAATCTTACCAACACATATTTCGAGAAAAAGATAGGCGAGTAAACTAGGCTCGAAATAGCAAATGTGTGTGTATGAAAACTATCATACTTATACGACTTTTGTCTCAAGAGTAGGAGATAGAGTAGATATACTTTTAAGTGACAGATGAATTCAAGTCTCCACATACCTTTTGGTCGGATGAAGTTCCACTGGTTCCTTGAGTAGTTTTTTCGTCTTCGTAAGATAATCGCCATGGATTTTGGAGCTCAACTATACCTAACTATCCTAGACCGAGACTTAGTCATGAGTAAACTAGAAATCAAGAGATATAGTTTTGATCACTAACATTGACAAACATGCTTGAGATAGCAACGCATGCGAGTTCGATAGGGCAATGCTCTAACAGTAACATCTTATACAATTTGTGTGAGACAGTCATTTGATATAGACTCGGAATGTTTCGTATTAATCATTTGATCACTTGAAATGTTCTTCGAAGCTAATAGTTTGTGTGAGACAACTATTCTCGTCTTATAAGAATGTTTCAATGATTAAAACGGGAGTTTAGAAAAATTAACCATTGATTGGATATTGCACAATATTAGTACTTGTATGCTAACTGTTGCAAGTGTATTCCAAGTCCGGGAATTCAGTATGCGTACCCGTTTGCATACTGGCGAACAAGACCAAGTCCGAGAACTTAAGAATACGTACCCGTTTGCATACTTGAGTGGGTTAAGTTCTAAAATCGGTTAATTATGTTTACATAGTCATGAACACATACATTTATATAATAAGGAATGCAATCTTTGCAAACCGTGGCTATAATGTTCATGAATTGATTCGAGTGAATCAAAACCGATTTTGCTTCAATTGTGTCTTGTATACTTTTATGAGAATATAAACAATTGAACAACTCTATAACTAGTTTCATTTGAGTCACTAGTTGTTATTAAGATGAACAAGGTTGATATGAAAGTGTTCATATAGCTAACTTCGGTTAACTATTGTTGAGCCAACTAAGTGCACACGTTTAGGTACGGTTACCCATATCTAAATGAAAGTATATTTCATTTGTGTGTAACAAGTTAAGACAATCTAATAGTTGAAAGATATTAGCTTCAATCTAATCAGGTTTTCATCTAACAGTGAATATTGAATGCTTTGTTACCAAGGTAACATTGACTGCAAACCCTGATTTGAAGATTATATAAGGGAGAACTCTAGCAACTGGGAAACCTAATCCCCACACCTCTTGTGTGACACTAGTTGCGACTAGAGTCGATTCTCGTTTAACCTAGGTTTTTCTAAACCATTATAGGTTAACGACTTAAATACTTCATTGGGATTCTGAATCCAGACCGAACTATTTTCTCTGTAGTTGCGTGTTCTGATTTTAATTTGTTCTGTCGTATTTAGTACTATCTTCTCTAAAATTTGCTCGAGATTTCAATCTTCGATAGGTAAGACAAAAAGTAGTCACAAACATCTTCATCTCATCGTTTGTGATTCCACAATATCTTGTTCCGCTTCTATACGGTTAAGATCATTATGAGGTGATTGATATTACTAGGTTGTTCTTCGGGAATATGAGCCTGGTATATCAATTGGTTCCTGTTCACATTGGTTTATCAAAAAACAGAACAAAAACTCGTAGGTATTTCTGTGGGAAACAGATTTATCTACTCAATAGACTTTTCTGTGTGAGACAGATTTGTTTATCAAGTCTTTGAATTTGGGTCGTAACAACTCTTAGTTGTGGGTGAGATCAGCTGAGGGAATCAAGTGCGTAGAATCCTGCTGGGATTCAGTAGCGTAAGGAATGCGACTATACCTTAATCAATGTGAGATTGGTTAGGGTTCAACTACATTCCAGTCTGAAGCTAACTTGTAGTAGGATAGAGCATGTAGCGGCTTAATACAGTGTGGTGTTCAAATATGGACTAGGTCCCGGGGTTTTCTGCAATTTGCGGTTTCCTCGTTAACAAAATTTCTGGTGTCTGCGTTATTTCTTTTCCGTATTATATTTGTTTATATAATTGAAATATCACAGGTTGTGCGTAGTTCAACCAATTTAATCCAACCTTTGGTTGTTGATATAAATTGATTGACACTTGAACATTGGTATTTGGTACCGTTCAAGTTGTTTCTCATAATAACCAGGCTCGCGGATTTCTATCTGTTTGATTTGCTGATTACATTGAGAAACAGAGATATAACTCTTGGATGTATTTTCCTTGATTGAGTCTGACTGTATAATTGATTCTCTTGGAATTATATTGGAGTTAGTCCATACAGATTGCCTAAAACAAATATTGGGTGTGGTTGTTAGACCCCCGCTTTTTCAAGAAGAACTTTGGAAATAAAAGGCAGAGAGTGTTAGAGCAGCACTCGATTGAACCCACAAGTTTTACTATCTCAAGCTTGTTGTCATTGTTAGATGATCAAAACTATATCTTGATTTCTAGTTTACTAAGTAAAATCCCGAACTAGGTTAGAATTTGATGGTTGAGTATCAGATATCACCCTCGAAGATTGAAGATCGACGAAGACATTTAGAGAAATTTTGTACCAGGTACGTAAACTAAACCATTCTGTTTTACTCACTATCTTACCATTCTATCTTTTTGAGACAATGTTATATGACTTCTAGTAGATTTACAAAGAAAAAGTTTCTAGTCAAGCTTATATTGTTAAAAACCTCGAAATATGATTCTAAGCAAAGATGTTCAATGTGTTAGAGCATAGCTCGGTTGAACCCACCAAGCGTTGGTATATCAAGTTTGGTTATCATATTTTAGTAAACTAAAACTCATTTAAGAGTCGCTTGATTAAATGTACTAGAGTCAACTTCGTATAGGTTAGCTTGAAAGTATTAGAATATGAGACATTACAAGTATTGTGAAGACTTGAAGAAGTGAAGAAGTAAGGAGCTACAACCACAACATCATTCTTCCACTTGAGGTTGGTGATATTTGACTTGAACTGTTTCATTCCCTAACGTATCTTTCAAGTCGTGCATATTGAAAACAAAACTGCGAAGCATGAACACTCTAGATAGACATAGTATTAAGGAGTACAATGTGAGGTTTATTGCTTAACCACTAAACTTTGTAGATAAGACATCGACATAATCGTTTGAATGATATTGTGATTATGTATGGGTATGAGGTGAGGATTTCATCCTAGGAAACAATGTTTTACATGTGTTTTAAGGAAGTAAGTTCATGACCTTGGTTTGTGAATCGAAAAAGGAAATCGCCAGGCGTTATTGGGATTGTTATTCATTTCATATATTATGAACAACCAATATGTGTGATTAGTACAACCGCTCATGACTTGTTTGTGTTCTTGGTAAAACTATTCACATAAGGCCTGACTTATGTATTGGTATGACTTTTATTAGTGAAACCGATCTTAAGTAATCACCTAATGGTATGATCGAGTTTGTGTAGTTTGTAAGACCTAACTATGGGTAGAGGAACCGATCCTAGTAAGAGGTGTAACTCATCACAAAGGGGAACCGATCCTTGTATGAGGTGCAGAAAGGTTTATAGCATAAAGGGGAACCGATCCTATGGACATGTGCAACACGTTTTTAGGCAAAAGGGAACCAATCCTATGGACATGTCCAACACATATAAGTTAGATACCATATATATGTGGGGAACCGATCCTAGTACCTAGTCAACCAAATTTTGGGAAGCTAGTGTGACTATGCACAATACTCACATGGAGGTAGAACCGAAACTTGTTTTGGCAGAACCGCTAAACCCATGATTTGTGATTGAGTGTTCTTGATCAATCACATAGCTCTTGAAAGTCGGATGAACCAATTCTAAACTTGTTTGGAAGAGGGTAAATCAGTATCAAGTGTGTAAGTATGAAAGAGGACTTACAAAGTAAGGATGTCGACACCCTTTGAACACGTGCATTAATGTGTATCTTTTATTGTTCAAAGATATTCCTTAACAGCTAAAGGAAGAAAATCCCAGTATCGAAATTAAATAAGTTAAGAATCTTTTAACTAAGGTTTTTAATTATATATATGGAAAATAAGAATTAGTAATGTGCATTTACTAATTAAAGATTTTCCAACGAGATTTTCGATCAATATTTTGGACAGAGCATTCTCAGGAATTATGAAAACCGAATTTGGAAATTATTATTGAATATCTTGAAAATATTTTCGGTTTTGGAAATTCCTTGGTGTCCAAACTTCCTTGTCTATAAATACTTGAAGTTTGCATTTCTAGCAAACTAATCCTTCGTGACAGTAAACTTCCTCTGGTGTACTGTTACTGGTGAAGCCGCCTATTCGGAGAGGAGAGTAACCTAATTAGGCGAAATCTCTTACGGCCACTCAGTTTAAAGTCTTCTTTGGGATTGAGAAGCTCTATTAGTATCGTTGGTGGGAAACTAGATAATTGCGGTTTATCTTTTGTTTTCGATTGATTTGATTGACTAACGGTGGTTGAACTTTGATTGCACCTAGTTTGTTTATGCTTGAGAATCTTCTCTTCTGATATAAGATTCACTCAAACTAGTTCAAAGTTTTGACAGGGATCTTTAGACTGTTGTTAGTTCTAAAGACAATCTTGTGATAATCCATTGTTAACAGACTCCAAACTGTGTGTGATTGATCACAAGAGATTCAACTAGTTGTGAGCAGGTGTTTATTGAAGGTCTAAGAAGATTTGAAGACAAAGAAGAGATATAAGATTTCTGACTTGGTTATATAAATCTTTGGTGTGCACAATACTTGTTTCGGTAAAAAGAGGATCCAACTATAATCGGTTTATCCTTGTGGTAGATTGGATTGATTAATTGAGTAGATCGGCATTAATACGGTTCTTTGTGATTAAAAGTATTGATTGCAAAATCTTATGATTACCTTGGGTAATTGAACATAAGATAGATCTAAGGACCTGACGAAAGAGTTTATTGAGATAAACAGAAGAGCGTTTGTCCGACTCATATCACTTGGTTGAAGAGAGTTGATACAAAACAGATTTGTTGTTCCTTTACTGTTTGGAATACGAACCAAAGGAATTGTTCCAAGTATGTGACTTATTCATAAGTTGGAGGCGTGGGAATACATACGGAACTAGGTAAACTATAGGTTTAGTTGCTTGGTCTCAAGTATACGAAGTTGGTTTATTTTGTATAGCGGCTTAATCCTGAGAGTATTCAATTCTGGACAAGGTCCCGGGGTTTTTCTGCATTTACGGTTTTCCTCGTTAACAAAATATTGTTGTGTCATTTACTTTATATTTCCGCATTATAATTGTTTTATTATAATTAAAGTAATCCAATTGTGTTTGGTTAAGTCCGAACCTTTTTATCAAGTAAACATACTTGGTTGTTGTATTGTATCAATCTTGTATCCATAGACGATCACACGAAGTGTGAACCGATTAGTTGCATTGTCTCGACTCTGTCCGTAGACAATCACTTTCGGAGAAAGGACTTATAGGAAGGAAAAGTTTTAGCTTGAGGTATATTTGGGTACCCTCGCCTTTTTAATTGGTATCAAAGCAGGCAAACACGAAAAGGTCTAACAATCTGTGTTTGGTGCAATCCATCCTATAAGAAATGAATCTACTGTGTGATTCAGTTAATGTACCACCAAGATTTAATGAGACTAACTACCCGTCGTGGAAATATACTATGAAATCCTTTCTTCAATCCCGAGATTTCAATACTTGGTTATTAATCGAAGACCTATATCAACAACCGATGGATTATTCGGAAACAGAGTTTAAACGCTTAGCGGATTATACTCACGAAGAAAGAATTCGTGTAAAGCAGAATTCTGATGGTTTGAACGCCACCATTCATGAAGTTAGCCATGATCTTTTACATCATGTGCTGGGTTGCAGGACTTCTAAAGAATCATGGGATATTCTTGAGACTGTATTCGAAGGAGATGATTCTGAAAAAGAATCTAGACTTATTTCCCTTTCATCTGAATGAGAACATCTCAAGATGGGTGATAACGATACCTTCGAGGAGTTTAACTCTAAACTTTCTGAGATTGTTAATGCGTCTTTTTTCCTTGAAAAGGTCATACCTGAAAAGGAAATAGTATGCAAAATTCTCAGATCATTACCATCCAGATATGAGTCTAAGAAACATGCCATAATAGAAGGAAATGATCTTTCTATACTTTCTCGAAGCTCTCTTGTAGGAAAGTTAAAGATCTTTGATAAAGAAACTCTGCTGAAGAATCAAACTAAGAATCGTTGTCAAGAAGACAAGGTATATGTTGAAAAAGAGCTTGACTCAACTCTTGTGCTTCTAGCACAACGAATAAAGGACATCTTATCTATTGATAAACGTGTTCCTGATATACTATCGTTTTGCCATAAAAAAGGGTAATGAGGAAGTACAATGATTCAAGTGTCGTAGATTCGGATATATGTCAAAATACTGTCCCAACAGAAGAATTTATAAGTGCAACAAGGAGTATGTCTCCAGTCTTAATGATATTCCGGAGGAACAATCCAATGAAGAGATATCTAATTGTAATGCACTTCTTTCCAACTCAAACAGTGATGAATTCTGTGAGTCTAATCAACTCCTACAACTTGAGTTGGAGATCAATGATAATAAAAGGTTAAGCCTGGTACTTGAAAACCTTTTGAAATTCCTTTCAGATAAAACCCGTATGGTGAAGTCTGAACAAGAAAAATTGGGTGAAAAACCAAGAGAATCAGAAAATAGTTTTTCTGATAACATGATAAGTTCTTCATGTGGAGAAAGTAATCTCACTACAGTCCTTTTCAAAAATAAACTTATCAAAGTTCTTCGCAACGGTATAAAGAAGACTGGTAGGTTTATCAGATCTCAAAAGGAAACTGCAAACTCTTGCAATTACAAGAGAAAGAAAGAACAAAAGAAAACACAGTCTATTGTGTTTATAAGCCATCCCAAGGATGTCCTTGTTAAATATGTTGAGAATCATTCCCACCTAAACACGCATTGATAATGTTTAAAGACGCATCCTCACTTGTGGCCCAAATTTTTTGTTTGTGAGGAAGCACAAATCTGGGCAAGTCGACCATGTTTGCTCCGTTTGAGAAAAATAAAAGATATCTTTTATTTTTGGGAAAATAGTCTCGGTTTCCATAAATCGAATTATTCCTTGATTTTCTCCAATCTTATATATCTTCTTCTTGTCCGAAAGAAGACTACTCTAGTTTCAATGGAGAAATCAGGAAAAGAAGGGTCATCTCTTGATGATTTAGCACTCTGTGCATCTGTTATGACTGAAACTCATGATGAAAACTCTCAATATTTTCTGAGAAAACAGATCCTTACTGTCAAAAGTTGCATTAGATATCATGAGCTGATGATAAAGGATTCAAAAGAAGTACTAGCGAACCTTCATTCTCAATTGTATGAAATGAACAAATTATCTACTGATAAGGAAAGTGCTAAAAAGAAATTGAGTTCAGTTTTTGAAAGTAATCATCACGAGAACTAAGATAGAATAGACTACAATTTTTGATCTCTTTCATTGATTGTATTAAGTCTATTATGAATAAAAAAACTATTATGAATAAAGTTATTTGATTTATAATTTTTCTTGTGATAGTTTTTGATTTATGTAGCCTGTGCTTGAATGCTTTATTTATTGCTATGTATGTTTATGAGATGTTTGATTTTGGTTATGTTACCTTGATATTCGATCTCATAATATGTTGTGAACCCTTATGGTTTGGGTGACTTTTTGATTTAGCAGGATTAAGTTGTAGCCCATGTTGGTAGGATTTATCAAAGGATCATGAGGGGTTCTGATAGAAACAATATGTAAAAAAGTCACAATATGTTAAATCGGTTTTGGTTTAGCATAAAAGCATATGTGTTTCGTGGGTTTTCAGCTTTTGCTTGCAATAGTTAAAAACCGGTTTTCAGCTTTTGCTTGCAATAGTTAAAAACCGGTTTTCAACCTTTCTCTGGTAAAGGTTGGTTGTTGTTATTCTTTTGTTTTGCATAAGGATGACAACATAATGGTATTTCGATATTAATTCTCCCTGGAAGAAGAAGATGCGATCATATTGGAGAAGTGGATGCGAAATTGAGGTAACAATCTTGTTAGTTAATTGTTTTCCTGTTTAAGAAAAGTCTAATTTTATTGCTTATATCTTTTTGCTTTTGCTTAACAAAATTTCGGTACAATTGATGTTTTATTCCATTATGTGTGTATGGATGTGTGTGTGATTTAGTTGGTTCCGGTTAAGAAAAACTATTGTTATCTTGCTTTGTTGTTTGGTATCAATTGTCTAGGCTTACAAAATTTTCGGTGCAATTGCAGTGCTTTAATGTTTATGTTGTTTCAATTGCTTCCGGTTGAGGTGCATAATTATGCAAGTTGATTTGTTTTGGTTTGTATGAATTATTTATGGCTTGACAAAAGAATATTTTTACGGGATGAATTGTTTAGTCCAATTCGATTCCGGATAAGAGAAACTAAGTTAATTCAGATCTTAGTTAGACTTATCAAAGTGGAGGTTTCGGTTATTCAAGTCTAATCGAATGCCTTAACAAGAAATGATAGTTAACTAACCTAGTATTTGGCTTGTTTAAAACTTAAAGGTCTAAGTTATATGGATAATTAGAACCTGGTGAGAAAAATAGAGTTATCTTTATTTTGGTTTTATCGAATGAAGCGATTGTATTTGTACAATCGGTTTAGCAAAGGAACTAATGTGATTAGTTGATTTTTGGTTTGCTAAACTAGTTGGGAAAATTTCTTCGGGCAATTATTTCCATGATAACATATCAAAACATAATTACTTTGTAGTTTCGGTTTTGATAAAAATGATGTGTGAAACCCTCGTGCTTGACTCAACAGGTTGCAAGTCTATTTTGAGATTTGTAAGATCCTTTTCGTGTTGTCCTTTATTTTTTCGTTTCTTTGTCATTTTGTGACAAAAAGGGGGATAAATATATGGAGTAAACAAGTGATGATGGTGTCAATTTTATATTGATTGGTGTCACTAGGGAAGAAGGACATTGGTGCTTAAACGTTTATCTAAAGAAAGAGGAAAAACATAGACTAAGGGGGAGTAACATATCATATGATTTGGTATAACAAAGACGTGAGGTTTGAAAATCTACCTATCTCACCTTTAGGGGGAGTATGAGCTTTGTTATTATAATGTCAACTGTTGCATTTTTAAGGATTGAATGTATACAGGTTATGTGTTGTTGAATTCGGGAATCAAACGTATGTGTAATGAATTCTTGTAATTTGTTTATCCATATGATGTAAGAGTTTTGTCACTAAAATTGACAAAGGGGGAGATTGTTAGAGCATAGCTCGGTTGAACCCACCAAGCGTTGGTATGTCAAGTTTGGTTGTCATATTTTAGTGAACCAAAACTCATTTAAGAGTCACTTGATTAAATGTACTAGAGTCAACTTCGTATGGGTTAGCTTGAAAGTATTAGGATATGAGACATTACAAGTATTGCGAAGACTTGAATAAGTGAAGAAGTAAGGATCTACAACCACAACATCATCCTTCCACTTCAGGTTAGTGATATTTGACTTGAACTGTTTCATTCCGTAACGTATCTTTCAAGTCGTGCATATTGAAAACAAAACTGCGAAGCATGAACACTCTAGATAGACATAGTATTAAGGAATACTGTGACTACTAATTTTCCCATAGTCTACGTAACGTTTACAGTTCAGAGAATGGTATACTAAGTAGTAAAGATACCTTTGTTGAACTGATGATGCTAAGTAATTAGATGATACTCAAGATCAAAAAGGATAACAAAGAATAATAACTAATGCAAATAAAGATAAGTTATCATATGACACAAGAGATTACGTGGTTCGACTATTTAGTCTACGTCCACGGGGAAATGAGTGATTGTTTGTATTAAGTTTGGGTGGTTACAAGTGATCTTAAATGCTTCCCAAAGTAATAAAGAGAACTCAAGTTGTTGTGTCTACATAAGTTCTAAACATTAAAGAGGTATAAGCTTAAGACTAGATCTTCTTCTCCTAAGAATTGAATGCCTTAATTTGTTGGTGAGGCTTGGTATTTATAGCCCCTTCGACTCCAGGTATATCTTTGTTATCTTGGAGTCCATCGATATCCTGATATACCTTCCGTAAAAATGGTACCTTCGTTCACCGCCTGTTTCCTCCAGTCGAACTCTGCCACCTCAGCTGACCTACGTTCCTTCGGGAACTTCCCAGCCTCAGTACAGATTGTACCTTCGTCCACCGCCATCTTTCTCCTACCGGGTCCCGCCACGTCATCTGTCTCCACGTGCTTGGATTATGCGTGTAAATAAGAGATTTGCGCATTTAATGCTGATTAGATTTGTTATCTAACTCTGTCCCTTCGCCAGCTGCCTTCTCCTAGACTAGGCCTTACTTTATCCATCTTGACTGTCGAGACTCTTCTTCTTGGGGGAAGATAAAGCAGATCTACGAAGGCATCTTCTGCTGCTCAGTACAACGAGGGTTATACAGTTATCTTGTATGCGATCGCTGAGATCGTGACACGTGCTCTGCGAAATATTAGTATTCACAGTTTGCCCCTTTTCTTTCATATTCTACCATCCGATTGGATTGGAACAAAAAAACGTTTTCTTGTAACGCCGCCATTTTTGCACGTATCGATCGGGTGGTCCCTACATGTATTTTCATGTAATAACTTCCCCTTGAATTTCGGGCCCTCCAAATTTTTGGATTCTCAAGACGCCTATAAGAAGAGAATAATAGCATATATCTCATTAACTTCTCTTCTTTCTTTTTGAATTGTCGCTCTCCATCCTCTTTTCTAGAGATTTTTTGTTTGCCCACTGTTGCGATTCTTCACTCGATCTTTCTAGAGTTCTGCCTTTCCATTGCTTCTTCCTTACTCACAGGTTAGTAGTTCTTCTTACTTTCTCTTGATTATGCGAGTGTTTGATTCGGGTTGGTTCCGCTTTTGCCTTAACTGCCTTGTTCCGAGCATCTTCGATGTTCCTGAATCATTGTGATGTTTGTGGACCTTATGTATTTTCCTTGTCATTTGTGGGATTGGGTGTTATCCCATTCGCTTCATATCTCGATCTTTCTTCATGATTGTTTTTGCTTCATGATCTTGGTGATGATGTGAGATTGCGCTTTGTCATGCTTTGATTGGCTCTAACTGTTTCTTTTGGTTGATTTAATGAAACCCATGCCCAAAATACTTTAGTTTTTTGCCCCAATTGTATTTTCATCTTCTCTGTGATTTTTGGTCCGCCATTGTTGAAGATTATTCTTCCTGTTGGTGTCAGGAATTATGAGGCTTCCGAAGAAACCTACGGGAAAGGACACAAGGCCTAGGTCCTCTACGAAGCCCCCTCCGCGCATATATATCTTCGAGTAACTCCTCTTCCCCCCGTTAGAGAAGGTGATCATGTTTATGTATTTGTTGTCCTGTGGTAGCTCCACCTTTTTCTTGGGGGCTATCTGAAAAAGCGGGGGTCTAACAACACCACCCAATATTTCGCTTAGCAATCTGTATGGACTAACTCCGAAATACTTTCTAGAGAATCAACTAGACAGTCAGACTCAATCTAGGCAAAAGTATCTCAAGGAGTTAATATCTCTCTCTTGTTTTGATTTACTCAAGCTAATAGAAATCAACGAGTCCTAATCAAATACAAGGAATCACTCGGATGGTACCAAAGACCAATATCCGAGGATCAATCAATGAAAATCAACAACCAAAGGTTGGATTACTCGAATTGATGATCTAACACACAACCTGTATTATTTCAATTATAAAGATAAAACAATATAATGCGGAAATTGAAATAACACAAACACCAGAAATTTTGTTAACGAGGAAAATTCCAATGCAGAAAAACCCCGGGACCTAGTCCAGATTGAACACACACTGTATTAAGCCGCTACAGACACTAGCCTACTCCAAGCTAACTTCGGACTGGACTGTAGTTGAACCCCAATCAGTCTCCCACTGATCCAAGGTATAGTTGTACTCCCTACGCCTCTGATTCCAGCAGGATACTCCGCACTTGATTCCCTTAGCTGATCTCAACCACAACTAAGAGTTGCTACGACCCAAAGTCGAAGACTTGATGACAAACAAATCTGTCTCACACAGACAAGTCTATTGAAGGATTAATCTGTCTCCCAGATATAAAACCTAAAAGTTTTTGTTCCGTATTTTGATAGTAATCAAGGTGAACAAGAACCAATTGATAATCCGGTCTTATATTCTCGAAGAACAGCCTAGAGTTATCAATCACCTCACAACAATCTTAATCGTATGGTAGTGAAACAATATGTTGTGGAATCACAAACGATGATACGAAGATGTTTGTGATTACTTTTTATATTTTGCCTATCGGAGATATCAATCTCAATCCAATTAATATGATTGTACTCGTACGATAGAAGATGCAAGATCAGATCACACAACTACGATAAAGTGTATCGGTCTGGCTTCACAATCCCAATGAAGTCTTTAAGTCGTTAACCTGGTTTTAGAAGAAGAAAACCAAAGGTTAAAGGAGAACCGACTCTAGCACGCAAACTAGTATCACACGTAAGGTGTGGGGATAGTTTTGCATTGATACTGATGTCCCCTTATATAGTCTTTCAAATCAGGGTTTGCCATTAAGTTACCTTGGTAACAAAGCAATCAATATCCACTGTTAGATGAAAACCTGATTTGGATTCAAGCTAATATTTCTCAACCGTTAGATTGAAAACTTATCTTGTTACATACAATTGAAATGCACGCTTCTAGGTTTGTTAACCGTGTCCAAACGTATGCACTTGTTGGTTCAATAATAGTTAACCAAAAGGTTATCCATATGAGCATTTCATATCAACCATGTTCTTCTTCACCATAACTAGTTCACATGACTCAAATGAACTAGTTAGAGAGTTGTTCAATTGCAAAGAATTCTTATGTAACTACACAAGACACAACTGAAGCAAAGATGATTTGATTCACTCGAATCGGCTCATGAACTTTTATAGCCACGGTTTGCAAACTGCATTCCTTAGTATTTTTAAGTTTAAGTTCAGAAATCATCTTCAGATATATAACCTTCTTAAGTTCGCAGACTTGGTTCGCGGACTTAAGTTATCGGGCAGAGTTTACAAACTCCAGCAGAAATTCTCGGGATGAGAACTTCGCCGGTTCGCGGAATGGGTTCGCGGAATGGGTTCGCGGACTTAGCTTCACGCACTAGTTTGTCAACTCCACCAGAAATTCTCGGGTTTGAGAACTTCGGCAGTTCGCGGACTTGGCTCACGCCTGTTTATGGGTGAAAACTATTCCTGCCGAATTTGGTAATTTTGGGTGTGTGGATGAGGAATGAATCTAAACCCTAAACAAATGCACTGCACGGGAGTGCTTTGTGATTCGAAAAATCAATCTGTACAATTCTGGCCTAAACCAAGAAATGGTCGTTCCATACTTGCTTCGGTCACAAAGTGAAGGGGATGGGGTTGATCTTAGGGAGGGAAGCGAAGAAGGTGTTGAGATTGTGAAGGTGTTGGCTATGTATGACTTGTATCAGAAAGCTGAACTTGCTTGCAGAATGTAAGCTATCAGTTACGGTGTTTGAATACGGTTGTATCAACACTTGCTTTTGTTGTCTTGTTTTGTTTGAAAATATGGAGGAGAACCTATTTATACAAGTCATTGAGCCTAACCTATGTCTCTCATGGGAAGTGGAGAAAGTGGAGTGATGGAGTAGTGGAGTTACGTGTGTTAGTGTTACATGATCAGTCTTGCCCACTTCTCCCATCATCACTAACCGTTCATGACTTCCTGACACGTTCTTGTGATGGCGCGTTGTGCGCTGCACGCTGTAAACTTCCAGACCAATACCCCAGTATGTATCCCCCAGTTTGTGACATGATTGATGTCTCGAATGTGCGGATCCTGAGACCCACAAAAGGTAACATGTAATGCTAGGTTAAATAACTAAGTTATTTGGGAATTTGATACTTGTAAAATATCACGTGAATTCTATGCATGTAATGCATCGAATATATTCATCATGTATGAAGCATCGATGTTGAGCGTCTTAAAATAACATCATGTCCAACCTACTCCATGTGATGGTTTGGAGGCTGCGCAAGCAAGTCCTCTCTTGGCTGACCACATGGTGTGGTAGAGTGGCGGATGGTAATCACCACGACACCTCATTAACCAACTAACTCCTGACCAGGGATGTATAACCAAGCAGGTGAAGTTGAACGGACGAGATGATCTTTGAGACACTCCTCTGCGACCGTTAGTGGAATTAGGGTTTATGAAGAGGTGCGCAAGCATCAATCTTCAGCTTGGTCGAATCCAATCTTGGGACACGATTTTGGAAAGGCCGATTGGGCATGTGTGTAAACGGCATGCCGGTGTACATGCCCATACCTCATTGTCTCGTGAAAGTGTAATCTAGATCGCTCAATTTGTCCGGCAAAGAGGAGCGGCTAGGATTGATTTGCGACAGAGATTTTGTGCCGCAAAGGCCGCGCGTCATGCCAACTTTGGGCGTGCGTTTCGAGGCGACCAAGCCTGGTCGGTCTTGGCCGATTAGTCTGGTGTGCAGACGACAGGCTGGTGTACAAGCATGTATTTCATTGTCCCATAAAAACGTGATCTAAGTCACTCAATCTGTCCGGCAAAGTTGAGTGGTCGAGATTAGTTTGCAATTGGGAGGTGTAACCACGCCTAGTTTGGGCGTACGAATCGAGGCAATCAGGTATGATATTCCTTGGCCGATCGGGTGTAGAGATAAGTGGACCCACGGTGATCACGTTGACGTGCACCGGATCTGCCTAGTCTATTCCTGGACCCTTCATTCGTGCAGGAGAAAATGGACGCTCGTGATGTTCAAACCCTAATTAGGGTTTCACCGGCCGTGCGTCATGCCTTGTTTGGGCGCACGAACTGGAACGACCAACTATAGTTGGTCCTGACCGACCGGTCATGTATGTAGGCGGGCCCACGGTGATTGTGTTGATATGCTCTGGGCCCTTTGAATCTACATCTACACCCTTCATCTATGCCTGCGAAGATGGATGGTTGAGACTGCTTTGCGACACATGTAATGTGCCGCAGACCCTAAATTAGGGTTTCACGTCCGCGCTGCTTTGGCTGGACGATTTGGAAAGCCATGCTACCCTTTTGGGGAGGCCGACCATGCGGGGCCCGCATTGGGTCGGTGGTGAATACTCCAAAACCTGCATGGGGGTTATGGACCCGATTTAATCCATCCAATCATGCTGGTGAATTTGGATGGTTGTGATCGTTTCTGAGACTGATACGGGCAGTCCAGATGCTGGATCGGGATAGTATAACACTCCGAGAGTTATAGCATGTAAGGGTATTTAGTACATGCCTCCTTATTTAATGCTTGGATATTCGTGTTGCTCTGCTGAGAGCGATCACTCAGTCGTCATGCCGCACCAATAATGAAAATTGAGTAGTACAGGAAATACAAGGCTGGTCATGCATTAATTGGTAATTCTATAAGTTTATAGTGAAGAAGTATTCTCCACTTTATCAGTGGATTTATCCTTTGCAGGAAGTTAGCGCATAGTTTTGGCTTTTACAATTTTAGCCTTAAATGAAAATCCACCATCAACATTAAGTCCCCTGCCTAGCACATAATGGTTACACTATTGTGGGGTAGGCATGAGATGATGACATACATATGTGAGAAAGACAGGATAAATGAAGCTTACCCAGAAGAATTTTGACCGACCGCTAGTAATTGTTTATGTAAACACCGCCGTGCAAGCATGGAATCCTTTGGTGGGACCGGTTTCCTTCCTTGGGTGTTTGAATCAAAAGAAGAATCCAAAAAGAGGAATCCTTTTTCTATTGGGATTCTTCCAATTTTTTGTCTATAAAAGGGACCGACCCCTTTTTTCTTTTCTCACGATTTTTTTTTTGTTGTGTCCAGCTCCCGTCCGTGATCTTCACGCCGCCGCCAACGTTGCCGCCGGAGCTTGCCGTCGTCGTCGCCGTCGTCCGTCCGCAGCAAGGTAAGTTTTCCGTTTTTTTTTTTTTTAGGAATAACCCTAATTTCTTAGGTAAAAAACCTTTGGCAAGATATATCATGATTAGTTCTTCCACCGAAATTGATAGCAAAAACCGTCGATATTTGATAGGATTGCTTAACGAGTCGTGAATCCATTAATATATTGTTTTTGCTTCTTTTCTTCCATTGTTGCATGCAAAGCCTAGCTTTTAGGTTATGGCTTGAAAAACCTTTCACTTGAATTTCGTAGACACGACCCCCATGAACAAAGTGAAACCGTGTTATGATGTGTGCGAATGAGTGCGGATCCACCATATGCGCTCGATTCAACGTGGACGATGTGCTTGGACTGAAAAACGATCTTGCACCTATTATATTATACAAGCCTTATGTCCTGATTAATACCGGCCTTTGTGACTTGATCAATACCAGACTTGAAACTTGAGCAATACCAGCCTTGTGACTTGCTCAATACCAGACTTGAAACTTGAGCAATACCAGCCTTGTGACTTGATCAATACCAGACTTGAAACTTGAGCAATACCATCCTTGTGACTTCGTCATTTGCTGACGTGGCCCAATACCAGATTGGTGACCTTGACCGGCCCTGACTACTACGGATTTGACATGACCCAGTACCAGCCTATTAACATGATATCGATCTTTCTTGCGCGACCCGATACCTGCTCGACTACGTGATATCAACCTCATTTGGGGGTATTAACCCTGGATTTGTAGAATTGACCAAAGGTTTCATTTGTTGACGTGGCTCAATACCGGTGTTTGGACCCAATACCAGCCTTGTGTTCTCCAACTTGAATGTGTGTTATGTCGTGTGTGACTACACATCTCATGTGTTTTTATACAAGCACTGACTCTCTTGTCTTTTGTAGGATGAACAAAAAGACTCATGTTGAAATGCCTTCTGAAGATAATTCTGGTGCCAAGTCAGGGAGTGTTAACAGATTCAAAGATATGCTGAACATAGATGATGAGTTATTCACTGTGCCTTTTCCGGACATTAGGAAACATCCTAGTCACAAGATAGTCCTGCTCTCTGGTTCAGAAAATATGGAAGTTGATCCATCCTATTCTTCAGCACTTGTGATGAGGTTCTGTCTTCAGAGAAATGAATAACTGCCTTCATCTATTGACTTCAAGATTTGTCACACTCCGTTTGGTTCTTACGAAGAATGGATGAGACGCATGCTGAGTAATAAAAAGATTAAGGCTAATTTAGTTAAGGCGCAAATCCTTGATGCGGTCATGGCGTCCGCCACTCTTAAGATTAAGAAATATGATGCAGGCTTGATCACTTTCATTTCTCGGTGGCGTCCTTCTACTCATAGAACTATATGCATATGGGGAGAGATGACCATTTCTCTGGAAAGTGTGGCTGCGTTGATGAGCCTGCCTGTTGCTGGAAGACTCTTTTACAAACTTACTAATGCAGAACGTTGGTCTTATAATGTTATACTTCGAAAGGCGGGAGAATTCGATGATCTGGAGAAGGAGAAGAAAGACACAAAATGCTTTTACACTTGGTGGGTGTCGGAGTGGTCTCCTGTAGACCCGAAACCCGGTCAGGAGTTGGAAGACGAGCTCAGCGTGATTGCATTCCTGTCTTTGTGGTTATCCAGAGACATATTTGACGACGGTTCTGGAAGGAGGACCATAAGAGGTGACCTCGTCATGTTTGCTATAAAGTTGGAAAAGGGTGAGGTCCTTCCCCTAGGTGCCTTGTTTCTTGGATCATTGTATTCTCATCTGGACGCCTTAGCGACGGACATGCATGATTCCAATGGGTATAAGAAGGTGGAGTCGCATATCCACATTGCTTTTCTTCAGGCGTTTTTGTGGGAACATTTCAAAAGTTATGCTCATGTTCCTGCAACTTCACTCAGCAGTTTGTATGGTGGTTCGAGAATACTTCGTTGACAGAAGAGACGTCCAAAATGAAGCTTGTGGATGTTTTTGACAACGTGTCCTCCATAAATTTTCGTCCATGAAGGCCGATCCACCCTTCCATTGTTCAGCCAAAGACTTTTGCTACTGTTCCTGATGTTGTGTTGCGTACTGATGCCGAAACCGTGAGTCTTGAGGAACTTATTTACTTGCGAAACTGCACTCAGGGATATTCCCGTCTTTATTTGACGAAGAATTTATCGTGACTCCGTACAATATTGACAGGGATGCTCGGCAAATGGGATTTGACCAGGGTGTTCCATTTCTTCGTCCGTCGAAGGCTCCAAAAGAACTTTTCCCAGATATTCTTAATGCTGACACATTTTCGTCAGTGCAGAGCCTTCCTTTCTTTCCTATCAGAAGAAAACCAGCGGTAACCGACAGGTATAAGGAATTTTGGAGGGAGCAATTGTTAACCTTTCAGAAATTCTCGGAGGAGGTTGTGACAGATTCCCGCGGCGAACCATCTTCTGACGTTTTGAAGGAGCATTTTCGGTTGAAACCACTCCCAGGTAAACGAACCAGAGCTGATGACTGCAGTCCCCAAGCAGGAGTGAGGTCTAAGAAGCAGGCATGTGGTTCGGTGATCCCCAATTCCTCCAATATGCAGGTATTTTAAATTTCTTTCTGTTTGATACCTTGGTTTCGTTCTTCTTGAGCAACTTTCACTAAAGGTAATCCTTTGTTGGCGATCAGGGAATCTCGAAAGAAAATGCTTTCGCAAGACTGGCTCGTAGTCATAAGGAGAGGTCTGGCGATACTGGCCTTCATGAGAAGTCTGGCGATGCTGGTCTTCATGAGAAGTCTGGCGATGCTGGTCTTCATGAGAAGTCTGGCGATGCTTTTAAGGAGAGGTCTGGTGATACTGATCCTCTTCAAGATAATGACAAAGATGGTGCAAGCTCGACTGAACGGAATGCCTCCCCAAGTGGTAATCTTAGTGAGCTTGTAGACGAGGTCATGACGAAAATCAGCATTCAGAGTGAAGTGGACATCCGGAGGAATGCATGAGAGGCAACATCAGCTAATGCTGAGGCGGCTCCTCTTAAAGATCTTCCTGAGCAGGTTCCCATTGATAAGGCGGTCATGGTGACTTCTTCTGAAAGGCCTCTTGCAGCTGACAAGGTTCCTGATGAAGTATTGGTAAGGCAACCTGTTGTTCCTGGGGTTATCTTCGATCCTCCCTTTGATACCCCTCATGCAGGTCATGTGTTGGTTGGGGGATTCAGTGTGCCAGCTCAGTTCGAGGAGTTATACACGGTAATATGGAAGAAGCACGGCCACATTGCTACCACTAAGAAGCTCAAAAGTCTCCTTGCATTTGTCAATCGCGTCCAAGAAGCTTTATTCTCCATTCACGGGATAAGCGTCACGACCGGTCGCAGTGTTTCTGAGGAGGTGATTGAAGAATGGAAGTGTCATCGGGACGTGATTGTGCAGTACGACATCAACGCTCCTTGGTTCTTCAAAGGGTTCTCTGAAATCCAGGAGCTTCAGAAATTGCAAGACGAAGCTCCTTCTGCGGACTGTATTACTCGCCAGGAAGAAGAGGTTGAAAAGTTGTCTAAGGAGTTGAAGCTGAAACATGCCGCACTCCAAAGGATGAAAGTTGCTCTTGCTCAGAATGATGATTTGCTGCTGAAGGACTTTCCTTGAAGGATTCGTGCCGCCTACTTGTGTTCTTTCTTTATATGCTTTTGAGTGATTGTGAGGATTTCCTTTCACAATTTGATTTCAGGTTTTGAACTAATAGGTGGTTGAATTGGTTTATTTTGAGATAGTTTTGTGAATGACTTTTCTGAAAGAGATTTATTCTAAATGGAATTTATATCTTGGTTATGAATGATAGCACATGTCATATGAAATTGCAAATATCATACGAAAAGGGAAGTATGAAAGGGAAACAAACATGGTGTTTGGTTATCAAATCTCTTTCTCATGTGTGGGATGTCAATTCCCCAGTAAATTCTAAAACTATCTTTCTCGTAAAATTGTTTGATAAAACTTACTTGCTCTTTGGAGTCTCATTTGTACGAAACTGAATCTTCCCGAGCAACCTCTTCAAGGAAACC
The DNA here is from genome assembly GCF_003573695.1 of Papaver somniferum. NCBI lineage: Eukaryota > Viridiplantae > Streptophyta > Magnoliopsida > Ranunculales > Papaveraceae > Papaver > Papaver somniferum. The sequence continues at coordinate 80,026,887 of NC_039366.1, forward strand.
GTACGCATTAATTTCCAGAGAGGGAAGGAAACTCCTCCGAATTAAGCTTCTCCTGAACGATGCGCTTCAAGGAGTTGCATTCACTGGTAGGGTGATGAAGGAATCGATGATAATGACAATACCTCGGGTCTGTCATTTCTTGATTAGTCGGCGGACGCCACACAGAAGGCAGTTGCACTTCTCCGTCTCGTACCCATGCCTCCAGCAATTCCAATATCTTCTCCATTGGAAGCGGGAAACGTGGATATCTTGAGTCTATCTTCTCTTGAATTAGTGGACGCCGTGACGTCTCTCTGTGATTTTGATATGGAGCACGCTTCGGAGATGGAGTTGGTAAACCAGCATGTGTCATCATATCCGCGGCTCGCTTGACTGGGTGACGGAATGCGGAAGGCATTATAATATCACTGCTGATTGAATGAGTTGCATGCTCCCATCCGCCACACTCACGCGTCCTTTGGTTGATTTCTCCATCCTCGAGCATTTCTTCACTTGGCTGAAAGGTCGTTGTGGATCGGGAAGTTTTCTGAGCTTCGACAAGAGTCTTGAGATATAAATATTCCAGCAAGGCTCCGTAAGTTGCAGGCTCCCTTTCTTTATCCGGCAGATGTGGCATCCCGGACAAGTCTTTTCTTCTACGGAGTTGTCCCGAGTCTCTGTCTCCAGCTGGACCATGTTGTTCGTCTTTCCTGAGTCCCATGTGGCTACGCTCTCTCTCTGCATCTCCGCTGGTAAAGGCATGATTTCTAGATAAGGATTCAATGTTTCTTGCACCATCTGGGTAAATGCTTTCCGAACCTTCTTGTAATTGAGCTGTTATATCATTCAAAAGACGGAATGTTTCGCTCTTCCTTCTAGCGATACCGGCTTGATTTGCCAGGACATCCTCCAGCATTCTAGCCACACTTCCCATGATACCTGAATCATCTATGGTTTCCGGAGAATCTAGCGTGCGAGGATACATCGGGAAATGAAGACCGAGGTAAAAACCAAAAATGGATAGGTTACTGATTGAATCGGATCCAAGATTTATCCCAAGATTGAGAAGGTTGGAATGAATATTGAGAATCCAATTTTGCAACTGAGAGATTAATCTCCCACTGTGGTCGCCAATTGTTTATGGGTGAAAACTATTCCTGCCGAATTTGGTAATTTGGGGTGTGTGGGTGAGGAATGAATCTAAACCCTAAACAAATGCACTGCACGGGAGTGCTTTGTGGTTCGAAAAATAAATCTGTACAATTCTGGCCTAAACCAAGAAATGACCGTTCCAGACTTGCTTCGGTCACAAAGTGAAGGAGATGGGGTTGATTTTAGGGAGGGAAGCGAAGAAGGTGTTGAGATTGTGAAGGTGTTGGCTATGTATGACTTGTATCAGAAAGCTGAACTGGCTTGCAGAATGTAAGCTATCAGTTCTGGTGTTTGAATACGGTTGTATCAACACTTGCTTCTGTTGTCTTATCTTGTTTGAAAATATGGAGGAGAACCTATTTATACAAGTCATTGAGCCTAACCCACGTCTCTTATGGGAAGTGGAGAAAGTGGAGTGATGGAGTAGTGGAGTTGCGTGTGTTAGTGTTACACGATCATTCTTGCCCACTTCTCCCATCATCACTAACCGTCCATGACTTCCTGACACGTTCTTGTGATGGCGCGTTGTGCGCTGCACGCTGTAAACCGCCAGACCAATACCCCAGTATGTATCCCCCAGTTTGTGACATGATTGATGTCTCGAATGTACGGATCCTGGGACCCACAAAAGGTAACATGTAATGCTAGGTTAAATAACTAAGTTATATGGGAATTTGATACTTGTAAAATATAACGTGAATTCTATGCATGTAATGCATCGAATATATTCAGCATGTATGAAGCATCGATGTTGAGCGTCTTAAAATAGCATCATGTCCAGCCTACTTCATGTGATGGTTTGGAGGCTTCGCAAGCAAGTTCTCTCTTGGCTGACCATATGGTGTGGTAGAGTGGCGGATGGTAATCACCACGACACCTCATTAACCAACTAACTCCTGACCAGGGATGTATAACCAAGCAGGTGAAGTTAAACGGACTAGATGATCTTTGAGACACTCATCTGCGACCGTTAGTGAAATTAGGGTTTATGAAGAGGTGCTCAAGCATCACTCTTCAGCTTGGTCGAATCCAAGCTTGGGACACGATTTTGGCAAGGCCGATTGAGCATGCGTGTAGATGGCATGCCAGTGTACATGCCCATACCTCATTGTCTAGTGAAAGTGCAATCTAGATTGCCCAATTTTTCCGGCAAAGAGGAGCGGCTAGGATTGATTTGCGACAGAGATTTTGAGCCGCAAAGGCCACATGTCATTTCTAGCAAACTAATCCTTCGTGACAGTAAACTTCCTCTGGTGTACTGTTACTGGTGAAGCCGCCTATTCAGAGAGGAGCGTAACCTAATTGGGAGAAATCTCTTACGGCCGCTCAGTTTAAAGTCTTCTTTGGGATTGAGAAGCTCTATTAGTATCGTTGGTGGGAAACTAGATAATTGCGGTTTATCTTTTGTTTTCGATTGATTTGATTGACTAACGGTGGTTGAATTTTGATTGCACCTAGTTTGTTTATGCTTGAGAATCTTCTCTTCTGATATAACATTCAGTAAAACTAGTTCAAATTTGCGACAGAGATCTTTAGATTGTTGTTTGTTCTAAAGACGATCTTGTGATAATCCATTGTTAACAGACTCTGTTTTGTGTGTGATTGATCACAAGAGATTCAAGTAGTTGTGTTCATGTGTTTATTGAAGGTCTAAGAAGATTTGAAGACAAAGAAGAGATAAAAGATTTCTGACTTGGTTATGTAAATCTTTGGTGTGCACAATACTTGTTTCGGTAAAAAGAGGATCCAACTATAATCGATTTATCCTTGTGGTAGATTGGATTGATTAGTTGAGTAGATCGGAATCAATACGGTTCTTTGTGATTAAAAGTATTGATTGCAAAATCTTATGATTACCTTGGATAATTGAACATAAGATAGATCTAAGGACCTGATGAAGGAGTTTATTGAGATAAACAGAAGAGCCTTTGTCCGACTCATATCACTTGGTTGAAGAGAGTTGATACCAAACATATTTCTTGTTCCTTTACTGTTTGGAATAAAACCAAAAGAATTGTTCCAAGTACGTGACGTATTCATAAGTTGGAGGCGTGGGAATACAGACGGAACTAGGTGAACTATAGGTTTAGTTTCTTGGTCTCAAGTATACGAAGTTGGTTTATTTTGTATAGCGGCTTAATCCTGAGAGTATTCAATTCTGTACAAGGTCCCGGGGTTTTTCTGCATTTGCGGTTTTCCTTGTTAACAAAATCTTGTTGTGTCATTTACTTTATATTTCCGCATTATAATTGTTTTATTATAATTAAAGTAAATTACACAAACGTTAATTCCTATTTACTTGATAAGCAATCCTATTGTGTTTGGTTAAGTCTGAACCTTTATATCAAGTAAACATATTTCGTTGTTGTATTGTCTCGATCTCGTATCCATAGACGATCACACGAAGTGTGAACAGATTAGTTGTATTGTCTCGACTCAGTCCATAGACAATCACTTTCGGAGAAAGGACTTATAAGAAGGAAAAGTTTTAGCTTGAGGTATATTTGGGTACCCTCGCCTTTTCACAGTGGTCCTTAACAATACTAGTTTTATACAATTTATTGTATGAATTAATTTGTGGATCAATTGAAAATTCCCATAAAAATAATTTTATCACGTCAGAATGTTTCAAACATCATAAGAGAGAAATGTTTGAACTATCTGATATTTCTGCTCAGGGTAGGTTGGCGAACCAGTTCGCAAACCATAGATATCTGAGCTTCAGAAATACAGGATGGTTAGTGAACCAGTTTGCAAATCGGAAGTTTAGATGGGGACAGTTCACGGACCGTTGTGAACTGATTTTTGAAAGTTGGTATTATAGGCTAGTAATTGATGAACCCGGTCCACGAACCGTGGTCAACCGAGTTCGGTAGTCTTGTAGGGTTGGCGAACCCGGTTCAAGAAACGTTACACCTTGACTCGTGAATAAGCCTTTCACGAACTTTTGTACCAGCAGTCCCTGTAGATTATAGCCATGCTCAAATACTTATTTTTTTAATTATGTTTAGCGTTGCTAGAACTCTCTTAAATACTTCTAAGACTTCATTGATCAGTCAAACATTTATGTTTGTGCATCATGATTGAATTCTTAGGTGTTTAAATGAACATCAAATTGCTTTAGTTCTTTAGCATACTTGTCGAACCGAACAATCATTATACACGGTTCCAGAACCGGTTCCTAGTGTATATTCTTTCAGTGTACTTTCAAGACCTAAAAGTGTTTGTTTGATTCTCAAGTTATCAACCCGTGGTCCTTGAAATCTATAAATAGAGATACTTTTTCAACTGGGAAAATCAATCCCTGATACTTTTGTCCTAGTTGATTCTATAGTAGTCCTCTATATATCTAGGTTTCCTCTGAGAAATATAATTAGGTCTACGACTAAAAGACTTCGCTTTGGGGATTTGTGAGGCCAGGTTCGACCATCTTTACCTTGATAGTTCGTGTATCCTGATCTTGATTTTCTGTTATCGAGATTTTTGTAATCTCTTTAAGGCAAGATAGATAGTAACCGCAACGTTCTCTTCGTCTCAGACTTTGTAATTCCTCAAGATAGATATCTGAAAAATGATCTTAATGATCTTTTGAAGATTGTTGTTGAAATGTGGTTAAGAATCTAGGATGTTATTAGGGAGTCGTAAGTTCCGGATTTGTGAGGTTTGCTAGCTTTGTGTATTGCAAATAGACAGAAACACACACTACTTCCACCAAAATGATGTGATAAAACAAAGGAGAAATAGAATCATAGGTTTATATGATAGTAACAACATTTGGGTCGAAAGTAGGGATAAGATTGCCAACTGTTTAAATGTCCATTTCGAGACTCTTCTTACTACTTCTGGACCTATCATAAATCATGATATTGTTAATCTAGTGCCTTCTGTGATCACGTATATTGAACATGTGAAGCTCATGAATTCCCCTTCAGAAGCTGAGATCCATGATGCTCTGTTTGGTATGCTGCCAAACTCTAGCCCTGGACCTGATGATTTCCCGACCTGCTTTTTTCAAAAAGAATTGGAGTATTGTCAAAAAAATACTCCAATCACCTGACCATAACTACGATGCATCAAACTACATTTGAGAACAAAAATGCCTCAAGAATTTTAGAAGCACCATATCAGATAACAGTGATGAATATTTTCTTTGCTTTCATGTCTGTTTATGATACCGTTACAAGCTCAGGGAGATTGTTGTTTGCATAATAGGTCCCAATGGAGAAGTCATTGGAAGGAAAACCAGGGGCGTTAGAACTCATTGAAGAGAAAAATGGGAGTGCTTAGCTGCTCAGACGCTCTATATTGGGCCTCTCAACTACACTGCAAATCTTTAAATCATCTGGATGCAACCAAAGCATTAGAAAAGCTCAGAACCAGTCGGAGGATTAATGATATTCTGAGTCTAATCATATTGGAATAAGTCTTTTGTAAAATCATTAAATGTGGTAATTTTCCTGATCTCCGAAAGAACCGAATCAAATGTGGGAGGCACCTTTGCCTTCAGTTATTTATCAGCAACTCTTTTCGTCTGTATCTTTAGTTTAATTAATTGCTAACTAGTGATTAATGTCAGTTGCAAGGAGCCAAGGAAGGTTCACATGGAACACCAGGAAGAGTTCTAGTAATCATTGATAATTATGTACGGGTCTTTATGAAATGATGTAATGCTCTTTTCAAGGAGTGGGGAATAGAAATTTAAGCTAAAGTTCTTCACCGAGCCAGAAGTCCCTAACATTTGGATTACTTAGGTTATTATTAGTCAATCTCGTCGGCACAGGTTGAACAGTATACTAAATTCCGGGGGCACAAGTCAAGAGAGTGATGTGCGCGTTAATAATAAGGCGACGTGGTAGTTGCATGTTTCGGTAAAATAGGAGCAGTGAGGACGTATACTTCAAGGCAGCCCACCATTCAGTTGTGAACGAGGCTGCGACACTTAACACTGATGTGTCTGCTCGGTTGCTTATTTGGCAGGTAGATTAGAGGACCAAATTTACACTCATCAGAATTCAATTTCTTTTTCTCATTTTCTTTTCCTCCAACAAATTTGGACCTCAGAAATTTTGTTCGGTGAGAATTATATTAAGACTTGAACAAGAAAATCTCTCAGACGAAAAGAAAAAAAAAATTAAAAGAAAGAAGTTGCAAAGTGTTGTTCGAATATCTCAGAGTTACCCAGAATTTCTTTTGAGATTTTTCAACTTGGGTACTCTGTTGATTTCATTTCTGAACTTGAAAAACAAGAAATCCAGGTGTATTTTTAAAGGGTTTCTTGGGTTTTTGTTTGAGGATTTGAGGAGGAGGATGGTGGGAGCTTTATCAGTAATGGGTGTAGTTGTAGACACAAAAACTCGTCCATGTTTGTGTTTGGATACTCTTTCTTCCTCTGCGATTAATATGAAGAGCAGTGCAGAATTGGGTTTTTACAAGAAAAGAAGTTCATCATCATCATCAGGGCACTTGGAATTGAGCAGTTCCTTTGTTGATGCTTGGCATGAATGGCGTCTTTCTGCTAAACTAGTTTCAGGATTTGTGAATCAGCACACTAGGAAACATAAGAAAATCTCTCGTGGTCTTGTTATTTCTAATAACTTGGTGGACAATATGAAGAAAGCTTTGAAGATGTGAAAAGGGTAAAATTTTCTTCTCTTCTTTTTTTAATTTTAACTTGCTTCTCTATTTATCACTGCTCCGTAGACATAAAACTGGCTTTAAGTTATGATTAGCACCAAGTCCTTAAACTGGTCTCAGTACTGTACTTTTAAATAGTTTCATGGTTCAAAATATTGAATGGTTGTGGATCTGGTTTGTCTTGGGGTTGAAATATCCCGTCGACTTGTAATCTTGATGATTCTTCTCTTTTGTACGGTTTTCACTAGATTATAATGATTTTGTTGGACATACACTACATTTCATAATGCTCTGTCGATTCCACTAACCAAGACTTTCATTACATTGCAGCAAGTACTCAATTATTTCACATACAAAGCTGTAAGAACTGTTCTTAATCAGCTTTATGAGATGAATCCAACTAATTATCGGTGGTTTTACGAGTGAGTTAATCTTTCTTCTTCTGCTTAAAGCAATTTACCGTCTGAAAGAGTGTTTCAACCTCCGATTAACTGTTTATACATTAGCATGATTTCATCATTTTAACAATCACCGTTTCAACAGTTTTGTAGTTGACAACAAACCTGGAGACGGGAAACGTTTCCTTCGTATCCTTGTCAAGGTAACTAAACGCAATGATTTACTTTTTCATGAACCTCGAGAACGTTCTCAAGTAACTCTTTTCAAAAAATAAATAGTTAACATTCTCAAGTACCAGACCATTATCCTCAAATGTATTTGCACACAAAGAGAAGAAGATTTAGTAGTTCACTTAAGCTAAAAATGACAACAAAAACGATTTAAAACCTTCGTTTTGTTATTCTCTTTTTCAGGAGAATATAGAGCTAGCTGAAAGAGTGATGGTTACACGACTTCACCTGTATGGAAAATGGATCAAGGTATGTGTATGGTAAAAATATTACAGTATAATTTTTCATTTGCCTAGAAATTCTTCACACTTGAAAAGGGTTCTGAAACTTGTTTCCTTGCTTGTTTTAAATTTTCATGGACCAGAAATGTGATCATGCTGCAATGTATGAAGAAATCTCCCAGGAGAATTTGGAGCTGATGCGTGAACGTCTTATGGAGACTGTGATATGGCCGTCTGACGACACAAACACTGAAAAAATTGGATAGAAGGATTTAAAGCTCAGTATCATCAGGATTTTATTAGTTTCTTATTTTTTATTATTACCACTGTAGTGACCAAAATCCTCTTTGTATCCAGCTCAAGCTGTCTAGGCTCGGCTAAGTTTGTAGTCATATTAGTTTCAGATATCGTAAACAGGAACGGTGCCGTTCCCTGTACATGTATATACATATTTCTCAAAAGAAAGTATTCATTAGTCTCTAATGAGGAAACCGATTTTCATTCAGAATGCCCTATGCGTTAAGATTCAACTTGAAGCATTAATCCGACTTGGTCAATGGCAGTCTCATTCCAACTGCTTCCTTTTGCCGACTATTATCTCCTCCTCTCAAATAGTCAAGCTTCTGCCCTTACTTTGATCAGAAGTCACACCAGCTTATGTTTTGTTTTCTTGATTCCCATGTCTACTTTTCTTTGTTTTGGTCGTGATTTGTGGCAGCATGAATGATCGTTGGACTGACCACATAAAACAACTAGGACCACAAAGTAAGGTAGGTTCTCCCCCTCTCGAATTTTAGAGCCGTAACCTTCCAATAACACAAGAATTCTAGTTAAACTCCAACTCTTTGAATCGACATGGGAATCCGAAGTCGTAACGTGTACCACTCTACCCTTCTTAGCGCGGAGGGACAGGGTAGGAAAGCAAAATCGTCCCTTCAAAATTTTATCCTGGAATTACCTACTGGCTATTTACATTCTCAAATATAATCAATCAGAACGAAATGTCACGTAGACACATAAACTTACGTCTTACCCACTTGAAATTTGGCAACCATACAAAGTTCATTTTTCAGTTCATTGAGAAAAATGAACAAAAAAAAAAACAAAAAACACTACCGATGTTCTCCTGTAACTTTCCCCAACAACCGAAGCTTTAGGATCACATGATATTTTTGTAGAAGAATCTGTATGAATCATCTCCAACAAACCAATCCTAATTTCATTTTCACATGACAACGTTGACCATGTGCGTCATTTGATACATAAATAAAAATGGAGCCATCAGGACAACAGGCTTCTTGTCCACGACATAAAGCATGACTTTCACCAGTGATACTTCAGTTCTAAACAGAAGGCCAAACACCACGGCTGAAATCAGAATTTACAAATGAAGGATCGTGGACGTCTATATCAAGTACGAACCAATGTATTAGTATCAAGATATTGAGAAAGCATGGGTTTGTATTACATTTACAACAAAAAATTCATACAATACAATAACATCCTTGCATAGATTTACCGAACTGATTTATTTTTCACTATATCAGGGATAACTATATTGCACCCAAAAAGAAAAACATAAAGCCCTTCAGTGAGAAACCAAACAGCTTTCTTACCTGCATACTGAAAAGTTAAAAACTTAAATTACCAAGATCCTATCAGTCTTTATATTCCCTTCAATTGTTTGAGTAAGCAGTAAGCACTTCCTTTTATCTTTGTTTCTTACAACAAAACGAGAACGGGATAAAAATGACCCATCTCTGAGTTACCATTGTGGGTCCTGCAGATGTATGCCAATTCCTCTGAGGAAATCCCCTTGGAAATCTCATATTCAACTTGAATCCTTCCGCTTTCAAAACGTAACAAAATATGCCTACAGTTGGCTGTTATAAAGCCAGCTTTGAGGGCATTGCCCTCATAAGAAGTCTGCAGTTCATACCCATGAAGGCCCCACATCCGTGGGTCATTTGATCCCATCACTAACGAAATAAGTATAGATACACACCGTTTTCTTTTAGGGCCAATGAAGTACTTGGTGCTATTCTTAAAAAAGGTTACAGTGAAGAGCAAAGAATCAACTCCATTTGAAAAATGTCTCTGCCGCTTCTGTCCAAAAAATAAAAGCAGCTTTTTTGCTGTCACGCTGAGCTGCTGGGGAAAGTCATACACTGTTCTAGAACTGTCCTTACTCGAAACTACAACACAAACATATGATGTATGAGCGCCAAAAAAAAGTATATAGATATATACAGAAGAACAAAGTCGAAGGCAAAGTTCAAATCACCTTGGCGTCCAAGCAGGGATCATTAACCATACTCTTAATCTGAGAAATTATGCCAGCATCACGTAGTCTTTCATAACGATCAGAAGCACCGGGACTGTCAGGATAAGTAAGGTTTACAACACCCCAGACAGAGGCAGTGCGCAGCTGGCTATCACTTCCCTGCAAAAACTTAATTATAACAGATTGGGTAGATTCACTTGCTTCAGGTTGAAGAAGATGGTGCATTACTGCTTCTTTGTGCAACTCATTTCCAGCAGCGACATTGCTCAGAACATACATTCCCTGGGAGAAAAAGCAGGATTCGCAGATGGTTAGAAGCAAAGCAACTGGTTCCCATTATGACTCCATTGCTAACAATCATTTCATATCACAGTAGAACAAATAACTCCAAACACACCATCACAGTAAAAACAATTATTGAATAAACAACCAAGCAAAAGAAAAGTAATCAGATTTCGAGAAGAGTTGTCAAAATAGCCTGCCCAACAAACCAACAACTGAGATCCTAGACAACACAGACTTGTGATGCCAGTAGACCCCACACTTCATGGTTTGGATCTCTTGTGGTTTGCTGGGTGGTAGCAGTTGGCCTAACTATCCTTTCCGTTTGAAAAAAGTTCTAACCTGGACGCAGACTTCTGGTTTCAAAGCAGTCCAAACTTGCCTTCCAACAGAATTTATGATTAAACCATCTTCAGAAAACACATGCTCAATTGAGTCAACACAGCCATCGACCAGATTGCGAACAAGGGCCAAAGCTTGCTCTTGAATAGAAGGCTCTGGGTCTGCAACAATAAATAACTTGTAATTAGTTACACTGGTTATCAGAGGATATAGGTTTTGGGGATTGAAAAACGGCCAATACTTGAGTCCCTGAGGGGACCCACCTCTATGGAGCTGATTTGGGGTCCCTTCTTCATATACACTCCTGTCTCATGTGAAAAATCTGTATAGTAATATATAATTATGCACACTACCTCCCAAAATGGGGATGGGGGCACATGAGGTTATATATTTTGTATATGAAGAGGAAACAAGAAATTGTGCACACTACTTATGCATATATTTTAGTAAACTTGCCCCAATGCCCTTTACTCTTTGCTGCGGGAACTAAGAAGTACTGTAATTACTCATGTCATAGTTACATAAAACAGTCAACGACAGGATATTATTATAGTTAGAAAAAATTAGGTATGCCATTCTCATTTTTAAGATGAGGTTAAAATTAATTTCACCACTAAATAGTCGAATATTAATGTGTAAAAGAAGAATGATGCATGATAATTACCACAGATCAGGCTTGCCAGTGTGGATATGGTCAGCTCCAGAAGGATACATTCTTTGCCATTTTTGTCCAGAAGAAACATCAAATTCCTCAATGCCAAAACAGCATTTAATCTAAGAACCGCATCCATAGATTTCGACAACTGAACAAGATGTTTGACACCTCCACACTGGATGAAAGTTGACTTGCGGATCTTAAAATCAACAACTATGTTGCTAATAGCACCAAGAGCTGCAACCTGGAAAAAACAGCGATTAAGAATTTAGCATCAATGAGAAGCAAACTGCTACCCAGTGTTCAGACATAAATATGTGGGCATTAGATGGAAGATCTTACTCATAAAGTTAATCATGGCATTCTATATGTTGCAAATTAGGAAAAAAACGTCAAAAATCCATTTAAAAATATAAGGAGCGGTTTCCGGGTAATCCACCACATATGACTACCAAGTCAATGACCCTTGAAATCAAATACAGACATCATGGTCTAAAAAACTACTCAAAAGAATTTGGTGAGATGATCTTTTTTGCTGATAATGCTGATCAGTGGAATGCAATAATCGTGAAGGGACAGACACCAGGGATCTCGCCATTCTTATCATCCTATTCAAGAATTTCACCTGTTTCAATACCGCATATCTAAAGAAGCATATTGAAGTTTTACGCCTACGATATGATGTTTTAACAAATTTGTCACATGATACTGGCCATATCTTAGTAACAAGAGCGACTCCATCCTAAGCACAATATCAACTTGCGCTCATGTAAATAGGCGAGGTCCCACTCAGTATCATCTTAGAGACCTAGAAGACAAATTACTATCCAACTATGTCTAAGACTCTAAGCTTCTTGCCCGTAACGTCCAAAAAAGAAGTATAGCTTCAACTATTAGAGAAACCTTTTCATTCGTACAAGTCACAATGAACAGATAATTCAAACGGCTCAATATAACAAAATTATAGCTTGTTTGTTGGTAATCACGCTATGAACCATTTGAAACAAGCAAAAAATAACTGAAGGAAAGAATATGGATATGTATTACACACATACCTGAACGGAAGTACATGGATCACGTAAAAGCTGAACCAAGGGAATCACAGTCATTTCATTGAAATAATGACCTGCACTCAGATTCTGAATAGTGACCTATTAAAAACAGCACTTATGACCAAATCCAACTTCAAACTTTGAGATTTAAAATGCTTATCCGAACCTTAACTGACCGAGTAACACTTCTTATGCAAATGCAAGCTGCAGTACGCACTTCAGCTAAATCATGCTTTAGAGCGTCGGTCACCAAGTTCAAAACCTATAACAGAACAAATTAGAATCGTACTGTGTAACCAAATGCACAAAAATCACGCTGTATACCAAAAGCAATCAGTAGATTCCTTTTCGAATAATTCAAGGCTCCATAATGAGAGACAGACAGTTCTTCTATGTAATAAGGAATTAGATGTACGTCGTAAAGTAAGTGAAACAATCGGTTAAGCCAGCGGGAGAGGGCCGTAGCAGCATAATTCTAGCACGTAATGCTCCAATAACTATATTGTGTCCCCATACTGGTACAGTCTCAAGGATAGGTTTGGGTTAAGGCTGAAATAGTTAAAAAGAAGCTGTTTTGGTTCTTACAAGTTTCAGTTCATGTTCCCAAATAGAATGTGATTTAGAACTCACAAAATCCAGTTTCAGCTCACTATTTCTATGAAAAGCGTAATATTTATATCCAAGCAGAGGGGAAAAAAAAAAGACTAATTCCAGTTCCCACTAGATAAGGTTATGCTTTGCTTCCATGTCTTAATTAGTATTAAAGCTATGAACTGCATGTCATTCCATTTCGTAGAAGTTCAGGCCCCAAGGTCTATGAATAGCTGGGTATCGGGTACCAATTAACACTCTTAGTTACTAATTGTCATTCACAGGTTTATATCTTTAATTGGGGTAACAAACCTGTAATGTCAAGAATTGAGACCTGCAGTTTTCCAACTTTGAACATAGTTCCGACAGTGCCAACAGTATTCCCTCCAAACGTTTTGCCCGCACTGGAACTTTACTCAGGAACTTGCAAAGCTTAATGAGAATATCAACTTCAAGTGCTAATTTATGAAGATCCTCCTTGTCTGAAATCAATCGTGCCAGCGCAAATGGGGCTTCATCTCCCACTCGATCTGACTCTTCGAGAAGCTCTACTAACGTCAATATCAATTTGGTTCTTATTCCTATGTCTCGCAGATGACAAGGAGATGACTGACCTATAGCAATTAAGACCATGCATGCAAGCAGCCTAGTGCGGGGATACCTATCCTTCACTAATTCTTTTATCAAACTCAAAGCTCTCCCACTATCGAGGTTCACAAACTTAGAAATTATTTCACAGTTGTTCTTAATAATTGCTGCTAGAGACTCTAAACTAACATCCCTCAGGTTTAGAGATCCTTCTAGCAGAGTAATGAGTCTCTCCAAAACCCCAGCTTCAGACAATACCATCTGCTCCGCACTTGTCTCACAAGAGTGGCTTATGATACTTGCACCCAGCCCTGTAACATTTTCATTCTCACTATTCAAAAGAGACAGAAGAAACTCCAGTTTTTCCTCTTCAAGAAAATGATACTTTGGAGCCAGTTTAGACTGAAAAATCATTCGCAGGGACCGTGCAGCAGCATCCACAACCTGAAGGACCAAATAGATCAATAAGAACAATAAGGTTAACAGTGTTCCATGAAAAAGTGGTTGCAGCTCAGGCATTCACGTCAGACTCTTAAAAACTAAAAGTGATTGCATCTTAGTGAGCTTAATTAATAAAAAAAAAAAACCTTATGCAAATGTCTGTATTTCATTCCGTGCCAAAAGTCAAGAAAAGTTAAATGTGACCATACAACCACCATATTCTCGGGTTAAGAAGAATTTCATAGTCTCATCACTTGGGTCAGAGTGTGAACCCATTCATGCTCAAAGAGATGCATTAGAGTCACATGTTCGAGCAACAACAACATAAAATCATGTTCCCCATAAGTCACCTCGAAGGCAATCTAATGTATAGTGGATTTTGTCAGGATCTGCAGTCGCCAAATCAGATGCTTGCTGATGAATGGGATTCTGTATTTTGACCAAACAGTATTTCTTCGACATGTTTATATTGTGAAGGTGTTTTAGGCCACTCTATGTAGCCCCTAAAACAAACTATTTCTCCTCTTTTCCCCACACTAGTACAACATCTAAAGGACTACGGATCTATAGGTTGCGTTCCCAACTAGTAACTTATGCTCAAAAAGCTCTCAGTCTAGACCATTTTGGTTAAATAAGGCTTTAGTTTTCATGCCTACGTGGGCCATTTAGTTCTCATGTGCTAAAAGTTCTCAAACATGCACAACATTACAATTGGAAACTGAGTCTTACCTTTATATCTTAACATCGAGCGGAAAATGTCAATATAACTAGACACAAACCCGAAACTACTTTATCTATGCTCAAGATCAACATTTTCTGGTTTAAGTTCTTTGTTTCTACCTATAGAGATAAAACTGGAAAACGAATACATAGTGTCATTTATAGAGTGCACAATGTCAACAAAACAACTAGAAACCCACCAAAGGGGAAAACTTAAACACCTTTAACCAAAAATTCGTCCATCATTAAAAGCTAATGCAAACATTTACTTTTTAACTCACAAGATTCTACTCTAACAACACCAAAATTTCTCTCCACACGTCTACCAATACAAAAAGCAAAAAGGAAAAAAATTAAAAAAAAATCAGAAACAGACAGAAACACAATAATTTGCTGTGGAAAGGGCTCGAGATTTGGAAGCTGTTATTACCATCTGTTGTATCTTAATTCTATCAACATTTCCAATCTAAACAAATTTAACATAAAATTTCTCGTGAATATAAAATCACATAATCTCTAATCTTTAAGACTCAAAATTCATCACAAAATTAAACCTGGAGAATTAACATACCTTATCATCTGAATTGGAGATTATACGAAAGAGATGAGGAAAAGCACCGGAATCGAGAACAGCTTTAACACCAACATCAACACCACAAGAGAAACTACCAATAACAGCAGCAGATTGAATAAGAAGACACGTATCAGAATCTGAAGCTGTACCTAATATATCAACAACTGTAGGTACAGCACCTAATTTGATGTATGAAAGCTTTTTTGTTTTGTTTCCGATTATCTGATTCTTCACTTCTCTCAAAGCTTTCAGTTTGGTATCTTCATCACCGGAATTCAATCGGCACAGCAGGTCCGGAGGTCGGTTGTTTGACGATGCCGATGCAGGCATTGTTGCCGGAATTATTGACAAACACTGACCTCCTAGAAAGAGAAAGAAAGAAAATGAAGAGAGTTTGCGAATTTGAGGGTTTGCCCTGAACTGTGATGGTTTTATTTGTTTATTTCCAAAATGTTGATAATTTGTGACGGCACCATAGCAATTGATCAAAACTTAAATTAAATTAACAAGTATGGCAACTACTGATGTGCTTTTAATTACGCTGGAAAAACTGACTTTAGTAGTGGGAACGATCATAACTCCCAATAGATAGTGTGATGCTAAATATTCAAAGTAATGGGACGTATAGTAGTCACACAATGGAAGAGATTTATTAACTTCCAGACTTAATTTACATTGAACCCTTGTATGGGTATTTATAGTGCTAAGATCTTATAAGTGGTCGAACCACTTCTTGACACATACAACAATACGTGTAATACAAATGAAAACTCATTAGTGGCATATTTATCCATTTCCAATGGATACTTGTAAAGAGCATAAGGTTAAGCTGACTTGGTCCATCTGGTCAACGTGTCCACTAGATCAAGTCAAAGACGGTATGGTGGGTGTCTTAATTTGGTGAGTCACGAGGGCCCCACAAGAGATGTGGCAGCCGGTGGATCAGCCACCTAATATGATCTTTATACAACACTCCCCCTTGGATGATCCAATGAGCTTAGAGTGAAGTTGGTCACCGCCATGAAGCTTTAAATGGTGAGGACCGCCATGAATCGCTCTCTTCGTCAAAGTTGTGTCAGGAGAACCGCTTAGGGGAAGAATCTGAGCACTTGAAATTCCAAATAAGGCTAGTCGCTGCTATGAATTTCTTCCTTTGTCGAAATTGTGTTAGGAAAACCATTTAGGACAAAACCTGAGCTTATAATAAGGGTGATCGCTGCCACGAAAATATTTTCTTTGACAAAGCTGGGCCAGGAAAACCACTTGGTAAAAACGTGAGCGTCGGGAAATACTTCCTTCGTTAAATTGCGTTAGGAAAACCACTTGGGACAAAACCTACACGCCTGCATCAGGAAAACCACTTGGGGACAAAACCTGAACGCTTGTGCCAGGAAAACCGCTTGGGAAAAAACCTGACCACCAAAATTCAGAATAATGCCGACGTCGAAGAGCATGTTGCCTTGTTAAAAACCTCGTCTGGAAAACCACGTGGGACAAAACCAGACCAAAGGAAAAGAGTACAACGGACGTCGCCCAATGACAGTGCTGGGTACGCATATGCTGCCTCGTTAAAACCTTGACAAGAAAAACCCCTCGGGACAAAACCTTGATGAAGGAAAAAGAGTACAGCGCGTTTAAGCTCAGCCAAAGATTCTACGAGTTTACTCCCCCTGAAACATGACTTCTTAAAGCGGTTGGTGGTGTGGACATTTTACATCCTTTAGAAAAACTGCTTTACTAAGTTCAGTTTATGGAGGATTGACTGCCATATTTTGCGCCGGGTGAACAATCGCCATTGTACACCTCGCATTTAAATCCTCCGCCCATTGCACACCAAATTCAGTTTTCCGCTTTAACTTCAGGCATAACAATGAAAGGCCTCTTGTAAACTCATAAATACCGTAGAATCAATTTCAGCCTCTAAAAGTGTAACCTGCAAAACAATAGTTAGAACACAACAAGATAATGCATGCATTATATTCGTATATGGTACTTCTGGACCATAAAGTATTATTTCTACGTACGTATCAGATAGATCGATCACTTCCCATTTTTGGGAATCACATAGTAATGGTGTAAATTTTAGTAGCACAATAAGTATTACCAGTATAAAAAGTTAGATACTCTAGTCTGTGCTAGCATATTCTCGAACTTCTGGCCGAGAAATATTTCAATTTCGACGAGATCTCAAAATTTAGATCAAGCGTGGATTTTAGCGCTATTAAATGCTCGTTAAGAGGCCAAGGATGATATCATCAACTTATCTGGAATTTAGTCATTCTTCAACAACTCAAAACAAAAAAAACAAAGGATTGTTCACAAAATTCTCCACTTCTAACTGGTGGTTATGACTTGATTTCAAGCCTGACATAGTTCAAAAAGTCAGGTGGCTGCCTGAGTTGGAAACTCGAATCCTTCAGGGATTCATTACATTCACTAGTCATAACAAGATGCAATATGAGTCCTTCATGGACTACCACGCTAAGGTACATCTATATTAGGAGAATGTTGTTCGTTTTACAGAGTCAATCCTGGGGGGTTCAGCAGGAAAAACCCTTAAATCGCACCTTGAGCGATTATATTACTTTCTCTGCGCTTCATCTCAAACACCAACCTGTAATATTTGGGCCTCACAATTTTAATTTTACGGTGTGAGTCGGATCCGATCTTTTGCGCTTTTTGGAGAGATTTCATCCTCTACCTTATTTTGAGGGGAATAGACTATATGCCTACCAATCACGATGTCGATGTTCCTCTGCAGAGGGGTACACAACCACTATTGTAAAATAATCGACAATTATATAGATCTCACACATTTCTCTAATGCATGCATACTTAACAAAAGTTTCACAGACTGGTACCAGCGCCACTCCAAGGGCATTATCATCCCCTCATCTTTAATGAGGTATATACTTAGAGAGTGTGGATCATATTCCGATAGTCTCCACGAGCACTATCTGTAGTATCTTCAAGAGCACTACATATTATAAGAGTGATTGGAATCTATTTTACAAGGCATATATGAGGCAGTCATCTGTGCCTCAAACGTGTCTTAACACACGACTTGGTCACTGCGAGATGCATGATTTACCTGCTGTGACAACTTCTTGTGTCTGCATTCTCAAGCAAGTGACGAACAGTAATTTCCCGTAGCTACTGCAGTTATTTGTTTTAATCATGAGTAATATCCAACACCTCAATTACATCCAATATCTTGGTGTGAGAAAAACAAATGAGATGTTTCACGCCGAATCTTGTGGCAGCCGAACTTTCTTTGATCAGGATAAGGCTTAATCAGATAACCTATTTGATTGTCGACATCTCTTACTGCAACCCTTAGGTGATGCATGTCATATCCATGGCTTCAAAGGAAAGCCTTTAAATTTGTCGACATAATACGTGCCATCTTCAAACGGTAGTCTTTCTCCCCCTCATTAAGGCGGGAGAACCTTTTTAGGTTATCAACATAATTCGCACCATCCTCTTGTGGTGACTTTTCTCCCCCTGATTAATGTGGAAGAACCTTGAAATTTATCAACCTTGGTCACGCCAACTTCTGGTGGCGGGTTGTCATGCCAACTTCTGGTGGCATCTTTGTCTTTCTGATCATGACGGAAATATTACTATCTCATTTCTGAAAACTTCTGGTTCCATAATTGCCTGATTTTCGAAGACAATTCTGCTCATGATGGTTTCTGGGTGTTAATTAAACCACACAATAAGTATCCCAAAAACAGTCGAAGGCTCGACAAGAGATGAGACATTTCACGCCGTTCGTTTTTGGCGGCTTACTTCCTCCCCCTAACGGAGGGAATACAGTCTCATCTTCAATAAGACATTACCAACACACGGTTTTAAATGTCTTATGAATCGAAACCAACATATATAGCTAGGTGACGCTATGGACCAAACACGTAAATTGTAAGGTTGCTTCGCAAGACATAATTAATGGTAAATAGTTGGTCGAGCAATAAACTAAAGATGCTTAAGCAAAGAGCTCAACTAGACCATGCCGAGTGCGCACATGTGCTAACTATATGCTCGATATAATACCAACTGAAGGCAAAGCATCAAAAGCCTATAAATTTACCACCAAAATAAATGGACTTAACAAGAAAGTCCAGAAAATAGGTATGCAACCAAACAAATAGTGTGAGCATCTTAGCAAACACGAGAGACCATCTAGTGGATGTGTCTGTCAATACGATAAAGTATTGAAATAATTGTCCATAATGCAGGGTGAATAAGTCCTGCAATTTCCACCTTGAATCTTTTATAGGGATTAATGTTGGTGATTCAGCAACTGGTTACCATAATGTTAATGTTAATGGAATTTAATAACTAATTGTCTCTGGGACCAAACAACACAATTTACATCCTCATGTAATAGAAGTTTCAGGTTCTGTAAAGGATGTACATGAGCATTTTGAATCGTCTACTCATCTTGGTAGAACTTTGGTGTTCATACTGATCATGCCTGAGCATGAATAATTCAAGGGTCATTAAACTTCTGGTTAATGACAACGTGGAATTCGACTGTTTGAATTCTCCTATGGCACACCCCGTAATAGAGAGCCTTACGTTTCTTTACAACGTGCTTCTAGCAGAAAAACAAATGAAGTAACAAAATACTCCATAAAAATGCTCATTTATTATTTCAAGGTGGTAATACCAAATATTTCTAAAACTCAACAGATCCTTCTGGAACCTGATAGAATATAAGGCAAATACTACACCACCATATAAAATGATACACGCTCTTCTGCAGATGTCTATCATATTAACCGAACCCGAAATGGTATTTTTCACATTTCCAGAAACCTCTACAAGGTTATAAGATGGTTCGAAAATTCGTGTTTGTTGTTTCGTCTAAATTTGAGACAAGTATCTCCATCGTCCATATCTATACTGGATTGATTACTTCTGGAATCCATATCCTTTGGCAAAGATAAGACGAGAGAAAAAAAAAAAATAGTAGAGTCACCAACAAAAACATTTAGTAACCATGGGCTACTTCGGGAACCCAAAATTTTATGGCTATTCCTGAAATCTAAAAATTTCCATAAACCACTTCTGGGTCCATATTTATGGATTATTACAGGAATTAACAATTCCTATGTTGAATCACTTCTGGGATCAACAACATCTCATGAACTACTTCAGGAGTCCAGTATTTACGAAAAAGAAAAGAAGTAGCTAAAGCAAAATTTCAAGTAAAGAGGTACATAAAAATACACACAATTATGGTACTAATATTAACAAATCTCCATTTTCGTCACTTTCAAAGTCGACGAATTATTAATTTACAAGTGTGCAAATGGATACATGTTTTATAAGAAGATTCCTCAATATCAGTCACAGGTCACTTCAGGGACCGCTGATAGAAACCGGCTAGGGGTCACTTCTGGGACCAAACGGCTAGCGGACCGTGCCTTTTGCATCCATACTATGCTAGACGAAATTCCAGCTTCTGGTGGAATTATTTCAAAATATCTGGAAATTATTTAGAGCAAGAGCAAGAGAAATGAAATTTATGTTATCCTCTAGGGATACAACAATTTCTCGCTTCGCTAGTATTAAAAACCGTAAGTACCATAACAAAAATAATATAGCGGAAAATTGTTAAAGTTTACGGAGTCGCGGTTCTCACCATCCCGCACTTACCCAAAAACATCCGTACAAGTTTGCAATACTTGTAGAACAACTTGCCTCCATTAATAGTGTTACTACCCTGATCAATAGAAGCAACAGAGTCAGTACTACTATCCACATATATAATCAAAAACACAAATTCAATTCAAAACACAAATATAAATTGTGAAGTTGATTATATGGCTTTGTGGGTATCATCCCCGACAGCTCGACATAAACATCGTCAAACACTGGTTTATCAATTGGCGGCATCGAGCTAATCGTGCTGATAACGTGTTGATAATTTGTGATGGCACCATAGCAATTGATCAAAACTTAAATTAAATTAACAAGTATTGCAACTACTGATGTGCTTTTAATTACGCTGGAAAAACCGACTTTAGTACTGGGAACGACCATAACTCCCAATAGATAGTGTGATGCTAAATATTCAAAGTAATGGGACGTATAGTAGTCACAAAATGGGAGAGATTTATTAACTTCCAGACTTAATTTACACTGAACCCTTGTATGGGTATTTATAGTGCTAAGATCTTATAGGTGGTCGAACCACTTCTCGACACATACAACAATACGTGTAATACAAATGAAAACTCATTAGTGGCATATTTATCCATTTCCAATGGATACTTGTAAAGAGCATAAGGTTAAGCTGACTTGGTCCATCTGGTCAATGTGTCCACTAGATCAAGTCAAGGACGGTATGGTGGGTGTCTTAATTTGGTGAGTCACGAGGGCCCCACAAGAGATGTGGCAGCCGGTGGATCAGCCACCTAATATGATCTTTATACAACATAAAATGGTTTTTTCTTTTTAATTTAACTTTCAAAATTTCTTACCAAACATAAAAACACCCGATGAGCATGTTTGAGTGGAAAGAATGAAATCATTTTTTTTATTTTTTATTTTGTGGAGGTACAAAAATTTAATTCTCAAATTTTGATGTAAATGAGGATGTTAGGTTTGATTTTTTTTATATGGTATATTTTCTTCAAACATTTTTTCCATCCATATCGGATGTACTCCGTTTTTTTTCAGGCGATATATTGAATTTTGTAATTTTTTGGTTTGCAAATATTTTTATAAATTTCTACGGTAATTTAAATTTGAATTTTGTTGATGTTGTAATAATTATTCATTTCTTTAATCTAAAATTTGCTACATCATCATCTATTTCTCGTTCAGACTGTTTTTTATAATGTAATTGTCGTTGTCTTATGTTTGTGATGGCGATAGCATGTGAGGCTTGATTAAAACCTCCAATTAATGATTTATTGCTACCTTGTTAAGAGTGTCGACAATATTGGCTTGTTGATTGAGTTTGGTGGGATTATTGTTCTACTTTGTTACCATTAGCAGTAAAAGACATTGGTGATACAGTTGATGATTTGACAGAAAATGCCAAAGGCCAATGTTCAAGTGTCAATCAATTTATATCAACCACCAAAGGTTGGATTATCTAATTGATTGAACTACGCACAACCTGTGATATTTCAATCATATAGAAAATATAATGCGGAAAAGAAATAACACAGACACCAGAAATTTTGCTAACGAGGAAACCGAAAATGCAGAAAAACCTCGGGACCTAGTCCATATTTGAACACCACACTGTATTAAGCCGCTACAGACTCTAGCCTACTACAAGTTAACTTTGAACTGAAATGTAGTTGAGCCCTAACCAATCTCACATTGATTAAGGTACAGTCGCGTTCCTTACGCCTCTGAATCCCAACAGGACTCTACGCACTTGATTCCCTTAGCTGATCTCACCCACAACTAAGAGTTGCTACGACCCAAAGTCGAAGACTTGATAAACAAATCTTTCTCACACAGAAAAGTCTATTGAATAGATAAATTTGCATCTCACAAAAATACCTACGAGTTTTTGTTCCATATTTTGATAAATCAAGGTGAACATGAACCAATTGATACACCAGACTCATATTCCCGAAGAACAGCCTAGTAATATCAATCATCTCACAATGATCTTAACCGTATGGAAGCGGAACAAGATATTGTGGGATCACAAACGATGAGACGAAGATGTTTGTGACTATTTTTTATCCTACCTATCGGAGATTGAATCCCGAGCAAATCTTAGAGAAGATAGTACTCAATACGATAGAACAAAGTAAGATCAGAACACACAACTACAAAGAAAATATTTGGCTCTGGCTTCAGAATCCCAACGAAGTCTTTAAGTAGTTAACCTATAATGGTTTTAGAAAAACCTAGGTTAAAGGAGAATCGACTCTAGTCGCAACTAGTATCACACAGGAGGTGTGGGGATTAGGTTTCCAAGTTGCTAGAGTTCTCCCTTATATAGTCTTCAAATCAGGGTTTGCAATCAATGTTACCTTGGTAACAAAGCATTCAATATTTACTGTTAGATGAAAACCTGATTAGATTAAAGTTAATATCTTTCAACCGTTAGATTGACTTAGCTAGTTACACACAAATGAAATGTACCTATATTTAGATATGGGTAATCGTTCCTAAGCGTGTACACTTAGTTGGCTCAACAATAGTTAACCGAAGTTAGCCATATGAACAATTTCATATCAACCTTGTTCATCTTAACCACAACTCTACGATGTGGCCCTTCTTTATTTTTTGAC
Source organism: Papaver somniferum (assembly GCF_003573695.1). Lineage (NCBI taxonomy): Eukaryota > Viridiplantae > Streptophyta > Magnoliopsida > Ranunculales > Papaveraceae > Papaver > Papaver somniferum. Next base: position 80,050,304 of record NC_039366.1, read on the forward strand.
ACCTATTTAACTAAAAAACCTGCCCCTCCAAATCCCCTTAACCGTTCTAATTTTTTGAAAAAATAAGAAGTTAGAAAAAGAAAAAAGATAAACAGTTAGGTAATAAAACTGTTTTCAAGTTTTTTCCTACTTTATGCAACGTGTTAGCATTTAAAAAGGGGCCACATACTTCAAGTATGTGGCCCGACCACATCGCAGACGCACCGGTTCAAATGACTCAAATGAAACTAGTTATAGAGATGTTCAATTGTTTATATTCTCATAGAAGTATATAAGACACGGTTGAAGCAATGATTCACTCGAATCAATTCATGAACATTATAGCCACGGTTTGCAAAGATTGCATCCCTTATTATATGTATTTGTTCACGAATAAACCGATTTTATAACTTAACCCACTCAAGTATGCAAACAGGTACGCATACTTAGAGTTCCGGACTTGGTCTGTCCGCTAGTATGCGAACGGGTACGCATACTATCGTTCACGACCAACATCAGTTGAATTAATATGCAAACGGGGACACATACTAAATTCCCGGACTTGAACTGTTAAGCCAGTACGCATACGGGTATGCATACTAAGTTCCCGGACTCCAACTGTTAAAACCAGTACACATACAGGTGTGCATACTATGGTTCCCGAACTAGGAATAACTTGCAACAGTTAGCATACAAGTACGTATACTGTGCTATATCCAATCAATGGTTAATCGTTCTAAACTCCATTTTAATCATTGAAACATTCTTAGAAGACGGGAGTAGCTGTCTCACACAAACTATTAGCTTCAAAGCAATTTTCAAGTGATCAATAGATCAATACGAAATATTCCGAGTCTACATCAAATGATTGTCTCACACAAATCATGTAAGATGTTACCAGGCGATTTTCACATGATCATCTTTTGACTTTTATCAAGAATAAAAGATGAACTTGGCTAAAGCGAAAGCTTACCAACACATATTTCGAGAAATATATAAGCGAGTTAAACTCAGCTCGAAATATCAAATGTGTATAACGTATAGTCTATATACCTATACGACTTTTGTCTCAATAGGATATAGAATATAAATATAATTCTGAGTGATAGATGAGTTCAAGTATCCACATACCTTTTGTTGATGAAGTTCTACAAGCTCTCCTTAGTAGTTCTTCGTCTTCAATATATGAACGTCGTGAAGTCCAAAGCTCAACTACACATTTTGTCCTAATCCGAAACATAGCTATAAGTAGACTAGAAATCAAGACTTAAAGTTTTGACAACTAAACTTGACAAACAAGCTTGAGATAGCAACGCTTGCGAGTTCGACCGAGCAGTGCTCTAACACTCTCAAAATAAGGAAAATCTTGAAAAATAAAAATAACTCACTAACTTGCTTAGATTTTAACAAACCGTTCACTATAATTAAAGGGTCCATGTAAGCTACACAATTCATCCCTTGAAAAATTGGTATAAGTTTCATGAGGTTGTTTTCCACTACTTTTGTTCTTCGTGAAGAAGAGTGAGACAATAATTCTTTGCCTTGGGGATCGCAGAGCCGAGTTAATAATAATTTGTTTGATAGTTACACAACTTGTAATCTTGGTTAATCAATAATTCTTGTATATTCTAGTTGGTCAAAATCCGGACTAGAAATAAAACTTCAATTAAGGTGTCTCATAAGTTCCTTAAGAAGTTTTAACAAGATATCTCCAAATTTATTCAAGTTTTTCTTGTTGTAGAGTAATTAGGTTTCTCTTCCAGTTTTGAAGAGTATAATAATAACCCCTAATCTACAAGTTTGTCTTGATATTACTTACCTGGTAATTATTCAAATCAAACACAAGATTTCCAAAACCTTGATTCACATCTAAAGGGAAATCAAACCCGATGTTTTGTGAAAGCAAAATATTAAAAAGTATTAACGGTGTTTTTGCATCTTCTAAAGATAAATAACACTTTGCTAGAGGATTTTTCAAGTGCATCTTCTAAAGAGAACTAACATTCTGCTAGAAGATTTTCGAGATTAGCTTCCAAGGAGAAATGGTGTTCAGCCAGAAGATTTTCGAGAGGAGATTCTAAAGAGAATTGGTGTTCTGCTAGAAGATTTACAAGAGGATTTCCTAAAGAGAATTGGTGTTCTGCTATGAGTTTGGTGTAATAGCTTGTGTTCAAATCTGTACGAGGTCCCAAAGTTTTTCTGCTATTGCGGTTTCCTCGTTGACAAAATTTCTCTGTGTATTGCTTTCTTTTTTATTTCCGCATTATATTTGTGTTGATATAATTAAAGTAACAACAAGTGATTCGATATTCAACCTAGACGGTTTTTAAAACTGTATTCGGTTCGTGTACTATTCCAGTATATACTAGGTTGCTTTTGGATATTGATTTTTGAGGTCGTCCAAGAATTCTTATAGACAATCAAGTTCACGGATCTTTGATCTAAACTACTGATTGGACAAGAAAGATAAACCTATATACATATTTTTTTCAAGGATCATTTAGTAGTTCTTTTTTAAAAAAAAAATTGTTGAATCACCAATTTTTTATTAATAAGAAAAACTCAAATGTTTACAACAAAAGAAAGACTAAAGCAGAAAATTACATGAAATTACAGAGACATTTTGAAACACTTAGCAAAATCTATAATATTTTCTCTCATGCATTTCAATTTGAATCAAATGAGTTGGTCTCGCTATATGATACTCAATCTCCCCAAAAGCCAGACCTGCACCCTTCTTTGTTAAACCATCAACAGATAAGTTAATCTCCCAGTAACAATGCTCATATTGAATCTCAGATAAGAATTTTTTATCATTTAGCCATCTTGACTTAAAACACCAAGGGAATTATCCTTTTGCAAAATCTTCAATTACTGATTTAGAATCTGATCTTATGATGAATTTATCACATTTAACTGCCCATTCAAATCCCAGATTTCAGCCATAGACTCAACAATATAGTCTATGGCTGGCAATTCCTGATCCCCCAGAGAATGTTCCAATAACTTGAGATTCATGGGTTCTGGCAATGACACCAAAACCTGCCAAACTAGGATTCCCAATTGCAGCTCCATCACAACAGAACATTACATAGCCTCTTTTGGATTTAACCAGTAACAATCTCTAATAGTTGTAAACTTAAGTTTTCTGTGACCTAGATTGAAATAAGCAAGAATATTTGAGTCATAGTCTTGACTCCATCTGGCGCCCTTAATTCTATATCTTCCATAATGTATTAGATTCAAAATTCTACTTTTGAAAGAATTCTCATTTGGCTGTGCATTTTCAAACTGAATTCTATTTTCAGAAACCAAAGTTCCCTCATAGTAGAGAAAGCAGCAGCTAACCAAACTTCCTTGACAATGAGACTTTTTTGTTTTGGAAGTTTTAGAATAGTCTCAAAGGAAGAAGGACTAGGAAAGTTGAAAACATAACCTAACCATTGCCAGATTTTTCTACTGAAATTGCAGGACCATAAAAGGTGTGACATGCTGTCTTGATCTTGTTTGCAAATACAACATTTGGAGGCTAATGAAAAACCTCTATGCACCATTTTTCATCATCTACAAAGACTCCTTGCTGAAGTTTCCAAATATTGCTTGCAATTCCTTGATGAAGATAAGGCTTATAGATTTGAGAAGGCCAGTAAATATGTGCTTCTTTAGATATAATCTTATTAACTGCTGCAACCGTAGAGAATTTCCGTTGATGTCACCACTCCAGAAAATTTCATTATTCTCACCAGGTACAACAGGCAATGGAAACTGAATGTAGTGTTGAATTTATGTGGGTATCTGCCAGTTACCATTGTGTAAGAGATCCTTCACCTTCGTATGTAAATTATTCTTGACAAATTCAGTGAAACCAATGATATCAATGATAGGACTTTCACCAATCCAAGTATCAAACCATACTTAAATGTGTTCTCCATTTACCATAATCCATCTAACATCTACCTTAAGAGCTTGCCATGCCCACTTCAAACCAGGCCATACAATAGATAATTTCTAGTGACAAATCCATTGTCCATTTTTGTCTTTAAATATATCTGCAAAGAACATTGACAATTCATCCCGACAAGTTAATAATTTCCACATCATTTTCATCAATAAAGCTCTGTTAACATCAGCTAGCCTTCCAATAACCAAACCACCTTCATGAAAAGGAGTGCACACTTTATTCCAGGACAAAGTTTCATATTTTCTCACCTCTCCATCACCTGACCATAAGAAGTTTCTAATTATTTTCTCACACTCCTTAATTACAAAACTTGGCCATTTGTATACAGCCGTGTTGTAAATAGGGATACTGCTAAGCACAAATTTAATCAACACCAGAAAAGATAGTAATCTTCCTTTCCAAACGGATAAGTAATCTTGTATCATCTCAACCATAGGCCACACAGTAGCAGTTTTAACTCTACCTGGATGTATAATGACCCCCAAGTATTTGTCAAAGAATGAAGTTAGTTCCATCTGCATTAGATTTGATATTTGATTCATCCTCACTGAAGTACATCCATCAACAAAATATTTGTTTTTAAGCTTGTTAATAATCTGACCAGAGAAGTTTTCATAGTCTTCAATCAGTTTTAGTATATTTTCTAAACTTCTTTTTGATCCATTACTAAAAATAAGGATATCATCAGCAAATAAGAGGTGAGTAGAAGAAATACCATTTCAAGTTACCATTGGTTGTGACTTTCTTGTTTCCACTAGTTTAGTTAATCCTTTATTTAAGACCTTCTCCATCAAGACAAAAAGAATGGGAGATAGTGGATTTTCTTGCTTCAATCCTCTGTGCATTGAAAAGAAACCATTTGGACCACCATTGACCATAACAAAAAAATTGGCAGATGTAAAAAGAACTCTCAACCAATCACACCAAGCTACTGAAAAATCCATACTGCTGAAGAACTTTGAACAGAAAATCCCAACTCACTAAATCATATGCCTGAGAAATGTCAATTTTCAAACCCACGTTACTTCCTCTTCCCTTCTTTTCATTTCATTTACTAGTTCAGAAGCCAACATGACCTGCTCATGGATATTTCTGCCTTTAATATAAGCAACTTGTTGTGGAGAAACTAGCTTACTCATAAGATATCCCATTCTTGTTGATATGACTTTTGTGAACATTTTAAAACTAAAATTACTCAATCCAATGGGTCTGAACTGACTAGGCTTTTTAGCACCTTGACATTTGAGTAATAAGACCAAAAAATTGGAATTAAGACCTTTAGGGGTATATAAGATTTGGTTCATTAAGTTGGTTCACTTGTTATTATATAAGATTTGTCTTATAGGTCCAAACGAAAAAGTTGGTGGTGTACTTGGTACCCCCGCGTTTTTAATCGGTATCAGAGCAGGCAAACACTATAAAGACCTAATAAGTTCGTGTTTGTAGATATCTGACCTATGGACATATTATCGAATATGGAACACACATGATTTGATTTTGTTGAAAGTCTGAACGTAACACCAGAGGGAATTGTTGCTTCTAAATAAATACTTAAACATCCCCTTGAAATCACCTCGTGTGAATCTACTAGTCAAGTTTCTCTTGTTAATGATGCAAAAATTGTTGATGTCTAGGACATCTCAGCCGTATTATTGATTTGTTGTCATAACTTGAAAATTTTTATCCACTCTTCTTTTATAAATGAAATTTTATACATCATAATTCCATATTTAATTTTTCTGTAAATATAAATAGTAGCTTCAAATAACACCATGGATCTTGTCGTCTTGATTCGTCATTATTATGACATACACTATACATCATCATAACTAAGTTTTTACGATTTAAAAGTAATTCATAGTATATATAACTTAATAACCGACAATAATGTCTTCCTTCATATCCTGAGGTACATGTAAAAATAATCATAAAGTAGTAGTTATAGTTTTACAGTAGTTATTATAAGCTTGAGTTCGATGTTGTTTATCATAAGAACCATGTACTAATAAATAACACTCTGCATAATGACTAAAGTTAGGTTTAACATAGTTCCATACAACATTAAAATTAGATCTTAAGTTTATTTTAATCACCAATGGCAATCCTTTTCCAGATTCAAGCATGTCTTGCATGCTTCGCCCATCTCCATACATCGCTTTATTCTTTGCTCCAATATATAATTTGAACTTTGTTAACGTATCATCGGCTGCATATAATTTAAAATCCTGTAATAAAAGGTTAACATTAACAACAATGATTATGGGAAACTAAATAACACTAAAGACGCGAAAAATCTTATTAAACAAATACATATTTATATTTATTTATATATAAAAAAGAACATTAAATAAACATATTCAACTAAATTATCCAAATTTGTTAATATGATAATATCAATAAATCTATAGAAAGAAAATCAAAACATCAGGGATACATGTGTACGCGAAAAATAAAATAAAAATAACTAGAGAAGAAATTGAAGTGTGAAGATAGATTTAGGGGCTTAAATTTATTGTGGATGTTTGTCTTTTTTATAGTTTAGATATGTTTCAGATTCTTTTGCTACAGTGAAATAGGCATGTCTCTAAGTTTTCAATGGATCATGGGTGAACTTTTTTTAAACTAAATGAATAGGTCCTTGTATATATCACTACATAAAATAAATTGTTTTTATTAAAAAAAAATCCACAGTTCTTTCACGATGTACAAACTAGGCTGCTCTTATAGAGGAGAGAACGAGGCGAGAGAGAAAAGCGTCGCCAAAAGTCATCCTTCAATATGTCATCCTCTGCTTTGTTTAAATCAACAGTCCAAAATCCTTAATAGACCACGAATAAGACCGTAAAAAAATCGCCCTAAAAGCTCTCACCAAAGCAGGACATCTGCTGTCCTCCGCAGGGCCCACCGGGACCACACAAAAAAAACTGTGTGTGTGCAGTTTAAAGATTGTCCAAAATGACGGTCTATTTAGAAGCACTATTAAATCAAAGCTTGAATCTATTGTTGAACGGATAAATGTGTCACAAAATAAAAAAAAATGCATACCCTTTATGTGTTTAACTTAATCTATATTGATATGTCCTATAAATACGATCCCACCTTTATCATTTTAAAAAAAAAAAAAGATTTTAAAAGATATCTAAATGCATAGTCAAATAAAAAAATGTGGAATCTTCGTAAGATCCGGCTTCGAATTTTGCCTATGTGGATGACTTGTGAATCTTCATAAGAGCTAGCCTTAGAAGGAACAATTTTATTTTTTTGGTACGTATCACTTGCTGTCATCACTGTGGATGACCTGAAAATTTTGTGATCGTTGTGGATGACCTGAAAATTATTTTTCCTATGTGGATAACATGAATTTTTTACAATTTATGATGTACAAAAATCCCGATAAACTAAATTGAATTTATGTGGGGACTCCTTTCTGTCTTTTAATTGTCTTTTTTTTATAGTTACCCCGTTCCAAATTAGTTGAGCTGATAGTATAATTTAGAAGTGATTTAACTTCCAAGATATACCACGGATATTCGTAAATTTTATATCACTGAAAAGTATTTTAAAACACCTACGTGACCAAATATAAACATTTATCAAATGATATAAAGTCAACTATTAATGAGACAAAATTTAAAAATCACTAGCTCACCTAATTTGAGACCGAGGAAGTATATAAAATTAGGAGATTACCCAATTTCAAACAATTGCCTTAGCCCTATTCATTTTGATCGGTTTCTAAGCATAACATTTACATATATATTTATATTACAGTTGAGATTATTTCTTTAGCACCGTTTGTTTAACTCATCAAACCAGTATCTTACTTTAGAGAGTTAACCGGTGTGTAACATTAAACCACTTCAACAAAAAGAAAAAAGAAAAAAAAAGTGTAACATTAAAGGTATTTACCTTGGTTGTAGGCCTTGACGTCGCGAAAATGAGAGGACCAAAGGACATTCGGATGGTGGAAGGATGGATATGAAGACCAAAGAGTTTTGACCTGTTGTCGACTTCCAAGGCCAGTGAACAGTTACAATTGAGGATTTTTGTGGTCACACCAGACGCATCCACACCCTCACTCAGACGAAAGTTTGGAATCCTGGCCACCTGCATGCAGGTATATACGGAACATACAAAAACCAAAGTTAAATGGTCTATTAGCAAGAGATAAATAGATGCACACCCTAACTGTTTAATAGAGTGTGTTGACTCGTTATTTTTGGTGTAGGAGGTTTAGTAGCTAAGTAGAAAACAAGCAATGCAACTCCAAAACTCACTAAAATTCTCCAGAATATTTGAATCAAAGTCCACCAACATGAGTTATATGTGTCAAACGAGAACAGTCTCCAAAATCCAGTTCTCCGGCCATCTTCATAAAAATCATCATCGTCATAAAAATCATCATCGATCTCACAACATTTTCTTTCTTCGTGATGATGTTGATCTTTCTGTTTCTTTTCGCAGAGTGTTAAACACGGATCATCATCATCTTCATCTATCTCGTCCATACCTGTATTTTTCTCATGAAAATCTTCGTTAGCTCCGTACGTAATCTTTTTCTCATGCACGAAAGAATTATTCGAGCCACGAGAAGACGAATAACGTGAGAGTAAGGATCGAGACACATCTTGGCCGTGTACTGAATTACGAGCATTGGTTGAGGTGTACTTATCATCAGATCCATAAGGAGAACTTATGAAAGCCAACTCATTGTTTCGGCAATCAGTATTAGTACTATGGTCTGATGGGCTTTGAACATAGTACAATGCCGACGAAGGATATGTAAGAAGCAAAATCTGATCACTACGACTATGATGATCTTCTTCAACTATCTTATGATCACCCATTTTTCTGCTTTAGAATAAGGTTTCTCAGTAGAGTAAAATATGAAATATATTTTATGGCTCTTTGATTGATTCATTCAGTGGCTTTTATACTGATCACCTAAAGGAACATAGAAAAAAGAGACGTTACTTTCTATTTAGTAGGGTTGTAGGGATGCTTAATTACCGGCTATTTTGATAATTAGCTTTCAAGTAGTTAGGATAATGGGAGCCAAGTTTGGTGGGATTGGGACCCATGTGTAATCTTGCTTGACAAGGGAAATTTGTGGTGGTAAACCTCGACGAGGGGTCATATTTGAAAAAAGAAAGGCGTTTTAACTTTTTTCTCAATAATTTTTGTTTCACGGGAATGCTTTTCGATTTGCAACTTTTCACTCATGCTAGCAATTCGAAAAATGTTGTTGCTTTGTTTTTCAAGAAATGATGATGCTCATTGCTCGTTACATCATTATATATTTAAATATTTCCTCCGTCCCTAATTAAATGATTTAATTGTAGTTTGCACAATTTTAAGACAAGGATGTTAGTAAAACTTAGAAATAATTTATTTCTTAAATTATATCACGGTTTTTCGTAAATTTTATACCGTTGAAATTTGAAAAGCATTTTAAACACCTACGTAACGAATATAAACATAACTATCAAATTATACATATTTCTTATAGTAACAAAAAGATCATCTATTTATGGGACAAAACTTAAAACCAAATAGGTCATCTAATTAGGGACAGAGGGAGTACAAGTTTACAAGTTTGATTTTTTAAGCAAAGTGTAGTAACTAGTTCACTTAAGTCACTTTCTTATTTGATCTATTCACTTAATTACTTTCTCTTTTTGATTTATTCACTTAACAATCTTCCGAGGCCCGTGGTTATTTTCGTTTTTAATAATATCAGGTGATTTCAAGAAATATCTAAAAGCATTTGTTTTAGGATTTTTTTAATTTAGAAAATTTTTTTTACCTTACACAATGGTAGTTTAAAATTTTAAGATTGTTTAATTGGAGTTATTTATTTTAAGAGTTTCATGTTTTGATATTTTAGCTTTTTATTTTGTTTCTCTCTTTTTAAAAAGAAGTGGTGTCTGTTTATGGGACAGATTCGGCCCTTGAAAACAGGTCGTGGACGGCGGAGATCGACCGATATGTGAGTTTGTCTTTGGGATAGATCCGAGAGTTTATTATATCTCTTAAGACAAAGGGATGGCAGAGATTATGCCCCGACTCAACCTGAGTAGACATAAATATAACTAACCTTAATTACCGACTAGTATGTATCTTCTGTGCCAATGGAATGGTGAGCCACCTGTGCCACACCAATATCGTGACGACACCTGTCCTCTTTCATTTGTGGCAGCACAAATGGCTGTTGTTTCCTTTTTCCAAGGAACTCAGCCGTGGGAGTTTACAACTTGAGATGATACTGATATGAATATGTTTTAAATATAGTATTCTCAGTAGCATGTTAATTCAAAAATAGCGTCAAACCCTATTCTGAATATGAATAAGCCATGTACAGTAAAAACTCCATATATTGACACTCGATACATTAATTAAAAAATCATAGTTATAAATAGTAATAACCTCCACATTTTAATATTAATTGAAAAACTGGGGGTTTAACAACCATACCCAATATTCCGTTTAGGCAATCTGCATGGACTAACTCCAATATATTTCCAAGAGAATCAACTAGACATTCAGTCTCAATCAAGAAAAATACATCCAAGAGTTATATCTCAATTTCTCAAATCAATCTGCAATCGAGCAGATAGAAATCTGTGAGCCGGATTAATATGAGAAATAACTTGGATGGTAGCAAAGATCAATAACCAAGTGTCAATCAATTTATATCAACAACCAAAGGTTGGATTATCTAATTGATTGAACTACGCATAACCTGTGATATTTCAATTATATAAAAATATAACGCAGAAAAGAAATAACACAGACACCAGAAATTTTGTTAACGAGGAAACCGCAAATGCAGAAAAACCCCAGGACCTAGTCCAGATTTGAACACCACACTGTATTAAGCCGCTACAGACTCTAGAATACTACAAGTTAACTTCGGACTGGAATGTAGTTGAGCCCTAACCAATCTTACACTGATTAAGGTACAGTCGCGTTCCTAACGCCTCTTGAACCACGCCGGATTCTGCGCACTTGATTCCCTTAGCTGATCTAACCCACAACAAAGAGTTTCTACGACCCAAAGTCGAAGACTTGATAAACAAATCTGTCTCACACATAAAAGTCTATTGAATAGATAAATCTGTCTCCCACAGAACTACCTACGAGTTTTTGTTCCGTGTTTTGATAAATCAAGGAGAACAGGAACCAACTGATGCACTGGACTTATATTCCCGAAGAACAGCCTAGTAATATCAATCACCTCACAATAATCTTAATCGTATGGAAGCAAAACAAGATATTGTGGAATCACAAATGATGAGACGAAGGTGTTTGTGACCACTTTTTATCTTACCTATCGGAGATTAAATCTCGAGCAAATCTTAGAGAAGATAGTACTCAATACGATAGAACAAATTAAGATCAGAACATGCAACTACAGAGAAAATAGTTCGGTCTGGCTTCAGAATCCCAATGAAGTCTTTAAGTCGTTAACCTATAATGGTTTTAGGAAAAACCTAGGTTAAAGGAGAATCAACTCTAGTCGCAACTAGTATCACAAAGGAGGTATGGGGATTAGGTTTCCCAGTTGCTAGAGTTCTCCCTTATATAGTCTTCAAATCAGGGTTTGCAATCAATGCTTCCTTGGTAACAAAGCATTCAATCTTCACCGTTAGATGAAAACCTGATTAGACTCAAGCTAATATCTTTCAACCGTTAGATCGAACTTAGCTTGTTATACACAAATGAAAAGTGACTTCATGTAGATATGAATAACCGTACCTAAACGTGTGCACCTTGTTGGCTCAACAATAGTTAACCGAAGTTAGCCTTATGAACACTTTCGCATCAACCTTATTCATCTTAATCATAACTAGTTCAAATGACTCAAATGAGACTAGTTCTAGAGTTGTTCAATTGTTTATATTCTCATAGAAGTATACAAGACACAATTGAAGCAAAATCGATTTGATTCACTTGAATCAATTCATGAACATTATAGCAACAGTTTGCAAAAGATTGCATTCCTTACTATATAAATGTATTAGTTCACGAACATACCGATTTAAGAAAATAACCTACTCATGTATGCAAACGGGTACGCATACTAAGTGGTCGGACTAAGTTTGGGTTTGCCATTATGCGAACGGGTACGCATTACCTCCAAACTCAGTTGAATTTCCCGGAACTGAACTTACGCCAGTACGCATACGAGTATGCATATTAAGTTCCTGGACTTTCATTAACCAACCAGTACGCATATGGGTAGTATGCAACAGTCTAGCATACAAGTACGCATACTTTGTTATATCCAATCATGGTTAATTATTCTAAACTCCTATTTCAATCATTGAAACATTCTTTAGAAGACGATAATAGCCGTCTCACACAAACTATTAGCTTCAAAGCAATTTTCAAGTGATCGAATGATCAATATGAAATATTTCGAGTCTACAACAAATGACTATCTCACCCAAATCATGTAAGATGTTACCAGGAGATTTTCACATGATCATCTCTTGACATTCGTCAAGAATATAAGATGAACTTGGTTAAAGCGAAAGCTTACCAACATATATTTCGAGAAATATGTAAGCGAGTTAACTCAGCTCTAAATATCAAATGTGTATAATTGAAGTCTATAGCTATACGACTTTTGTCTCAAATATCAGATAAAGTAGATAAACTTTTGAGTGATAGATGAGTTCAAGTCTCCACATACCTTTTGTTGATGAAGTTCCACAAAATCCCCTTAGTAGTTCTTCGTCTTCAATCGATGAACGTCGTGAAGTCTAATGCTCAACTATACTTGCTATCCTAATCCGAGACTTAGCTATAAGTAGACTAGAAATCAAGACTTATAGTTTTGACAACTAAACTTGACAAACAAGATTGAGATAGCAACGCTTGCGAGTTCGATCGATCAGTGCTCTATAAATCTCCCCCTTTGCCAATTTTAGTGACAAAACTATCAATACATATGGATTACAAAATAAATAAACTTTGTAGCTTCTCATTCAAATGCTTGATTTCCTTGGTTCTTCAACATTACTCGAAATTTTCGTCACTTCCATGTACTCCAGTGATTCTGAACGTGTTGAACTCAGCATCATGGTTGTTGAAGATCCGTAGCTATAACAATATATAAAAATTTGTATTGTTATATAGTGTCGTAGTATTACTACACATCATCAAAGTCCAATTGTATCACAACTTTGACAACGATGTTATGGTGATATGTATCACTCCCCCTTAGTCAATACTTCATCTCATATGAAAACCACTACCCCTTACATAATGATCTGTAAACCATATGTATTTGTAGTGTGAACTACACATTAATTCTCCACCTTTTTGTCAATATAAATTGGCAAAGGTACGAAAACTAGTGGGATCATAATGAAATTCTCATAGAGATTCTTCATGACTAAAAAAAAACATATCAAATTTGTTTAGATGCAATCATACAGCCGAAACTAAATGCATTCATTAAGGAGTTAATAGATATACAAGAAAACTCCTACAATATTCCACAACCGCACTCCCCACAAAGATTTGGCAACTAAGCACAACTTCAAATAAGAAATTTCCCCCATAAAATGTCATTCCCGAAATAACAACAAGAGCGATCTTACTTTTGCAAGAAAAGAAGGATTTCTTTGGACATTAACAAATTACATGAATTTGTATCCAGAAAACTCAATTAAATTAACCACAAGAGAACCCATGATTAATTTAATCGGAAATGCTCAGCATAAGAGAACTTATGAAGCCGCACATAACTTTCACATAGAAGTGGATCGGGGAAAGATCAATACTGCGGAATATTCAAAGATTCATTCTATTTTTATCAATCTTTGCATAATGATATCATAGACTTAATCTTTGTAATCAAAAGTTCATCCTATCTTCCATCAATATTTGCATAATGACACAATAGGCTTAGCTTTTAACATATATGGGACAATCATAGTTCACGGACGCAAACACACATATCCCATAATAATTTTTGCAATATATGAAACCAATAAAGATTAATACTGCAAAATCATCTTCCAAATAAACTTTAGAATTTAAATAAATAAATCTAAAAAAATTGCAAGATGAAAATCGTTGGCAATAGCTATGTGTACTCACAATAATTTCTATTTCAAACCCTGGTTATCCTTCTTAAAACACAAGAATAAATTCTCATAAGAAGTTTCCTGATATTAAGACCTTTGAAAAATTCTTTATCGTCCCCGAACTCCTTGTCATCAACAACCATTGGAACATAAGGTTCATGAAGAAAGGAGTCAATTCCAACAAACCTTCTTGACTGATGCCGAATCAGGGCCTTCTGAATTTCAAGAGTGTTAAAAACAATAGCCTTTATTTTATGTATCTCCTTTTTATTGTTTCCTTCAACTCTTCAAGAACACCAGAGAACTTCTGAAGATTTAAAGGAACAACCCTTGGTTTTCTCACATTCCTTCTTTTCCTTTTCAAAGGTGAAGGTGCAGGAGATTTATCTTTTTCTTCATGATTGATGGCTTAACAATCATATTAACATCTTTTCCATCAGAAGACATAATGATTGGAGTCTCCATAAGTATGTGATTGTGAAAGGAATTCACAAATCAGGCTCAACAAGCTATCTTGTGAAAAAAAAGAGTTTTTCAGAGAAGGAAAAAGGAATGTAGGGTTACGGAACCTTTATACAAAAGAAGATTCACGTACGCATAATTCTCAACCCTAAAGAAGGCAGAATTATCGATTTAACCCTTATTGATCAAATAGGGAAAACCTTTTTAGATATGAAAAGATGGAAAAATTCCAAACAAGCGAAAAACGAAACCAAAAAGAAAAAAAACAAAACAATTTTTTTTTCCTTTTCCTAAAGCCTGAAGTGTGCAATTTCTTGTCTCTTTTGAACCAGGCACTTGAGACAAGATACACCAACAACACAATTAAATTGTGCTGGGGTGAACAATAATCTGTCCACCAAAACCTTCTTGAATGAAATTCTTAGACCCCTGTTTCACATATTGTTTAGACCGTATTTTTCTCTCTAGTGGTCTAATCTTTTCTTTGGAAATTAACTTCTTTGGAGAATAGATGAGTTTACATACCTCGGACGACTTCTGAACAAGTTTGAGCTTGTTTGCTAATCGATTTGCTCTCCATTAAAGTTTATTGTCATATCTTATTTTATGTTTATACTTGTAACACATAGAGATTTCATGGCCATTAAAAGTACAATAAGAACATGCCAATGTGGAGGACGGTTCAGACACCATAGCTGAGCATGCTGCTAAAAAAAATGTGGTACCTGAAACATGTGAAATAGAATTTTCAGTAGTCGGGGAAAAATCCATTTTATCCTCCAATGTGGTTGACGAAGTTTCTCCAGGAAGAATATCAAGATTGATGTATGTATTGATACAATTATCAAAATCAATTTTTTCACTAAGGAGTGTAACACTTGGCTTTTCATCTTCATCTGAATCATAGTAATCAGACATCTCATCAAGAGTTGCAGCAAGACCTTTGTTCCCAGTGTATTTTCTACGGTTTGGACACTCATTAGCAAAATGACCAAAACCTTTACACTCGAAGCACGGTGGCATATCCTCATCATCAGTGTCGACTGTATTTCTGTTTTTAGGAGGAACACGGTCATGAGATTTAACTGATGACTTAGGCTTATCTCTGATAAACCGTTTACTTCTCTTCAAAAAAGATCTTTAAACTGTCTTGTGATCAGGGAGACTGAGTTATCAAGATCTTCATCAGATGAATCAGTCTCGCTAGAATCATCCACAGAGTTGCCAACACTTTTACTTTTATCAAGTAATTTAGTGTCTTTTGTGCTTTGAAAGCAATATCCTTCCCAGACTTGGATGAATGCTCATGATCAAAGATCTTTAACTTCCCAACCAGCGTATTTCTGGATAAAGTATTAAGGTTATTTCCTTCAACGATGACATGTTTCTTAGAATCATATTTGGCTGGCAACGATCTGAGAATTTTCATCACAATGTCCTTTCAGGAATAGTCTTACCCAATGCAAAAGATTCATTAACAATTTCAGACACTTTGTGATTAAACTCATCAAAAGAATCTTCATCAGCCATACGAAGGTTTTCCGAATCAGAATTTAGGTTTTGAAGCCTAGCTTCATTTTAGTGTTATTCCCTTCGAATACAGTTTCTAAGATATCCCACACATCTTTAGACCGAGTGCACGTAGTCACATGGTGCTGAAGATCTGGGGTAATGGCATGAATAATAACATTTAAACCGTCAGAATTTTGCTTTGCAGCGAGAATCTCGTAAGGTTCATATCTACCAATATCCTTTGTAATAGAGACACCGTCTACTATAACCATCGGAGGATCATAACCATTAACAACATAAACCCATGATTGAAAATCACGCGCTTGAAAAAAGGCACGCATAGCAATTTTCCACCATAAGTAATTTGAGCCATCGAAGACTGGTAGTACGTTTACTGAGATAACACTTTTGTCCATAGAGTCAGATCGATACAAACACGGACTTATAAGGTCTTAAACGTGTTTGCCTGCTATGATACCAATTGAAAAAGCGGGGGTCTAACAACCTCACCCAATATTTCGTTTAGGCAATCTGTATGGACAAACTCCAATATAATTCCAAGAGAATCAACTAGACAGTCAGACTCAATCAATGGAAATATATCCAAGAGTTGTGTCTTTGTTTCACAATGTAATCAACAAATCAAACAGATCGAAATCCGCGAGCCTGATTATTATGTGAAACAACTTGAACGGTACCAAAGACCAATGTTCAAGTGTCAATCAATTTATATCAACAACCAAAGGTTAGATTATATAATTGATTGAACTACGCACAACCTGTGATATTTCAATTATATAAACAAACATAATGCGGAAAAGAAATAATACAAACACCAAAAAATTTGTTAACGAGGAAACCGCAAATGCAAAAAAAAACCCGGGACCTAATCCAGATTTGAACACCACATTGTATTAAACCGCTACAGACACTAGTCTACTCCAAATTAACTTCGAAATGGAATGTAGTTGAGCCCTAACCAATCTCATACTGATCAAGGTACAGTCGCGTTCCTTACGCCTCTGAATCTCAGCAGGACTCTGCGCACTCGATTCCCTTAGCTGATCTCACCCACAACTAAGAGTTGCTACGACCCAAAGTCGAAGACTTGATAAACCAATCTGTCTCACACAGAAAAGTCTATTGGATAGATAAATCTGTCTCCCACAGAAATACCTATGAGTTTTGTTCCGTCTTTTGATAAATCAAGGTGAACAAGAACCAATTGATACATTGGTCTTATATTCCCGAAGAACAACCTAGTAATATCAATCACCTCACAATAATCTTAATCGTATGGTAGCAAAACAAGATATTGTGGAATCACAAATGATGATACGAAGATGTTTGTGACTACTTTTTATCTTGCCAAACGGAGATTAAATCTCGATCAAATCTTAAAGAGATAGTACCCAATACGATAAAAAACAGCAAGATCGGAAGACGCAACTACAGAGTTAAATAGTTTGGTCTGACTTCACAATCCCAATGAAGTCTTCAAGTCGTTAACCTACAGGGTTTTGGGAAAAACCTAAGGTTAAAGGAGAATCGACTCTAGTCGCAACTAGTATCACACAGGAGGTGTGGGGATTAGGTTTCCCTGTTGCAAGAGTTCTCCCTTATATAGTCTTCAAATTAGGGTTTGTAATCAATGCTACCTTAGTAACAAAGCATTCAATATTCACCGTTAGATGAAAGCCTGATTAGACTCAAGCTAATATCTTTCAACCGTTAGATCGAACTTAGCTTGTTACACACAAATGAAAAGTGACTTCATTTAGATATGAATAACCGTACCTAAACGTGTGCACCTGTTGGCTCAACAATAGTTAACCGAAGTTAGCCATATGAACACTTTCATATCAACCTTATTCATCTTAACCATAACTAGTTCAAATGACTCAAATAAAACTAGTTCTAGAGTTGTTCAATTGTTTATATTCTCATAGAAGTATACAAGACACAATTGAAGCAAAATCGATTTGATTCACTTGAATCAATTCATGAACATTATAGCCACGATTTGCAAAAGATTGCATTCCTTAATATATAAATATATTAGTTCATGAACAAACCGATTTTAGAACATAACCTACTCATGTATGCAAACAGGTACGCATACCTTAGTGGCCGGACTAAGTTTGGGTTCACCAATATGCGAACGGGTACGCATACCTCCAAAATCAGTTGAATTTCCCGGAACTGAACTTACGCCAGTATGCATACGAGTATGCATATTAAGTTCCCGGACTTTCATTAACCAACCAGTACGCATATGGGTATGCTTACTACGGTTCCCAGACTTGGAATAACATGCAACAGTCTAGCATACAAGTACGCATATTTTGTTATATCCAATCATGGTTAATTGTTCTAAACTCCCATTTCAATCATTGAAACATTCTTTAGAAGACGACAATAGATGTCTCACACAAACTATTAGATTCAAAGCAGTTTTCAAGTGATCGAATGATCAATACGAGACATTCCGAGTCTACATCAAATGACTGTCTCACACAAATCATGTAAGATGTTACCGGACGATTTTCACGTGATCATATTTTGACTTTCGTCAAGAATATAAGATGAACTTGGTTAAAGCGAAAGCTAACCAACGCATATTTTGAGAAATATGTAAGCGAGTTAAACTCAGCTCGAAATATCAAATGTGTATAATTGAAGTTTATATAGCTATACGACTTTTGTCTCGAATAGGAGATAGTGTAGATAGACTTTTGAGTGATATATGAGTTCAAGTCTCCACATACCTTTTGTTGATGAAGTTCCACAAGATCCCCTTAGTATTTATTCGCCTTCAATCGATGAACGACGTGAAGTCTAATGCTCAACTACACTTACTATCCTAATCCGAGACTTAGCTATAAGTAGACTAGAAATCAAGATTATAGTTTTGGCAACTAAACTTGAGATAGAAACGCTTGCGAGTTCGACCCAGCAGTGCTCTAATAAAAGCATTCAATATTCACCGTTAGAAGAAAGCCTGATTAAAGTCAAGCTAATATCTTTCAACCGTTAGATCGAACTTAGCTTGTTATACACAAATGAAAAGTAACTTCATTTAGATATGAATAACCGTACCTAAACGTGTGCACCTTGTTGGCTCAACAATAGTTAACCGAAGTTAGCCATATGAACACTTTCGCATCAACCTTATTCATCTTAACCATAACTAGTTCAAATGACTCAAATGAAACTAGTTCTAGAGTTGTTCAATATTTTATATTCTCATAGAAGTATACAAGACACAATTGAAGCAAAATCGATTTTGATTCACTCGAATCAATTCATGAACATTGTAGCTACGGTTTGCAAAAGATTGCATTCCTTATTATATAAATGTATCTTTTTCATGAAAAAACCGATTTTAGAACTTAACCCACTCAAGTATGCAAACGGGTACGCATACTTAGAGTTCAGACTTAGCCTGGGTTCGCCAGTATACGAATGGGTACGCATACTGTCGTACGTGACCAAACTCATTTGAATTACAGGACTTGAACTTTTCATCCGGTACGCATATGGGTATGCATACTAAGTTCCCGGACTTCAACTATCAAACCAGTACGTATACGGGTATGCATACTATGGTTCCCGGACTTTGAATAACTTGCAACAGTTAGCATACAAGTACGCATATTGTGCTATATCCAATCAATGTTTAATCGTTCTAAACACCATATTAATCATTAAAACATTCTTGGAAGACGAGAATAGTTGTCTCATACAAACTATTAGCTTCAAAGCAATTTTCAAGTGATCAATAGATCAATACGAAACATTCCGAGTCTACATCAAATGATTGTCTCATACAAATCATGTAAGATGTTACCAGGCGATTTTCACATGATCATATTTTGACTTTCGTCAAGAATAAAAATGAACTTGGTTAAAGCAAAAGCTTGCCAACACATATTTCGAGAAATATGTAAGCGAGTTAAACTCAGCTCGGAATATCAAATGTGTATAATATAAAGTCTATATAGTTATACGACTTTTGTCTCAATAGGAGATAAAATAGAAATAGACTTCTGAGTGATAGATGAGTTCAAATCTCCACATACCTTTGGTTAATGAAGTTCTACAAGCTCCCCTTAGTAGTTCTTTGTCTTGAATCGATGAACGCCGTGAAGTCTAAATCTCAACTACACATTCTATTCTAATCTGAGACATAGCTATAAGTAGACTAGAAATCAAGACTTATAGTTTTGGCAACTAAACTTGACAAACAAGCTTGAGATAGCAACGCGTTCGAGTTCGACCGAGCAGTACTCTAACAATCTCCCCCTTTGTCAATTTTAATGACAAAACTATCAATACATATGGATTACAAAATAAATAAACTTTGAAGCTTCTCATCCAAATGCTTGATTTCCTTGGTTCTTCAACATTACTCGAAATCTTCATCACTTCCAAGTAATACAGTGATTCTGAACATGTTCAACTCAGCATCATAGTTGTTGAAGATCCGTAGCCATAACAATAAGAAAACCATTATTCTCAATTATTGTTATACAGTGTCATAGTGTTATTAGACAATATCAAAGTCCAATTGTATCACAACTTTGACAATAATACTATGGTGATATGTATCACCCCCCTCAATCAATACTTCATCTCACAATGAAAACCACCCCCCTTACATAATGATCCGTAAACCATATGTATTTGTAGTGTGAACTGTACATTAATTATCCCTTTTTGTCAATATAAATTTGCAAAGGTACGAAAACTAGTGGGATCATAATGAAATTCTCATAGAGATACTTCATGACTAAAAGAGAACATATCAACTTTGTTTCGATGATTTCACATAGTCGAAACTTAGTGTATTCATCAAGGATGTTATAAAGATACAAGAAAACTCCTACAATATTCCACAGCCGCACTCCCTACAAAGATTTGGCAATTAAGCACAAGTTCAAATAAGAACTCCCCCCCATACAATGTCATTCCCGAAAGAACAACAAGAGCGACCTTACTTTTGCAAGAAATGAAGGATTTCTTTGGACATTAACAAATTACATGAATCATGAATTTGTTTCTAGAAAACTCAATTAAATTAACCACAATGCATTAAGATACTGAGGCTTCTTATTCCACAACAAGAGAACTTGTGATTAAATTAATCGGAAATGCTCAACATAAGAGAACTTACGGAGCCATACAGTACTTTCACATAGAAGTGGATTAGGCAAAGATCAATACTACGGAAAATTCAAAGATTCATTCTATTTTCCATCAATATTTGCATAATGATATCATAGACTTAATCTTTTTAATCAAAAGTTCATTCTATCTTCCATCAATATTTGCATAATGACATAATAGACTTAACTTTTGACATATATGGAAAAATCATAGTTCACGGAAGTATACACACATATCCCATAACAATTTTTGCAATTATAAAACCAATAAATATTAATACTGCAAAATCATCTTCCAAATAAACTTTAGAATTTAAATAAATAAATCTAAAAACATTGCAAGATGAAAATCATTGGCAATAACAATGTGTAATCACAATATAAGCTATTCCAAACCTTAGTTATCCTTCTTAAAACACAAGAATAAATTATCATAAGAAGTTTCCTATACAAAAATATAACTCCTAAGAAGAACCAAAATGGAGGTCTTCAGACATAACCAGCAACCAGAGATCGAATAAAAACAAGTTCATCAGTTGCTTTCTTCGGTTCATTTTTCAGAAATTCAAGATTCTTTGTTGCAATTTCAAGTTGTTCACGAACGACCCCAAAATCTCGAAGAAGATTCCCACCAATTAAGATGACATCTGAACTGGAAGTTTGTTTTCATGATCAACTGCATGGTAGCAGGATATGATAACGGGGTTCTCATGAAACTCAATAACATTGCGCTCTTTAACTTTGTCTTCCTTTTTGCATCCATCCATGGTGCACACCACAAAAAATTCAAGAGAACTCTTGAAGTTACAGAACGTGTACGTATCATAGGAAAACCATGATACATATATATGAGTTCTTCATAGGGAAACCCTAGGGTTACTCGTTTACGTTCAGTAAGGGTCGGGTACACAAACGTCGGTGGTTATTATCCAGGCTCAAAACCTAAGAAGCCAATTGAGCACATTCTAATGACAGAACAGCTTAGCTCAGAAGCGAGCACAAGGTAATTGTTGAAAACAACAAATCAATTGTCATTAGGAAGAAAAACGAGAGTTTTCAAGGTAAACAACAAAAAGAATATTCTCGAGAGTTATCGATCAAAAATATATTACATTATGTAATAATTAACCGGAGCAAGGCTCAACAGTAAGATGATCATTTTATGCTTAAATCGAAAAACAGATACAACAAAGAACACTTTGTCAAGAAGAAAAACTTCTTGATAGTTGATAGACGCATTTATGTGTCTAATTTGTCCTTAATGTTTCATATTGTTAGTACTCGGTTTCGTACTTATTATGGTGTTTTGTGTGTTTATAGGTATTTGTTGAAAATAAACATTGTTGGAAAATTCGGCTCGAAAAGTTGCTCGGGACACCTCCGGAGAACATTTGCTATACGGATCCCAGATTTGGATAAGGGGCACCCATGGTTATGTGTAGCCCAAATTCATCTTCAGCACCCAGGGCTATATGTATCCCAAATTTGTCCACAACACCCATTTTTTATTGGCACCCAAGCAGCTGGTTAAGGGGCACCTTCATCCCCTTCGTTTGAACTGAATATTGGCGGGAAAATATTTTTATTCACTGTTAGATTTCAAGGATTTGGAGGTGTTATAAGGAGACTAAATGGCTGAAAATTTATGGGATTCTTCCTGGGACATATACAAAGCTATTACAAGTGTTTTGGTCTATCAAATTTGGCTGAAAAATCCGTGAGAAGAAATCAGGGCAGCACGTGCATGAGAGGGACAGTTCACGGGATTACATGAGTTTTGGAGAATTTAAACGTGTTCTGCTCATGTATGATGACTCTAGCAATACTTTGGACCTTGAAAAAGATAAATGAGGAGATTTTGCAGCTGTAGAAACGCGTGAGAAGCTAAATCAGGGAAGAAAATATTCCCAAATATTTTCTTTACTGCCCGAGTTCAATGAAGAATATTGAGAATCATGGCGTGATTAAATGAGTCTAAGGAGTATAAATAGGTGGATGGGATCATAGAGAAGGGGATGGAGAGTTGGGGAAGAGAATAGAGAGCTACAGAGAAGAGATTGGACGAGTTGCAGAGAATATTTTTTTGTTGCTGTAGAACACAAAGAACACGAAGAACAGACTGCCAAAGATAGTCGTTTTCCAACAGTGACAACGACGCTTAGTCGTGGGTCGTATAGCTACAGTGGTTGCGACACATAGTGACAGTCGTAGAAGCTACAACGTCAGTAACAGTTTATTGTTGTATCTGTAACAATTATAACTGTTACAAAGGCCCTGTTTTATACCTTTTCTCCTTGTAAATACCTTTTTGAGCAATGAAAAATTCCTTTGAGTGTGTTTTCAACATGCGGAGCTAGACCCCATCACTGGGACAACGGAGGAAGCAACTTTTCATGATTGTGGTAAATGAATTAATTCTTTTATTGACTTTTTGCATAGATTTAATTGCTTTATGATTTCTATTAATTATTTGTTATTTTGTTAAATGTCGCATGCTTAGTTCCAAATACTTTAGATGTGTCATGCTTTTAACTTACAAATAATATTTTACGAAATCTATTTTTGGCAAAGAACTAGAGTCACAACTTCTTTTGTTTGAACTATATTTTCTAGAGTTAATGACTGAACCATAACAATATGAAAAGTAGTGGAATCCCGCGTCTCAGCGTTTCTTCATCTTGTGACAAATTGTGTATATATTTTTTTCCTTATTTTGTTTATTAAGTCTTAAAACAAATTCTCAACAAATCTGAGTGAACGAATCTTCTTACTACAACATCATTGAAAAACACCATCAATAATTATGAGCATCCTCACATGGTCTCAAAGAGGATGCTCACTTGAAAGAAGTCAAGTTGTAATTTGACGAGCATATAGCTCATCAAGGTTATTGATGTAGCGCCCCAAAATTAAGTTACTTATTAATCCAAGCGATTAACTACCTAATGAGGCATTAAATATCTCAATCATATATCTTAACTTCCAAATAGAAAATCTTATACAAAACTTAACCCAAAACTAAACCCATCACTCGAAACAATTTTAAATGAAAAATATCTCAAGTTATATAAATTAAATAGTGTGTTGGTGATTACAAAAATAATGTACAAAACCTAAAATAATTCCCAATAATACTAAAATGTTTCAGAGACGGAAACGAATAACTGTCATGTACCCGGTATTGTATTGGAGTGCCCATATCGTATCCTAGGGGGTAGTTAGTTGTTAGTAGTATTTATCTTAAGAATGGGTGTCCTTATCATTGTAATGAGTGGGTTAGATGTAAATATCTGGTGGCATTGTAGCCGTTGGATCTAAGAGTAAGGGTCTAGTTTTATAAGCTGAAAGTCTTGTAATAGTTAGGTAATCAGATTATTAATCAACAGAACTTTGTTCTTCTTTAGGCTGTGTTCTTTGAGCTCAGAGTCTTGATTCTCACGAATCAAGAGAGGTTTATCCTCAATCTATCCCCAACCTTGTCACTGTACTCAGGTACATGACAATTGGTATCTAGAGCCGTTTCGATCTATACCCTAATTATGGTTGCAGAAATGGATTTACAGAATGAAAAATGGGTACAAATGAATGGAAAATTGGTGTCGATAAAGAAATTGGAAAGGTTATAAAGAGAGGATGTAGAAGTATGCATAAAGTGGTATAAGTTTTGGTTGGAAAGAATCAACTCTCCATCTCAAAATTCTTGCCTTCAGAGGTGGTTAAAAAAAATGAACAAAGCAGCAAGGAGATCGAGATCGATCTTGTTTCTCAAGTGTACTGCTCCACCTCATCCATCTCCTTGCAGAGTGAAAGTTCCTTCTACAGTTGTTGATGAAATTTCAGAAGTGGAGTTGATTCCTTCTTTTTTCTTTGAAGAAGTGGTTAACTCAATTCATTCTGTTGTCGATGAAGAAGATGATTCTCTCAATTTAGGGTTAATTCCCTCATTTTTCTTTCATGAGAAGAATGAGTTGTCTGTGGATCAGAGTTTTCCGTATGAGAGAGTGGTGAAAAACTGATGTTATTGAAGTCAGTAAGTCAAGTGAATTCCAAATCTGGGAAGTGCAACAGATCACAAACAATGGCGTGAATGATCTGCGTGTGAGAAATTGGATCCAATTTTTTTCAGTGGCCTATGAAAATGTTCTAAGAATGGATTGTTTTCACTTCCAACTTGATGCTTCTCGCTTGTTATTCGATCGGGGTAAGTTTTTTGTTCTCTCCTCAAACTCTAATGGCAATTTTCTTCGATTGATTATTTACTTTGGGTATAAACCAGATTGTTCATCTATGCAATCGATTAATCTTTTATGTGTAAATGATGCCGAGGTTTATGATGAGAGAAATTTGTTGTTAAAATGTCTGGGAGAAGTGTTGGAGTTGATTTTCTCTTGCAGCTCAAAATGGGTAGAGTTTTCGATCCTGGCAAAGAATCAGATAACCTTAAAGAGTTTTCTAATTATGTTGGTGAATATGAATGTGGTTTTTTTCCATCTACTCCTCCCCTGAATTTTCTTCTTGGGTCTGTATTGCTGGAAATATACAATGGAGGTTTGGGTTGTGAGCTGTTTCCAAGACATGAGCATACGTCTGAACTTCACTTTCTGAATTCGATGAGAATTGTATCTGTTGCTGAAATTGGTGGTGAATGGAAATTGGTTGCTAAATTCTCAGAGAGGAATGGATTTTTGCTAAACTTATGGGCTAGAGTGGTGATATTTCATAGGACATATATAGGGTATGCTCCAGTGCTTAGTAGGATGGGAGCATAAATGTTTTTCTTACAGATCACATGTGCAGTATATGAATGTCACAGTTCTCATCCTTGTGACGGCTATATGGATAACCATGGTGACATTAAGACTGGTGGTTGTTTGTTTAGGAATATGTTGTAGTACAAACGAGTATTTTACCTCCTCTGTTGGCTGCATATTGTTTATATGCTTGCTGCACTAACAGTTTGGATGTCAGCGTCCAGTGGTGCTTGTTGGTATCTCCTACTTGAGAGATCTAATATGCCAGCAATTACGTCGTCTTCTCAAGCGCTTCCATTCTGGAATTTAGATACTGATCATAAATATTATTTTTATCTTCCATTTTGGGATTTGATTAGAAAGGAAGAAGACATACACTTGCCTACTCCTACAAGATTCTTTCTGGTGGAATTGTTCAAGGTTATCATTAATAGACATGAAAGTGAAGCGCACCAGATTCTTTTGCAAGAGCTTCTAAATTTTTCAGTGCTTTTATTCTTAGTTCACACAGTTGTTAGAACTTGCTTATCTCCTTCACGAATTGATACTTTTCAGCACTCTTCATTACTTTGTTCTGAAGTATATAGAGGATATATGCTTCAAGAGAAAGTTGTATTGCAAGTATTGTAGCTCCACTGTAGTTGTTTATATACATTTAACTTTACCCTGTATTTTCCTTTATGTGGCAATCAACTGGCAGAGATGACTTATAGTTCGACTCATTTCCTTGCAAGGGTATTTAAAACTCAGTTTGATCTCCGGGTAATTCAAATGCTACATGGAAGGCTGGTGGAGTACTTGAGGTGGAAGTTCAAATTGGTTCCACCTGATTTGTGGAGTCTGCGAAATGTTAGCTGGATTGATAACAATTTTCTCTCAGTTATGTGCTTTGATGAAAACTGGAATTATATAAGACATTTATTCTGCAAATCTGAGGTCCATAATCAAGTTGCCAAAATTCTTATGAGGAGCAATCTGATTCTGACAAGTTTACAGAACTTTCGCTCCAAGTGTTTTAGTGATGTCTATTTGATTATACTCCAGAATTTTGACAATTTCGCGGAAAATGATATGGGGTGGATTTATATGGTTGGAAGAAGTGAAGTCCAAGGTATAAATTTTGTTCCAATGTGGGTTGAAGCGCAACCACCTGATCAGTTACTTGCTGAAGTATATGTGCATTTCATCTTGCAAAAACAATGTCACTGGATTGCTGGGCTTGATGTTGTAGTGTTCATGGGTATTATAGGAAACTTTATTGGGTTTGCTAAATATATGGAGTCTCCTAGTTCATTTGTGTTTGATAGGGGTAAGATTCTTTTAAGTCATATGTGGGGTTTGTGGTACCAACCAGCGAAGGGTGGTAGCCAGACAGAATTTATAATAGGGAAGGTGGTAATTCCGAACAAGCTTGGCCAGATTCATCTTCAGATTGCAATAGAAATGGAAGGTCCAGAGTTAACGACAACTAAGCTCAAGAAAAACTCTAAGAGGCAAGATCTTGGTGTACCAATTCAGAACGGAAATGTCCCAAGAGACAAAGGAGAGGGTCATGAAGTAATACAATCTGACATTGAGGCAAGCTCCAAGGTGGCCGGTGTTGCTTATATTTTGCTCGGTTATGCGATGGATGTTATGGTTAGTAAGACAGTTCACTTCTTCCTGGGAAGATTTGATGACTACACACAAGCTGAAGATATTGGAATGTTTCAAGCATTTTACATTCTAATCAGTTCACAAGGAAATGGTAGGTGGATTGTTGAGCCAAGTGCGGAAGTGTTTGCAAGCATCACATGGTTTTTTGATGATATAATGGCTACTAGTCTTATAGTGTGCGACTGTCCCACATTCTGGTCGACTCAATTATCTCCCATATTTGAGGACGAGGATGCTTTCAGGGGGTGGAATGTCATGACCCGGTATTGTATTGGAGTGCCCATATCGTATCCTAGGGGGTAGTTAGTTGTTAGTAGTATTTATTTTAAGAATGGGTGTCCTTATCATTGTAATGAGTGGGTTAGATGTAAATATCTGGTGGCATTGTAGCCGTCGGATCTAAGAGTAAGGGTCTAGCTTTATAAGCTGAAAGTCCTGTAATAGTTAGGTAATCAGATTATTAATCAACAAAACTTTGTTCTTCTTTAGGCTGTGTTCTTTGAACTCAGGGAGAATCAAGAGAGGTTTATCCTCAATCTATCCCCCAACCTCGTCATTGTACTCAGGTACATGACAATAACTTCGCGTGCACCATATCTTCTGGTAACTGAAAAATTGAAGTGGGAACGAGTGAGCACATCATCCCAAAAGGGGGATAAGTGGATACCTTTATAACAATCAGGTAATCACTAACATACTTCATAGTTCTACTAAAAAAGAAAATGATTGCACATCTGATACACACAACACAAAGAAGAAGATTGCTCCAACTCTCCTTCCCGGATATTGTGTCCATGAACAATATCTATAAAAGATCCACCACCGGACGGATCTACGGAGATGAAATACAACAACCTAAACATATGTCATCCTAACCTCGTCTCACTTAATGAAGGAGAGGATGCTAGAATAACTCCAGTCTCAAATGAGCATGAATCCAGGTACCATACGATATTTTTATGGAATGAGTACTCCTCATAAATTCAGATGCCACCATCTAAGTCTAGAATATATAAGAAGGTTTGATTATTATGACTCGACCCTGCACAACAGGTTCCCAATAGGTCCCATCCTACCAGGAACCTAGAATTTATTCCTGAGTCGAGATCATAGTTGTAACGGGCCTCAAGCTCGTCAACGCTATTAGACCGGTCAATAGACCATTTAGCCAATAAGGACTCGGTTAATTAGAGGTGAACGTTAATTAATAGAATTTAACCTAACAATGATCTAGATACGAAACTAGTATCACTGGATAGGTCTCAAAAAGTTATGCGCATTGGACTACTCAAACGTGTCTTTCAGACACCGGACGAAGAAGATAACATCAGAGTTATACGCATTAGACTGCCTGGCTGCCCTTATCAATTCAATGGGTGCCTTTATGATATCAGTTGCCTTATCACCACCCCACGTGTCGAAGAGAAATCTTTTCTCTTATTCTTTTTATTTCTTCTTCTTTCTTTCTTCTTCTATTTCCTTCTTCTTCTCTGATCCTCTTCTACTTCTCTCTGTCGATCTCAGTTCAGATGAATTGAGTTATTTTATGTATGATATTTTCATAGAAACTTAGTTAGTTTAGTAAATCGAAGAAGGTGAAGTTATAATTGAGGTTGTTTGAGCTCTAGATGAATAAGAAGGCGTTGTTGATGTTGATTTGAAGTTAAGACTTCTGAAATTAGGGTTCGTGTAGAACGGATGATGCATGGTGTTTTTAATGGATGAAGAATTAAGGGGTTGTTACTTAAGTGATGAGATGAAGCTATTCCGGTGAAGAATCTCGGGCAAGGTAATTTAGGGTTTCTTATTTAATGAAATTCCTTTATGAAATTGTTATGATTTGATTGATTATAGATTGGGTTTGTTTTTAATTTATGGTGGAGTCGATTGCATGGAGTTAATTTGAATTTCTTTAGGATTTAGAAATTAGGGTTTTCCCTGTTCTTCCCCAAATCGAGAAATTAGGGTTTTGTTGATCTTAGAAAGATATAATCAAATTGTAAGGAAGGGGTATAGACTGAATTGGAGGGAGATTGTTGTTGTTCTGCTCCATGGCTTGTATTGGTGTTATTCAGGGAGATAATGTTCGTGGAGATTGATTAAGAGAAATGGTTGGGAATGAAGAGTGCTTCAATTGAAGTTGTAAATAAGGTTTGAGTTAGTATTGCTGTAAAGGATCAACTGAGGATGAATTTTAGATGAATGTTAGGTGGTGGCATGGATTGGTGTTGATGCTGCTGGTTGTAATGAAGTTGTTGTGTTAGTTTTGAAGATGCTTGCAGTTCTGTAATTGTGATGTTGAGATGATATGAAGGAAGGTTTGATAGAATGTGAAAAAGTTAAGATGAGGTTGAGCTGCAGAGAGTGAAGCTAAGTAGAAGACAGTGCTGAGAGTGTTTCATTTGGATTGTAATTGCTGAAGCGGATATTTTGATTCAGCTGAACTGGTGCGCTGGTGGTGTTGATTAGGAGGTGTTGTATCTAGAGATGGAAAGTGTGGTGAACTGATGTTGGCAGTGGAGTTGAACTGTGGGTGTGGCTGATATGGAATGCAAAGTTGAGTTGGTGGTGTATTGGGTGATTGTAGGATGTTGGAGTTGTAGTTGTTGTGTGAAGTAACAGTGGTAGAGATAGAGATTCATGATGTATGTTGAATGAAGGTTGAGAGTCTGTTCAAGTTGAGATGTTGTTGAAGTTATGGTTTATGTGATAATGGTAGTGATGTGTCAGCTGCAAGTCATGAATCTGGTGGTGAAGAATTATGTTAGAAGTTTAAAGTAAAGTTGAAATGAAGCTATGGCAGGGAGAGTTAGTGTTTTAGATAAGAAGTTGTTCTGCTAGAATTGTATTGTTAGAGCTCATGTTAGTGATAATATTTGTATGAAAATGTTTGTATCTTGAAGTTTAGACCTATTAGTCATCCCAGTCAGTTTAGCTGACTCAGTTTGTTAATCTGACTTAGTGTATCTGACTGAGTTAACTCAGTGATCAGACTTGACTCAGTGAACCTTGAATGAGTTGATTTATGTGACTACCTTGTCAGTTGACCAGATTTGACTTAATTGGCGGTTGACCTGACCTTGACTCCTTTGACTCTTATGGACTGGACCTTAAGTTAATGGGTTTGTCTAGAGGACTTGGGCTTAGGCGCAGTTTTCCCATTTTGATTGTTTGGACCTCTTATGGTCTGAATTAGCCTTTGATTTCTTCTACAAACTTATAGATGATCTTAAGACGTATTTAATGAATTATAGAACCAACCTAATTGAATTAGTAAACCTTTATTTGTGTTAAAGATAGATAATGAAAATGTGTAGAATCATTAATGGGCTTAGAACCATTAGGTAGTTCACTTAACCTATAATTAGATAATTGTATGAGATTATGATTTGAGCCTTGTATGAGCCTTTTGGCTACCAACCTAATTGAATTAGTAAACCTTTATTTGTGTTAAAGATAGATAATGAAAATGTGTAGAATCATTAATGGGCTTAGAACCATTAGGTAGTTCACTTAACCTATAATTAGATAATTGTATGAGATTATGATTTGAGCCTTGTATGAGCCTTTTGGCTAATCTTTAGAGTGTCTGTGTGGTTAACAATTACTCTTTATTAACAACGATCGATTCAGAAGACGAACCAGTGGATTGTACATCTCGAGGTATGCGAGGCTTGTCATCAAAAGAGGTGGGAATCGATAACGATCTCTCTTGCATTCATTATTGTTTTATAAATCTATCTTTTGTGAAATCCATGCATATTTTTGTTACCATATGATAGTGTATGTATGTATTATTTGTGTGTAATACAAACTAGTTTTCTTTTACATTTTGGGATGGGATTGGATCTTTAGAAACAACTAATATCTTTACAACTAATATCTTTGTTTTGGGAGTATTTACTTATTTTCCAAAATGTGATTCTTTCCATTGAATGGAAAGTGGTTACAATCTTTATTTGTTGTTAGCATGAAAGGGAGAAGTTTTCCTTTTGATTGGTGTGAGATGTGTGCTCCCAAATGTTATATTTATTTATTGCAAACCTAGATAGGCCTCGCTGGGCTGAATATTATATAAGTCTGGTTTTAATTTGGCCATTATATTTTCCCTATTTCTGTACGGGGGCAACACATGTCTCATACATGGATGTTTAATGTTCTTTTAAATTACTTTCAAAAGCTATTATATTATGTTTTGGTGTTTAGAGAAAGTGATGTTGAGAATATTATATAAGATTGTTGGATTTACGCGGTGTATATGGCTCTGCACTGTGTAAGCACTTCGGTCGGATATAATGTTGTTACCATTTGTTTCCTTTGAATACTTGATATGTAGAGTGTGCGTAGATAAGGTACTGGTAAGGTACATATAGTTTATGACTTGAGGACGGAAACCTCATGGGCGCTTTAATGATCATTGAAGAATCCGCAACAGTCATGCCTTGCTACTCCAAAGGAAGACTTTGCTCAACTACTATTTATGTTGTGAATGTGTGTCGGTTTATTGGTTGGTAGAACTTTATAATTTCAGTATTATTATTATTATATGCTTTATATGTTTTCCATGTTTTATCGGTTTTCAGTAAAACCTGCATTGTCTTTAAATCATTCTAGTGATTATTTGAAAAATAGTTGTTATTTCTGCGGGGCACCCATTTTAGGGATGATGTGCTCACCCATTCCCACTTTCAGTTTCAGAGACAGATCAAGTTGTGCACGTGGCGATGAAAGCTTTGAGGAGTTGGTTTCGGTAGTTGGTTAGCTTTCGCTATGTTTATTTTGTGTTTATATTCTATTTGTAAATCAACTCACTATTAAATATGTAACACTTAAGAGGAGTTCTTGTATTTATTTCAGAGAGGGTTTAGATTCGGGTTAATCTTTGTTTAGAACTTCTTTCTTAATGTTTAAATAGATGTCTTAGATCGTTAGTGCCTCATTTTATAGTTAATCTCTTGGATTAGTCAACTGCTAGCTTAGGGGGCGCTACAATAGTAATCCAGTCATACTACTAAGACTGAACAATCAAGCATAATATGCAAACGACCAATCTCCCCACATATATTCGATAGCTGGGGGCTTATTATTCTCCGCTACCCAGTGATACCCTAATGTGTCCCACAGGTACCCTCAAGGCAGATAGTCATCCCCCTATAGTAAAATAGGTATAAAATAATAATATCAACCCACAGCTCCCACCAGACAACTTCTAGGGTCTATGTAATCTATAGGTTGCTTGACCTATAGTAATATTGGGTACCGATCTTCCCCTACATACTAGTGCGTGGCTTCCCCACCTATAAACGCTTAGCGAGAATCCGTGGAGAACACAGACAATCCTCGCGAGGAGACTAGACAATGCATATACGCAAAATACACAATCAATGACACTCAAACATGTATTGCATACGAACATATAATTACATTCAAACATGCTCAAAAATAATAAGACACATCATACTCTCCATTCAAAGTAAATTAATGATTACAAGAGAGTTACAAGAGTTCCCACCTGTTTTGAAGACAAGCCTCGCCTACCTCAAGATTCTCAATCCACCGGTTCATCTTTTGAATAGATCGTTGTTAATAAAGACTAACTGTTAATCACATAAGCACTCTAAGAATTAGCCAAAAGGCTCATACAAGTCTCATAACATAATCTCAATATTATTGTCTATTTATAGGCTAAGTGAACTATCTAATGATTCTAAACCTATTTATGGTTTTTCATCTTTTCCATTCTATACCTTTAGCATATCTAAAGTTTACTAATCTAATTAAGTTGATTCTATAGTCCATTAAATATGTCTTAAGAATATCTACGACTTTGTAGAAAGAACCAAAAGATAACTCAGTCCATAAATGGTCCAAATCACCAAGATAACAAAACTATACCTAAGCCCAAGTCCACTAAACAAGCTCATTAACTTAAGGCCCAGTCCACCTAAGTCAACTAACGGTCAATAACAATCAAAGTGATCAATTAACAGTCAACGTCAGTCGACTGCCAGGTCCAAAGTCAAAGGAATCAAAGTTTGGTTAACAGTCAAGGTAGTCAAGGAATTCAACTCAGTTAAGGTGCACTGAGTTAGGTCTGGTCAAGTCTGATCACTGAGTTAACTCAGCCAGACACTCTAAGTCAGCTGAGCTGACTAACAAGCCAATGCTTAATCCAAAGCCCTTGCACGACCAAAAGAAACGGTTGCACCATCATGGTGCAACAACAACACATTACACAAAATCAGCCAAGACTCAAAAGATGCATTTCTAAACCCCATTGCAAAAGTACACAACTTAATTATCTCTTCTTTGTTTCAGCTCAAACACCATAGTGTCATAACTTCATGAAATGCCACTCCAGTATCACTATCATTCATACAAGAACCATTACATCAACCAACCGTTCTTTGTAATTCCAAAATAAATCTGTTTCATCTGCAACTACCAACTCTAACTCCAACTACCAGCTCGTACATCTATAACCGCCATTCTCAACTGAGAAACAACTTCAATACCAAACTCATCCACTTCTCTATCATCTAAGATTCGACTGAAATATCTTCTTTCTCAAATTTCTTACACAAGTTCACTTCATTCGCATCTGCATAACCATTATATGTCTCAACATCTTCTACATCACTACATCTTGATAACTTCAACTACATCTTCATCTAACTGACTTCATCACCAGTTCAATTGGATGAACTTGCTATGCAATCATCTAACATGACCTGCACCACACTAGTATCCAAAATTACAGCTGCAGCCCAACAATCCTAGTCAATCATCTAAATCTCAGCTCAGTTCTTTTCCTTGTACTGTATAACATCACCCTACTCAATTACAGCCACCAACATGTCTATCTCATGATTCAACATCACCTCAGCTTGCATCCCAGATCATCTACAACTCATCTAAACCACTTCATTACAACTTCATTATTAACACATCTTTCCTTCCTCCTTGTGATCTAACACAATCCTAACAAATAACTAAAGCTCCATACTATGCTCAACTCAACTTCTCTGCCTTGTCCTGCACCAACAACCGATTTGGTATCAACACCATCTCTAAAATCATGTGCTTTACTAATTCAGCAGCATTATCTCCATAGTTGCATCAACAATAACATCTCAATTACTTCCATTCACCTCAGCTCCACCAACAACGCAGC
Organism: Papaver somniferum; assembly: GCF_003573695.1. Taxonomy (NCBI): domain Eukaryota; kingdom Viridiplantae; phylum Streptophyta; class Magnoliopsida; order Ranunculales; family Papaveraceae; genus Papaver; species Papaver somniferum. Next base: position 80,085,067 of record NC_039366.1, read on the forward strand.
TATAACAACCAACACCATATCCTTACTTCAACTGCCTCACCATCACCATATCGAAATCACTAACAATAATCCTAATTAAGACAAACCCAAACCCCAATCTTCTCTGTAAAACCCTAATCAGACTTTATATTTCCTAAGAACTGAAATTAAATCACAAACATATAACCCAACTTCAATTAAGACTAAACCACCAAAGATTTACGACTTTCAACCACAAACTAAAACAAAATAATCATCAATTCAAAGAAAACCCTAATTAAAGTTTATGATTTACCTTTTCTTTTATTTCTTCATCAGAATAGCTTCATCTCCTCAATTCATCGACAACCCTCTTAATCTCCAATTATTACAACTCGATATCACTCTCGGTTCAACACAAAATCAACAACCCTAACTCTTAACTCTCTTCCAGATTCACAGAATCATATTCTTCTTCTTTATCTTTGTAATCCATAGAAGCAACAACTGATTCCCCATCGATTCTACTTCATCACCAATTCATCTTAACTCAACACTTAAAACTTCTCTCAAAACAAATCAAGATGAAGGACAAAGAGCGAGAGGAAGGAAGGAGAAGAAAATGGAGAGATAAAGAAATAAAAAGAATGAATAAGAAGAAAATAAAAATCGAGTTTATCTTCTCGATTAGGTGTCGATAAGACCAAGGAGAAATAACTGGTACACCCGCTCGCAGCCAACGGCTTCTAAGTGAAATTACAATTTTACCCTCCTTACATATCTGATGATTTCTTCTTCGTCTGATAACCGAATGACAAGTTCGAGTAGTCTACTTCGCATAACTTTTCGAGATCTATCTATCTATACTACTTTCGTATCTAGATTATTGTTAGATTAATTTCTATTAATTAACGTTCGGGTTAATTTAATCGACAAATGAAAGTGCTCATATGGCTAACCATTTGGTTAACTATTGTTGAACCAACAAATGTACATGTTTGGGTACGGCTACACAAACTTAAAATCGTGCATTTCACTTGTGTGTAACAAGCTAAGTTTTCGATCCAACGGTTGAAATATATTAGCTTGAATCTAATCAGGTTTTCATCTAACGGTGAATATTGAATGCTTTGTTACAAAGCTAACATTGATTGCAAACCTGATTTGAAAGACTATATAAGGGAGAACTCTAGAAACTGGGAAACCTAATCCCCACACCTCCTGTGTGATACTAGTTGTATTAGCTAGAGTCGATTCTCCTTTAACCTTAGATTTATTCTTGTAAACCAGGTTAACGACTTAAAGACTTCATTGGGATTGGGAAGCCAGACCGATACTACTTTCTCGTAGTTGTGTGATCTGATCTTGCATCTTCTATCATTTTGAGTATAATCGTAATGATTGGCTTGAGATTTATATCTCCGATAGGAAAGATATAAAAGTAATCACAAACATCTTCGTCTTATCGTTTGTGATTCCACAATATCTTCTTTCGCCGCGTCGATTAAGATTATTATGAGGTGATTGATAATACTAGGTTGTTCTTCGGGAATATAAGTCTGGTTTATCAATTGGTTCTTGTTCACCTTGATTATCAAAAGACGGAACAAAAAACTTGTAGGTATTTTTGTGGGAGACAAATTTATCTATTTTTGTAGACTTTTCTGTGTGATACAGATTTGTTTATTAAAGTCTTCGACTTTGGGTCGTAGCAACTCTTAGTTGTGGATGAGATCAGCCAAGGGAATCAAGTATGTAGTATCCTGTTGGGATCAGAGACGTAGGAGCATAACTGTACCTTGGATCATTGTGAGATTGATTGGGGTTCAACTACAGTCCAGACCGCAGTTAGTTTGTAGTAGGCTAGTGTCTGTAGCGGCTTAATACAGTGTGTGTTCAATCTGGACTAGGTCCCGGGGTTTTTCTGCGTTTGCGGTTTCCTCGTTAACAAAATTCTGGTGTCTGTGTTATTTTTATTCTGCATTATATTTTGTTATATAATTGAAATAGCACAGGTTGTGCATTTGAATCAATCAATTGGAAATCCGACCTTTGGTTGTTGATTGAAATTGATTGATACTTGAACATTGGTCTTTGGTATCGTTCAAGTGATTTCTCTTGTATTCAATTAGACTCGCAGATTTCTATTTGCTTGAGAAAGAATTGAATAAAGAAAGAGAGATATAACTCTTTGATATACATTATTAAGATTGAGTCTAGTTGATTCTCTTGAAAGTATATTGGAGTTTGTCCATACAGATTGCTAAGACAAATATTGGGTGTGGTTGTTGTACCCCCACTTTTTCAACTTGATAAAAAGGTTCGGACTTAACCAAACACAATAGGATTTCTTATCAAGTAAATATGAATTAACGTTTGTGTGATTTACTTTAATTATAATAAAACAATTATAATGCGAAAATAAAAGTAAATGACACAGCAAGATTTTGTTAACGAGGAAATCGGAAATGCAGAAAAACCCCGGGACCTTGTCCATAATTGAATACTCTCAGGATTAAGCCGCTACACAAAATTAAACCAACTTCGTATAGTTGAGACCAAACAACTAAACCTATAATTCACCTAGTTCCGTCTGTATTCCCACGCCTCCGACCTATGAATAAGTCACATACTTGGAACAATTCCTTTGGTTTGTATTCCAAACAGTAAATGAACAACAAATTTGTTTGGTATCAACTTTCTTCAACCAAGTGATGTGAGTTCGACAAAGGCTCTTCTGTTTATCTCAATAAACTCCTTCGTCAGGTTCTTAGATCTATTTTATTCTCAACTACTGAAGTAATTGTTAAGATTTTGCAGTCAATACTTTTAATCACAAAGAATTGTATTGATGTCGATCTACACAACTAATCAATCCAATCTACCACAAGGATAAACCGATTATAGTTGGATCCTCTATACCGAAATAAGTATTGTGCACACCAAAGTTTATGAACCCCAAATCAGAAATCTTCAATATCTTCTTTGTCTTCAAATCTTCTTAGATCTTCAATAAACACCTGCACACAACAACTGGAATCTCTTGTGATCAATCACGCACAGAATGGAGTCTGTTAACAATGGATTATCACGAGATCGTCTTTAACACTAACAACAGTCTAAAGATCCCTGTCGAAACTTCAATCTAGTTTGAGTGAATCTTATATCATAATAGAAGATTCTCAAGCAAAAACAAACTAGGTGCAATCAAATTTCAACTACCGATAGTCAATCAAATCAATCGAAAACACAAGATAAACCGCAATTATCTAGTTTCCCACCAACGGTACTAATAGAGCTTCTCAATCCCAAAGAAGACTTTAAACTGAGCGGCCATAAGAGATTTCACCTAGTTAGGTTACTCTTCTCTCCGAATAGGCGGCTTCACCAGTAACAACACAACCGAGGAAGTTTGCTGTCACGAAGGATTAGTTTTCTATAAATGCAAACTTCAAGTATTTATAGACAAGGAAGTTTGGACACTAAGGAATTTCCAAAATCGAAAATATTCTCAAGATATTCATTAAAGCACAAATTCGGTTTCCATAATTCCTGGAAATGCTCTGTCCAAAATAATGACCGAAAATCTCTTTGGAAAATCTTTAACTAGTAAATGCACATTACTAATTCTTATTTTCCTAAAATAAAATTAAAACCTTAATTAAAAGATTTTTAACTTATTTATGTTTCGATCCTGGGATTTTCTTCCTTTAGCTATTAAGGAATAACTTTGAACAATAAAAGATAAACATTACTACATGTGTTCAAAGTGTGTCGACATCCTTACTTAGTAAGTCCTCTTTCATACTTCCAACCTTGAAACCGATTTTCCACACTTCCAAACAAGTTTAGAATTGGTTCATCTAACTTTCAAGAACTATGTGATTGATCAAGAACACTCAATCACAAATCATGAGTTTAACGGTTCTACCAAAACAAGTTTCGGTTCTACCTCCATGTGAGTACTGTGCATAGTCACACTAGCTTTCCAAAATTCGGTTGACTAGGTACTAGGATCGGTTCCCCACATATATATGGTATCTAACTTATATGTGTTGCAAATGTCCATAGGATCGGTTCCCCTTTGCCTAAAAACGTGTTGCACATATCCATAGGATCGGTTCCCCTTTCTGCTACAAACTTGATGCACCTCATACAAGGATCGATTCCCCTTTGTGATGTGTTGCACCTATTACTAGGATCGGTTCCCCTTTACCCAGATTCGGTCATACACAAATCACAAATACCATCTCAGGTGATTACTTAAGATCGGTTTCACTAATAAAAGTCATACCAATACATAAGTCAGGCCTTTGTGAATAGTTTTACCAAGAACACAAACAAGTCATGAGCGGTTATACTAAATCACACATATTGGTTGTTCACAAGATATGCAATGAATAACAATACCAATAACGCTTGGCGATTTCCTTTTCGATTCATAAACAAGTTTATGAACTTACTTCCTTAAAACACATGTAAAACATTGTTTCCTAGGATAAAATCCTCACCTCATACCCACACATAATCACAATAGAATTTAAACGATTATGTCGATGTCTTATCTACAAAGTTTAATGGTTAAGCAATAAACCTCGTATTGTATTCCTTAATACTATGTATATCTAGAGTGTTCATGTTTCGAAGTTTTGTTTTCAATATGCACGACTTCAAAGATACGTTAGGGAATGAAACAGTTCAAGTCAAATATCACTAACCTCAAGTGGAAGGATGATGTTGTCGTTGTAGCTTCTTACTTCTTCACTTCTTCAAGTCTTCGCAATACTTTTAATGTCTCATATCCTAATACTTTCAAGTTAACCTATATAAAGTTGATTCTAGTATATAATCAAGTGACTCTTATAATGAGTTTTGATTCACTAAAATATGACAACCAAACTTGACATACCAACGCTTGGTGGGTTCAACCGAGCTATGCTCTAACAATCTCCCCCTTTGTGAATTTTAGTGACAAAACTCTTACAACCATATGGATAAACAAATGACAAAAATTCATTACACATACGCTTGATTCCCGAATTCAACAACACAATAACTTGTATACATTCAATCCTTATATGCCGCTGTTGACATTATAATAACAAAGCTAATACCCCCCCTAAAGGTGAGATAGGTATATTTTATCAATCCGCACGTCTTTGTTATACCAATTAATATGATATGTTACCCCCTCTTAGTCTATGCAATATATCGTTTTTGTAGGACACGCGACAAGTAGTTTTTGCCAGTTGTGTATTTAATGTCAGTCAAAAAGTCTGCATTTAGACCTTTTAGAAACACTATCTACAGTGCTACACATGTTCTTTTTTTTTTTAAGCACATCATGCGGTAGTTGATGGTCCTTGAGAACGTGATTGGTGCTCGTTTTGTTTGTATGAAGATACTTTTGTTATTTTTAATATAGGATTCAGATTTTAACTTAATCTTAGATATAAGCCGGCATTGTGTAAGAAAACACGAGCATGCCGGCAACATTTCCGGCATTTATGTTTCATAATAAACAATGTCGATTGTTATGAAATTTGATCCAGAGAATCTTGTTTTGTTACTAACTCATTACCGACACTGATATGACATTGCAAAATAATACCGAAATAATTTGTCAGCATGGCATTCATATTAAATTCAATGTCGGTTCTTATTTCCGGCAGGGTCTTCAACATTAAATTGATGCCGACATGGTATTCATATGAAATTCAATGCCGGTTCTTATTTCGGCATGGTCTTCATCACTACCGACATGTAAAAAAAATCGTTTTCATAGTGAGGAGCCGGCAGAGAAGGAGAAGATAATTTAAAAGGGAGTGGGAAATATTTAGGTTTGATGTAGTTTTCTTTTTAAAGGGTAGTTTCATAAATCTACCCCTAAATAACACCCCTTAGTAGACACCATTGGATGGGGATAGTAATTTATATCCCCCAATTAGTTTATGTATCCCCCAATTGCGCGTTCTTTTATTACAATCCTTTTTCAGTAATCATAACTTGATTGAGGTTGCATCATGGAAGAAAACACATTGATTCACCAGTTACTAAAAAAAATATGACGGTTCGGGTTTTATCTAGAATACTCATCATTATCGTTGTTTATCATGTTATCTCTGAGTTTGTGAAACATGGTGCAGCTAAATCCTCTGGATTAACTCTATTCGTGTTAATACTGGTCATGTGTTTGACCAGAATTTATAGATTTTTTCTGTCTGATATTACTCTTAGTCTCTAAGGTGGGTTTGAAATGACAAGGGTACCCAACTACACCACAATCTTTTTGTTTCAACCTATAAGTACGATACCAAGTGTGATTGTCTATGGACAAAGTCGAGAAAATACGATAACAAGGTATACTATAGGATGAAACATAGGATGAAACCTATATACTATAGGATCACAATTAAGTGTCTTGGATTAACGTACTGTGTATTTACTTTTAATTATAATAAAATAATTATAATTGCGAAAAGTAAAAGTAAATCACATAACAAAATTTTGTTAACGAGGAAACCGCAAATGCAAAAAAAAAAACCCGGGATCTAGTCCAGTTTTGAATACTTTCATAATTAAGCCGTTATGCAAAGAACAAAGACCAACTTCGTATTGTTGAGACAAAGTAATCTACCCCTAGTCTCAGTACCCCTGCTCCTACAACCATCTGGTCAACGCACGTGAATCCCAAGACTGAAATCACTATCTTGAATTGCTTTATCGATGTAAAGTCTTAAGCACTCAACTCCTTTTGATCGTATTCCAAACAGTAAAGGAACAAAACTGTTTGGTAACTCCTCTATCAATCTTTTAAGAATAAAGATATGTTGAGTTTTGACAAAGGCTCTTCCATTTAAACAAGTAAACTCTTTTGTCAGGTAAGATCAATCAAGATCCGAAATAATCAGATCTAGATTCACAACTATCAGATTCGGATACTGAAGAATACCGAATATTTGATCAAATCTATCAAAGATAAATTAGATCTTAGTCGGATCTCAGCCGATCAAGATGTGTGCACAAATATCACGAGATACGAAAAACCAACCAGAAAAATCTTCTTGACTTCAAATCTTTAATTGCCTTCAATTTTACATGCACACCACAAACTTAATTTCACTTAATCGATCACGCACGGAACAGAGTATGTTAGCAATGAATGATCACAAGTTGTCTTCAAATAAAAAAACAGTTCTGAAGATCCCGTCGATAATTTGATCTAGTTTGAGTGACCTTATATTAGAAGATAAGGCTCTCAAGCATTCAATAAAAATATATGCCGACACTTTTAGCGTTGAACGCATCTACTGTCGGTATGGAATTCAACCGCCAAATCTATACCGACAGGAAGAGCCGGCACGACATTCATCGTCCAAACAATACCGACTGCATTGGGGGATCAGTGATTTCAACGCGAAATTGATCGTCTTACTCTTCTTGATCAGTGATTTGATGCAACTTTTCTTTTAGTTTTAGGTTTGATCAGAAATTTTTGATTTGATCAGAAACCATAAGGACGAATTAATGTGAAACATAAGATGAATCGAAGAAAAGAAAATGGCAGAAGAAGAGAAGAGTCGGCATAGAGGATGGGGAAGATTTGTTTTAAGAATTAGGTTTTGTGTTTTACAGGAAAAAGGGTAGCACAGTCATTTCAGTAATTAAAGTCTCCTCTTTTGACAAAATCGAGCTCTAGTTAACCCGGAATATCCCAATATGTGAGAGTATCCCCAAATGTGGGTTCAAAAACAACAACTAGGCTTTGGAGAACATATTTTTCAAAACGAAAACAAATATTTGTCAAAAAAAAAAAAAAAACCTTCGCAAACATTTGCTAGGTAAAAGCTTGTACCAGAATTTGTATCATAAACCCCAAAATCGTTTGCACTTATTTAAAAACTGCTGCAAGTTAATCACAAAACCCCAAAATCGGATAACATAAAATCCCTCGATCCGGAGGGAACTTGTGTTAAGATGAGCGATCTTGGAGATCATTCTGTAAATGAAGGGAAAAGTGGATTTGATAGTACAAGAATTGCGGAAGTAAAAGCTTGGCTTGTTTCTCAATTTGAATCTGTTGGAAAAGATGTGCCGGATTTTGAATATACCACTAGAAGTATTTCACATTTACATTCTCTTGCTTCTATTTCTCAAGCTAAGACTCAAGCTGCTGGAATCGTTGCTTCAGATCTTCGTCAGAAAGCAATGGAGTATCGTTCTCAAGGTTTTTTTATTATTATTTTTTTATTTTTTATGTAATTCTTATTCCAAACCCTGAAAAGGGATTAAACGTGTGGTCATTTACAGCGGCGAGGATTAGAGAAATTTTACAAAGTGTAGGGTTGGCACAAGAAGGTTTACCACCAAATGCAGTTACATCTGTACAAGTTGTTGCGAATGTTGCAAATTTGTTGAATATAAGAGATACTGAAATGAGCAGGTAATTGTTTTTTGCTCCCCCACCCCCCCCCCCCCCCCCCCCCCCCCCACCCCCCCCCCCCCCCACCCCCTTTTATTAATGAAATTTGGACTAGAATGGATAATTTTGTCATATGTTTGGTACCTGGGTTTCAGTTTTCTAGTAGCAATGGCTGATATTTCTTTGAGGAAGAGTGGAGTAGAGGAGAAAAGGGCAAATGTACAAAAGGAGTCCAAAGTTTTACTGGATTACACTCGCAAAGCTATTTCTAGACTTACATATTTGAAAAGGTTTTCTTTCTTGGTATAATATAATACTTCGATGCAGTAAAAACTAATGAAGTTTCAAATTTCTTATATGAACTGCATTGTGAAAGTTTATAGTTCTAATTGAGGGTTAATTGTAGAAGTACATTTGGTGAATGAATACGCTGTGTATTTGCAGAACACTTGGACAGTTGGAAGATGATGTGGCTACTTGTGAGGGTCAAATGAATCATTGGAAAACTAATTTGACAATTATGCTTTCAAAAGAGCGTCAGTACTTGCAGCAGTTTTCTAATTATAAGGTATGCATTTGCTTCCTCTCCTTCTCTCTCTTTTCTTGTTCATTCATCATGTGGACATTCATAATCATATTTCTGAAAGGAGACCAAAGTACCAAACAATATGCAAAAATTATAAATCAACAACTTCAAACAATTAGGAAGATAACAGATCTAATGAATCCATTTTATGTAGCCATCTCAAATGAAGTTACATATCTATTTGATTTAGCTAATAAATGAGAATCTACTTTAACATAAAATAACAGAGTCCAGTGCCCTTCTGGTCTCTTCCGCATTGTTACAAGCACATTAAAGTATTGTGTTTTGTGATATGTGTTTTGAGGGATTTAAAATGCCATGACAGATAAATCCTCCAATATATGTACTGACTGCTAAACTATATAAATTTGCTATTGGATTCATGTGCTGTGTTACGAAACGTCCTATTGCATACCACCCAACATTTCATCAGCATATATAGCACTCATATACTCATGCATATATATATCGTCTACTGATGCATATTATTGTTGAAATCTAATAAAATTCTAACAGATGCCAGCAATGAATTAGATCAGAAGTTATGGTTGTTGACATACTTATCCATTTGGATACATGCTTAAGAAAGGAAAGGACATCACAAATAGAATGTTGTCATTGCGTGATCTTGAGACATTTGTTGTATAAATATATTTTAAGTAACTAAGTAAGATTGGTGAAAGTAGATTCTGTTTTTTCCCTTTATATGATACTAGATCATTAGTTCTAGATGGCCGTTTTGAATTGTTTGTTTATAATTGCAGATGTACTTTCTGCTATTCAGAGCTTTCTTAAATATTATATAACAATACTTGGGAATTCCTTTGAGGCAGGCATTACTCAATCGTGTGGGTTACACATCAGATATCAGCCATGGTGAATTGGTTGAAATGGATGAACACCGAAAGGAGTTGGAGAAAAAGACAAAGCCTATCATGGATACCTTGAGAAGCTACCAAGACTTACCTCCTGTATTTTCTAGTCTCAGCCTCTTGTACGATGGTTTACACTAAATTCACTTTGATTATGTATTATATCTCAATAAATTTTCCTCTTTTCAGGATAAAGCTCTTGCTGCTTTAGCAATTGAGGAAAAACGAAGGCAATATGCAGCTGCTGAAAAGTACCTTGAAGAAGTTCTGCATTCAGCTCTTGCCACGTCAGAATAATTCCAGGTGTGTGAATTTTCGGTGCTATGTATGTATTACTTGATTCCATGCATTCCTTAAAATTCACGTGGAATGACGTTATTATATGGTCAGTTTGTTTTTTATATAAGATCATTTTGATACTGAACTTTGTGAAAGTACAAAACTTTTTACTTGGTTAAAGGACATGTTGTAGCACCACTTATGACCATATTTAGTATGATATCCTCTGAGAGAATCCTGCAGTCCTCGTGAATGCAAAAATTCCAATCTCCTTATGCCATTTGGTGAGGGACCCAAGAAGTCAGTTTCAAGGCTATAAATACCCGAAGCATGTTTTTGATCCTCTTAGAAGGGCAACTATGAAACAACACATATTGATGCCCAGATCTCACACCCAAGTTTAGAAATGCGTGAAATTTACGAAATGTAGTGCTAACAGTGGTCAGTTTCTACATATGATGATTAGTGATTATGAGACACTTTCTGAGGTGGGTTTGGGAGGATTAAAAAGAGAGATGAAAGTCCTGTTTGGCTTGTAGTTGGTACTGGCAAATGTTCTTTTCACTCCCCTAAACTAAAGTAGGCCTTCTTTATTTTAAAGATGAATATTATGTTCACGAAATTTTAACGCTCACAGCTTTTTTTGAGGTCGTAAAACTTAGACTAGGTGCTTAGTGCTTGCTTTGTTTTCTGAAGTTATATCGTCAGCGGTTGTCCAAGTTGCAAATAGATTATAGATGTCTAGCTGTTCACTATTGGATTTACGTAGTCATGAATTCATGTACAACTATACGGGACGACACTGGTTTATTCTTTTCTTGAGGAATTGCCTGCACAAGTTAAAGATCAGTTTTTTGTGTTGTAGACTGCTTCTCAGCTAAGGTCTTTGCTATCCCGAAGCCAGCTAGATGAGCAACCATTTCATTATCTAAGAGTACATTACTTGGCTGGATATCAGTGTACAACCAGCTCGAGATGACCATAATGGAGATACTCCAAAGCAAATGCAACTCAACACCTAAGGAAATGGTTATTCTTCGAAGGAGAGTTAAGCAGTAGTTCTATAAGTAGTCACTTATCTACGCTTCCATTAGGCATGTATTGGAAACTAGAGCTTTGAATTAGTGACTGGATCAAGCAGTGATGACCGTAACAAGGTTCAGCAGTAGTTATGCAAATAAAGCCACTTATCTAGGCTTTTATTAGCCATGTACCGGAAAACTTGAGCTTTGGACTGGGGACTGGTGAGGATGCTTTAATGGGGCAAGTTGGTAATTGTAGATTTAGTGCACCACCACACAGTGCGTAGTTTCCTGTTAATGATTGAGTTCTTAAATTTGAAAAAGGTCCACCCTTGGGGAATTTCTCCTTGGAGCTTATTGAAAGATAGTTTAAGATGTCTGAGATTTTCAAGTGCCTTGAAGGAGCCAGGAATCAGGCCAGAGAGGTTACTATAAAAGAGATCCATGCTTTCTAAGCTATTAGTTTAGCAAATGATTCCAAAATAGATCCTTGAGACGAGTTCTTTGACAAGCGTAGATAACCTATATTGCTAGGAATATTACCTGACAATTTATTCATTGTTAGATCTAATTCTTCCACAGTGATCAACTTTCCCGCTTCCAATTGTAGAATTCCATCAAGAGAACTAGTCAATGTGTTTAGAAATGCGAGATTTAGGAACTGAACAAACTGATGGTATTGGTCCAGATAATGAATTGGATTTGTAGAGAAAGTGTTTGTAGCTGACTGAGATTGTTCGTGCAATTCGGTATCAAGCCTGTGAGCTTGTTTCCATGAAGACCTAATTCTCCCTATTGACTTAGAGTGCACTACTCACTTGGATTCAATCCTTGTAACTCAACCAAATTACCGATTCCCATAGGCATTCTCCCTTGATCTGTGATCTGGTGGCCATGAAAATCTGAGTTGTCGAGAGATTTCCAATAAAATCAGGAAAGAAACCAATCAGCAGATTATGTTCAGTTTGTCAGTGCAGTATAGAAGTGAAGCTTACCTTTTGGTACTTCAATGGTTAAGCCAAAGCTGCCAAACCCAGCTAGACTAAATATTTGCAGGAATTGCAAATTTGGTATTGACCAGTAATTAATAGCCCGTTTGGATACTCAATTAGAAGTGACATTTTGACTTCTATAAGTCAAAAAGGCGAAAGTAAAAGGTTGGATAGTTGAAATAAACCGATTTATGGAAGTAACTTATAAGTCAAAAAGGAGCTCCGTAGAGAAGCAAAAAAAATTGGCTTCTCACTTCTGCAAGAAGTAGCTTCTAGGGGACCCGCTTTCACTTTTATCACTTTTACCGGTTTCTACCCTTCATCTCTTTTCTTCTTCCTATCTTCTTTCTCTCTTTCCTGTGGTAGAAAACTTCATTTTGAAGAGAAAATGAATGCCCAAATCTCATATTAATTTTTTCATTTTACTGGTAGTCGTTCGAATTTATCATACAAGGTTTTTAACATTTTTGTTGACTTATAAAAATTTGGATTAGATTTCGAACCCTATTTTAGCGATAAGTTGATGCCGTCGCAATAAAAATCAATGGCTGATCGATCAAAAAAAATGGATTTGGAAAAATTACGACAATCAAACTAACAATTCCATTGTTTCTATACTAGCACTAGCAGTAAACAACAAAGAAAAGATCGAAAGTGAACGGGAGATGGAATGGGAACAGTGAAAGAGAAGAATGATGCTACAGCAGTTTAATTGATTGTTTAAAGCTTTGAAAATGAGGTTAGTTGTCAATAAATCTTACATATATGATAACAATAATTTACTTAATTGCATACTTATTTAGATTATTGATCTTTAATTTAGATAAATTAGTGAAGACAGTTAATTGTGGTTGAACCAATCTATTACACTGCCTGCTCCTAATCTGAACAAGTAGCTCACTATGGATGATTCTCAAACCAACCGTGCTAGCTAGGGCCAGGTTGAATAATTTGAATGACCTTGCTTGATAAGTGGGGCATTTCAAACCAGGTAATGTTTAAAATGAAAAAATATCGGTACTACTGAAATTAATCAACTGCCTATGTTTGGCATGAAGAACTCCGGTGAAAAGGATGATTTACAAGCAATGTCCAATCTGAGTAGTTCATTCGGTAGTTAAAGTTAGTTATGGTGATTTGAGTATGTTGGGGTTTATCCAAAATGGGGATTTGTTATTTCTTTAGCGTTCTAATGTGTAGAATACTTCACCATATTGATGTAAAATTTTCAGTGATTTTACTATGATATATGATAATGATTGAACCTTAGGAGGCATGAAGTGGTGTTTTGGGTTGATATGGTTGTCTCTTGTTTGTCCCGTCAAAACCCAGACTTTAATCCTTAGTGATTCTGTAGCCCACACTATAGTTCCAGCTTGCCTTAATGATTCTATAGCTTCCCGTATTGATTACACCTTGCTGCAGCTTATCTTCATATAGGATTTGTTTGAGCAAGTGCACACATGAGTTTCAGTTGCATTATGCAATTGCAAAATAAGGGATTTGGTTATTATACTATAAAACATTAAAGAGTCTTCCATTCACTATCAAACTCATGCAACCCAAAAGAATGAAACCTGCACTGCCCATAAGGTGGAATTTGTTAATCATAACATGTCTGTAAGTTGCATTGGAGCAGGTTAATCCAGCTGAACAAAACTGAAAGAAAGAATGTACAGGTTGCTTTCTTAACTTTAATATCAGTGGCTAACTAGCTATATTTTTGATCAACTGCAGGTGAATTTCGTCACTGATTCCGACACTGGTTCAAAGGTACACTGAATTTCGTTGGTTGATCACATCAGCTAATACAAGGCCAGCGAGAAAGATGTCATTTTACCACAAGATCTTCACAAAGGGCTACCTGGATACACACACAACACAATCTTGTTCCCTTGTTATCGTTAAATTTGGATGTTTGATATATTTTGTTTTGGATTCCATGAACTTATAATATAATAGTTACACGATAATGAACATATTTTGACTTCTACTCTTGTTATGTTGCCAAACTTGCTTTCTGACTTTTTAACTTGTAAGCCAGGCAGTTGCCGGACAAACTTGTCCGCTTTTTAGCTTCTGAGAAGTCCAGAAGCACTTCTTGCTTCTACTGTCACTGCGAGCGAAACTTGAATTTCTCCGGCAAGTCGATTGTTTAACCGAATAGTATTTTAAGATTAGGACTACCACTGGCAGGAATTTCCCTTTCTAATCTAAACAAGCGCCAAAAAAAAGTTCTTTTTGGAGTAATGATTAGGGAAAAGCGAAAAGGAAGAATTTTTTATTGATAAGAGAGGCAGCCACGTTACATAGGTATAATGTTCTTTACATACAGAGAAAGGGAAAACCCTAGTCATCTAATGGACCGCACATCCATGGGCCGTAGGCCCTATAACACTCCGCCTTGTGCGGTTCAAAAGTGGAATATCAAATGTGTTGCCTCATTAAGCCTTGATAAGGAAAACCCAATCCTTGACAAAAGGAAAAGAGTACAACGTGTTGAGTCCTAGTGAAGTAGCTCCATACAGCTGACGACTTCTCTAATCGCTTCAGAAATTCCTAAAGTAGAATAACCATGTGGGAAAAGAAAAACCTCAATCGAGTAATTATAATCTTGGCGTCGTCTCATTAAAAACTTTGCCGAGTAACAAAACCCAGTAGGAAACAGTAATCTCGGTGAGGAAAAAAAAGTTCAACACACCGTTAGATGCTCCCCCTGATGCCAGACGATTTTTTTAGTCTTATGCATTCATGGGGATCGGACAATTTCTTTAATCCTGCGCAATCAATAGAGTTCGGACAATTTTCTTAGTCCTGTACTTTTCACGTGTGGACTTAGTTAATAAGTCTGCCACATTTTCACCAGACTTTACTTTGTTGACTTTAAATGTCTTGAAGACGTCGTTGTTGTTGATTGTATTATAATGCTTAACAGACTGTCACACATCATTTCTTTGATTTAGATATTTTCAGTAATATCAATGCGGTCTTTAGCGTTAAAGATATGCCTGGTGTTGTTTAACATTATCTCGCCCAAAAACCTTGTCGAGTAACAAAAACTTTATAGGAAAAAATGATTTCGATCAAAGGGAAAAAAAGTACAACAAACCTTCACATTTCGAAGTAAATTATGTCGACATCATATCCTTGGAACCTCCCCCTGATGTCATCATCTTCCCCTGTTTCCATTAAAGGGAGTGTCTAGACAATTTTTTTAGTCATGTGTTTTACGAAAGTGAATTTAGGTAATGTTTAGTAAATAATTCTACCACATCTCACCATGATTACTTCCATGAAATGTAGCTTATATTTCCTTGATAATCAACAATTCTTCGGATTGCAGTTTCGTTAGCAAACCTTTTCATGTATTTGTAGGGATAAACTAACAATTATAAAAGTTTCCTTTAGGTATATGATTACATTCCATATATCATTCAATGACACTGCGTTGGCGCTGAGCTATATCTAGCTAATAAGTTCAAATGAGGATGTTGTATTTTTTCAAGCGTACAATATCTAAGTACAATAATGTGTCTATTGCACTAAGATAGGGGAATTTTCATCTCCCAACACATATTCGTCATATTACTTTAGACGAAATGGTCATTCATGTACATTTGAAACTCGAATAATCATGGGAGTGTAACATGATACATGTCCTTGTTAAACTGCCTGACAATGGATATATGCAAACTGGTGGAATAATATACCACAATTCGGTCTTCTGGTTCAGAACAAAGATAAGATCGAGATTTCCCAGGATTTTCATCGCAAATTAAGATTTTAAATAGCTTGTAAGATCTCTTATTCCATTAAGAGTACTTATCATGTCCATACCACCGACATAGATAGCTATAATTCTGAATCAGGAACTTAATTAATACACATGGCACAAACCCTCACTTGTTTATCCCTTCCCAATCAAATAGTCACTTAGACGGGTATACCATATCCACCCGATTGTTTCAATCAATAAGTGAGTGTTCCAGTGTAAATGCAAACACACTCCGTGATTTAGAGTCAGTTGACTTGGGAAGCAAAAGGCCATCATGCACTTTTGCAAATATCTTTGAGTCTAAATCTCTAGAGATATATGGTGTAAAAGGAAAGAAGTACCTAAACTAGCCTGCAAGTGCACAGGGAAGTTGAAGCAAGAAAAAGTAAATAAGGGTTTTTTCCACAGGGACTTGGAGGATTTGCTAAAGTTTTCTAAATTTCTAAGGTTATCTGAGTTCAAAGGAAGGTACTAAGGCTTTTGATTCCACTACTTGACCCTAGGCTAAGGAAATTATGATGCAATGTATGTCTTGTTCTTTCCTGAAAGATTACAATGAGGATTCTACTAACTATCCTAGCCAAATTACCCCTAGCATCAGTTGTCTTTAATCAGCACAACTAATCACAGGCATTTAGCTTCTCTAGCTAGTTTGGCTTAAAGCAGTCTCTCTAGTGGATTGAATTCTTGGCCAAAGACCTAGCTCCACTCCTAGTATCAGCTGTCTTCTAACAGCACAGGTGATCACAAGCAGGTAGCCCAAATGACTAAGCATTCATCCTAAGGCAAATCAGCTCAATAAAAGAACACACAAATACATTAACATTCCTAGCATATGATCAAGAGCTTCCTCTAAGCCCTAGCAAGTGAATTAGAACATGGACATGCTTGTAATCATGATACTAACAGGTATAAACATGCTCCACATTACACAACATACAATTCACATTCAACTTTTATGCATAAGAAAGATTCAACATGAATTGAAAATGAACTGCAAATATTGCTCACTGGCTAGCCCAGAGATGTTTCTACACTCATCCTACATCTCTATTTATACCCAAAACATTCAATTGGGGTTTACAATGTTTTCCCCCAAATTTGATAAAATTAGGGTTCTTGGGAAAATGGGGAAAACTCACCGTACCCTCTGAATTCGTTGTCTCCTCTGCAATTGAGCGCTGACCCATGCTTGTACTTTTCCTCCTCTGCTAATCTTCTACTCGAACGCTGCTCCAATTTCATTCTTCTCTCCACTGTGAAACCCTAGCTATGTTTGTCTTCTTGGTAGCATCAAAAATTAATGCTAAGAACAAGACAGACACGACTAGGGAAGAGGTAGGTGATGGTGGTGGTGTCCTTGTGGTCGTGGTGGAGATGGAAGAGAGGCAGGAGCAGAGCTCGACTGCAACTGTCGGGGGAAGAAGAAAGATTTTGGGGGAAGTGAGTTTTGGGGAAGAAGAAGGTGGGTGTTTGTTTTGGGTCGATGGTTTTGGATGCTAGGGTGTGAAGCGGGGATAGCGCGGTTTGATGATCTGCGACAAGGAGCGATGGATGGGAAGATGGTAGGTGGATCCAACGGCGATACGGAGGTAAGCGTGGAGCGACCGTCGGATGAAGGGATGTAGCAAAACGGACGACCCAAGATGGAGATGGGCGTTGCGATGTAAAGCGGGGGCTTCGGAGTTTGATGTGATGATGGAGCGACCGTAGGATGCTGAGATGCTTCGATCTGACGGCTGAAATCCGAGACGGGCTTGGATAGTGGAAATGTGTTTGAGTAAGGGTTTTGGGCCTTGGGTATGCCAAGCCCATATCTTCTTTAAGGACAATTCTTCTTCTTCAAGCCCACTTCTAGCCTTTTGGTCTTGTGCACACCATTCTTCGCGGCTTCCTTGTGTAATTCCTCCCGGCTTTTCACTACTTTTCTGCTCTTTTCCGCTCTGCTATTCATCCAAACTTTATTTATTACCTAAAAATGCAAAATTAAGTAAGAAAAATATTTATTCTGGAAAACAATGAAAATACAGAATATGGGATAAAATGTAGAATTAATGCACAAAAGATGAGTTAAATGCCAACAAAAAGGGATAAATATATACAATATTTGGCACTCATCAAATACCCCCAAACCTGAATTTTACTTGTCCTCAAGTAAAACAAAACTAAGGAAATCCTACCTATACCACTGTCGCTGGTCTCTCGAATGCATTTAGCGTATGCACTAAGCCTTTTAAACCACTAAGTGTCCCTAGTGGACGAGTTGAAGTCTCGTGAAGGTTTGCTTAGAACGTACCTACAAAGTTCTAGGTCAAAATATAAGCTCAGATTCCATCAAATGTGACATGTGCAAGACAGTTAAGCTCACAGCAAATATGGAGATGTCAATCTAGCTATCAAAGGCACAATCCTAGCACTGATAACAAAAAAAAGACATGTGATAAGAGTGTAAAGTGTATCTACACATGTGTAAAGAAAGATCGGATGTTATGACTACTAATCACCAAGAGATAGTTTCTCAGGCTAAGAACCAAGGTCGAAATCTAGCTAGCTGTCCGGACTTTACGAGAATTGTGAATGAGTTGGAGGTATTTCACAATTACTCGCGTTGTACATCAATGGCATACACCCTTCCTTGCTTATTACAATAAAACAAAAGATGACTCTTTACATGACTCTTATTTACATTGACTACTCTCTTTTATTTTTGGAACAAGAGAGGATGGAATTGATAAATACTTGATTTTTTTTTTTTTTTTTTTTTTTTTTTTAAGAAAAGAAACACTTTTGATACATATACAAAAGGAAACAAAAGATTACATGACACTTTGCAAGAGGTAGCCATTTTTGATGCACCCAGTTAAATTCGATGGTTGTCTTTCTTAATGTAACCTCCACCTTCTATCCCAACCAACCAAAGAACAAGCTAGTCAAGTTTCGTTCAGTATTCTAAAGTGATTGGCAATCGTAACTTCCTATCAAACACCTTGAAGATCGAGGCCATACATGTATTGGTAGATCGTGCGCGTGCAAATTTCTTATCACTATGTGAATTGTGCTAGAATCAGGGTGCCTAAATATCTAGACTAAGACTCCTAATAATTACATATTTGCACAAGAGTCAACATTTCAAGGTAAATGAGCTCCATTTTTTATTTTTTTTTTTTTTTTTAATTTTTAATTTTGGAATTTTTCAATTTTTTCAAAAAGATGGAGTTTTGTTTTCAATTATGGCATATTATCGTGGTATCTACTCTATACCCCCAAACCTAAACTAAACATTGTCCTCAATGTTTCAAAGTATGGAAAGAATTATAAAACAATATATGAAGAGGAACATGCTGAGTAGAGGAAAGGAGAGAGAATACCCGATTGTACGGCGAAAGCTCGATTAAAACTCCGTTATTCAAGGCAAAAATCCATCATATTAGGAGTCACAATGGATGAGCACAAAATATATACAAAAGGAAATTTAACTAACACATTATCTACAAGAAAATTTGGTTTTTAATGGGATTGGACTTTTTGGGAAAAATTTGGTTTTGTCGGGAGACATTTGGTTTTGATGGGAAAAAGAAAAATTTTGGTTTTGGGAAACATTTGGAAAACTTTGGTTATTTAGGGAAACATTTGGAAAACTTTTTGGTTATTTAGGGAAAGAGTGGACCAGTTTAGTCCACATAGACCGGGTCCTCCAGGTTGGTTGTTTCAATGTCGGGTGGAAATGGTTCAAGGAATGGCTTCAATCTCTGCCCGTTGACTTTGAAAATGTTCTTGTTAGACATCTTCTAGCTCCACAGCTCCATGAGGGTAAACTGTGCGTACTAGGAACGGACCCTTCCATCTGGAACGCAATTTTCCCGGAAAAAGATGTAACCGGGAGTCATACAGCAAAACTTTCTGACCAGGGGTGAAGGATTTGCGCAGAATACGCTTATCATGAAACATCTTCATCTTCTGCTTATATAACTTGGCACTGTCATAAGCCTCATTTCTCAATTCTTCCAACTCGTTGAGTTGAAGTTTCCTTTGAATTCCAGCTACGCCCAGAGAGAAGTTCAGCTCTTTGATTGCCCAGTAGGCACGATGTTCTAATTCCACAGGTAGATGGCACGGCTTTCCATACACTAGACGATAGGGGGACATGCCAATTGGTGTCTTATAAGCTGTTCTATAGGCCCACAAAGCATCATTCAATCTTAATGACCAATCTTTCCTAGACGGGTTGACCGTCTTCTCCAGAATGTGCTTAATCTCCCTATTAGAAACTTCTACTTGTCCACTAGTCTGAGGGTGGTACGGAGTAGCAACCTTGTGAGTTATGCCATACTTGCGTACTAAAGACTCAAAGTACTTGTTACGAAAATGTGAACCGCCGTCACTGATGATAGCTCTAGGGGTACCAAAACGTGCAAATATGTTTTCCTTTAGAAATGAAAGTACCACCTTGTGGTCATTTGTTCTGGTTGCTATGGCTTCTACCCACTTAGAAACGTAATCAACTGCGACTAGGATGTACAATCTACCGTCAGAAATAGGGAATGGACCCATGAAGTCGATCCCCCAAACATCAAAAATCTCCACAATCAAAATGGGGTTCAATGGCATCATGTTTCTCCTCGAAATGCTTCCTAGCTTTTGACAGCGTTCACAAGCAACACAATAATCATGGCAATCCTTGAACAATGATGGCCAATAGAATCCACACTGCAAGATCTTTGCAGCGGTTTTCTTGGCACTGAAATGGCCTCCACATGCTTGGTCATGACAGAAAGATATCACATCTTTCTGTTCAGTGTTGGGGACACATCTCCTAATGATTTGGTCCGGGCAGTACTTAAACAAATATGGGTCATCCCAAAGGAAATGTTTAACTTCAGCCAAGAACTTATAGCGGTCTTGTCTCGACCAATGTGAGGGCATCCTACCTGCAGCAAGGTAGTTAACGATGTCGGCAAACCAAGGAAGGTTTGACACAGACATCAATTGCTCATCAGGAAATGATTCTCTGATTAGCATGGACTCATCAATAGACTCAATGGTTAATCTAGACAAATGATCAGCAACCACATTCTCACAACCTTTCTTATCACGGATTTCGATGTCGAATTCCTGTAATAAGAGTATCCATCGAATAAGGCGAGCTTTAGCATCCTTCTTAGAAAGAAGATACTTCAAAGCCGCATGGTCAGTGTATATGATCTTAGATCCTATCAAATAAGATCTAAACTTGTCTAATGCAAATACCACGGCAAGTAACTCCTTCTCGGTAGTCGAATAGTTGAGTTGAGCATCATTAAGAGTTTTACTAGCATAGTATATCACATATGGTAGTCTATCAACACGCTGTCCTAAAACAGCGCCAACGGCGTAATCAGAGGCATCACACATGAGTTCGAACGGTAGTTCCCAGTCGGGTGGTTGGACAATAGGAGCTGAGGTGAGGAGAGTCTTGAGTTCTTCCCACGCCTTCACACACGCAGCATCAAAGTTAAAGACAACATCTTTGGCAAGTAGGTTACACAAAGGGCGAGAGATTTGGCTAAAGTTTTTGATGAATCTCCTGTAAAATCCGGCGTGACCTAAAAATGATCGAATCCCCTTCACAGAGTGGGGTTGGGGTAAATGTTGAATGAGGTCGACTTTAGCTTTATCTACTTCAAAACTTCAATTTTCCGATACGATGTGTCCTAGAACTATGCCGGAGTTCACCATGAAGTGGCATTTTTCCCAGTTTAAAATCAGATTCTTTTGCTTACATCTTGATAGCACAAGGACTAGATGGTCCAAACATTCGTCAAAAGAAGAACCAAACACAGAGAAATCATCCATAAAGATCTCGAGAAAACTATCTATCATGTCTGAAAAAATGCTCATCATGCAACGCTGGAAAGTAGCAGGTGCATTACACAGCCCGAAGGGCATACGTCTAAAAGCAAATGTCCCAAATGGACACGTGAATGTAGTTTTTTCCTGATCTTCCGGTGCAATGTGAATTTGGTTATAACCGGAAAAGCCATCTAGAAAACAGTAGTGACTGTGTCCAGACACACGTTCTAGCATTTGGTCTATGAAGGGAAGGGGGAAGTGATCTTTTCTTGTTACTGTGTTCAACTTCCTGTAGTCGATACATACTCGCCATCCTGTGGTTGTACGTGAAGGGACTAACTCATTCTTTTCGTTCCGAACTACAGTAATGCCTGACTTCTTAGGCACAACTTGAATGGGACTAACCCATTTACTATCTGAAATCGGATATATGATACCCGCATCAAGTAGCTTCAAGATCTCACTCTTAACAACGTCTCTCATGTTAGGATTAAGTCTCCTTTGCATTTCCCTAGATGGTTTGGCATTCTCTTCAAGATTAATGTGGTGCATGCAAATGGTGGGACTTATCCCTTTGAGATCTGAGATGATCCATCCTAAGGCTTCTTTCTGCTCCTTAAGTACTTCTAAAAGCTTGTTTTCCTGTTCTATGTTTAATCGTGAAGAAATGATAACAGGTAAAGTATCAGAAGGACCTAGAAATGCATACTTCAAAGTATCAGGTAATGGTTTCAATTCCTGTTTGGCCTTAGGAGACTCATCCGAAGATATAACAGACTTCTCAGAGAGTGGGAGTTGTTCCACTGTAGTCTGCCATTTAGTGATGTCCATTTGAGGTACAGATTCGAGCAAAGATTGGACTTCACCAATGTATTCATCATCATACAACTCCAAGTTAACATCTTCCAAACATGCTTGCAAGGGATCTTTTGACATAATGCCAGTCAATGAATCTTGTATCAAACTCTCAATCATATTGACCTCATGTACATCCTCATCATCAAGATTCACATGCTGTTGACTAACATTAAACACATTCAGCTCGACAGTCATGTTCCAAAAGACAGCTTCAACACTCCATTACGACAATTGATGATGCATTAGACGTCGCCAAGAAAGGACGTCCTAAAATGACAGGAATGTGACTATCCGGGTTTTGTACAGGTTGAGTGTCTAAGACAATAAAGTCTACAGGAAAGTAGAACTTATCAACCTTAATTAAACATCCTCAATTACACCTCGAGGGACTTTGACGGATCGGTCCGCCAATTGGAGAGTTATGGGTGTTGGCTTCAATTCTCCAAGACCTAACTGCGCAAAACAGAATATGGCAGGAGGTTCACACTTGCACCTAGATCTAATAAAGCTTTATTGACCATGTGGTTTCCTATAGTGCAAGAAATTGTTGGACAACCTGGGTCCCTAAACTTAGGTGGAGTTTTGTTCAGAATGATGGAACTCACCTGTTCAGCTAAGAAAGCACGTTTGTGCACATTAATCTTGCGCTTTTGAGTGCACAAGTCTTTGAGGAATTTGGCATATGCAGGGATTTGCTTAATTGCCTCAAGAAAAGGAATGTTGATGTTGACTCTTTTGAACAGTTCTAACATCTCATTGTAGTGGGTGCTTATCTGTTGGCGAACTAACCTCTGAGGATATGGAGCAACATGAGCATTAGGAGTTAGAGGGTATTCACAACAGTGGGATTGTCGGCTTCGCTAATGTGCTCAGGCTTCTTTTCTAAGTTGGAGGTGTTCTTTGGTGGTGTAGGCAATGATATGCTTGGCTCAGATTCATTTGACTGTGGTATGCCTACATTGTTCTCAACAATCTTACCACTTCGGAGAGTGGTGATGGATGGACTTGATCGGGTGAGGTTTCATTGCAAGATGATGTGCCTGCTTGAAATATCCTCTTTGGATTTTGTTGGGGCTGGCTAGGAAGTTTACCCTTTTCTCTTGTATTCAGTGCATCGCAAATTTGACCCATCTGTAGTTCTAGAGCGGAGACTCGTTGATCAGTTGCTTTCTCATTCTTCATCAGATGTTGGGTCAACTGATTGATACTCTCTTCAATGCTAGACAATTTCTTGTCAGCAGTGTATTGAGGGTACGACTGCTGTTGAGGACTTTTAGGGTATTGATAGCCTTGATGTTTTGATAGCTTTGAGTGGGTTGAGATGGTCCTCCTTGAATGGGTCCTTTAGACCATGAAAAATTGGGGTGGTTCCTCCATCCTGGGTTGTAGGTCTGAATAAGGGTTATGCTCTTGTTTTTGAAACATAGCATGTGCCTGTTCTAGCCTAGATTCTTGGAATGCATGCATTTCCGGACAATCACTGACCTGATGGTCAGAACCGTTACATATATCACAGATAGCCATTTCGACATGTTCACAGAAAGCAGTGGTAGAAGGTTTTACGTTTTTCTGAAGTTCTAATGCTTCTATTCTTCTTGCAAGTGCTGCCATTTTTGCATTTCCTCAAAATTAGACTCAATTCTATGGACCTTATCTACAGGTGTAGTCTTTCTAGGTTCACGAATGGACTCCCATTGTTGAGTTTTTTCAGCAACTTCAATTAGGAAAGCCCAAGAGTCATCAGCACTTTTATCTGTGAAGAGTCCATTGCACATAGACTCTACAATTGTTCGGGTGGAGACATCTAAACCTTCATACAAAATTTGCACAAGTCTCCATTTCTCAAAACCATGATGGGGACACTTAAGCAACAATTCATTGAATCTCTCAAGATATCTAGCTAAGGTTTCACCTTCTAATTGTACAAAGCTGTTCAGATTTTGACGAATTGTCGCAGTCTTGTGATTAGGAAAACTTTTTGAAAAACTCTTTTGTGAGGTTGTCCCATGTCCTAATTGACTGTGGATGTAAGCATACAGCCATGACTTGGCTTTTCCTTCAAAGAGAAAGGAATAGTCTCAATTTTAGGGTTTCGTCAGACATCTGAGTGAAACGTATAGTTCCACAAATCTCCTCGAATTCTCTCACGTGATGGTAAGGGTTTTCATTTTCAATTCCTCTAAACACGGGAAGCATTTGTATTGTGCTCGATTTTAGCTCATAATGACCAGTAGCTTCTGGTAAAACAATGCACGAGGATTGGCTTGTCCTTGTGGGATACATGTAATCCTTGAGGCTACGGGGTTCTTCCATTATCTCAGGTTGGTCCGGTGTGTTTTCCTCAGAAGATGTGGGTATGTCAATTGGGTCTATTGGATTGACTCTAATTAGTCGGTTTGATTGGTCTCTAAAGGTCACAACCATATCCTAACAAGATCATTGATCGATGAAATAACATCTAACAAGCCCACAGTCAATGAAAAAAAAAACATGACCTAGAATTTTTGGTTTTGTTGGGTTTTGGTTTCACAATGGGTTTAGAAAGATTTTGGATTAATTGGGACAAAGGGGTATTTGATATAAACCTAAAGTGTTAACTCACAGCCCAACAGAATTGTTTTTGTAAGGTTAGGAGCCAATAGATGGGATATAAACCTAAAGTCCAAATTAAAGTGCAAGCCCACAAAAGAAAAGAAAAAAATAACAAACAAATAATTACAAGCCCATAAAAGAAAGAGAAAAAAGAAAGAGAAAAATAAAAATTATTACAAGTCCAAATAGAAAATAAAGAAAAAGAAAAACTAAAATTATTACAAGCCCAAATATAAATACTTAAATACAAGCCCAAATAAATTTAATGAGGCCCAGTTGGGTTAGCTCATGGGTTAGGCTTACTTGATTTTTGGAGGGAGCCCAAATTTGGGCTTTTTATCCCTTTTTGTTGCACTAGCCCAGTTGGGCTTGGATCTTCCTTAGCAACTTTAGCAGAACTGCTCCAACAGCAGCAAGCAGCAGCTTCACAGCAACAACAGCAACAGCAACTGCAGCAGCAGCTTCACAGCAGCAACAGCCACAACAACAGCAACTGCGATAACAGTCAGTGCAAGGTAGTGCAAGGCAATGCACTTAGTGAAGCAAGAACAAGATCAATGCAAGAGCAGGAGCAAACAGAAAACAGGAACAAGTTGCAGGTCAGGACAAGTAAGATTAACAAGAAAGAAAACAGAAAACAAGCAAACCGCTACCGAGTCCCCGGCAGCGGCGCCAAAAACTTGGTGTAAAAGGAAAGAAGTACCTAAACTAGCCTGCAAGTGCACAGGGAAGTTGAAGCAAGAAAAAGTAAATAAGGGTTTTGTCCACAGGGACTTGGAGGATTTGCTAAAGTTTTCTAAATTTCTAAGGTTATCTGAGTTCAAAGGAAGGTACTAAGGCTTTTGATTCCACTACTTGACCCTAGGCTAAGGAAATTATGATGCAATGTATGTCTTGTTCTTTCCTGAAAGATTACAATGAGGATTCTACTAACTATCCTAGCCAAATTACCCCTAGCATCAGTTGTCTTTAATCAGCACAACTAATCACAGGCATTTAGCTTCTCTAGCTAGTTTGGCTTAAAGCAGTCTCTCTAGTGGATTGAATTCTTGGCCAAAGACCTAGCTCCACTCCTAGTATCAGCTGTCTTCTAACAGCACAGGTGATCACAAGCAGGTAGCCCAAATGACTAAGCATTCATCCTAAGGCAAATCAGCTCAATAAAAGAACACACAAATACATTAACATTCCTAGCATATGATCAAGAGCTTCCTCTAAGCCCTAGCAAGTGAATTAGAACATGGACATGCTTGTAATCATGATACTAACAGGTATAAACATGCTCCACATTACACAGCATACAATTCACATTCAACTTTTATGCATAAGAAAGATTCAACATGAATTGAAAATGAACTGCAAATATTGCTCACTGGCTAGCCCAGAGATGTTTCTACACTCATCCCATCTCTATTTATACCCAAAACATTCAATTGGGGTTTACAATGTTTTCCCCCAAATTTGATAAAATTAGGGTTCTTGGGAAAATGGGGAAAACTCACCGTACCCTCTGAATTCGTTGTCTCCTCTGCAATTGAGCGCTGACCCATGCTTGTACTTCTCCTCCTCTGCTAATCTTCTACTCGAACGCTGCTCCAATTTCATTCTTCTCTCCACTGTGAAACCCTAGCTATGTTTGTCTTCTTGGTAGCATCAAAAATTAATGCTAAGAACAAGACAGACACGACTAGGGAAGAGGTAGGTGATGGTGGTGGTGTCCTTGTGGTCGTGGTGGAGATGGAAGAGAGAGGCAGGAGCAGAGCTCGACTGCAACTGTCGGGGGAAGAAGAAAGATTTTGGGGGAAGTGAGTTTTGGGGAAGAAGAAGGTGGGTGTTTGTTTTGGGTCGATGGTTTTGGATGCTAGGGTGTGAAGCGGGGATAGCGCGGTTTGATGATCTGCGACAAGGAGCGATGGATGGGAAGATGGTAGGTGGATCCAACGGCGATACGGAGGTAAGCGTGGAGCGACCGTCGGATGAAGGGATGTAGCAAAACGGACGACCCAAGATGGAGATGGGCGTTGCGATGTAAAGCGGGGGTTTCGGAGTTTGATGTGCGATGATGGAGCGACCGTAGGATGCTGAGATGCTTCGATCTGACGGCTGAAATCCGAGACGGGCTTGGATAGTGGAAATGTGTTTGAGTAAGGGTTTTGGGCCTTGGGTATGCCAAGCCCATATCTTCTTTAAGGACAATTCTTCTTCTTCAAGCCCACTTCTAGCCTTTTGGTCTTGTGCACACCATTCTTCGCGGCTTCCTTGTGTAATTCCTCCCGGCTTTTCACTACTTTTCTGCTCTTTTCCGCTCTGCTATTCATCCAAACTTTATTTATTACCTAAAAATGCAAAATTAAGTAAGAAAAATATTTATTCTGGAAAACAATGAAAATACAGAATATGGGATAAAATGTAGAATTAATGCACAAAAGATGAGTTAAATGCCAACAAAAAGGGATAAATATATACAATATTTGGCACTCATCAAATACCCCCAAACCTGAATTTTACTTGTCCTCAAGTAAAACAAAACTAAGGAAATCCTACCTATACCACTGTCGCTGGTCTCTCGAATGCATTTAGCGTATGCACTAAGCCTTTTAAACCACTAAGTGTCCCTAGTGGACGAGTTGAAGTCTCGTGAAGGTTTGCTTAGAACGTACCTACAAAGTTCTAGGTCAAAATATAAGCTCAGATTCCATCAAATGTGACATGTGCAAGACAGTTAAGCTCACAGCAAAATGGAGATGTCAATCTAGCTATCAAAGGCACAATCCTAGCACTGATAACAAAAAAAAGACATGTGATAAGAGTGTAAAGTGTATCTACACATGTGTAAAGAAAGATCGGATGTTATGACTACTAATCACCAAGAGATAGTTTCTCAGGCTAAGAACCAAGGTCGAAATCTAGCTAGCTGTCGGACTTTACGAGAATTGTGAATGAGTTGGAGGTATTTCACAATTACTCGCGTTGTACATCAATGGCATACACCCTTCCTTGCTTATTACAATAAAACAAAAGATGACTCTTTACATGACTCTTATTTACGTTGACTACTCTCTTTTATTTTTGGAACAAGAGGGATGGAATTGATAAATACTTGATTTTTTTTTTTTTTTTTTTTTTTTTTTAAGAAAAGAAACACTTTTGATACATATACAAAAGGAAACAAAAGATTACATGACACTTTGCAAGAGGTAGCCCTTTTTGATGCACCCAGTTAAATTCGATGGTTGTCTTTCTTAATGTAACCTCCACCTTCTATCCCAACCAACCAAAGAACAAGCTAGTCAAGTTTCGTTCAGTATTCTAAAGTGATTGGCAATCGTAACTTCCTATCAAACACCTTGAAGATCGAGGCCATACATGTATTGGTAGATCGTGCGCGTGCAATTTCTTATCACTATGTGAATTGTGCTAGAATCAGGGTGCCTAAATATCTAGACTAAGACTCCTAATAATTACATATTTGCACAAGAGTCAACATTTCAAGGTAAATGAGCTCCATTTTTATGTCTTTTTTTTTTAATTTTTAATTTTGATTTTTCAATTTTTTTCAAAAAGATGGAGTTTTTGTTTTCAATTATGGCATATTATCGTGGTATCTACTCTATACCCCCAAACCTAAACTAAACATTGTCCTCAATGTTTCAAAGTATGGAAAGAATTATAAAACAATATATGAAGAGGAACATGCTGAGTAGAGTAAAAGGAGAGAGAATACCCGATTGTACGGCGAAAGCTCGATTAAAACTCCGTTATTCAAGGCAAAAATCCATCATATTAGGAGTCACAATGGATGAGCACAAAATATATACAAAAGGAAATTTAACTAACACATTATCTACAAGAAAATTTGGTTTTAATGGGATTGGACTTTTTGGGAAAAATTTGGTTTTGTCGGGAGACATTTGGTTTTGATGGGAAAAGAAAAATTTGGTTTTGATGGAAACATTTGGAAAACTTTGGTTATTTAGGGAAACATTTGGAAAACTTTTTGGTTATTTAGGGAAAGAGTGGACCAGTTTAGTCCACATAGACCGGGTCCTCCGTTGGTTGTTTCAATGTCGGGTGGAAATGGTTCAAGGAATGGCTTCAATCTCTGCCCGTTGACTTTGAAAATGTTCTTGTTAGAGACATCTTCTAGCTCCACAGCTCCATGAGGGTAAACTGTGCGTACTAGGACGGACCCTTCCACTGGAACGCAATTTTCCCGGAAAAAAGATGTAACGGGAGTCATACAGCAAAACTTTCTGACCAGGGGAAGGATTTGCGCAGAATACGCTTATCATGAAACATCTTCATCTTCTGCTTATATAACTTGGCACTGTCATAAGCCTCATTTCTCAATTCTTCCAACTCGTTGAGTTGAAGTTTCCTTTGAATTCCAGCTACGCCCAGAGAGAAGTTCAGCTCTTTGATTGCCCAGTAGGCACGATGTTCTAATTCCACAGGTAGATGGCACGGCTTTCCATACACTAGACGATAGGGGGACATGCCAATTGGTGTCTTATAAGCTGTTCTATAGGCCCACAAAGCATCATTCAATCTTAATGACCAATCTTTCCTAGACGGGTTGACCGTCTTCTCCAGAATGTGCTTAATCTCCCTATTAGAAACTTCTACTTGTCCACTAGTCTGAGGGTGGTACGGAGTAGCAACCTTGTGAGTTATGCCATACTTGCGTACTAAAGACTCAAAGTACTTGTTACGAAAATGTGAACCGCCGTCACTGATGATAGCTCTAGGGGTACCAAAACGTGCAAATATGTTTTCCTTTAGAAATGAAAGTACCACCTTGTGGTCATTTGTTCTGGTTGCTATGGCTTCTACCCACTTAGAAACGTAATCAACTGCGACTAGGATGTACAATCTACCGTCAGAAATAGGGAATGGACCCATGAAGTCGATCCCCCAAACATCAAAAATCTCCACAATCAAAATGGGGTTCAATGGCATCATGTTTCTCCTCGAAATGCTTCATAGCTTTTGACAGCGTTCACAAGCAACACAATAATCATGGCAATCCTTGAACAATGATGGCCAATAGAATCCACACTGCAAGATCTTTGCAGCGGTTTTCTTGGCACTGAAATGGCCTCCACATGCTTGGTCATGACAGAAAGATATCACATCTTTCTGTTCAGTGTTGGGGACACATCTCCTAATGATTTGGTCCGGCAGTACTTAAACAAATATGGGTCATCCCAAAGGAAATGTTTAACTTCAGCCAAGAACTTATAGCGGTCTTGTCTCGACCAATGTGAGGGCATCCTACCTGCAGCAAGGTAGTTAACGATGTCGGCAAACCAAGGAAGGTTTGACACAGACATCAATTGCTCATCAGGAAATGATTCTCTGATTAGCATGGACTCATCAATAGACTCAATGGTTAATCTAGACAAATGATCAGCAACACATTCTCACAACCTTTCTTATCACGGATTTCGATGTCGAATTCCTGTAATAAGAGTATCCATCGAATAAGGCGAGCTTTAGCATCCTTCTTAGAAAGAAGATACTTCAAAGCCGCATGGTCAGTGTATATGATGATCTTAGATCCTATCAAATAAGATCTAAACTTGTCTAATGCAAATACCACGGCAAGTAACTCCTTCTCGGTAGTCGAATAGTTGAGTTGAGCAATCATTAAGAGTTTTACTAGCATAGTATATCACATATGGTAGTCTATCAACACGCTGTCCTAAAACAGCGCCAACGGCGTAATCAGAGGCATCACACATGAGTTCGAACGGTAGTTCCCAGTCGGGTGGTTGGACAATAGGAGCTGAGGTGAGGAGAGTCTTGAGTTCTTCCCACGCCTTCACACACGCAACATCAAAGTTAAAGACAACATCTTTGGCAAGTAGGTTACACAAAGGGCGAGAGATTTGGCTAAAGTTTTTGATGAATCTCCTGTAAAATCCGGCGTGACCTAAAAATGATCGAATCCCCTTCACAGAGTGGGGTTGGGGTAAATGTTGAATGAGGTCGACTTTAGCTTTATCTACTTCAATTCCTTTTTCCGATACGATGTGTCCTAGAACTATGCCGGAGTTCACCATGAAGTGGCATTTTTCCCAGTTTAAAATCAGATTCTTTTGCTTACATCTTGATAGCACAAGGACTAGATGGTCCAAACATTCGTCAAAAGAAGAACCAAACACAGAGAAATCATCCATAAAGATCTCGAGAAAACTATCTATCATGTCTGAAAAAATGCTCATCATGCAACGCTGGAAAGTAGCAGGTGCATTACACAGCCCGAAGGGCATACGTCTAAAAGCAAATGTCCCAAATGGACACGTGAATGTAGTTTTTTCCTGATCTTCCGGTGCAATGTGAATTTGGTTATAACCGGAAAAGCCATCTAGAAAACAGTAGTGACTGTGTCCAGACGCACGTTCTAGCATTTGGTCTATGAAGGGAAGGGGGAAGTGATCTTTTCTTGTTACTGTGTTCAACTTCCTGTAGTCGATACATACTCGCCATCCTGTGGTTGTACGTGAAGGGACTAACTCATTCTTTTCGTTCCGAACTACAGTAATGCCTTACTTCTTAGGCACAACTTGAATGGGACTAACCCATTTACTATCTGAAATCGGATATATGATACCCGCATCAAGTAGCTTCAAGATCTCACTCTTAACAACGTCTCTCATGTTAGGATTAAGTCTCCTTTGCATTTCCCTAGATGGTTTGGCATTCTCTTCAAGATTAATGTGGTGCATGCAAATGGTGGGACTTATCCCTTTGAGATCTGAGATGATCCATCCTAAGGCTTCTTTCTGCTCCTTAAGTACTTCTAAAAGCTTGTTTTCCTGTTCTATGTTTAATCGTGAAGAAATGATAACAGGTAAAGTATCAGAAGGACCTAGAAATGCATACTTCAAAGTATCAGGTAATGGTTTCAATTCCTGTTTGGCCTTAGGAGACTCATCCGAAGATATAACAGACTTCTCAGAGAGTGGGAGTTGTTCCACTGTAGTCTGCCATTTAGTGATGTCCATTTGAGGTACAGATTCGAGAAAAGATTGGACTTCACCAATGTATTCATCATCATACAACTCCAAGTTAACATCTTCCAAACATGCTTGCAAGGGATCTTTTGACATAATGCCAGTCAATGAATCTTGTATCAAACTCTCAATCATATTGACCTCATGTACATCCTCATCATCAAGATTCACATGCTGTTGACTAACATTAAACACATTCAGCTCGACAGTCATGTTTCCAAAAGA
The DNA here is from genome assembly GCF_003573695.1 of Papaver somniferum. Lineage (NCBI taxonomy): Eukaryota > Viridiplantae > Streptophyta > Magnoliopsida > Ranunculales > Papaveraceae > Papaver > Papaver somniferum. The sequence goes on from NC_039366.1 coordinate 80,117,496, forward strand.
CAGCTTCAACACTCCATTACGACAATTGATGATTGCATTAGACGTCGCCAAGAAAGGACGTCCTAAAATGACAGGAATGTGACTATCCGGGTTTTGTACAGGTTGAGTGTCTAAGACAATAAAGTCTACAGGAAAGTAGAACTTATCAACCTTAATTGAAACATCCTCAATTACACCTCGAGGGACTTTGACGGATCGGTCCGCCAATTGGAGAGTTATGGGTGTTGGCTTCAATTCTCCAAGACCTAACTGCGCATAAACAGAATATGGCAGGAGGTTCACACTTGCACCTAGATCTAATAAAGCTTTATTGACCATGTGGTTTCCTATAGTGCAAGAAATTGTTGGACAACCTGGGTCCCTAAACTTAGGTGGAGTTTTGTTCAGAATGATGGAACTCACCTGTTCAGCTAAGAAAGCACGTTTGTGCACATTAATCTTGCGCTTTTGAGTGCACAAGTCTTTGAGGAATTTGGCATATGCAGGGATTTGCTTAATTGCCTCAAGAAAAGGAATGTTGATGTTGACTCTTTTGAACAGTTCTAACATCTCATTGTAGTGGGTGCTTATCTGTTGGCGAACTAACCTCTGAGGATATGGAGCAACATGAGCATTAGGAGTTAGAGGGATATTCACAACAGTGGGATTGTCGGCTTCGCTAATGTGCTCAGGCTTCTTTTCTAAGTTGGAGGTGTTCTTTGGTGGTGTAGGCAATGATATGCTTGGCTCAGATTCATTTGACTGTGGTATGCCTACATTGTTCTCAACAATCTTACCACTTCGGAGAGTGGTGATGGACTGGACTTGATCGGGTGAGGTTTCATTGCAAGATGATGTGCCTGCTTGAAATATCCTCTTTGGATTTTGTTGGGGCTGGCTAGGAAGTTTACCCTTTTCTCTTGTATTCAGTGCATCGCAAATTTGACCCATCTGTAGTTCTAGAGCGGAGACTCGTTGATCAGTTGCTTTCTCATTCTTCATCAGATGTTGGGTCAACTGATTGATACTCTCTTCAATGCTAGACAATTTCTTGTCAGCAGTGTATTGAGGGTACGACTGCTGTTGAGGACTTTTAGGGTATTGATAGCCTTGACTGTTTTGATAGATTTGAGTGGGTTGAGATGGTCCTCCTTGAATGGGTCCTTTAGACCATGAAAAATTGGGGTGGTTCCTCCATCCTGGGTTGTAGGTCTGTGAATAAGGGTTATGCTCTTGTTTTTGAAACATAGCATGTGCCTGTTCTAGCCTAGATTCTTGGAATGCATGCATTTCCGGACAATCACTGACCTGATGGTCAGAACCGTTACATATATCACAGATAGCCATTTCGACATGTTCACAGAAAGCAGTGGTAGAAGGTTTTACGTTTTTCTGAAGTTCTAATGCTTCTATTCTTCTTAAGTGCTGCCATTTTTGCATTTCCCTCAAAATTAGACTCAATTCTATGGACCTTATCTACAGGTGTAGTCTTTCTAGGTTCACGAATGGACTCCCATTGTTGAGTTTTTTCAGCAACTTCAATTAGGAAAGCCCAAGAGTCATCAGCACTTTTATCTGTGAAGAGTCCATTGCACATAGACTCTACAATTGTTCGGGTGGAGACATCTAAACCTTCATAAAATTTGCACAAGTCTCCATTTCTCAAAACCATGATGGGGACACTTAAGCAACAATTCATTGAATCTCTCAAGATATCTAGCTAAGGTTTCACCTTCTAATTGTACAAAGCTGTTCAGATTTTGACGAATTGTCGCAGTCTTGTGATTAGGAAAAAACTTTTTGAAAAACTCTTTTGTGAGGTTGTCCCATGTCCTAATTGACTGTGGATGTAAAGCATACAGCCATGACTTGGCTTTTTCCTTCAAAGAGAAAGGAATAGTCTCAATTTTAGGGTTTCGTCAGACATCTGAGTGAAACGTATAGTTCCACAAATCTCCTCGAATTCTCTCACGTGATGGTAAGGGTTTTCATTTTCAATTCCTCTAAACACGGGAAGCATTTGTATTGTGCTCGATTTTAGCTCATAATGACCAGTAGCTTCTGGTAAAACAATGCACGAGGTTGGCTTGTCCTTGTGGGATACATGTAATCCTTGAGGCTACGGGGTTCTTCCATTATCTCAGGTTGGTCCGGTGTGTTTTCCTCAGAAGATGTGGGTATGTCAATTGGGTCTATTGGATTGACTCTAATTAGTCGGTTTGATTGGTCTCTAAAGGTCACAACCATATCCTAACAAGATCATTGATCGATGAAATAACATCTAACAAGCCCACAGTCAATGAAAAAAAAACATGACCTAGAATTTTGGTTTTGTTGGGTTTTGGTTTCACAATGGGTTTAGAAAGATTTTGGATTAATTGGGACAAAGGGGTATTTGATATAAACCTAAAGTGTTAACTCACAGCCCAACAGAATTGTTTTTGTAAGGTTAGGAGCCCAATAGATGGGATATAAACCTAAAGTCCAAATTAAAGTGCAAGCCCACAAAAGAAAAGAAAAAAATAACAAACAAATAATTACAAGCCCATAAAAGAAAGAGAAAAAAGAAAGAGAAAAATAAAAATTATTACAAGTCCAAATAGAAAATAAAGAAAAAGAAAAACTAAAATTATTACAAGCCCAAATATAAATACTTAAATACAAGCCCAAATAAATTTAATGAGGCCCAGTTGGGTTAGCTCATGGGTTAGGCTTACTTGATTTTTGGAGGGAGCCCAAATTTGGGCTTTTTATCCCTTTTTGTTGCACTAGCCCAGTTGGGCTTGGATCTTCCTTAGCAACTTTAGCAGAACTGCTCCAACAGCAGCAAGCAGCAGCTTCACAGCAACAACAGCAACAGCAACTGCAGCAGCAGCTTCACAGCAGCAACAGCCACAACAACAGCAACTGCGATAACAGTCAGTGCAAGGTAGTGCAAGGCAATGCACTTAGTGAAGCAAGAACAAGATCAATGCAAGAGCAGGAGCAAACAGAAAACAGGAACAAGTTGCAGGTCAGGACAAGTAAGATTAACAAGAAAGAAAACAGAAAACAAGCAAACCGCTACCGAGTCCCCGGCAGCGGCGCCAAAAACTTGGTGTAAAAGGAAAGAAGTACCTAAACTAGCCTGCAAGTGCACAGGGAAGTTGAAGCAAGAAAAAGTAAATAAGGGTTTTGTCCACAGGGACTTGGAGGATTTGCTAAAGTTTTCTAAATTTCTAAGGTTATCTGAGTTCAAAGGAAGGTACTAAGGCTTTTGATTCCACTACTTGACCCTAGGCTAAGGAAATTATGATGCAATGTATGTCTTGTTCTTTCCTGAAAGATTACAATGAGGATTCTACTAACTATCCTAGCCAAATTACCCCTAGCATCAGTTGTCTTTAATCAGCACAACTAATCACAGGCATTTAGCTTCTCTAGCTAGTTTGGCTTAAAGCAGTCTCTCTAGTGGATTGAATTCTTGGCCAAAGACCTAGCTCCACTCCTAGTATCAGCTGTCTTCTAACAGCACAGGTGATCACAAGCAGGTAGCCCAAATGACTAAGCATTCATCCTAAGGCAAATCAGCTCAATAAAAGAACACACAAATACATTAACATTCCTAGCATATGATCAAGAGCTTCCTCTAAGCCCTAGCAAGTGAATTAGAACATGGACATGCTTGTAATCATGATACTAACAGGTATAAACATGCTCCACATTACACAGCATACAATTCACATTCAACTTTTATGCATAAGAAAGATTCAACATGAATTGAAAATGAACTGCAAATATTGCTCACTGGCTAGCCCAGAGATGTTTCTACACTCATCCTACATCTCTATTTATACCCAAAACATTCAATTGGGGTTTACAATGTTTTCCCCCAAATTTGATAAAATTAGGGTTCTTGGGAAAATGGGGAAAACTCACCGTACCCTCTGAATTCGTTGTCTCCTCTGCAATTGAGCGCTGACCCATGCTTGTACTTCTCCTCCTCTGCTAATCTTCTACTCGAACGCTGCTCCAATTTCATTCTTCTCTCCACTGTGAAACCCTAGCTATGTTTGTCTTCTTGGTAGCATCAAAAATTAATGCTAAGAACAAGACAGACACGACTAGGGAAGAGGTAGGTGATGGTGGTGGTGTCCTTGTGGTCGTGGTGGAGATGGAAGAGAGGCAGGAGCAGAGCTCGACTGCAACTGTCGGGGGAAGAAGAAAGATTTTGGGGGAAGTGAGTTTTGGGGAAGAAGAAGGTGGGTGTTTGTTTTGGGTCGATGGTTTTGGATGCTAGGGTGTGAAGCGGGGATAGCGCGGTTTGATGATCTGCGACAAGGAGCGATGGATGGGAAGATGGTAGGTGGATCCAACGGCGATACGGAGGTAAGCGTGGAGCGACCGTCGGATGAAGGGATGTAGCAAAACGGACGACCCAAGATGGAGATGGGCGTTGCGATGTAAAGCGGGGGTTTCGGAGTTTGATGTGCGATGATGGAGCGACCGTAGGATGCTGAGATGCTTCGATCTGACGGCTGAAATCCGAGACGGGCTTGGATAGTGGAAATGTGTTTGAGTAAGGGTTTTGGGCCTTGGGTATGCCAAGCCCATATCTTCTTTAAGGACAATTCTTCTTCTTCAAGCCCACTTCTAGCCTTTTGGTCTTGTGCACACCATTCTTCGCGGCTTCCTTGTGTAATTCCTCCCGGCTTTTCACTACTTTTCTGCTCTTTTCCGCTCTGCTATTCATCCAAACTTTATTTATTACCTAAAAATGCAAAATTAAGTAAGAAAAATATTTATTCTGGAAAACAATGAAAATACAGAATATGGGATAAAATGTAGAATTAATGCACAAAAGATGAGTTAAATGCCAACAAAAAGGGATAAATATATACAATATTTGGCACTCATCAATATAACCACATCTATTGTGTTTCAAGTTCTTTTGAAACTACCAAGCAAACTAATTAACAGAACATTAAGATGTTCAAAAGAGTAAGAGATCCAGGGATTTGTGAGAAACCTCGCGCCACAAGGTGATTCTTTATACTTTAAGACCTTATTCTTCTCACCACACGTTGTGACAAAATAACCATATATGTCATACAGGCTTTACACTTAGTTGGTTAGCACTACCACACCAACTACCTGTATATTTGTCAAAGAACAAAGTTCCACCTTGATTGCATAGGCCAATATGCTCTTTGTTTGATACTAATCAAAATAAAGCATGGTTCGATCTCATTATGCTCTACTTTTGGAGCACCTATTTATGAATTGTATCATCACTGTGCAGGCATGACCCTTCCATTGACTCATGTGCATTCTCATAACTCATTAGGATTTCATTGTTCTCTAGAATCATTTAAAACTTCGGAGCGTCCCCCTCATTTGATTCATGGACATATTTAGATATAATCTTATGAGATGATTTTAGATGATATAATTAGGTTGTGACTAACTCACCTATTTTCTTTTTGGACGAGCAGTGCTCGAGCCTAGTGGTCTCTCCATCTTCCTTTATGGAGTCAGGCCTCAACCACACTTCCACCAAGTGTAGCTGTAACACCTTATTTAATACCCCAATATTCGGTAGTGGTTGGCCGAATGGAATATAAGTAATGATTTGTCCTTCCTAACACCGAGGCCTGATGGGTTCACTTGACTGAGTTGTGGAAAAATTTCTCAGTTAAGCGTGCTCGGCCGGGAGTAGTCACAGGATGGGTGACCTCTCGGGAAGCTGTTGCTGGATGACCGCAGTAGTGCCGTTAAAAAATCCCACACTGCTGGATAACCGTAGTGGGTAAGTGGGAACAAAATCGGTGTTAGTTGGGATACAACTAGAGGTTGTTCGCTTGTGCTCGAGTGGGGGAGTATGCTGGGGGATTATACCAGATACTGCTCTCAAAGGAGACAAGGAACGTCTACATTATACCGAGGCCTTTTCAGCACAATTGACTCCAGAGTTGGCAGAAAACTCTGCAGTTAATCATGCTCGGGCGGGAGTAATCCAGGGATGGGTGACCATCCGGGAAGTTTCTGTTGGATTACCGCAACGATGCCCGTTGAAAACCCCACACTGCCGGATAACCGCAGTGGCTAATTGGGGACAATATCGGTGGAAGAGACGGGTCATTACACCTTAGTTTATGGTGCGTATCCTTTACTAAGGATTTTTAACCTTACATGCATGTTTGCAGTTCGTATGTGTGTTCTCGTCACTTTATCGATATCAGTGTACATTCTGAAATCAATAATCCTTTTTCACTTCATATTTCCTTTTGTTGGAGTATAGGAGTCTATATGAAACATAATAGGAACATACCACGACATTCCCTGTTGTTCCCTTAGAAAATCCTTTTTCCTGTCAACCCCTAACGACGGGAAGCTATTTCCTCATTAGAGTGACTATCCGCAAATCAGTGATTGAGAGATCACCTGTCAAAAGTTTTCAACTGCGAATAATTTTTGAAAGTTCTTATCTAACATAGTCACTTAATCATTTTGATGACCCATCATAGTACGATGTTGATTCGTAATGGCACATATATAGTGCAACAAAAAAATGCGTAAGAACACAAAATGTCAGGCTTATATCCATTTACCAACTGGTATGCAAAGAATGGTTGACCAATATTGGGTCTAAAATGCATAAGTGAGGATGTCCGTTTAATATTGCATATAGGTTTGTACGCATAACCATGCCTTAGGCACCATCTGTGATCTTTGATGATAGCCTTTGCGAGACCATGGGGTATATGATGCTCTACATTGATCCTATTAAACATGCAATAACCATCAAGTCCTTTTGATGTATACTCTCTAGCATTTACAAGGGGTGGTGATCCCTTACATGTATAATATGTGCTAGTAGTTTCCAAACACAACATTTCTTGGAAACTGTAACTAGTCCAAAGTATGGAAATATCCACCAGACCCATAAGTCACTGTAAAGGTCCGCATTTTGCATGGATATATTTCTAGATCACCTTGTTTTCTTTGTAATATATGTTGTTTACCATTTGCATCTTCGGATGGTAAATCTTTTTTATTATAGACTTTGTAAAATGAGTGATGTACTTCCTTACTTTAAAAGCATCATTAGTTTAAGACCAACAATTGCAATGATCTATCCCCATCACGATGAAATTTTCGAAGATTACCCGGGCCTGTCGGCCAAGGCTATATACTAGTTGAATACATTAGTGTAGCGCGCGTGCGGCCCAGAATATCTAAGGGCATCACAGACCTGTTATTTCCTCAAACTTCTGTGGCCTAAACGGCCATAGTCCCTCTAAGAAGTTGGTCGCGGAGGGAATCCTCCGCATAGCTAGTTAGCAGGCTGAGGTCTCGTTCGTTAACGAAATTAACCAGACAAATCGCTCCACCAACTAAGAACGAACATGCACCACCACCCATAGATCAAGAAAGAGCTCTCAGTCTGTCAATCCTTACTATGTCTGGAGTTGGTAAGTTTCCGCGTGTTGAGTCAAATTAAGCCGCAGGCTCCACTCCTGGTGGTGCCCTTCCGTCCATTCCTTTAACTAGGGGTGGTGCATCTAGTATTTTAGAAAACACTAATTGTGAGATATGTTGTCACTTCACATTGTGTCCATCTTTTTCCCATTGTATTTTTCACTCAAATAAAGTGATGTTCGTGTGAGTCCTTTCAAAACAAAATATCATATCACAACCAAAATTCCTTTATGATTATGAGTCAATTCCCAACATTTCATCGTCGGGGTCAATATGGATTCAATAATCCAAATACTAGTGATTTACAATTCACCAAATTTACTCATAAATTTCTCTAAGAATATATTTCCTTCTACAATCATACAAGGTAGTAAAATTTCTCTATGAATATGTTTTCTTCCACATTCATTAAAGATAATAGAGGATGCAATCAAATACATTCTCATCACAATGAGTTTCCATATGATATCCATTTGCATGGGTTTCTTTGGAAATTAACAAGGCGTGATTACCTCTCGAGACGTATAAAGCTTTTGTGACTTTTAATCTCTGTTCCATCTTGGCAGCAAACTTTGAGCAGTTTTTCGCTCGATGATCCAATCATCATAGTCACACTATATTATAAGGAATTAGTTAAATAACTAGTGTATATTCCTTAAGTTACTGGGAGGAAAAAAAATTATCAGTTAGACATTGAGTATTGAGATATTTAATAAGTGGTGTGGCCTTATCATGGAACAAAAATAAGATTCAAACTCAAGTACTTTGCGTATATGTTACGGTTCGGGGGGCAATGATTTTTCTTTTCATCCAGATATATCTCAAGCGCTTTAGAAAATTTTGTCTCGTGGAAATGATGTACATTTCATTCGGTAAATGAAAAAAATGGATAAAGTTCAACTGAATAAGATAGTCAATTGGCTAGGCAAAGTTCTTCTTGCTAATAAAGTTGATGTTTAAAGTATGACATTCCTTTGGAAATCAGTTGCTACTATGGTACCCACATTGCATTGCTTTTTTTTTATGCTTTATATTAGTCGGTGTGGCCAACCCTCATTACTTCAGGAAATTTTTTTTCAACTTGTTCCAGGTAGCTTAATTTGAGAAGTTTCTTTATCTCAATAGTCAAGAGGATCTCACTATATATATCAACCACTTTATTTTTGTTGAATGATTTACTAAATATAGTGAATTTCTTGTTGCCATACTTCAATAGATACTGGTTCATTCGAATCACTGATGAAGCAGCAAAATAGAAAGAATAATTTCTGACTCATATCGCGCCTTTTATGAGTTTTCCACAAAAGTTGGAATGCATGTGCTTAGAAATATATGGGTATATATATATATATATATATATATATATATATATATCCACCTTTTAGACGGTGCTTTGTCATTTTCAGAAGGTTTTAAGGGAATATATTCATTTTTCACAAAGAAATGGTTTCCACATAAAAAAAACACAATAATGGTGCTCAAGTACTTTTGAATCCAAAATGTTATTTTTGAGTCGAGTTAGGTCCAACTGTAAAATATCTTAATAAAGAATATATTAACATGACTAAATCCAGTATAATAATTCCAAGATTAGATTTCTTTATGGTCAAGATGGATTTTCAGAGACCAAATTTCTTGATGGTTCTAAAGGTCCGTCGATTAAGTCAAAATCCAACCAATAATCATAATTCATTTAATACTTAATAGTCAAAATCCAATTAACGATCATAACCTCGTTAATGGTTGACAATACTTAATCAATCGCCAACAATTATGTCAATCCATAACCCATTATAGAAGTAAAGAGAATTATGGAAAAATATAGCAACACAAAATATGTAGATATTAGGGCTGCCCATGGTTCGGTTTGGTTTGGTTTTCTACCAAACCCAAGGACCAAACCAACATCACTTATAGGAAACCAAAAACCAAACCAGACAATGTTGGGTTTAGAATATTAGAAACCAGAACTGTTCCACCGATTTTTTTGGTTTTTCTGGGTTTTTTGGTGTTTTTTTTAATAGACTTTCATTTTTAACTCGTAAATCAAATTTGTAAAGTAAATCATCAAAATTAGATATATTTTGAGCTATAGTTTCTTTACTTATGGGTATACTCATTAAAATCATATATATTATACATATACAATTCAATATTAGATATATTTTTAATAATATTTTCTTTATTTATATGGATATACTCATTGAAGTGTAAATACATTATGCTATGATGGAAAGTTTGGCACATATTATTATGGTTTTTATCAGCTTTTTTGGTTCTAACTCTCGGTTTTTTCTTTAGTTTGTTTTTTTCGGATTTTTGGTTATTTTGTGACATCAAACCAAAACCAACCACCTAGAATCGGTTTTCTCGGTTTTTGGGTTTTCTTGGTTTTGGGATTTTTCGGTCTGGTTTTCTGGATTTTTTTATCGGTTTGGACCAGTTCGGTCCGGGTAGAAAACCGAACCATGGGCAGCCCTAGTAGATATAATCACAAAAAATAAAGATATACAATAAAAATAGGACAACATCAAATCTCTTCACTGTAAGAGAGACCACAAATACAGAGCAAAACATATGATGGTCACAAAATGTCATGATAAGGTGCAAAAACATAAAATATGTGTTGATTTCATGAAAAATGAACATACATGATTACATGTTGCACAAACAAACAAATTATGTTCAAAGTTGAAACTTAAGAAATCAATTCTCTTTTTTAGGCATACAAACGGGGACCACATATCACATTAACGTAAGAAGAAAAAAAATGTAAGTTGGAACAACATAATGCTTATCTATGAAATAGAGATATGATTAGTGATGATGATTGTAGCATAGCATATGAATATATAATTGATATTGATAGGCGTGTGTATCTACAACATTTTCATCAAACAATATTAAGTATTATGTAAAACTTAGCCACCACAGGTAGAGAAAGGAACCGAGAAAGAAAAAAAGAGAAAAGGAAATGTTATTATATACAGAGAAAATTACATATATAATTGATAGTCACATTACATAGGTATAATGTTCTTTATATACAGAGAAAGGGAAAACCCTAATCATCTAATGGACCACACATCCATGAGCCGTAGGTCCTATAACAGTTCTTAGGAGGAGATATTGAAAAGTTCTATAGGTATTTACGTCCAAATGCTTGAGCTGTCCCATTTCCTCAGGAATATACCCGAGATTATGTTTCCTCCAATAAAATGAATGTTAATGTGGAAATTTAGCTAATGAAGCGGGAATCGAACCGGTTAAGTTGCTAGCAGTGAGGCATGTAACCTTAAGCTTCAGTAAATTGCGCATATTGATCGAGATACTTTTTGTAAACATATTATTCACAACAGGTATTATTTAAAAGATATCTGCAGCGACATGAACTAGATGGTATCTAGCCACTAATTTTATTGTTAGAAAAATTAATCTTGTAAAGTTTTTAAGATTCACGAAAGTATCATCGTGAAGATTTTCAGAAAACATTCCCGTCCTCTTTAGTTATATTTTCTCCGAATTGGTTGTGCCCCAAATCCAACACTTTTAGCAAAGTGATGTTGCCAATGAAAGAAGGAATTGTTCTGTTGAATTTGTTGTTCACAAATACCAAATCCAACATTTCTAGCATAGTGATGTTGTCAATGAAGGACGGATTTGTTCTGTTAAACCTGTTGTTCTCAATTCAATGCTTCTCAACCGCCATAACTTGCCAATATCTTCTTGCATATCTCCACTGATGATGTTTTTATGAAGATCAACAGTACAAGGAAGGACAAATTTTGTACATACGACGAAATACGCCTTCAAGATCATCTTAGGTTCAAGGTAGTTATTGTGTTTGCTTTTGCTGCAAAATACCCCAATCCAAGTCAGTAGGAAGTTCCGAAAGTCCAGTTATTTGTTAATGTGTTTTTTGAATCAAATGTCAAGTGGTCTCTAATTGCTAGAGGTGTTGATTGGTCAGCAAAGTTGCTTGTCAAACTTGAAACAAAACCTGCAATGAATTCATCAAAAACTCATCAAAAAATATTATATGGTATGTGAACACAATATGAGTTTTGCAGTGAGAAATGCAGAAGATATTGCTCATTCTCCATTAACAAGAGCACACATATATAGTGTTAAACTTAAACACATGATTATAGAGTATTATCAGTAGTTTCTTCCTGCAAGTTTCCACCATGATTTAAACATTCTAGATTCTTTTTTGTTTACATTCTTATTCAATGTAGAGGTCTTCTTTGATAGTCAAAGAAAGACTGGAAAGCCTTTCTAGCACTGGAAACAGAAGGAAAAATCCGTACCATTATACAACAATGAAGAATGACTGAAATTCGTTTAGTTTCTTTGTTATGTGTATATTAATTGGTTTTTTTGTTTACTGTATTTCCACTTGTTTTTCTTCTTTTTCTCGTTTCACGTCAACTATGAAATTGGACTTGTTCAAATTATGATAACTTTTGTTTGCTTGAGAGCAGTGTTAAAATTATACAACTTCTGTTAGGACCCAACCATCGATTAAGAGTCTGCTTTTAATCCCATTGAATGATGGATTGATGGATGTTTATCAATCGTATATTACTTTTTTCCTGCAAGACAATACCCATGACTCATGATGCTTTTTTTGTTGGGGCTGGTGTTATAATTAGAAGTGAAGATACAGCTGCCCGCGGTGCAATCTATAACTATGTGTTTAGGGCTTTGCATAAATTATATGACTGAAATGTCCGCGGTAATCATAAGGCTGGAGTGGGCTAAAAATAAGGGTTATAGAAGAATAATTGTAGCTTCATATTCCCTTAGTGATGTGATGTATATTGCAAATGGTAAGCTACCTTGGGACTCTTATGCACCATGTGATAAAAGATGCATTTCTCTGCAGATGTGTTAGCGAAGAAGGGATCTTATATGCCTAGAGGAGAGACTGAAATATTTACCTATGAACCTAGTTTTTTTTTCTCCTTTTTTTTAGTACTTTGGAATGTAATGGCCAGGTGTACTACAGGCTTTCTTGAGTTTATCCCTTTCCTTATACTTGTGTTCTTGATATTTAGATTTCAGTTTCAACTTTACGACATTGGTTAAAGTGTTTATGCAGTAAGCCTGCCTCTCTTCAGGATGTTGGATGCTTATTCTTTGTTTTCTTGTGATCATTGATTGCAAAGCCTGATTTGAAAGACCATATAAGGGAGAACTCTAGCAACTGGGAAACCTAATCCCCACACCTTCTGTGTGATAGTAGTTGTGCTAAGCTAGAGTCGATTCTCCTTTAACCTTTGGTTTCTTCTTCTAAACCAGGTTAACGACTTAAAGACTTCATTGGCATTGTGAAGCCAGACCTATACTACTTTCTCGTAGTTGTGTGATCTGATCTTGTTGTTTCTATCGTACGAGTACAATTGTAATAATTGGCTTGAGATTGATATCTCCGATAGGCAAAATATAAAAGATTTCACAAACACTTCGTCTCATCGTTTGTGATTCCACAATATCTTTTTCGCTGCATCGATTAGGATTATTGTGAGGTGATTGATAATACTAGGTTGTTCTTCAGGAATATAAGTCTGGTTTATCAATTGATTCATGTTCACCTTGATTTCTCAAAAGACGGAACAAAACTCGTAGGTATATTCGTGGGAGACGGATTTATCTATTACCGTAGACTTTTCTGTGTGATACAGATTTGTTTATTAAAGTCTTCGACTTTGGGTCGTAGCAACTCTTAGTTGTGGGTGAGATCAGCTAAGGTAATCAAGTACGTAGTATCCTGCTGGGATCAGAGACGTAGGAGCATAATTGTACCTTGGATCAGTGTGAGATTGAGTTGGGTTCAACTACAGTCCAGACCGAAGTTAATTTGGAGTAGGCTAGTGTCTGTAGCGGCTTAATACAGTGTGTGTTCAATATGGACTAGGTCCCGGGGTTTTTCTGCATTTGCGGTTTCCTCGTTAACAAAATTCTGGTGTCTGTGTTATTTCTTTTCCGTATTATATTTTGTTATATAATTGAAATATCACAGGTTGTGTGTTGTTCAATCAATTAGAATATCCGACCTTTTGGTTGTTGATTTAAATTGATTGACACTTGGATATTGGTCTTTGGTACCATCCAAGTTATCTCTCTAGTATTTGATAAAGACTCGCAGATTTCTATTTGCTTGAGTATATATCAAATCGAGAGATTGAGATATAAACTCCTTGATATACTTTTTATCTAGATTGAGTCTGACTGTCTAGTTGATTCTCTAGAAAGTATATTGAAGTTTGTCCATACAGATTGCTAAGAGAAATATTGAGTGTGGTTGTTGTACCCCTACTTTTTCATACTTCTACTGTTATATCTCCAAACGCACATATAAAAGGTGCACAATAATCCGCTTAAAAAAGTTAACAATTATGTGTACCTAAGAGTTACATATGTGCCATTCTGTTTCAGATAAGTGACATCATCTCCAATCGTAGCGGTCCATTTTGAACCTCTAACTAAATTAGACACAAATACTGAAGCAATGATATATACTTACCTAACCCTAGACAAATCCTTCTCCCAACACCAAATGGTACCATCTTAATCTGCCTACTCCCTATTATATCAACGATTTCCTCATCATCATCAAAAAATCTTTCTGATTTGAACTCTATTAAAACTGTTCTCAGTGTTAACACCCCAAAATTGATGAAGGGTTATAAAGATTATAGGGAGACTAATCTCAACACACAGTACAATTATATGAAAAAGGTTAGTCTCTCTCTGAAGGATAACTCTCCTTTTATAGGCAAAGTTTGATATTAAGGTACCGTACACGTGTACCCTAATACCTTTTATGACAAGACTCTTGTCATTAGTTGTACATGTGTACTTTACATTGAGGTTTATTTACACACTCGTCGACTATTTCCTCGGGGCACCCCCTAATCTGCCACGTCATCTTCTATGGTGGCTTCGGCTTTGATCCACCCGAAGCCCCTACTCTTGTATCGCCGGCGATATCATCCTCAATGGTGGATTCGGTTTTGGTTCATCCGAAGCTCCCATTCCCATGTTCTAGGTTGTCCCAAAACCGGGTGTTAACATTAGCCCCTTGACTGCTTGTCAAATTCGCAATTTCGGCAACAGTCAGTTTACAGCTGGATCATGTTGCTCTCTTTCAAATCATATTCTTATGAATCCCCTTCTTGCCAGGTTACCGTATGCGTCTCTTCTTCGCTTTGAGTTTCCTTGAAGCCTCCTTTCGCCATATTCTACATACTATCACTCTTGGATGGATTGATAGAATCCCCGTGTCCATTATTGTAGCCCTTTCCTTAATTCACCTAAGATCTGACGGTAGATGACAGAGGTCGATTCCTGAAGCGAAGTGATCAACGACTCTTTTTCTTCCATTGTATCCTTTGGCATTCAACACGTGTGCTCCCCTTGGTCCGTCCTTCCCAAACGGCCCGACCTTTCACCTACTTTCCTTCTCAGTATAAAATTGTCCTCCCATCCTCTATTTCTTTAGTTTTTCTTCATTTTACTTTCTTCTTCACTTTTCAGTAGAAACTTTTTCTCCCTCCCTATTCTCTCTTTCTCACATCATAGATATTTTCTTCGAAACCTTTAGTAAAAATGGAGCCGAGTTCATCTGGTGCTGGTAAACAGATATCTAGAGAGGATTCTGCAAGGATGAGGAGAGAACGTTTATCGGTTCCAATACCATTAACACACCCTTTTCCGGATCCATTTTTGAAGATCAATTTATCAGTTATTTGACCAGTACGGATCTCCAAAGCTACAACATCATCGATACTAGTCCGAACCTATTGAGTTCAGAGGGCAGTCGTTCTATAGTACTTCCTCTTGAGAGTCTTCCTCGGGAATGTATTGAAAGTGGTGATTATCGAGAACCCCAAATAGACTTTGTCTCGACTACCCTTGTGAGTCATGAATGGTCCTCATGGAAACATTATATTCTTTCGAAACCTCGGAATTTGCAGCACATACGGGATCTTGGTATTGAAGATGCTCTGAATTTATCTACTCATCAAAGTATTTTTCTGGATAATAAGGCTTTGTCTCTGGCATGTCTTAGATGGGTCGCTGGTGTTCACACCCTTGTCTTTGATTAGGGGAAGGCATCCCCCACTCTGAAAGATGTAGTTGCTCTTACGGGGTTACATGTCCATAGTTCTCATTCTTTTGAAGAAGTCGATCCTGAGAAATCCATGACGACTGCGGATAATACTATTTTCAATACTTTAGTAGAGGTTCGGAAAGCTATCTTCCGTAAGGTAGAAACTGGGACTACTGGTGCTCCGGTTAAAGAAGATAAACGTGCCTCTCTTTCTTGTTGGATGAATTATTGGGCTCCTCGTTTGACTGAGACTATTGATAAAAAGAAGTTGCCTTCATTGGTGAAGTCTTGTCTTCCTCCGGATCATGGTCAAAATAATGATGCCGAACTTGCTGCTTTCTTGGCCTATTGGTTAATCCATGATTTGTTTGAATGTCCTCCGAAGGACATCATTCGAGACGTCATTTTGCATATAGCTGTCCTGATGTCGAGAGGTGTGACATATCCTTTGGATCCCATGGGGGATTGTATCGTCACCTAGATACTCTGGTCTCGGATATATAAGTGGTGAATAGTCATGAGCATACAGTGGAGAGCTATGTCCCTACCAGTTTTCTTCAGATGTGGTTTAGGGAAAGGTTTCTCGCATGTAGGTTAGGGACACAAGATTTGGCTTCACATATGAGAGGGATTGCTGCTGTTACTCTTTCCGGTCGCCTTCCTTTGACTCCATCCCGCTATCCTCGCACCGCTTTGTATGAGAATGTGCATATAAAGAAGGCGAGTCAGAAACTTCATTTGATTATGGATAAGTTAAAGTCCTTCGTTGCGCGCCCATACGAGGATGTCTCTGGCGAGCCGTTATTCCTTAATCCGACTACAGTGTTTCTTGATGATGAATTGGACTCCATTAATCCGCAACTCGGTGATGAGGAATGGGATTTTGTATCCATGGTAACTCCGGGCTTCATTCCTGGTTACTTCAATGAGAAGTTCTGCGCAGTTGCTTATAATTTCAATAGAGTTGCAAGGCAGTTAGGCTACGACCAAGGAGTGCCTTCTATATTAACACCCCTTTTCCTTGAAGATGAATCTATACTGCATGATTGATATCGGCGATTTGTCTTCAAGCCTGAGGAGCCAAGGCTTTGTCAGGATCTTCCATTTCGATTACCAGTATCATCCTCGAGGAGGCCTCCTATTTTCACGCAAGATTGGTGTACTTATTGGTATGATCAGTTGACTCAGATAGCTGAATTTGTATGTTCTCCCGCTCTTCCGATGCTAGTGCTCAGCCCCCGTAGTCTACATGGCCGTTGTCGCATCAAGCTTGCTTCTCATATTGCCAAATCGTAAAATATATGAAGCCAAAGATAAGTCCGCGATGGGAAAAGGTGAGAGCCATGTTTCCAACGATGACACCACCAATGTTAGTTTATTGTGTCTTTTCTTGGGTTGTTCCTCATTCCTTCGGAGTCCGAAGTAGAAGTAAGTTTGCGACGTCATCGGGCACTATTGAAGAGGAGGGTAAGTAGTCATAAATCATCTTGGTAACTATTATCCATTTTGCACGTGTTTGTCATAAAGTAGGTAACGATTTTTTTGGTATGTTGTCCACATCATTCACCCATCCATGCCTTATAAATACTTCTTTCAAATCCTTCAGAATTTTCATTCTCTCTGAGCTTTAATTTTCCTTTTGTTCCTGCAGGTGAGACGCACGGTTCTCAAGTTGCATCCTCTGGCATCAATATTCAGGTATGTCACCTTTTCGATTTTCCCTCCTTTTCTCGGAAGTAATGAATTATTTTAACATGTGAGTCTTCCATCAGGATTCTCCGATGGCACGCACCGAAAAATTTGGAGAGCAGACAAGTTCGAGGAAAAGACGGAACACAGGTGCTCATGGTGGCCCCGGGGCACAACATTTCGAAGACCAAGCTCCAGTCACCCCAACTCCTATTGGTAGCTCCGGGTCTTTGATAGTTTGATTGGCAGTGCCTCTTCGTTTGATTTCAAAGGGAATTTCGTCCCTGTCGCTTCCACATATTCTCACTTCATTTCCGTTTACAATTTCCCGGTGTCTCCGTTGTTGAAGGATTTGTTACAAGCTTATTGGAGAAGTATGGTCATATAGCTTCTACATCAGTTCTCTCCGACTGCAACAACTTGATTTCTAGTGTTTCAGATTTGTTGACTGTGGAAAAGGCAATGGACGAAGTTAGCGCTGATTGTCCGTCAGAGGATTGACGGTCGTCGCAGGTGCAATCAAATTAATAAACATATTTCCCACTAATTAACTAGTAATATAGCGGTAATAAGAGATCGTTCCCACATAGAGCTGTGTAATTGATAGGTTCTTTGATCAGCAAGATAAAGTAAATAACAAAGGGGGTTTGGTTGTGAGATAAATAAAAAGACAATAAAGAAGAAAATGATGATTAAGGAATCCTTCGTCGTTACCAAGCGATAACTAGATTAGAATACTTATTTATTGTTCGAAAGAACCATTCATCAACAACCGTAGAATAGCAGGTAGCTCAGTGTTATCCCCAAAACTCCTTTTACCACGGATACGGAAGCTCTCCATTATCAGATTATATTCAACTGAACCACCAAGTAGTAGCTCACTCAAGATGTAATCCAATCGAACGCTTTAAGCTTTGTGAATTAGGTTGATCCCAGTAGTTAAACACTTACCTCAAGGTTTACTTGCTGGTGTTATCTTCACTCACGATTGCTCCACAGAATCCCTATGTAAGGTCTCGCGATTTCTACTTGTGTAGAGAGTTATTCGAAGATTACTTATCTCCTAACTTATACTAGAAATAGAACGATCAATAGATCAATCTAGCGTGCACTCCAAATCAATCTAAGAATCAGTCATAAACCCTAGATATGGTAAAAACAAACGATGATGATAAAAACTCTCAATAGATTTATATTAATAATAAATCTTCACGATTAGAACATTGAATTCATCCTTAATCAACAAAGGATTTAGCTACTCATATTACAAAGAAGATAAATAATGGTGGTTTCCCCCTAAAGAGGTAAACCCTAGGTTTTGATATAGAACTTGTGATATGAGATTGATATTCAATATGATATCAAAGG
Organism: Papaver somniferum; assembly: GCF_003573695.1. NCBI lineage: Eukaryota > Viridiplantae > Streptophyta > Magnoliopsida > Ranunculales > Papaveraceae > Papaver > Papaver somniferum. Next base: position 80,136,112 of record NC_039366.1, read on the forward strand.
CCTAATACCTATTTATATAGGTTTACATTGCTTGGCCTTCAAGTATCTAGTTCGGTTCAAGAACCCGACCCGAAAATACGAAATAAGGACCCTAACCGTGAGTTTTGGCCTTCCATGGTATGCATACCCGTACGCATACTTGAATTTCAGTATGCATACCCGTATGCGTACTTGCTTGTCTTCGGTTTTCAATAAAAAGCTTGTTTTGGCCACAACTTCTTCGTCCGAACTCAGAATGACCTCATTCTTTTTGATTTTTTTCCTCTTTCAATTCTCTTGAAGATGGTGATGAGAAATACTTAATTTGAATGAGATAATCTCGGTCTTTGGCTTGTCTCTTGATTTTGAGCGTTTTGCTCCTTTTCATCGCACTTCTTCCACTTCTCTTCGACTTGGGCACTTGGATACTTGGAATACTTCTCTTCTTAGCTATTTTTAATACTTGGTAGATCCTTTTTGGATGATTCACCTAATTGAGATAATTAAGAGAAAACAATAGTAATAATATGAATCCATGCAAGAATAATAGCTTAAACAAGTATGGAATGGACACTAAAATCATATAAATAATGCACTTATCAAATTACCCCACACTTAGCTTTTGCTAGTCCTCGAGAAAACTAAATAAAACTAATCCTAAATACAACAACTCCATGTCGTTGAGAAAACGGTTGCACTTAGCTAATGCAACATGCCTTTAAACCCCTAGGTGTCCCTAGTGGACGAGTTATAGTCTCATGAGGGTTTACAAGAGGTATACCCACAAAACCTACTCCAATATCTCGCCTTGGTAGAACCACTAAGGATAAACACAAAGTAATAGCTAAATAATTAGCTTGCATACGTTCTTTAGCTGCAAACATCCCACATACATTCCAATCATCACACATAAGCAATTATTTATGTGTGACATTCAACCTGATTGCAAAACTCTACTAAGATAGTCATCGTACTTGTTGCAATGTTTTCCACAACACTCGCATACTGAAATCACACGGATAGATAAGAAAATGAAAATATAAAAGTGAAATGTGTGATGAGTGTCAAATAGTGCATAATTCTTTATCGTTTTACTGGCATTTATCTCATCTTTTGTGCTTAAATTCTCCATTTTATCCCAAATTCTGTATTTTCAGTGTTTTCAAGAATAAACGATTTTACTAGTTTGCTTTGTGTTTTTAGGTAGTAACTAAAGCTTGGATGTCTTGAGAAGATAAAGGAACAAAGAATTGGTGCCTAGAGGCAGAAAGCAAGGGCACCACGGAGAGGCTGTGAGAAGTATAGAAGAACACAGTGGGCTTGGTTGGAGATATTTGCTTAAAAGAGAAAGTGGGCTTGATAAAAGAAATATCAAACAAACCCAAGGCTTGACCCATTTTCATAACCCGATACATCAACATTTGATGCAAGCGTTCCACAGCGAATCACCTCATTTCTCCCCAATTTCATTATATCGACCAGAAACCTAACTCCATTTTCATCTTCTCCTTTCCTACCTCTGTGTACTTTAACCACCACCCATCTCTACCTCTCCATCATGCACTTCTTGTTTTTTTACCACCAAAACCACCCATCTCTACCACTCCAATACTCTCATTTAATGTAATTGTTCTCTATTACTTCACCTGCCTAGTGAAGGTTGCCCTAGGTATACTGATTGCAGCAAGAAAAATGTATGAAACATTACATCAATCTGTAAAATGAAGAGAGGCACCATACCGAAGATAGTGAGTGGTCAAGATGAAGTGGTTCAATTTTGATTAGACAACTAGTAAGTTTCAGAATTCTTATACCTAATTTTATGGTTGTCTATTGATAATTGGGGGAAGTCTTGTATAAATAGAGAAGGGTTTATGATGTAAAAGGCATGCCCGGAGTAGCCGATGCTCCAAGATTGAATATAATTTAGGTTTAATTTCAGTATTTTTCATTCATGTTCTAATTTCTTAGCTAGGGATTAGATGAAACTCTTAATCTAATATTAGATAATTTTGGTTATGAATTTGTTCTTGTTGTGCTTAACTGCTTAAGGATAGATTTAATCTTTGTGCTACAACATATTGCTTTCACCTTGTTTTTCATGCAACCTAGGTAGTTGGAACAATTCTATGTTGTTATGCTGCAACTCATGCTTAAATGAATCAATTTGTCTTTTGATTAGTTGTGCTTTAATCAGATAATTAATGCTTAGGATGAATACTTTAGTTGTGATAAATTGTCCATCTTCAGATCACCTTGAATATGCGGCAGACTCGAATCTTCACCACTATTCGTTAAAAAGACAAGAGTAATATCCATAACTGAATTATCTAATGCCGGTTAAGCAGTGAATTCGATTGCCCTAGTGCCTTTTAATTGAATTTTAGTCTTGTTGTTGTATAACTTTCTATTCTCGTCGTATCGACAACCCATTTCGTCCAAATTTGTATTAGCAGAACCTTAGAAATTTAGTTTCACCACTCCGACTCCCCGTAGAATCGACCCGTATTTGCCGTTATCTATGTTTTAGACGGCGTGCGCTTGCGGTTTATAATTCTAGGTTTCTAATCCTACCAGTGTGCAAATGTTAACTATAGTGAAAGATGTTACCCACAATACTTGTATGAATGTAGTCAAAGGATTCTTATTTATAGCGCAATAGTTGAGAGAAGCACCCATTTAACTCGACCACATGATTAGATACTCTAAGTGTATGCTCCTTTTCAGTAAGTATGTGATAGTTTCCTTGGATCCTGCGTTCCACGCTTGTTTAGGCGACGGAGACAGGGACAACGTTTCACACATACTGCTATCCAAGTGTCGAGAACCTCGTCAATAGTCTTTTGACTTGCTAAATAATGATGATAGGTTTTTACTCATCTCATCGACTACATGATTAATTCCCATGGATCCTGCGTTCCACGCTTGTTTAGGCGACGGAAACAGGGAGAAACCTATCTTTTTATTATTAATGTTGATATGTGAAGAGGGGCCTTATATAAATTTTTGATTTTTGATTTTTTGCTCACTCTTTATGAGTGTAAGAAAATTGTCTATGGGGGTTTTATATTAACTCAACCAATGATTACCTTGCTACAACATCCATGACAGTATCAGGATCCCAACAAATCACTTCAGAGAAACATATAACTGCAAAAATAAAAAGAAAGTGATTCAGTAATGATTAATTGCGAGGATGAATCTTTCAAACGACTACCATGCTATTGCTAGCACCTGAGTTTCGCATTCAATTATGGACGTATATAATTAAGGATTGTAGAATGATAAAGTGGAACTCAATCTATAGCCGTAAGAACTGTTTCAACATAAAATGGTTTAGAGTTTTCATCCTAAATAGCTCATAATTAACTCCAAAAGATGAAGTCTCAAGAATGCAAGAAATCAAAGAGTATAATTTATTTATTTATTTATTGTATATGCAATCCAAACATGCTTAACTACTCCCACCATTTAAACTCAACATTGTCCTCAATGTTCAAAACCAAAAATTCTGACATAACAACCCTTAAAAACTCAAAAACTGTACAAATGGGTAGGGAACTAGGAAAAACATCCTCAACGAAAGTTGTTCGCCTACGTCTTTTCTATGATGTGTCAAAAGGGAACAGTGTTTCGATAAACGGTCTAAAAGATATGGCCTCCGGACTGACAGACATGCAATCTGAAAAAGTTATGGAAAAATACCAAAACTCAAATGTCCAGGACTATCGCTCAAACTTAACAAACTCCGAATTCAGATTTTCTTTTTGAAAATAAAGGTGAGTCGGTCCTCTTTAAAAGTTGGGGTCAGCCACTCAAATCGGACTCCGTATGAAGTCTCGAGAGTTGTTTCCGTGACAACTGCGCAGTCAGAATTTTTCTGAAAAAAATAGTTCGTCAAAGCTTTCATTATAGATATAGGACTTTGTAAAATATAAGATGGGAACGCAAGATATGATATGAAAAACTAAGAAAATTAAAACAAAAGGGATAGAGATACAAAACTGATGGGTTGCCTCCCATGTAGCGCTTGGTTTAACGTGTCAGCCAGACGTTATTGTTATCGTCCGTACACTAATAATCTGAAAATTTGGTAATCCTTCCAAATAACAATCTGCAATTCAAATAATAGATTCACAAAAACATCTGCACAAAACATAAATATTGAAGCTACCAGTTTATTGAAGTTTCCCCCACACTTGGTCCTTTCTACACTCGGAAGTGGATAGAGAACATAGAATTCGGGAACTTCAAAAGGTTCCCCAGCTTGGTGAACCTGCACAATTCTCGAATCAAACACATCAAGTGGTGGATACTTAGAAGCAAAATAATCCGTTAAAATTTTGGAAACACACAACTCCAATCCTAAGTGAGGTATTTTCTTAAAAGTTGGGTTAACAACTCTTTGAGAAGCTACTTCAATTGGATGGAAAAGATCAATAGATATAGAATTAAGCAAAGGATTAGAAAAACCTTGTATCGGATCCTCATCTGTAATTATCTCTAGTGAATTATTTACCTCAAGTGTATCGTGGTCCTCTATCGAGCTTTTAATTTCTTCTTCAACCACAATCTCAGCATCATTATATTCCTCGACTAGCTCAATTGGGTCTTCCACGACTTCAATCAATTTGGTTTCATTCTCAATCTCTATCTCTTCAACGACCTCGTCATAGGAATTGGAATCCTCTCCTGAAAAGTCTAGTTCATTGATGCAACTCATAATATCTCCGTTTGAGTAGGTTACACCATTTATAACAATAGATACGTCATACCCAGTCTACTTCTTTTGAATAGGCGAAGGATCTTTATTATGATCCAGAGTTGGAATAATCGTATCATTGTTGCAAGGACTTTCAAGAGGTTGTTCATCTTCATCAGAATCATTGTCAACCTAAAAATCATCAACATCCCGACGACGTTCGAATTCCATGTCTATGGCCTTCTTAATTTCGTCAAGAGTCTCTTGTGATGCACCGGCTTCTTCCAGTTGGTTGTATCGCGCATATAGTTTTCTGATGTTAACACACTTTCCACCGTTATGCACAATCTCCTCTTTTGGAAAGAGTGAAGGAAAAACACGATAAAGAGGAATAGGTTTTGATTCAATATCATAACTTTTTAGTTCTAAACTCTCTGTCATCTGCACATTACTAGAAAACAATTGATCAGAAGCATAACTATCCTTTCCATCTCGTAATTGTTCACTTACAGGCCCGTCATAAGGTTGTTGACATGTATGAGAATATCCATAAGGTTCCGTGGGATATTGATCATAGCCAAAAGATTGTGTTTGATTATACACATAGGACGGTTGGTAGTTGTCATATGAATGAGATTGAAAACCATATTGATTACCACTGTTGTCTGTGTAATCTTGTGCTCCGTACATGTTATTTCCGTAAGGAAACATGACGATTCACAAGAAAAAGAAAATCAAAACAAAAATCTAAAAAAATCAAATAAAAACAAGCTAAACAAATAACAAATGAATTAGCAACTGCTCCCCGGCAGCGCCGCCAAAATTTGATGGCCGTCGCAGGTGCAATCAAATTAATAAACATATTTCCCACTAATTAACTAGTAATATAGCGGTAGTAAGAGATCGTTCTCACAGAGAGTTGTGTAATTGATAGGTTATGTGATCAGCAGGATAAAGTAAATAACAAGGGGGGTTTGGTTGTGAGATAAATAAAAAGACAATAAAGAAAAAAAGGATGATTAAGGAATCCTTCGCTGTTACCAAGTGATAACTGGATTAGAATACTTACCTATTGTTCGTAAGAACCATTCATCACCAACCACAAAATAGCAGCTAGCTCAGTGTTATCCCCAAAACTCGAGTCCTGTTATTAGGAGGGAAAGAATCGATACGAAGAGGGAAGGTTTACGAGGAGGGATTGAAAATTTCAGAGGAGGGATTGACCACCTAAAAAAGTGTTAAATTATTAATATTACCCTTGAACTTAACTAGGGTTAAATTTACTAACCAAACAATCAATTAATAAAACTAATCTCCTTGCGCCACACGGATCTTGTAACCATTTTCCTTTCTCGCAATTCATCTAACAAAAGAACAGAAAAAGTGCTCATACATACTATATCGATAAATATGTATGTCATAGTATGCATTACCATCGTAATCACTGCATACTACTCTTAGCATTTAGCTACTCTTCGCATTCCAGTCAAAATAGTAGCTAGTTAGTTGTATCCTTGTATGCAATATAGCTTTGTGTTTGTATACATCTATGTGGAAAACAAAAACATATATATAATCTTTCTCAAACCAAAACTTAAAAGAGTGTTTCACCTGGAAATGTGGTCATCTGCTCTGCGAAAAAGATTGAACCTGTAGGATTGTGGGACACTAACACATTTAACCACTGTCTGCTAAATAAATGATATAAACATTTGAAAAAATGTTACTGGACTTTTAATTGAATTTCTAACAGTTTTATACGATTAAGAATCAGAAGGAGACTATTTTATTCGACTAAGAATCAAAAGCATAAACTCTTATCACATTTAATGGTACCACACTTTCTTTTCCTCTTTGCCGTTGTCTTGGGCACATAAGCTTTGGTTCTATGATCAGAAAATTTGCGGCTTCTTTCACATTATATAACCATGTTTTGAATTTTGAAAGACGATTTCAATATCACATAGTTGAGAGTTAATCCTATTTCCGTAATCCACATAGCAGCTTCCGTTTTCGAATCAAATACCTATGCAAATAAGGAATGTCGATGTGCGTTAAACATCAACTAAACTCAGGTATGTTCAAAATTAAACGGATCATAAAATACCTTTATGAGAGACAACATACCTCTTCGGTCTGGAAATACTCGGTTAAGTCCGGGAATTCATGTGGCAATGGTACTAGTTGATCATCCTCGTTGTTTTAGACATTTCTGTACAGAGAGTGCAAAGACATTCAGTATAAGAGTCGAATTTATAGTTTTTCTATGGAACATAGTCTGATTATACAGACACATCACTGGAATATATAATTAGTATAACATATATCCAAACAAATGTGATCAATGGAGAATAGTTAGATTACAATCATACGTCTGCAGATTTATAGTTTGTATAAAAATATAATTCACTTCTCTCTGTGATCAACATCCCCTCATGTCAATAGCCTGTAACTAAGCTACGCTAGTAGAAACAAATGAAGTAAAACCTCAACACCATTGCCGATACATTGCACACACAAAAGAAAAATGATTAACGCATGCAAAAAGAGAAGTAAAAAACAAGGAAATTTCTTACTGATCAGAAGCGACGTCAACAGACATATACAGGTAACAACAGTAAAGAAATACCCGACAAGATCTTTATGTTCTAATAGGTTTTCGTAAGGGTTAGGGTTTTTCTTTTTTGGTCGAAGAGATAAACAGGAATACGATGAATTCTTAGAAAGAATGATTGAGAAGGTTAAAGGTTCGTGTGGGTAGGTTGGGAATATTTAAAATATTTACTTATTTTCTTCGTATCCGACTTTGACTGCACGTTGACTAGAATTTATCCAAAATCTTTCCCTCCTCGTATCGATTCTTTCCCTCCTAATAACAGGACTCCAAAACTCCTTTTACCACGGATACAAAAGCTCTCCAATATCAGATTCTCTTCAACCGAACCACCAATTAGTAGCTCACTCAAGGTGTAATCCAATCGAATTCTTTAAGCTTTGTGAATTAGGTTGATCCCAGTAGTTAAACTCTTAGCTCAAGGTTTACTTGTTGTTGTTGTCTTTCACTCACGATTGCTCCACAAAATCTCTCTGTAAGGTCTCGCGATTTCTACTTGTGTAGAGAGTTATTCTACTTTTACTTATCTCCTAACTTCTACTAGCAATAGAATGATCAATAGATCAATCTAGCGTGCACTCCAAATCAATCTAAGAATCACGCATAAACCCTAAATATGGTAAAAACAAACGATTATTGTTAGAGAATTGCTCGGTTGAACCTACTAGCGTTGGTATGTCAAGTTAGTTGTCAATTTTATTTTCCAAAATGCATTCTAGATTTAGTATACTAAAGATAATTTCGTACTAGATTAAGTCTAAGAAGTATAATCTAAGCTATCATTGAAGGATGAAGTTTGAAGATTACAAGAAGACATCAACAAGGACTTCATCAACAAATGTATGTGGTAATTGATTTTATTTGGATTCTTGTTCAATTCTACCTTTCTAATCTATCGAAACAAATGCTCACTCTATGGAACAATTCCTATGACGGTAAATGTACATTCATGTATATATACTCGAGGTTATTTGAGCCACGACTTTTGTGACAATAAACTTTATCCCTGGAAAGGTTATCATGTTATAGTGAACGAGCGTACAAATTTATCGATCCAAGAATCACTCAATTCCGAGTTATAACGATGAAGTTATGAGTGATTTATTAAAGTAACAATCATAAGTGTTGCTGTAATTGTTACAGTTCGTTAGTAGGAAACAATCCATGAACTGTTTGTAACGGTTCACGGACTTGAGCCCAATTACGTGACTAGAAGCCATTTTTGGTCATGTTTTTGATGTTTCCTTATCTAGGCAAGATAGCTATTACTCCAAACATATTTGATTACCATATTAAAGTGTTTGTGATTCCTTCTTAAGTTAAAATGTAATTTATTCACATAAATACTGCTAATTAATTATTTATTAAATTATTTTGGCAAGAGTTGTAACTCAGGAAAGACTCCCAAAATTAGGAGAGTCTTGAAAAAGGAAAATAGCTTTGCGTAGCTTTCAAGTTACCTTTCATTATAATTAAAAGGTTCGTGAGTGCTACACGCGTTTTCATCCCCTTTGGAAAATTTGTGTAAGCTTCATAAGGTTGTTTTCCATGTCTTAGGTTCTTCGTGAACAAGAGTGAGATAAAAGTCTGTGTATTGGGGATCACAAAGCCGAGTTGGATTTAATCTTCGTGATTGATTATACAACTTGTAATCTAGGTTTTCACCTCTTATCTATTCTAAGGTTTTCTCTTCTGATATAAAACCATTAAAGAGTTGTTGATCATAAACCCTAGGTTTTGATAGATTTCAGTTTCCAGTCGTATACCAACACTTGTTAGTCGAAATCGGAAGTAGAAAGAAAACTTCGATTAAGGTATCTCGTAAAAATCCTTAAGAAGTTTTAAACAAGATATCTCTAGATTTATTCTTGTTGTTCTTGTTGTAGAATTATTAGGGTTTTCTTAACTTGAAAATTGATCTTTGGAATTGCCCAAGTTCACTTACGAAAATCAGGTTCATGGACTCCTTGTGTGTACGCATACTGATTGTAATTTAGAACCCTAATCTTCAAGTTTTTTTCGGTATCTCTACTTTTATCTGGTAGTTGTTCGAAACAAACACAAGATTTCCGAAACCTTGATTTACATCTAAAGGGAAATCAAATCGGTGTTTTGTGAAAACAAAAGGTCGAAAAATATCAACCGTGTTGTTGTATCTTTTGAAGAGAACTTTGTTCTGCCAAAAGATTTTCGGGAATAACTTCTAAAGGGAATTTGTGTTCTGCTAGAATTTATACGAGAAGAATTCCTAAAGAGAATCGGTGTTCTGCTAGGAGTTCTAGAAGTGCTTGAATACATCTGAAGCAGGTATTACATCTAGTCCAAATAGGTAGTAGGAAATTGGTGTAACAACTTATAATCACCGTGTGTTTATTCTGGACTAGGTCCCGGGGTTTTTCTGCATTTGTGGTTTTCCTCGTTAACAAAATTTCTGGTGTATGTGTTATTTCTTTTCCGCATTATATTGTTTATCTTTATAATTGAAATATCACAGGTTGTGCGTCAGTTCAATCAGTTGGGAATCCAACCTTTGGTTATTGATTAAATTGTTTGACACTTGGATATTGGTTTTTGATACCGTCCAAGTTATTTCTTATATTCAATCGGGCTCGCAAATTCCTATTTGTTTGATTGCGGATTGAATTGAGAAATAGAGATATAACTCTTTGATATACTTTTATTAAGATTGAGTCTGACTGTCTAGTTGATTCTCATGAAAGTATATTGGAGTTAATCTATACAGATTGCCAAACAAATTATTGGGAGTGGTTATTATACCCCCCGCTTTTTCAGTGATGATAAAAACTCTCAATAGATTAATATTAATAATAAAGCTTCACGCTTAGAACATTGAATTCATACTTAATCAACAAAGGATTTAGCTACTCATATTACAAAGAAGATGAATAATGGTGGTTTCCCCCAAAAGGGGTAAACCCTAGGTTTTGATATAGAACTTGTGATATGAGATTGATATTCTATATGATGTCAAAGGACTAATACCTATTTATATAGGTTTACATTCCTTGTCCTTCAAGTATCTAGTTCGGTTCAAGAACCCGACCCGAAAATACGAAATAAAGACCCTAACCGTGAGTTTTGGCCTTCCATGGTATGCATACCCGTACGCATACTTGAATTTCAGTATGCATACCCGTATGAGTACTTGCTTGTCTTCGGTTTTCAATAAAAAGCTTTTTTTGGCCACAACTTCTTCGTCCGAACACAGAATGACCTCATTCTTTTTGATTTTTTTTCCTCTTTCAATTCTCTTCAAGATGGTGATAAGAAATACTTAATTTGAATGAGTTAATCTAGGTCTTTGGCTCGTCTCTTGATTTTGAGCGTTTTGCTCCTTTTCGTCGCACTTCTTCCACTTCTCTTCGACTTGGGCACTTGGATACTTGGAATACTTCTCTTCTTAGATATTTTTAACACCTGGTAGCTCCTTTTTGGAGGATTCACCTAATTGAGACAAATAAGAGAAAACAATAGTAATAATATGAATACATGCAAGAATAATAGTTTAAACAAGTATGGAATGGACACTAAAATCATATAAATTATGCACTTATCAAATTATCCCACATTTAGCTTTTGCTAGTCCTCGAGCAAACTAAATAAAACTAATCCTAAATACAACAACTCCATGTCTTTGAGAAAACGGTTGCACTTAGCTAATGCAACATGCCTTTAAGCCCTTAGGTGTCCCTAGTGGACGAGTTATAGTCTCATGAGGGTTTACAAGAGGCATACCCACAAAACCTACTCCAATTTCTCGCCTTGGAAGAACCACTAAGGATAGACACAAAGTAATAGCTAAATAATTAGCTTGCATACGTTCTTTAGCTGCAAACATCCCATATACATTACAATCATCACACATAAGCAATTATTTATGTGTGACGTTCAACCTGATTGCAAAACTCTACTAAGATAGTCATCGTACTTGTTGCAATGTTTTCCACAACACTCGCATATTCAAATCACATGGATAGATAAGAAAATGGAAATAGAAAAGTGAAGTATGTTATGAGTGTCAAATAGTGCATAATTCTTTATCGTTTTATTGGCATTTATCTCATCTTTTGTGCTTAAATTCTCCATTTTATCCCAAATTCTGTATTTTCAGTGTTTTCAAGAATAAATGATTTTATTAGTTTGTTTTGTGTTTTTATGTAGTAACTAAAGCTTGGATGTCTTGAGAAGATAAAGGAACAAAGAATTGGTGGCTAGAGGCAGAAAGCAAGGGCACCGCGGAAATGCTGTGATAAGTATATAAGAACACAATGGGCTTGGTTGGAGATATTTGCTTAAAAGAGAAAGTGGGCTTGATAGAAGAATTATCAAACAAACCCAAGGCTTGACCTATTTTCATAACCCGATACATCAACATTTGATACAAGCGTTCCACACCTAATCACCTCATTTCTCCCCAATTTCATTTTATCGACTAGAAACCTAACTAGGCCTGCACAGGAAACCGGTTGGTCAGAGGAACAATGCCGGAACCGCCAGAACCGGCGACGAACCGAGGTGTACCGAATATCCTCCGGCCGGCAACGGTATTGAAACTCAGAACCGACAATCACTCGGCTCGGCGCACGGTACCAGTCAAAAAGCTGGCCGAGCCGAGCCATATAACACCGAATAATACTAGCCTTTGATTTCTATACCTAGTCCTAATCCTGACCCTCCATTTTGATAACCCTAACTATAAATTTTTCTTTTCACATCATTTCATTTCTTTTTCTTTCTTTCAGTTTCTCAGTTTCTCTAGTGGTAGTAGCGGCCGCTTCTTCTTCTTCCTCTCAGTCACAGACTCAGATTCTCACTTTCTCAGTTTCAGTATCGTTCATGATCATCGAACACAAGAACAACAACAAGTAACTGTAAGTCATAAGCGATTCCTTTCCTTGTCTTCTTCATTTGATATTTGTGAATATGTGAATATGTGAGTCTGTTCTTGTTAGTTGATATTTTCTTCTGTTCTTTTTGTGAATCTATGAATAATATGTGATTGTTTGTTACTTACTTACTTGTTAGTTGTTAGTTTGTTACTGATTTTTGATTATTTTGAATGAAACCCTAGATTTATAAATTAGGGTTCTTGTTTTTAGTTCAGATTTGTTCAGATTTGGGGGTTTCGATTTGGGGTTTTGATTTATATTAGGGGATTTGATTTGGGGTCTTGTTTTATGTATTTGTGCTCACTTCTCACTGGGTTTGTTTCCTCTTTGTGATGTATTGATGTTTGTAACTCTGAATCTCTGATATATAGATTGATAGAACTCTTATAACTGATGAATAATATCAGTTATTAACTCTAATATGTTTGTTTCCTCTTTGATAGAATTTTGATGTTTGCAAGTTTGTAACTCTGATATATAGATTGATTTGGGGTCTTGTTTTATGGAGATGTATGAGCTACTCTGATATATAGTAGTGTTAGAGACTTAGAGTTGCTCTTGCTCATACAGAGCTCTTAGTGGATAATAGATAGAGAAATACTAGTGATGGTCCATGGAGCTACATCTTTTGAGTAATTCTCTGTAAACACTAGCTTCTTAATTCTTATTAGTGTTCTTGCTCACACAATTATTGAATACCCTTCTTGTTATTTGTAACAGGAAGCAATATGGAAGAACCAAGTCAAGACACACATCAAACTGGAGTTGGATCATCTAATGTACCTAGTCAATCTACAACTGGGGAAGGATATACTAGCAACGTCGGTGTCTTCTGTTGCATCGGAATCAACATTCAGCACTGGAAAGCGTGTGCTTAGTCCTTAGAGAAGCTCTTTATCTCCTAGGACAGTTGAAGCATTGTTATGCACACAAAGCTGGCTACAAAAGCCAATTGCTCTTGATCTTCTATCGGACTATGTACCAGATGATTTCTCAAGCATTGAGGAAGGTAATGTTGAATTGTAATCTGTTGTTTTTTTTTGTTTTTGTTTTTTTGTTTGTTTCTTTACTTGTCAATTTGAATTTGTTATTAACTTAAAGTATTTTCTGTGCAGCAATATTGGGTGCTTATCCAGTATCAGAGGAGTTTGATGATCCAATGATGCTTGACTAATGAAGTAATGATTGTTGAAGTTCATATCTTGTTGCAGACTTGAGATGGAAAGGAAATATGGTCTATGGAAGTGCTGGTTTACATTTAACACTTTATGTTAATTTTTGAACATTAAGTGTTATGTTAGTTGGTCACTTGGTCTTGATCTTGAAGAACTTAAGCAGTTGGATGATTGCAGTACTCTTGCAGACTTGGCAGACTTGCAGTAACTTACTTTGAACTTATGTCATACTTTGAAGTTGGTTTTTATCAGTTTATGGAATTATGTTAGTTGGTTTTAAAGAACTTATGTTAATTATGTCTATGTTGTTATGTTATTATGCTGTATGAATGGTTGTGGCAGGGAATAACAGGTAAAAATAGAAGGAACATAAGCTGTAACTTGTTACAGTTCTGACAAGGTTTAAAACCGGGACCGAACTGAGCCGACTCGGACCGGTTTAAAATCGAACCGAGTAATAGTCGGCTCGACCCGGTTTCAAATTCTAGAACCGGCACCTAGTCGGCTCGGTGCAAGGTATCACCAAAATGCCGAGCCGACCGGCCGATGTGCAGGCCTAAACCTAACTCCATTTTCATCTTCTCCTTTCCTACCTCTGTGTACTTTAACCACCACCTGTATCTACCTCTCCATCATATACTTCTTTTTTTTTACCACCAAAACCACCCATCTCTACCTCTCCAATTCTCTCATTTAATGTAATTGTTCTCTATTATTTCACCTGCCTAGTGAAGGTTGCCCTAGGTATACTGATTGCAGCAAGAAAAATGCATGAAACATTATATCAATCTTTAAAGTGAAGAGAGGAACCATACCGAAGATAGTGAGTGGTCAAGATGAAGTGGTTCAATTTTGATTAGACAACTAGTAAGTTTCAGAATTCTTATACAGTTTCAGAATTCTTATACCTAATTTTATGGTTGTCTATGGTTGTCTATTGATAAATGTGGGAAGTCTTGTATAAATAGAGATGGGTTTATGATGTAAAAGGCATGCCCGGAGTAGCCGGTTCTCCAAGCTTTAATATAATTTAGGTTTAATTCCAGTATTTTTCATTCATGTTCTAATTACTTAGCCAGGGCTTAGATGAAACTCTTAATCTAATATTAGATAATTTTGGTTATGAATTTGTTCTTGTTGTGCTTAACTGCTTAAGGATAGATTTAATCTTTGTGCTACAACATATCGCTTTCACCTTGTTTGTCATGCAACCTAGGTAGTTGGAACAATTCTATGTTGTTGTGCTGCAACTCATGCTTAAATGAATCAATTTGTCTTTTGATTAGTTGTGCTTTAATTAGACAATTAATGCTTAGGATGAATACTTTAGTTGTGATAAATTATCCATCTTCAGATCACCTTGAATATGCGGCAGACTCGAATCTTCATCGCTATTCGTTAAAAGGACAAGATTAATATCCATAACTGAATTATCTAGTGCAGGTTAAGCAGTGAATTCGATTTCCCTAGTGCCTTTTAATTGAATTTTAGTCTTGTTTGTGTAGTATGACTTTATATTCTCGTCGTATCGACAACCCATTTCGTCTAAATTTGTATTAGTAGAACCTTAGAAATTTAGTTTCACCACTCCGACTCCCCGTAGGATCGACCCGTACTTGCCATTATCTATATTTAGACGCCGTGCGCTTGCAGTTTATAATTGTAGGTTTCTAATCCTACCAGTGTGCAAATGTTAACTAAAGTGAAAGATGTTACCCACAATACTTGTATGAATGTAGTCAAAGGATTCTTATCTATAGCGCAATAGTTGAGAGAAGCACCCATTTAACTCGACCACATGATTAGATACTCTAAGCGCATGTTCCTTTTCAGCAAGTATGTGATAGTTGCCTTGGATCCTGCGCTCCAAGCTTGTTTAGGCGATGGAGACAGGGACAACGTTTCACACATACTGCTATCCAAGTGTCGAGAACCTCGTCAATAGTTTTTTGGCTTGCTAAATAATGATGATAGGTTTTTACTCATTTCATCGACTACATGATTAATTCCCATGGATCCTGCGTTCCACGCTTTGTTAAGCGACGGAAACAGGGAGAATCCCATTTTTTTATTATTAATGTCGATATATGAAGAGGAGCCTTATATAAATTTTTGATTTTTGATTTTTGGCTCACTCTTTATGAGTGTAAGAAAATTGTGTATGGGGTTTTTATATAAACTCAACCAATTATTACCTTGCTACAACATCCATGACAGTATCAGGATCCCAACAAATCACTTCAGAGAAACATATAACTGCAAAAATAAAAAGAAAGTGATTCAATAATGATTAATTGCGAGGATGAGTCTTTCAAACGACTACCATGCTATTACTAGCACCCGAGTTTCGCATTCAATTATGGACGTATATAATTAAGGATTGTATAATGATAAAGTGGAACTCAATCTATAGCCGTAAGAACCGTTTCAACCTAAAATGGTTTAGAGTGTCATCCTAAATAGCTCATAATAACTCCAAAAGATGAAGTCTCAAGAATGCAAGAAATCAAAGAGTATAATTTATTTATTTATTTATTTTATATGCAAGCCAAACATGCTTAACTACTCCTCCACACTTAAACTCAACATTATCCTCAATGTTCAAAACCGAAAATTCTGACATAACATCCCTGAAAAACTCAAAACATGTACAAATGGGTAGGGAACTAGGAAAAACATACTAAACTAAAGTTGTTCGCCTATGTCTTTTCTATGATGTGCCAAAAGGGCACAGTGTTTCGATAAACGTTCTAAAAGATATGGCCTCGGGACTGACAAACATGCAATCTGAAAAAGTTATGGAAAAATACCAAAACTCAAATGTCCAGGCCTATCGCTCCAACTTAACAGACTCCGAATTCAGATTTTCTTTCTGAAAAATAAAGGAGAGTCGGTCCTCTTTAAAATTTGGGGTCAACCACTCAAATCGGACTCCGTATGAAGTCTCGAGAGCTGTTTCCGTGACAACTGCACAGTCAGAATTTTTCTGACAAAAATAGTTCGTCAAAGCTTTCATTATAGATATAGGACTTTGTAAAATCTAAGATGGGAACACAAGATATGATATGAAAAACTAAGAAAATTAAAAACAAAAGAGACACAAAACCGATGGGTTGCCTACCATGTAGCGTTTGGTTTAACGTCGTCAGCCAGACGTTATTGTTATCGTCCGTACACTAATAATCTGAAAATTTGGTAATCCTTCCAAATAACAATTTGCAATTCAAATAACAGCTTCCCAAAAACATTAGCACAAAACATAAATATTGAAGCTATTAGTTTATTGAAGTTTCCCCCACACTTGGTCCTTTCCACACTCGGAAGTGGATAGAGAACATAAAATTCGGGAACTTCAAAAGGTTCCCCAGCTTGGTGAACCTGCACAATTCTCGAATCAAACACATCAAGTGGTGGATACTTAGAAGCAAAATAATCCGTTAAAATTTTGGAAACACACAACTCCAATCCTAAGTGAGGTATTTTCTTAAAAGTTGGGTTAACAACTCTTTGAGAAGCTACTTCAATTGGATGGAAAAGATCAATAGATATAGAATTAAGCAAAGGATTAGACAAACCTTGTATCGGATCCTAATCTGTAATTATCTCTAGTGAATTATTTACCTCAAGTGTATCGTGGTCCTCTATCGAGCTTTTAATTTCTTCTTCAACCACAATCTCAGCATCATTATATTCCTTGACTAGCTCAATTGGGTCTTCACGACTTCAATAAATTTGGTTTCATTCTCAATATCTATCTCTTCAACAACCTCGTCATCGGAATTGGAATCTCTCCTAAAAAGTCTAGTTCATTGATGCAACTCATAATATCTCTGTTTGAGTACGTTAAACCATTTATAACAATAGATACGTCATACCCAGTCTACTTCTTTTGAATAGGCGAAGGATCTTTATTATGATCCAGAGTTGGAATAATCGTATCATTGTTGCAAGGACTTTCAAGAGGTTGTTCATCTTCATCAGAATCATTGTCATCCTCAAAATCGTCAACTTCCCGACGACGTTCGAATTCCATGTCTATGGCCTTCTTAATTTCGTCAATAGTCTCTTGTGATGCATCGACTTCTTCCAGTTGGTTGTATCGCGCATATAGTTTTTGATGTTAACACGCTTTCCACCGTTATGCACAATATCCTCTTTTTTAAAGAGTGAAGGAAAAACACGATAAAGAGGAATAGGTTTTGATTCAATATCATAAATTTTTAGTTCCAAACTCTCTGTCATCTGCACATTACTAGAAAACAATTGATCAGAAGCATAACTATCCTTCCATCCTCGTGATAGTTCACTTACATGCCCGTCATAAGGTTGTTGACATGTATGAGAATATCCATAAGGTTCCGTGTGATATTGATCATATCCAAAAGATTGGTTTTGATTATACCCATAGGACGGTTGGTAGTTGTCATATGAATGAGATTGAAAATCATATTGATTACCACTGTTGTCTGTGTAATCTTGTGCTCCGTACATGTTATTTCCATAAGGAAACATGACGATTCACAAGAAAAAGAAAATCAAAAGAAAATCTGAAAAAATAAAATAAAAACAAGCTAAACAAATAACAAATCAATTAGCAACTGCTCCCCGGCACCGGCGCCAAAATTTGATGGTCGTCGCAGGTGCAATCAAATTAATAAACATATTTCCCACTAATTAACTAGTAATATAGCGGTAGTAAGAGATCGTTCCCACAGAGAGCTGTGTAATGGATAGGTTATTTGATCAGCAAGATAAAGTAAATAACAAAGGGGGTTTGGTTGTGAGATAATAAAAAGACAATAAAGAAGAAAAGGATGATTAAGGAATCCTTCGCCGTTACCAAGCGATAACTGGATTAGAATACTTATCTATTGTTCGTAAGGACCATTCATCACCAACCACGGAATAGCAGCTAGCTCAGTGCTATCCCCAAAACTCCATTTACCACAGATACAGAAGCTCTTCAATATCATATTCTCTTCAACGGAACCACCAAGTAGCAGTTCACTCAAGGTGTAATCCAATCGAACGTTTTAAGTTTTGTGAATTAGGTTGATCCCAGTAGTTAAACTCTTAGCTCAAGGTTTACTTGCTGGTGTTGTCTTCACTCACGATTGCTCCACAGAATCCCTCTACAAGGTCTCGCGATTTCTACTTGTGTAGAGAGTTATTCGACGATTACTTATCTCCTAACTTCTACTAGCAATAAAACGATCAATATATCAATCTAGCGTGCACTCCAAATCAATCTAAGAAACACTCATAAACCCTAGATATGGTAAAAAAAAACGATTATTGTTAGAGCATTGCTCGGTTGAACCTACTAGCGTTGGTATGTCAAGTTAGTTGTCAATTTTATTTTCCAAAATGCATTCTTGATTTAGTATACTAAAGATAGTTTCGTACTAGATTAAGTCTAAGAAGTAGAATCGAAGCTATCATTGACGGATGAAGTTTGAAGATTACAAGAAGACATCAACAAGGACTTCATCAACAAATGTATGTGGTAATTAATTTCATTTGGATGCTTGTTCAATTCTATCTTTCTAATCTATCGAAACAAATGCTCACTCTATGGAAAAATTCCTATGACGGTAAATGTACATTCATGTATATATACTCGAGGTTATTAGAGCCACGACTTTTGTGACAATAACCTTTATCCCTGTAAAGGTTCTCATGTTATAGTGAATGATCTTACGAATTCATCGAGCCAAGAATCACTCAATTTCGAGTTATAACGATGAAGTTATGAGTGATTTATTAAAGTAACAATCATAAGTGTTGCTGGAATTGTTACAGTTTGTTAGTAGGAAACAATCCATGAACTGTTTGTAACGGTTCACGGACTTGAGCCCAATTACGTGACTAGAAGCCATTTTTGGTCATGTTTTTGATGTTTCCTTATCTAGGCAAGATAGCTATTACTCCAAACATATTTGATTACCATATTAAAGTGTTTGTGATTCCTTCCAAAGTTAAAATGTGATTTATTCTCATAAACACTGCTAATTAATTATTTATTTAATTATTTTGGCAAGAGTTGTAACTTAGGAAAGACTCTCAAAATTAGGAGAGTCTTGAAAAAGGAAAATAGTTTTGCGTAGCTTTCAAGTTACCTTTCACTATAAATAAAGGGTTCGTGAGTGCTACACGTTTTCATCCCCTTTGGAAAATTTGTGTAAGCTTCATAAGGTTGTTTTCCATGTCTTCTGTTCTTCGTGAACAAGAGTGAGATAAAAGTCTTTGTATTGGGGATCACAAAGCTGAGTTGGATTTAATCTTCGTGATTGATTATACAACTTGTAATATAGGTTTTCACCTCTTGTCTATTCTAAGGTTTTCTCTTCTGATATAAAACCATTAAAGAGTTGTTGATCATAAATCCTAGGTTTTGATAGATTTCAGTTTCCGGTCGTATACCAACACTTGTTAGTCGAAATCGGAAGTAGAAAGAAGACTTCGATTAAGGTATCTCGTAAAAATCCTTAAGAATTTTTAAACAAGATATCTCTAGATTTATTCTTGTTGTTCTTGTTGTAGAATTATTAGGGTTTTCTGAACTTGGAAATTGATCTTTGGAATCGCCCAAGTTCACTTACGAAAATCAGGTTCACTGACTCCTTGTGTGTACGCATACTGATTGTAAGTTAAAACCCTAACCTACAAGTTTGTTTCGGTATCTCTAATTTTATCTGGTAGTTGTTCGAAGCAAAAACAAGATTTCCAAAACCTTGATTTACATCTAAAGGGAACAAAGAATTGGTGGCTAGAGGCAGAAAGCAAGGGCACCGCGGAAATGCTGTGATAAGTATAGAAGAACACAGTGGGCTTGGTTGGAGATATTTGCTTAAAAGAGAAAGTAGGCTTGATAGAAGAATTATCAAACAAACCCAAGGCTAGACCAATTTTCATAACCCGATACATCAACATTTGATGCAAGCGTTCCACACCGAATCACCTCATTTCTCCCCAATTTCATTTTATCTACTAGAAACCTAACTAGGCACGCACAGGAAACCGGCCGGGCCGAGGAACAATACCGGAACCGCCAGAACCGGCGACGAACCGAGGTGTACCGAATATCCTCCAGCCGGCAACGGTATTGAAACTCAGAACCGACCATTACTCGGCTCGGCGCACGGTACCAGTCAAAAAGCCGGCCGAGCCGAGCCATATAATACCGAATAATACTATCCTTTGATTTCTATACCTAGTCCTAATCCTGACCCTCCATTTTGATAACCCTAAAAATAAAACTTTCTTTTCACATCATTTCATTTCTTTTTCTTTCTTTCAGTTTCTCATTTTCTCTAGTGGTAGTAGCGGCCGCTTCTTCTTCTTCCTCTCAGTCACAGACTCAGATTCTCAGTTTCTCAGTTTCAGTATCGTTCATACAGATATAACTCTTTGTTTTATTCAATCAGGCTAGCAAATTCCAATTTGTTTGATTGCTGATTGAATTGAGAAATAGAGATATAACTCTTTGATATACTTTTCTTAAGATTGAGTCTGACTGTCTAGTTGATTCTCTTTAAAGTATATTGGAGTTAGTTTATACAGATTGCCAAATGAATTATTGGGAGTGGTTGTTATACCCCCCCCCCCCCCCCCCCGCTTTTTCAATGATGATAAAAACTCTCAATAGATTTATATTAATAACAAAGCTTCACGCTTATAACATTGAATTCATCCTTAATCAACAAAGGATTTAGCTACTCATATTACAAAGAAGATGTATAATGGTGGTTTCCTCCTAAAGGGGTAAACCCTAGATTTTGATATAGAACTTGTGATATGAGATTGATATTCGATATGATGTCAAAGGCCTGATACCTATTTATATATGTTTACATTGCTTGGCCTTCAAATATCTAGTTCGGTTCAAGAACCCGACCCGAAAATAAAATAAAGACCCTAACCATGAGTTTTTTCCTTCCATGGTATGCATACCCGTACGCATACTTGAATTTCAGTATGCATACCCGTATGAGTACTTGCTTGTCTTCGGTTTTCAATAAAAAGCTTTTTTTGGCCAAAACTTCTTCGTCCGAACATAGAATGACCTCATTCTTTTTTAAAAAAATTCCTCTTTCAATTCTCTTCAAGATGGTGATGAGAAATACTTAATTTGAATGAGTTAATCTCGGTTTTTGGCTCTTCTCTTGATTTTTAGCGTTTTGCTCCTTTTCGTCGCACTTCTTCCACTTCTCTTCGACTTGGGAACTTGGATACTTGGAATACTTCTCTTCTTAGCTATTTTTAATACTTGGTAGCTCCTTTTTTGATGATTCACCTAATTGAGATAATTAAGAGAAAACAATAGTAATAATATGAATACATGCAAGAATAATATCTTAAACAAGTATGGAATGTACATTAAAATCATATAAATAATGCACTTATCAAATTACCCCATACTTAGCTTTTGTTATTCCTCGAGCAAACTAAATAAAACTAATCCTAAATACAACAACTCCATGTCGTTGAGAAAAAGGTTGCACTTAGCTAATGCAACATGCCTTTAAACCCCTAGGTGTCCCTAGTGGACGAGTTATAGTCTCATGAGGGTTTACAAGAGGTATACCCACAAAACCTACTCCAATATCTCGCCTTGGTAGAACCACTAAGGATAAACACAAAGTAATAGCTAAATAATTAGCTTGCGTACGTTCTTTAGCTGCAAACATCCCACATACATTCCAATCATCACACACAAGCAATTTTTTATGTGTGACATTCAACCTGATTGCAAAACTCTACTAAGATAGTCATCGTACTTGTTGCAATGTTTTCCACAACACTCGCATACTGAAATCACATGGATAGATAAGAAAATGGAAATTGAAAAGTGAAGTGTGTGATGAGTGTTAAATAGTGCATAATTCTTTATCGTTTTACTGGCATTTATCTCATCTTTTGTGCTTAAATTCTCCATTTTATCCCAAATTCTATATTTTCAGTGTTTTCAAGAATAAACGATTTACTAGTTTGCTTTGTGTTTTTAGGTAGTAACTAAAGCTTGGTTGTCTTGAGAAGATAAAGGAACAAAGAATTGGTTCCTAGAGGCAGAAAGCAAGGGCACCACGGAAAGGTTGTGAGAAGTATAGAAGAACACAGTGGGCTTGGTTGGAGATATTTGCTTAAAAGAGAAACTGGGCTTCATAGAAGAATTATCAAACAAACCCAAGGCTTGACCCATTTTCATAACCCGATGCATCAACATTTGATGCAAGCGTTCCACAACGAATCACCTCATTTCTCCCCAATTTCATTCTATCGACCAGAAACCTAACTCCATTTTCATCTTCTCCTTTCCTACCTCTGTGTACTTTAACCACCACCCATCTCTACCTCTCCATCATGTACTTCTTTTTATTTTACCACCAAAACCACCCATCTCTACCTCTCCAATACTCTCATTTAATGTAATTGTTCTCTATTACTTCACCTTCCTAGTGAAAGTTGCCCTAGGTATACTAATTGCAGCAAGAAAAATGCATGAAACATTACATCAATCTGTAAAGTGAAGAGAGGCAACATACCGAAGATAGTGAGTGGTCAAGATGAAGTGGTTCAATTTTGATTAGACAATTAGTAAGTTTTATAATTCTTATACCTAATTTTATGGTTGTCTATTGATAATTGGGGGAAGTCTTGTATAATTAGAGATGGGTTTATGATGTAAAACGCATGCCCGGAGTAGCCGGTGCTCCAAGCTTGAATATAATTTAGGTTTAATTTCAGTATTTTTCATTCATGTTCTAATTTCTTATCTAGGGCTTAGATGAAACTCTTAATCTAATATTAGATAATTTTAGTTATGAATTTGTTCTTGTTGTGCTTAACTGCTTAAGGATAGATTTAATCTTTGTGCTACAACATATTGCTTTCACCTTGTTTTTCATGCAACCTAGGTAGTTGGAATAATTGTATGTTGTTATGCTGCAACTCATGCTTAAATGAATCAATTTGTCTTTTGATTAGTTAAGCTTTAATCAGACAATTAATGCTTAGGATGAATATTTAGTTGTGATAAATTATCCATCTTCAGATCACCTTGAATATGCGGCAGACTCGAATCTTCACCGCTATTCGTTAAAAAGACAAGAGTAATATCCATAACTGAATTATCTAGTGCAGGTTAAGCAGTGAATTCTATTGCCCTAGTGCCTTTTAATTGAATTTTAGTCTTGTTTGTGTAGTATAACTTTCTATTCTCGTCGTATCGACAACCCATTTCGTCCAAATTTGTATTAGCAGAACCTTAGAAATTTAGTTTCACCACTTCGACTCCCCGTAGAATCGACCCGTATTTGCCGTTATCTATGTTTTAGACGGCGTGCGCTTGCGGTTTATAATTGTAGGTTTCTAATCCTACCAGTGTGCAAATATTAACTATAGTGAAAGATGTTACCCACAATACTTGTATGAATGTAGTCAAAGGATTCTTATTTATAGCGCAATAGTTGAGAGAAGCACCCATTTAACTCGACCACATGATTAGATACTCTAAGCGCATGTTCCTTTTCAGCAAGTATGTGATAGTTGCCTTGGATCCTGCGTTCCACGCTTGTTTAGGCGACAGAGACAGGGACAACGTTTCACACATACTGTTATCCAAGTGGCGAGAATCTCGTCAATAATCTTTTGACTTGCTAAATAATGATGATAGGTTTTTACTCATCTCATAGACTACATGATTAATTCCCATGGATCCTGCATTCCACGCTTGTTTAGGCGACGGAAACAGGGAGAAACCTATCTTTTTATTATTAATGTTGATATGTGAAGAGGGGCCTTATATAAATTTTTGATTTTTGATTTTTGGCTCACTCTTTATGAGTGTAAGACAATTGTCTATGGGGGTTTTATATTAACTCAACCAATGATTACCTTGCTACAACATCCATGACAGTATCAGGATCCCAACAAATCACTTCAGAGAAACATATAACTGCAAAAATAAAAAGAAAGTGATTCAGTAATGATTAATTGCGAGGATGAATATTTCAAACGACTACCATGCTATTGCTAGCACCTGAGTTTCGCATTCAATTATGGACGTATATAATTAAGGATTGTAGAATGATAAAGTGGAACTCAATCTATAGTCGTAAGAACTGTTTCAACATAAAATGGTTTAGAGTGTCATCCTAAATAGCTCATAATTAACTCCAAAAGATGAAGTCTCAAGAATGCAAGAAATCAAAGAGTATAATTTATTTATTGTATATGCAAGCCAAACATGCTTAACTACTCCCCACACTTAAACTCAACATTGTCCTCAATGTTCAAAACCGAAAATTCTGACATAACAGCCCTTAAAAACTCAAAAACTGTACAAATGGGTAGGGAACTAGGAAAAACATCCTCAACTAAAGTTGTTCGCCTACGTCTTTTCTATGATGTGTCAAAAGGTCACAGTGTTTTGATAAACGGTCTAAAAGATATGGCCTCCGGACTGACAGACATGCAATCTGAAAAAGTTATGGAAAAATACCAAAACTCAAATGTCCAGGACTATCCCTCAAACTTAACAGACTCCGAATTCAGATTTTCTTTTTGAAACGAAAGGTGAGTAGGTCCTCTTTAAAATTTGTGGTCAACCACTCAAATCGGACTCCGTATGAAGTCTCGAGAGTTGTTTCCGTGACAAATGCGCAGTCAGAATTTTTCTGACAAAAATAGTTCGTCAAAGCTTTCATTATAGATATAGGTCTTTGTAAAATCTAAGATGGGAACACAAGATATGATATGAAAAACTAAGAAAATTGAAAACAAAAGAGATACAAAACTGATGGGTTGCCTCCCATGTAGCGCTTGGTTTAACGTGTCAGCCAGACGTTATTGTTATCGTCCGTACACTAATAATCTGAAAATTTGGTAATCCTTCCAAATAACAATATGCAATTCAAATAATAGATTCACAAAAACATTAGCACAAAACATAAATATTGAAGCTATCAATTTATTGAAGTTTCCCCCACACTTGGTCCTTTCTACACTCGGAAGTGGATAAAGAACATAGAATTCGGGAACTTCAAAAGGTTCCCCAGCTTGGTGAACCTGCACAATTCTCGAATAAAAAACATCAAGTGGTGGATACTTAGAAGCAAAATAATCCATTAAAATTTTGGAAACACACCACTCCAATCCTAAGTGAGGTATTTTCTTAAAAGTTGGGTTAACAACTCTTTGAGAAGCTACTTCAATTGGATGGAAAAGATCAATAGATATAGAATTAAGCAAAGGATTAGACAAAACTTGTATCGGATCCTCATCTGTAATTATCTCTAGTGAATTATTTACCTCAAGTGTATCGTGGTCCTCTATCGAGCTTTTAATTTCTTCTTCAACCACAATCTCAGCATCATTATATTCCTTGACTAGCTCAATTGGGTCTTCCACGACTTCAATCAATTTGGTTTCATTCTCAATCTCTATCTATTCAACGACCTCGTCATCGGAATTTGAATCCTCTCCTAAAAAGTCTAGTTCATTGATGCAACTCATAATATCTCCGTTTGAGTACGTTACACCATTTATAACAATAGATATGTCATACCCAATCTCCTCCTTTTGAATAGGCGAAGGATCTTTATTATGATCCAGAGTTGGAATAATCGTATCATTGTTGCAAGGACTTTCAAGAGGTTGTTCATCTTCATCAGAATCATTGTCAACCTAAAAATCATCAACATCCCGACGACGTTCGAATTCCATGTCTATGGCCTTCTTAATTTTGTCAAGAGTCTCTTGTGATGCACCGGCTTCTTCCAGTTGGTTGTATCACGCATATAGTTTTCTGATGTTAACACACTTTCCACCGTTATGCACAATCTCCTCTTTTGGAAAGAGTGAAGGAAAAACACGATAAAGAGGAATAGGTTTTGATTCAATATCATAAATTTTTTAGTTCTAAACTCTCTGTCATCTGCACATTACTAGAAAATAATTGATCAGAAGCATAACTATCCTTCCGTCCTCGTGATTGTTCACTTACATGCCCGTCATAAGGTTGTTAACATGTATGAGAATATCCATAAGGTTCCGTGGGATATTGATCATAAGTAAAAGTTTGGTTTTGATTATACACATAGGACGGTTGGTAGTTGTCATATGAATGAGATTGAAAACCATATTGATTACCATTGTTGTATGTGTAATCTTGTGCTTCGTACATGTTATTTCCGTAAGGAAACATGACGATTCACAAGAAAAAGAAAATCAAAACAAAAATCTAAAAAAATCAAATAAAAACAAGCTAAACAAATAACAAATAAATTATCAACTGCTCCCCGGCACCAACGCCAAAATTTGATGGTCGTCGCAGGTGCAATCAAATTAATAAACATATTTCCCACTAATTAACTAGTAATATAGCGGTAGTAAGAGATCGTTCCCACAGAGAGCTGTGTAATGGATAGGTTATTTGATCAGCAAGATAAAGTAAATAACAAAGGGGGTTTGGTTGTGAGATAAATAAAAAGAAAATAAAGAAGAAAATGATGACTAAGGAATCCTTCGCCGTTACCGAGCGCTAACTGGATTAGAATACTTACCTATTGTTCATAAGAACCATTCATCACCAACCACAGAATAGCAGCTAGCTCAGTGCTATCCCCAAAAATCGAGTCTTGTTATTAGGAGGGAAAGAATCGATACGAGGAGGGATTGAAAATTTGAGAGGAGGGATTGGCCACCTAAAAAAGTGTTAAATTATCAATATTACCCTTGAACTTAACTAGGGTTAAATTTATTAACCAAACAATCAATTAATAAAACTAATCTCCTTGCGCCACACGGCTCGTGTAACCATTTTCCTTTCTCGCAATTCATCTAACAAAAAAACAGAAAAAGTGCTCATACATACTATATCGATAAATATGTATGTCATAGTATGCATTACCATCGTAATCACTGCATACTACTCTTAGCATTTAGCTACTCTTCGCATTCCAATCAAAATAGTAGCTAGTTAGTTGTATCCTTGTATGCAATATAGTTCTGTGTTTGTATACATCTATGTGGAAAACAAAAACATATATATAATCTTTCTCAAACCAAAACTTAAAAGAGTGTTTCACCTGGAAATGTGGTCAGCTGCTCTGCGAAAAAGATTGGACCTGTAGGATTGTGGGACACTAACACATTTAACCACTGTATGTTAAATAAATGATATAAACATTTGAAAAAATGTTACTGGACTTTTAATTGAATTTCTTACAGTTTTATACGATTAAGAATCAGAAGGAGACTATTTTATTCGACTAAGAATCAAAAGCATAAACTCTTATCACATTTAATGGTACCACACTTTCTTTTCCTCTTTGTCGTTGTCTTGGGTACATAAGCTTTGCTTCTATGATCAGAAAATTTGCGGCTTCTTTCACATTATATAACCATGTTTTGAATTTTGGAAGACGATTTCACTATCACATAGTTGAGAGTTAATCCTATTTCCGTAATCCACATAGCAGCTTCCGTTTTCGAATCAAATACCTATGCAAATAAGGAATGTCGATGTGCGTTAAACATCAACTAAACTCAGGTATGTTCAAAATTAAACGGATCATAAGATACCTTTATGAGAGACAATATACCTCTTCGGTCTGGAAATACTCGGTTAAGTCCAGGAATTCATGTGGCAAT
Source organism: Papaver somniferum (assembly GCF_003573695.1). Lineage (NCBI taxonomy): Eukaryota > Viridiplantae > Streptophyta > Magnoliopsida > Ranunculales > Papaveraceae > Papaver > Papaver somniferum. Next base: position 80,164,147 of record NC_039366.1, read on the forward strand.
GGTACTAGTTGATCATCCTCGTTGTTTTAGACATTTTTGTACAGAGAGTGCAAAGACATTCAGTATAAGAGTCGAATTTATAGTTTTTCTATGGAACATAGTCTGATTATACAGACACATCACTGGAATATATAATTAGTATAACATATATCCAAACAAATGTGATCAATGGAGAATAGTTAGATTACAATCATACGTCTGCAGATTTATAGTTTGTATAAAATATAATTCACTTCTCTCTGTGATCAACATCCCCTCATGTCAATATCCTGTAACTAAGCTACGCTAGTAGAAACAAATGAAGTAAAACCTCAACACCATTGCCGATACATTGCACACACAAAAGAAAAATGATTAACGCATGCAAAAAGAGAAGTAAAAAACAAGGAAATTTCTTACTGATCAGAAGCGACGTCAACAAACATATACAGGTAACAACAGTAAAGAAAATACCCGACAAGATTTTTATGTTCTAATAGGTTTTTGTAAGGGTTAGGGTTTTTCTTTTTTGGCCGAAGAGATAAACATGAATACGATGAATTCTTAGAAAGAATGATTGAGAACGGTTAAAGGTTCGTGTGGGTAGGTTGGGAATATTTAAAATATTTACTTATTTTCTTCGTATCCGACTTTGACTGCACGTTGACTAGAATTTAGCCAAAATCTTTCCCTCCTCGTATAGATTCTTTCCCTCCTAATAACAGGACTCCAAAACTCCTTTTACCACGGATACGGAAGCTCTCCAATATCAGATTCTCTTCAACCGAACCACCAACTAGTAGCTCACTCAAGGTGTAATCCAGTCGAATGCTTTAAGCTTTGTGAATTAGGTTGATCCCAGTAGTTAAACTCTTAGATCAAGGTTTACTTGCTGGTGTTGTCTTCACTCACGATTGCTCCACAGAATCTCTCTGTAAGGTCTCGCGATTTCTACTTGTGTATAGAGTTATTCGACGATTACTTATCTCCTAACTTCTACTAGCAGTATAATGATCAATAGATCAATCTAGCGTGCACTCCAAATCAATCAAAGAATCACGCATAAACCCTAGATATGGTAAAAATAAACGATTGTTGTTAGAGAATTGCTCGGTTGAACCTACTAGGGTTGGTATGTCAAGTTAGTTGTCAATTTTATTTGCCAAAATGCATTCTTGATTTAGTATACTAAAGATAGTTTCGTACTAAATTAAGTCTAAGAAGTAGAATCTAAGCTATCATTGAAGGATGAAGTTTGAAGATTACAAGAAGACATCAACGAGGACTTCATCAACAAATGTATGTGGTAATTGATTTCATTTGGATTCTTGTTCAATTCTACCTTTATAATCTATCGAAACAAATGCTCACTCTATGGAACAATTCCTATGACGGTAAATGTACATTCATGTATATATACTCGAGGTTATTAGAGCCACGACTTTTGTGACAATAACCTTTATCCCTGGAAAGGTTCTCATGTTATAGTGAATGAGCGTACAAATTCATCGATCCAAGAATCACTCAATTCCGAGTTATAACGATGAAGTTATGAGTGATTTATTAAAGTAACAATCATAAGTGTTGTTGTAATTGTTACAGTTCGTTAGTAGGAAATAACCCATTAACTGTTTGTAATGGTTCACGGACTTGAACCCAATTACGTGACTAGAAGCCATTCTTGGTCATGTTTTTGATGTTTCCTTATCTATGCAAGATAGCTATTACTCCAAACATATTTTATTACCATATTAAAGTGTTTGTGATTCCTTCCGAAGTTAAAATGTGATTTATTCAGATAAATACTGCTAATTAATTATTTATTAAATTATTTTGGGAAGAGTTGTAACTCAGGAAAGACTCCCAAAATTAGGAGAGTCTTGAAAAAGGAAAATAGCTTTGCGTAGCTTTCAAGTTACCTTTCATTATAAATAAAGGGTTCGTGAGTGCTACACGCGTTTTCATCCCTTTGGAAAATTTGTGTAAGCTTCATAAGGTTGTTTTCCATGTCTTATGTTCTTCGTGAACAAGAGTGAGATAAAAGTCTGTGTATTGGGGATCACAAAGCCGAGTTGGATTTAATCTTCGTGATTGATTATACAACTTGTAATCTAGGTTTTCACCTCTTATCTATTCTAAGGTTTTCTCTTCTGATATAAAACCATTAAAGAGTTGTTGATCATAAACCCTAGGTTATGATAGATTTCAGTTTCCAGTCGTATACCAACACTTGTTAGTCGAAATCGGAAGTAGAAAGAAAACTTCGATTAAGGTATCTCGTAAAAATCCTTAAGAATTTTTAAACAAGATATCTCTAGATTTATTCTTGTTGTTCTTGTTGTAGAATTATTAGGGTTTTCTTAACTTGGAAATTGATCTTTGGAATCGCCCAAGTTCACTTACGAAAATCAGGTTCACGAACTCCTTGTGTGTACGCATACTGATTGTAAGTTAAAACCCTAATCTACAAGTTTGTTTCGGTATCTCTACTTTTATCTGGTAGTTGTTCGAAACAAACACAATATTTCCGAAACCTTGATTTACATCTAAAGGGAAATCAAATCGGTGTTTTGTGAAAACAAAAGGTTGAAAAATATCAACCGTGTTGTTGTATCTTTTGAAGAGAACTTTGTTCTGCCAGAAGATTTTCGGGAATAACTTCTAAAGGGAATTTGTGTTCTGCTAGAATTTATACGAGAATAATTCCTAAAGAGAACCGGTGTTCTGCTAGGAGTTCTATAAGTGCTTGAATACAGCTGAAGCAGGTATTACATCTAGTCCAAATAGGTAGTAGGAAATTGGTGTAACAACTTATAATCAGTGTGTGTTTATTCTGGACTAGGTCCCGGGGTTTTTCTGCATTTGTAGTTTTCCTCGTTAACAAAATTTCTGGTGTCTGTGTTATTTCTTTTCCGCATTATATTGTTTATCTTTATAATTGAAATATCACAGGTTGTGCGTCAGTTCAATCAGTTGGGAATCCAACCTTTGGTTATTGATTAAATTGTTTGACACTTGGATATTGGTTTTTGATACCGTCCAAGTTATTTCTTATATTCAATCGGGCTCGCAAATTCCTATTTGTTTGATTGAGGATTGAATTGAGAAATAGAGATATAACCCTTTGATATACTTTTATTAAGATTGAGTCTGACTGTCTAGTTGATTCTCATGAAAGTATATTGGATTTAATCTATACAGATTTCCAAACGAACTATTGGGAGTGGTTGTTATACCCCCCGCTTTTTCAATGATGATAAAAATTCTCAATAGATTTATATTAATAATAAAGCTTCAAGCTTAGAACATTGAATTCATCCTTAATCAACAAAGGATTTAGCTACTCATATTAAAAAGAAGATGAATAATGGTGGTTTCCCCCAAAAGGGGTAAACCCTAGGTTTTGATATAGAACTTGTGATATGAGATTGATATTCGATATGATGTTAAAGGCCTAATACCTATTTATATAGGTTTACATTCCTTGTCCTTCAAGTATCTAGTTCGGTTCAAGAACCCGACCCGAAAATACGAAATAAAGACCCTAACCGTGAGTTTTGGCCTTCCATGGTATGCATACCCGTACGCATACTTGAATTTCAGTATGCATACCCGTATGAGTACTAGCTTGTCTTCGGTTTTCAATAAAAAGCTTTTTTTTGGCCAAAACTTCTTCGTCCGAACACAGAATGACCTCATTCTTTTTGATTTTTTTTCCTCTTTCAATTCTCTTCAAGATGGTGATAAGAAATACTTAATTTGAATGAGTTAATCTAGGTCTTTGGCTCGTCTCTTGATTTTGAGCGTTTTGCTCCTTTTCGTCGCACTTCTTCCACTTCTCTTCGACTTGGGCACTTGGATACTTGGAATAATTCTCTTCTTAGCTATTTTTAACACCTGGTAGCTCCTTTTTGGAGGATTCACCTAATTGAGACAAATAAGAGAAAACAATAGTAATAATATGAATACATGCAAGAATAATAGTTTAAACAAGTATGGAATGGACACTAAAATCATATAAATTATGCACTTATCAAATTATCCCGCATTTAGATTTTGCTAGTCCTCGAGCAAACTAAATAAAACTAATCCTAAATACAACAACTCCATGTCTTTGAGAAAACGGTTGCACTTAGCTAATGCAACATGCCTTTAATCCCTAGGTGTCCCTAGTGGACGAGTTATAGTCTCATGAGGTTTTACAAGAGGCATACCCACAAAACCTACTCCATTTTCTCGCCTTGGAAGAACCACTAAGGATAGACACAAAGTAATAGCTAAATAATTAGCTTGCATACGTTCTTTATCTGCAAACATCCCATATACATTCCAATCATCACACATAAGCAATTATTTATGTGTGACGTTCAACCTGATTGCAAAACTCTACTAAGATATTCATCGTACTTGTTGCAATGTTTTCCACAACACTCGCATACTGAAATCACATGGATAGATAAGAAAATGGAAATAGAAAAGTGAAGTGTGTGATGAGTGTCAAATAGTGCATAATTCTTTATCGTTTTACTGGCATTTATCTCATCTTGTGTGCTTAAATTCTCCATTTTATCCCAAATTCTGTATTTTCAGTGTTTTCAAGAATAAACGATTTTACTAGTTTGTTTTGTGTTTTTAGGTAGTAACTAAAGCTTGGATGTCTTGAGAAGATAAAGGAACAAAGAATTGGTGGCTAGAGGCAGAAAGCAAGGGCACCGCGGAAATGCTGTGAGAAGTATAGAAGAACACAGTGGGCTTGGTTGGAGATATTTGCTTAAAAGAGAAAGTGGGCTTGATAGAAGAATTATCAACAAACCCAAGGCTTGACCCATTTTCATAACCCGATACATCAACATTTGATGCAAGTGTTCCACACCGAATCACCTCATTTCTCCCCAATTTCATTTTATCGACCAGAAACCTAACTCCATTTTCATCTTCTCCTTTCCTACTTCTGTGTACTTTAACCACCACCCATCTCTACCTCTCCATCATGTAATTTTTTTTTTTTTTACCTTCAAAACCACCCATCTCTACCTCTCCAATTCTCTAATTTAATGTAATTGTTCTCTATTACTTCACCTGCCTAGTGAAGGTTGACCTAGGTATACTGATTGCAGCAAGAAAAATGCATGAAACATTACATCAATCTGTAAAGTAAAGAGAGGCACCATACCGAAGATAGTGAGTGGTCTATGAAGTGGTTCAATTTTGATTAGACAACTAGTAAGTTTCAGAATTCTTATACCTAATTTTATGGTTGTCTATTGATAATTGGGGGAAGTCTTGTATAAATAGAGATGAGTTTATGATGTAAAAGGCTAGCCCGGAGAAGCCGGTGCTCTAAGCTTTAATCAGCCAATTAATGCTTAGGATGAATACTTTAGTTGTGATAAATTATCCATCTTCAGATCACCTTGAATATGCGCCAGACTCGAATCTTCACCGTTATTCGTTAAAAGGACAAGAGTAATATCCATAACTGAATTATCTAGTGCAGGTTAAGCAGTGAATTCGATGGCCCTAGTGTCATTTAATTGAATTTTAGTCTTGTTTGTGTAGTATAACTTTCTATTCTCGTCGTATCGACAACCCATTTCGTCTAAATTTGTATTAGTAGAACCTTAGAGATTTAGTTTCTCCACTCTGACTCCCCGTAGGATCGACCCGTATTTGCTGTTATCTATGTTTTAAACGTCGTGCGCTTGCGGTTTATAATTGTAGGTTTCTAATCCTACCAGTGTGCAAATGTTAACTAAAGTGAAAGATGTTACCCACAATACTTGTATGAATGTAGTCAAAGGATTCTTATTTATAGCGCAATAGTTGAGAAAAGCACCCATTTAACTCGACCACATGATTAGATACTCTAAGCACATGTTCCTTTTCAGCAAGTATGTGATAGTTGCCTTGGATCCTGCGTTCCACGCTTGTTTAGGCGACGAAGACATGGACAACATTTCACACATACTGCTATCCAAGTGTCGAGAACCTCGTCATTAGTATTTTTACTTGCTAAATAATGATGATAGGTTTTAACTCATTTCATCGACTACATGATTAATTCCCATGGATCCTACGTTCCATGCTTTTTTAGGCGACGAAAACAGGGAGAACCCTATCTTTTTATTATTAATGTCGATATATGAAGAGGAGCCTTATATAAATTTTTGTTTTTTGATTTTTGGCTCACTCTCTATGAGTGTAAGACAATTATCTATGGAGGTTTTATATAAACTCAACCAATGATTACCTTGCTACAACATCCATGACAGTATCAGGATCCCAACAAATAACTTCAGAGAAACATATAACTGCAAAAATAAAAAGAAAGTGATTCAGTAATGATTAATTGCGAGGATGAATCTTTCAAACGACTACCATGCTATTGCTAGCACTTGAGTTTCACATTCAATTATGGACGTATATAATTAAGGATTGTAGAATGATAAAGTGGAACTCAATCTATAGCCGTAAGAACTGTTTCAACCTAAAATGGTTTAGAGTGTCATCCTAAATAGCTCATAATTTACTTCAAAAGATGAAGTCTCAAGAATGCAAGAAATCAAAGAGTATTATTTATTTATTTTATATGCAAGCCAAACTTCTTAACTACTCCCCCACACTTAAACTCAACATTGTCCTCAATGTTCAAAACCGAAAATTCTGACATAACATCCCTGAAAAACTCGAAAACTGTACAAATGGGTAGGGAACTAGGAAAAACATCATAATAAAGCTGTTCGCCTACGTCTTTTCTATGATGTGTCAAAAGGGCACAGTGTTTCGATAAACAGTCTAAAAGATATGGCCTCCGGACTGATAGACATGCAATCTGAAAAAGTTATGGAAAAATACCAAAACTCAAATGTCCAGGCCTATCGCTCCAACTTAACAGACTTCGAATTCAGATTTTCTTTCTGAAAAAGAAAGGTGAGTCGGTCCTCTTTAAAAGTTGGGGTCAACCACTCAAATCGGACTCCGTATGAAGTCTCGAGAGTTGTTTCCGTGACAACTGCGCAGTCAGAATTTTTCTGAAAAAAATAGGTCGTCAAAGCTTTCATTATAGATATAGGAATTTGTAAAATCTAAGATGGGAATGCAAGATATGATATGAAAAACTAAGAAAATTAAAAACAAAAGGGATAGAGATACAAAACTGATAGGTTTCCTCCCATGTTGCGCTTGGTTTAACGTCGCCATCCCGACGTTATTGTTATCGTTCGTACACCAATAATCTGAAAATTTGGTAATCCTTCCAAATAACAATCTGCAATTCAAATAATAGCTTCACAAAAACATTAGCACAAAACATAAATATTGAAGCTATCAGTTTATTGAAGTTTCCCCCACACTTGGTCCTTTCTACACTCGGAAGTGGATAAAGAACATAGAATTCGGGAACTTCAAAATGTTCCCCAGCTTGGTGAACCTGCACAATTATCGAATCAAACACATCAAGTGGTGGATACTTAGAAGCAAAATAATCCGTTAAAATTTTGGAAACACACAACTCCAATTCTAAGTGAGGTATTTTCTTAAAAGTTGGGTTAACAACTCTTTGAGAAGCTACTTCAATTGGATGGAAAAGATTAATAGATATAAAATTAAGCAAAGGATTAGACAAACCTTGTATCAGATCCTCATCTGTAATTATCTCTAGTGAATTATTTACCTCAAGTGTATCGTGGTCCTCTATCGATCTTTTAATTTCTTCTTCAACCATAATCTCAGCATCATTATATTCCTTGACTAGCTCAATTGTATTTTCCACGACTTCAATCAATTTGGTTTTATTCTCAATCTCTATCTCTTCACCAACCTCGTCATCGGAATTGGAATCCTCTCCTAAAAAGTCTAGTTCATTGATGCAACTCATAATATCTCCGTTTGAGTACATTACAACATTTATAACAATAGATATGTCATACCCAATCTTCTCCTTTTGAATAAGCGAAGGATCTTTATTATGATCCAGAGTTGGAATAATCGTATCATCGTTGCAAGGACTTTCAGGAGGTTGTTCATCTTCATCAGAATCATTGTCAACCTCAAAATCGTCAACATCCCGACGACGTTCGAATTCCATGTCTATGTCCTTCTTAATTTCGTCAAGAGTCTCTTGTGATGCACCGGATTCTTCCAGTTGGTTGTATCGCGCATATAGTTTTCTGATTTAACACGCTTTCCACCGTTATGCACAATCTCCTCTTTTGGAAAGAGTGAAGGAAAAACACGATAAAGAGGAATAGATTTGATTCAATATCATAACTTTTTAGTTCCAAATTCTCTGTCATCTGCACGTTACTAGAAAACAATTGATCAGAAGAATAACTATCCTTCCATCCTCGTGATTGTTCACTTACATGCCTGTCATAAGGTTGTTGACATGTATGAGAATATCCATAAGGTTCTGTGGGATATTGATCATAGCCAAAAGATTGGTTTTGATTATACCCATAGGAAGGTTGGTAGTTGTCATATGAATGAGATTGAAAACCATATTGATTACCACTGTTGTATGTGTAATCTTATGCTCCGTACATGTTATTTCCATAAGGAAACAATACGATTCACAAGAAAAAGAAAATCAAAACAAAAATCTAAAAAAATAAAATAAAAAAAATCTAAACAAATAACAAGTCAGTTAGCAACTGCTCCCCGGCAGCGGCGCCAAAATTTGATGGTCGTCGCAGGTGCAATCAAATTAATAAACCTATTTCCCACTAATTAACTAGTAATATAGCGGTAGTAAGATATCGTTCCCACAGAGAGCTGTGTAACATGTATTTGATCAGCAAGATAAAGTAAATAAAAAAGGGGGTTTGGTTGTGAGATAAATAAAAAGACAATAAAGAAGAAAAGGATGATTAAGGAATGCTTCGTCGTTACCAAGCAATAACTGGATCAGAATACTTATCTATTATTCGTAAGAACCATGCATCACCAACCACATAATAGCAACTAGCTCAGTGCTATCCCCAAAACTCCTTTTACCACGGATACGGAAGCTCTCCAATATCAGATTCTCTTCAACCGAACCACCAAGTAGTAGCTCACTCAAGGTGTTATCCAATCGAACGCTTTAAGCTTTGTGAATTAGGTTGATCCCAATAGTTAAACTCTTAGCTCAAGTTTTACTTGCTGGTGTTGTCTTCACTCACGATTGCTCCACAGAATCCCTCTGTAAGGTCTCGCGATTTCTACTTGTGTAGAGAGTTATTCGACGATTACTTATCTCCTAACTTCTACTAGCAATAGAACGATCAATAGATCAATCTAGCGTGCACTCCAAAATCTAAGAATCACACATAAACCCTAGATATGGTAAAAACAAACGATTATTGTTAGTGCATTGCTTGGTTGAACCTACTAGCGTTGGTATGTCAAGTTAGTTGTCAATTTTATTTTCAAAAATACATTCTTGATTTAGTATACTAAAGATAGTTTCGTACTAGATTAAGTCTAAGAAGTAGAATCGAAGCTATCATTGACGGATGAAGTTTGAAGATTACAAGAAGACATCAACAAGGACTTCATCAACAAATGTATGTGGTAATTGATTTCATTTGGATTCTTGTTCAATTCTACCTTTCTAATCTATCGAAACAAATGCTCACTCTATGGAACAATTCCTATGACGGTAAATGTACAATTGTTTATGGGTAAAAAATGATTTTGCTATTTTTGGTAATTTGAGGTGTGTTGATGAGAAACGAGTTCAAACCCTAAACAAATGCACTGCACGAGAATGCTTTTAGGTTCGAGAAATCATTCTGTAATACTCTTGCCTAAACCAAGAAATGGTCGTTCCGGATTCAATTCAGTCACAAGGTGAAGGATAAGGGTTGATCTTAGGGAGGGAAGCGGAGAAGGTGTTTGAAATCAGAGTATTGAAGGTGTGGTTGTTTATAACTTGCGTATCAGAAAATGCTTTATGGATACTTGTGTTGATAACACCTGTGTTCTCGTGTTGTTGTTGAAATAAGCTGAAAGCCTATTTATACAAGTCATTAAACACAAAACTCCGATCTCCTAGGAAGTGGAGGAGATTGAGTAATGGAGTAGTGGGGTTGTGTAGGTGGTGGTGATCGTCATGTTTCCACTAGGAGGGAAAACCGGTCTCTCTTTCACCCACTACTCTCATTACTGTTGACCGTCCGTTTTTCCTAACACTTTTTCGTAATGGGAGCGTTGCACGCCGCACGCTGTAAACCGCCAGACCAATACCCCAGTTTGTGACACGTTTGATGTCTCGAGTAAGTGGGTCAAGTCGTGGGAATTAGCATGGTGATATTAGGTGAAGCAAATAAGTTGTTTGTAATGCCGACATGAAATATTGTAGGCGTTCGATTTATGTGAAGCATCGCTTTTGAGCAGCTCAAACTAATCGATGCATATAAAGTGCCCTGTTTTAGAGCTTGATTGAATAAGTCGCGAAAAAGCGTCTTAAATGAGGCAGCATGATCGGTCACCTTTGGGTGATCGTTTGGTGGCTCTAAAGACACGCCATCAGTTGGTCGATCACTGCTCATGGAGGAGGGGTGACTGGTGATCATGGCGTCACCTTCCTATCCATACAGAACTTGATCTAAACCGTCCGACCAAGCTGGCAAAGTTGGTTAGAAAAGATTATTTTGTGGCAGTTGAATGTTGCCGCTAATTATATTTTGAAGGCCGCACGGCCAATCCCTCTTTGGAGAACGTTCTAGGACATCGAGCCCTAGTTTGAACAGACCGGTCGGTCACATGTAGAGGTGGGTCGACGGTGATCACACTGACATCTTCGGGGTCGCTTGAGATTGAATCTAAGCCGTTCGACTAGGCCGGAAAAGATGGATGGTCACGATCAATTTGCGACAGTAGGGCGTTGCCGCAAACACGATCTTTAGGGTTTTCAAAGCAGCGCGTTTAAGCTACTTTGGGTAAACGATTTGACATGCTCTGGTTTGGTCGTGGAGAAGTCGATCGACCAAGGGAAGAGTTGGGCCAGCGGTGAGCACGTTGGCACTTCTTTGATCATTTCAGGGAAGATCTCGGTCGTCCAACAAGACTGGCAAAGTTGGACAATTGGGATTGATTTGCGGCACTTGTATAATGCCGCTTATTCAAGAGAACGCGCGATCACCCTACTTTGGGAAAGCGGTTTGGCGCGCTACTTGATTGTCGTGTGCAGTTCGACAGGCCAGAGGTGGAGGCGAGCCGCTGGTGATTACGTGGATACCTGTTTGATCGTTTTAGGGAAGATCAAGCCGTCCAACTAAGCTGGCGAAGTTGGACGGGTATGATAACTTTTGAGACCATTTTTTACGGCCTTAGCTCGTTCGAGCTTGGTTTTTACGCAGCGAAAACGCCCATGCTTGGGTCGGCGTTTGAAGTGCTCGTGAATGAGCAACATGGGGTCGATCAACTAGAGGACTGGTGGGCCCACTAGTGGTCACAACGATGAATGCCTAATTTTGTTATGAGTAAACTATGCTTGTTAAATCGTGCGACCAAGTTGTGTGGTCATGATCGTTTCTGAGACTGACATGGACGATCTAGATTTCCCTTAAGGAAATTAAACATGTTCGATCGAGCTATCCTTTAATTAAAAGTGCGTCGATACGAGATTCTCTTTGTTAGATAATGATGTAGCATATATGGGTATTTCATGCAGATCTCAATATTGGCACTTCGGGAGATGCATGCTACTCTACTGAGAGTGAACACTTGATCGTCATGTCATGTCAATGATGAGAGTTCGGAAAATACTAGGCGAATCATGCATTAATTGATAATGCTAACAAAACATAGGATTTCACAGAATATCTGGGATTGTCGTTGCACGCACCATTCTGAGTGAATTTCATGTATATATTCATATTGAATTGCTTCAAACAAAGCGAAGAGGTTTTTTGCACTCATCACTTCTTCAGCGGCTTTACCCTTTGCAGGGCGATGGCGCATTAAATACTGGTTTTACAATTTTAGTCTCGAACTAAAAACCACCATCAACATTAAGTCCCCTGCTTAGCACGTAACGGTGACATTATTGCGGGGTAAGCAATAGATGGTGACAGATGGAAATAAAATTCACGAGAAGAGTGAACAGACGTTACCAATAGAGAGGGGCCGGCTTGGCCTTTGAGAAGAATGTATTTAATGAAACGTCGAGGCAAGTAGCTATCACCCTTCTGGTACATTGAGGCCAAGAACACTAAAATGATGTATTTAAGTAGTGGAGCCTCGACTGATGAGTGTTAAGGAAGTTGATCCTTGAATACTAAGATGAGTGTTGAGGTGGTGGAGCCGTCAGCACTATGATGTGTTGAGGCAGTGACGCCTGACAACATGAGTGAGTGATGAGGAGATTGCGCATCTCAACACTAAGATGAAGATATGTTGAGGTAGTGATGCCTGACAACACGATAGTGAGTGTTGAGGAATTTGCACGTCTCAACACTAAGAGGAAGGATGTGTTGAGGCAGTGATGCCTGACAACACGGTAGTGAGTGTTGAGGAATTTGCACATCTCAAAACTAAAAGAAAGGATGTGTTGAGGCAGCATGCCTGGCAACACAGTTGTGATGTTGAGGAATTTGCACGTCTCAACACTAAGGGGAAAACGTGTTGATGCAGTATGCCCGACAATACAATAGTGGTGTTGAAGAATTTGTACGTCTCAACACCAAGAGGAGGGTGTGTTGAGGCAGCATGCCTGGAAACACAGTAGTGATTGTTGAGGAATTTGCACGTCTCAACACTAAGAGAAAGGATGTGTTGAGGCAGCATGCCTGGCAACACAGTTGTGGTGTTGAGGAATTTGCACGTCTCAACACTAAGGGGAAAAAGTGTTGAGGCAGTATGCCCGACAACACAATAGTGGTGTTTAGGAATTTGTACGTCTCAACACCAAGAGGAGGGTGTGTTGAGGAAACATGCCTGGCAACACAGTAGTGAGTGTTGAGGAATTTGCACGTCTCAACACAAAGAGAAAGGATGTGTTGAGGCAGCATGTCTGGCAACACAATTGTGGTGTTGAGGAATTTGCACGTCTCAACACTAAGGGGAAACGTGTTGAGGCAGTATGCCCGACAACACAATAGTGGTATTGAGGAATTTGTACGTCTCAACACCAAGAGGAGGGTGTGTTGAGGCACCAGGCCTGGCAACACAGTAGTGAGTGTTGAGGAATTTGCACGTCTCAACACTAAGAGAAAGGATGTGTTGAGGCAGCATGCCTGGCAACACAGTTGTGGTGTTGAGGAATTTGCACATCTCAACACTAAGGGGAAAACGTGTTGAGGCAGTATGCCCGACAACACAATAGTGGTGTTGAGGAATTTGTACGTCTCAACACCAAGAGGAGGGTGTGTTGAGGCAGCATGCCTGGCAACATATTAGTGAGTGTTGAGGAATTTGCACGTCTCAACACTAAGGGTAAAACGTGTTGAGGCAGTATGCCCGACAACACAATAGTGGTGTTGAGGAATTTGTACGTCTCAACACCAAGAGGAGGGTGTGTTGAGGCAGCATGCCTGGCAACACAGTAGTGAGTGTTGAGGAATTTGCACGTCTCAACACTAAGAGAAAGGATGTGTTGAAGCAGTATGCCTGGCAACACAATTGTGGAGGTGAAAAATTTGCACGTCTCAACACTAAGGGCAAAATGTGTTGATGAATTATGCCCGACAACACAATAGTGGTGTTGAGGAATTTGTACGTCTCAACACCAAGAGGAGAAATGTGTTGAGGCAGTTTGTCTGGCAACACAATGGTGAGTGTTAAGGATTTTCACGTCTCAACACTATGATATTTAAAATTTATTTGATATTCCTAATAGATATAAAACATTTAGTTTAAGGATAGTTACTTAGCTCTGTCTCTTTTAGGCATGTCCTTCGCGCATGATTGGGCTTTGGGTGTATCAGGCTCTCCCGTGGGTAAGCAGCGTGACAAAAGTCCTCATGTGTAATTATACTGAGCTTATTTTCTCGTGAAAGATGTGCTTCCATTGTATTCGCTGGTAAAGCGGTGACTCTGTTTAAACTTCTAAACCTGAAGGAGGCTTCAGTTCCCAAGTGTAGCTTGCTTTGGTTGTACCACCTTGAATCCACGCCTCTGTGATTTGATACAAGCTTATTGTACTCTCCTGGATGGGATGCTTGGAACATCACATGGACGAAATATTCTTTTTAGTGGTTGTTGCTATGATGAAGCTCTGGTTGGTATCAACGAACGAGCAGAAACGGTTCTTGGCAGAAGCTGTAATCAGAAGAGACTTGGCTGGCTGCGATCACAATCCTTGATATGGAGGAGTGGCGACTACGGGAACGAACCTTGGCAGAAAGGAGTGGCGGCTTCTGGAGAGAACGTTGAAGCATCTTCTGGAGCGAAACGTTTAAGAGAATCGGCTTCTGGAGGCGAAACGTTGAATCGGCTTCTGGAGCGGAGAGTTGAAGCGGAGCGGCTTCTGGAGAGAACGTTGAAGGGATCCTGGAGCAAAGGTCGAAGCGCCAACGCAACACGGTTGAGGGCTGAAGATATATCTCGGCGCTGCACCTTGGAGAAATAGAGGATCTCACACGTGCTCCACCATAGATTACATGGTTTTGTCAACAGAGTCCCCAGAAAGCATTAATGTACAACTCTACTAATCGATGTTCAGTCACATTTGGTTTATGACAAACTAACACCCGAATTCTAAATCCCTTGACTAATCATTCGTATGTTCACCGTTTCGCTCCTTTTGAGTTGTGGCCATGTCCGTCGGAGACTTAGCAAGAACTCCTTGTCCTTCCATCAAATCGACGATGGTAATAGGGGGTTGGATTCCTTTGGCCCCTCCGGTCCCTCGTCCTGATACGGAAGTGGAAGTAGCTCTAGCAACGACCGGGGCATTATGCTCGAGGAAATATTGGTGGCGACAACGGCTCTGGCTTTGGTGATCGGAGGTATCACATCTAAGAGTGTGTCTCGCTGTTGTCTGGGTTGACATAATAGGCGAACCCTTTATGATGATTTGAAGATGGGTCAAGCCTCCTTTGTTGTTGTAAATGTACGAATTCTCGGAATTACGCCATGTTCTCGATCAACACGTTTTGTTGATGAAGAGGTAGCGGATATTCCTGACCTTAAATTGGTAGCAGTGGTGGAATAGAGATAAATATTTTCTTTTGTGATCTCTGCAGGTGTCTCCTTAGGACTCCAATGGTGCTGAGATTTGTTGTCGACTATCTCCATACTGGAATAACAGCTACGCGAATCTTCACTTTGTCTTTCTGGGTGTGGACCCTTTGAGGCATTTCTGGCTTGCTCCATACAACACTTGTGGTGTTTGTAGAAAAGGCGGTTGCCTCATCCGTATCTCCACCGTTGCGTTCTTCTAAGCAGTAGTCATGTCTTCTTGTGTCTCCACGCGGCTCTGGTCCTTTCATCTGGGAGATTTACTGGTGCTCAGCTATCCAAGGCATTTCCAGTAGCATTGCTTGAAAAAGCATTTTTATGAGGCTTCTTAGCAAATGGAACACCAGAATTGAAATTGGTTGTTGAACCTAAATTGAATTTAACGATTGAATTGGATCTAAGATCCATCCTTTTGAAATTGAGAAAACTGGAATGAATATTGAAATATTGATTTTGCAACCGAGAGATCAATCTCCCACTGTGGTCGCCAATTGTTTATGGGTAAAAACTAATTCTGCTGTTTTTGGTAATCTGGGGTGTGTTGATGAGAAACGAGTTCAAACCCTAAACAAATACACTGCACGGGAATGCTTTTAGGTTCGAGAAATCAATTTGTAAGACTCTGGCCTAAACCAAGAAATGGCCGCTCCAGATTCAATTCGGTCACAAGGTGAAGGAGAAGGGTTGATCTTAAGGATGGAAGCGGAGAAGGTGTTTGAAATCAGAGTGTTGAAGGTGTGGCTGTTTATGACTTGCGTATCAGAAAATGCTTTCTGGATACTTGTGTTGATAACACCTGTGTTCTCGTGTTGTTGTTGAAATAGGCTGAAAGCCTATTTATACAAGTCATTGAACGCAAAACTCTGATCTCGCAGGAAGTGGAGGAGATTGAGTAATGGAGTAGTGTGTTTGTGCAGGTGGTGGTGATCGTCATGTTTCCACTATGAGGGAAAATCGGTCACTCTTTTACCCACTACTCTCACTACTGCAGACCGTCCGTTTTTCCTAACACTTTTTCGTAATGGGCGCGTTGCACGCCGCACACTGTAAACAGCCAGACCAATACCCCGGTGAGCATCCCCCAGTTTGTGACACGTTTGATATCTCGAGTAAGTGGTGGTAGGTTCGGAAACCTACAATAAAATACTGCAAGTGCACAGTGTCTAACTAGTAGAACAATGGCAAGTACAGATCGTTCCCACGAGGAGTGTGAAAATACTACTTCTAACTAAAACCAAGACCAAATAATCAAATATATAATGTTTAATGAGTTTCCAAAAATTCGAAACAAAATGAAACAATAAATAATTTTAACGAAAAACAGAATGATAGAAGGTTGTTAGGATTTTCGGTTTCCACCAATTAATTATGCAAACTCTACTAATCTTTAAAAATCTATTCCATGCATTTTCAAATATTGTTTCTCCGCTCTAGTTTTCTTCGCTTCATGAGTAGTGATTCTAAAGCATTACCTATCTATCCTTGCATACCACATCTAGGGATTTAACCGAAGCACGAAATATCAATTCAAAAACATAAATAATCAAGAAAATCACATGAACAATTAAATACCAAGCAATAAGAAGAAAAACTATTAATCAATCAAATCATTATTAGCATATAATTGTAGAATTTACGCAATCAAATTGGTTTCCACTTAAACCCTAACAATCAATTTATCTAGACATGCCTTTCTTAAAAAAAAACCACAAATAAATCAAATAAAATTTCTAGCTAATCAGAAACGGAATCAAAAACAAAACTTCAAACCCTAGCCTTCACGGCTCTGCAGCCGCAGCCCCCTTTTCGTCTCCCAAAACCGCCTCCATGTCCCATTCACTTGTTAACTTCTGGTACGGTGAGTAGTATGAGCGCTGCTGATATACAAAGATTACCAGGCCAACCTCAAATTATCATTGTGGTCGCCGATATATGGAAACATCAGGCCAACCCCATTTCATCATTGTGGTTGTTGATACATGGAAATACCAGTCCAACCTATTTCATTATCGTGGTTGCTGATACATGGAAATACCAGGCCAACCACTTTGGTTGCTGATATATGGAAATACCAGGCCAACCCGGCTGCTGATATATGGAAATACCAGGCCATCATAATAAGTACTGCTGATATATAGAAATACCAGGCCAGCATAATAAGTGCTGCTGATATATAGAAATACCAGGCCAGCATAATCGATCATTGTGGTTGCTAATATATATGGAAGTACCATGCCAACCACATTTTGCCATTTTTGTTGCAAACACCATTAAGTCTCACATTTTGCTGTTTTTTCGCTGGATGATCGAATTCACTAGTACTTTCTACAAAAGCAGTAAAATAGTATTAGAAATTAAAATATTGTATCCTAGCTAATATAAATAAGGGTATAAAATGTAGCATTTACATGCTTATCAACACCCCCACACTTATATTTTGCTAGTCCTCGAGCAAAACAGAGATATCATGCAATAGACTTTTTTTTTTCTAAGAAAAATCCTAACAAAAGCGTCACTCCCCCACACTTAAACATTACATTGTCCTCAATGTAATTGAGTCATCCAAGGTAGAAATTAAGGTGGGAAATTCTAAAATACGATATGCAAAAATTACACAAATAAAAATAAAAGATAGAATGAAGGGAACAATTCTGATGGTTGACTCCCATGAAGCGAAAGATATTTGTTTCCATGCTCTCAGTAGCACGTAATCTCAAACAAGATGAGGTTGGTACCCCAAAGTAAGGTGCCAATCATATATATAAAGCCTGAAGAGTTGGGGATCAACCCAACTAATCTAATTAGTCGAAAACATGAACCTACAGTAAGAAAGATTAGTACCCAGAGAGATAAAACTGAATTCAATCTTATTTAAAACATAATTCGAACCTTGAATATGAAGTAAATCACGTTCGCAAATGATTACTAAAGATTGTCTAAAGAATTGAACAGTTGTTGGACTCCCTAAATCTGGTTCTAAGTCAGCGGAAATAACTTCCACGACTGATATTGGTTCAAATGCACAGGTATCGACATGTTCAACATTCACATAAGCTTTTAGAAAATCACTAGGAGGATCCGAAGAACAAGGGTTCAACGAAACAATGATATCATGATTAATTGACCCATTATCATCTACAATGGTTTCATTATTAAGGGTCAAGGTCGGAGCTTTCTCAACTAATAGAACTAATCGAGACTGGGTAAAGACTAGAGGTTCTAGTTTGGGCTTCCATTTGCTAGTGTCTAGCAGCGGTGTGGAGTCTAACAAAGCATTGACTTCACAAATAACACTATCATCATCAAAACCATACCCAAAATGAGCTAGACAAACCTCTAATGGATATTCCAAGTCTCTTTTGCAAAAGCTTTGTGAGTGCATGCTTTCTTTTCGCCCGCTCCTCTTCAGACTAAGGTACCTGGAAAATATTCAAAGAAACTGCGTAAAAAGAACTAAAAGAAATCTAAAAGAAAAAAAGAAGAATAAATTATATACAAAAATAAAAATAAGCTATATACAAAAATTGATATCAATCAGAGTGTATTATGCAGCCACTCCCCGGCAGCGGCGTCAAAAACTTGGTAGGTTCGAAAACCTACAATAAAATACTGCAAGTGCACAATGTCTAACTAGTAGAACAATGGCAAGTACAGGTCGTTCCCACGAGGAATGTGAAAATACTACTTCTAACTAATACCAAGACCAAATAATCAAATAGATAATGTTTAATGAGTTTTCAGAAATTCGAAACAAAATGAAACAATAAATAATTTTAACGAAAAACAGAATGATAGAAGGTTGTTAGGATTTTCTGTTTCCACCAATTAATTATGCAAACTCTACTAATCTTTAAAAATCTATTCCATGCATTTTCAAATATTGTTTCTCCGCTCTAGTTTTCTTCGCTTCATGAGTAGTGATTCTAAAGCATTACCTATCTATCCTTGCATACCACGTCTAGGGATTTAACCGATGCAAGAAATATCAATTCAAAAGCATAAATAATCAAGAAAATTACATGAAAAATTAAATACCAAGCAATAAGAAGAAAAACTATTAATCAATCAAATCATTATTAACATATAATTGTAGAGTTTACGCAATCAAATTGGTTTCCAATTAAACCCTAACAATCAATTTAGCTAGACATGGCTTTCTTAAAAAAAAACCACAAATAAATCAAATAAAATTTCTAACTAATCAGAAATGGAACCAAAAACAAAACTTCAAACCCGAGCCTTCACGGCTCTGCAGCCGCATCCTCCTTTTCGTCTCCTAAAACCGCCTCCACGTCCCATTCACTTGTTAACTTCTGGTGCGGTGAGTAGTATGAGCGCTGATGATATATAAAGATTACCAGGCCAGCCTCAAATTATCATTGTGGTCGCCGATATATGGAAACATCAGGCCAACCCCATTTCATCATCGTGGTTGTTGATACATGGAAATACCAGGCCAACCTATTTCATTATCGTGGTTGCTGATACATGGAAATACCAGGCCAACCACTTTGGTTGCTGATATATGAAAATACCAGGCCAACCCGGCTGCTGATATATGGAAATACCAGGTCATCATAATAAGTATTGCTGATATATAGAAATACCAGGCCAACATAATAAGTGTTGTTGATATATAGAGATACCAGGCCAGCATAATAAGTGTTGCCGATATATAGAAATACCAGGCCAGCATAATCAATCATTGTGGTTGTTGATTTATGGAAATACCAGGCCAACCACATTTTGCCATTTTCGTTGCAAACACCATTAAGCCTCACATTTTGCTGTTTTTTCGCTGGATGATCGAATTCACTTGTACTTTCTACAAAAGCAGTAAAATAGTATTAGCAATTAAAATATTGTATAATATCTAATATAAATAAGGGTATAAAATGTAGCATTTACATGCTTATCAGTCAAGTCGTGGGAAATAACATGGTGCTATTAAGTAAAACAACTAAGTTGTTTGTAATGCCAACATAAAATATCGTAGGTGTTCGATGTATGTGAAGCATCGCTTTTGAAGAGCTCAAACTAATTGATTCATATAAAGCATCACTGTTTTAGAGCTTGATTGAATAAGTCGCGAAAAAGCTTCTTAAAGGAGGCAGCATGATCGGTCACCTTTGGGTGATCGTTTGGTGGCTCTAAAGACACGCCATCACTTGGTCGATCATTGTTCATGGAGTAGGGGTTACTGGTGATCATGGTGTCACCTTCCTATCCATCCAAAACTTGATCTAAACCGTCCGACCAAGCTGACAAAGTTGGTCAGACAAGATGATTTTGCGGCAGTTGAATGTTGTCGCTAATTATATTTTTAGGGTTTAAGTCCTCTTTGGGCGAACGTTGTGGGACATCGATCCCTAGTTTGAACAGACCGGTCGGTCACGTGTGGAGGCGGGTCGACGGTGATCACACTGACATCTTCGTGGTCGCCTGAGATTGAATCTAAGCCGCTCGACTAGGACGACAAAGATGGATGGTCACGATCGATTTGCGACAGTCGGCGTTGCCGCAAACGCAATACTTAGGGTTTTCAAAGCAGCGCGTTTAAGCTACTTTGGGTAAACTATTTGACATGCTCTGGTTTGGTCGTGGAGAAGTTGATCGACCAAGGGAAGAGTTGGGCCAGCGGTGAGCACGTTGGCACTTCTTTGATCATTTCAGGGAAGATCTCGGTCGTCCAACAAGACTGGAAAAGTTGGACAGTTGTGATCGATTTGCGGCAGTTGTATAATGCCGCTTATCCAAGAGAACGCACGATCACCCTACTTTGGGAAAGTGGTTTGGCGCGCTCCTGGATTGTCGTGTGCAGTTCGACCGGCCAGAGATGGAGGCGAGCCGCTGGTGATTCCGTAGATACCTGTTTGATCGTTCGAGGGAAGATCTAAGTCGTCCAACTAAGTTGGCGAAGTTGGACGGGTATGATAACTTTTGAGACCGTTTTTACGGCCTTAGCTCGTTCGAGCTTGGTTTTTACGCAACGCAAACGCCCATGCTTGGGTCGGCGTTTAAAGTGCTCGTGAATGAGCAACATGGGGTCGATCAACTAGAGGACCGGTGGGCCCACCAGTGGTCACTGCGGTGAATGCCTACTTTTGTTAGGAGTAAACTGTGCTTGTTAAATCGTACGGCCAAGTTGTGTGGCCGTGATCGTTTCTGAGAATGACATGGACAGTCTAGATTTCCCTTAAGGAAATTAAACATGTTCGATCGAGCTATCCTTTAATTAGAAGTGCGTCGATATGAGATTCTCTTTGTTAGAGAATGATGTAGCCTGTGTGGGTATTTCATGCATATCTCAATATTGGTACTTCGGGGGATGCATGCTACTCTGCTGAGAGTGAACACTTAAACGTCATGTCATGTCAATGATGAGAGTTCGGAAAATACTAGGAGAATCATGCATTAATTGATAATGCTAACAAAACATAGAATTTCACAGAATATCTGCGATTGCCGTTGCACGCACCATTCTGAGTGAATTTCATGTATATATTCATATTGAATTGCTTCAAACAAAGCGAAGGGGTTTTCTGCACTCATCACTTCTTAAACAGCTTTACCCTTTGCAGGCGATGGCGCATTAAATACTGGTTTTACAATTTTAGCCTCGAACTAAAAACCACCATCAACAACATTCATGTATATATACTCGAGGTTATTTGAGCCACGACTTTTGTGCCAATAACCTTTATCCCTGGAAAGGTTCTCATCTTATAGTGAATGAGCTTATGAATTCTACGAGCCAAGAATCACTCAATTCCGAGTTATAACGATGAAGTTATGAGTGATTTATTAAAGTAACAATTATAAGTGTTGCTGTAATTGTTACAGTTTGTTAGTAGAAAACAATCCATGAACTGTTTGTAACGGTTCACGGACTTGAGCCCAATTACGTGACTAGAAGCCATTTTTGGTCATGTTTTTTGATGTTTCCTTATCTAGGCAAGATAGCTATTACTCCAAACATATTTTATTACCATATTAAAGTGTTTGTGATTCCTTCCTAAGTTAAAATGTGATTTATTCACATAAATACAATATTTATTAATTAATTATTTATTTAATTATTTTGGCAAGAGTTGTAACTTAGGAAAGACTCCCAAAATTAGGAGAGTCTTGAAAAAGGAAAATAGCTTTGCGTAGCTTTCAAGTTACCTTTCACTATAAATAAAGGGTTCGTGAGTGCTACACGTTTTCATCCACTTTGGAAAATTTGTGTAAGCTTCATAAGGTTGTTTTCCATGTCTTCTATTCTTCGTGAATAAGAGTGAGATAAAAGTCTTTGTATTGGGGATCACAAATCCGAGTTGGATTTAATATTCGTGATTGATTATACAACTTGTAATCTAGGTTTTTCACCTCTTGTCTATTCTAAGGTTTTCTCTTCTGATATTAAACCATTCAAGAGTTGTTGATCATAAACCCTAGGTTTTGATAGATTTCAGTTTCCGGTCGTATACCAACACTTGTTAGTCGAAATCGGAAGTAGAAAGAAAACTTCGATTATGGTATCTCGTAAAAATCCTTAAGAAGTTTTAAACAAGATATCTCTAGATTTATTCTTGTTGTTCTTGTTGTAGAATTATTAGGGTTTTCTTAACTTGGAAATTGATCTTTGGAATCGCCCAAGTTCACTTACGAAAATCAGGTTCACGGACTCCTTGTGTGTACGCATACTGATTGTAAGTTAAAACCCTAATCTACAAGTTTGTTTCGGTATCTCTACTTTTATCTGGTAGTTGTTCGAAACAAACACAAAATTTCCAAAACCTTGATTTACATCTAAAGGGAAATCAAATCGGTGTTTTGTGAAAACAAAAGGTCGAAAAATATCAACCGTGTTGTTGTATCTTTTGAAAAGAACTTTGTTCTGCCAGAAGATTTTAGGGAATAACTTCTAAATAGAATTTATGTTCTGCTAGAAATTATACGAGAAGAATTCCTAAAGAGAATCGATATTCTTCTATGAGTTCTATAAGTGCTTGAATACAGCTGAAGCAGGTATTACATCTAGTCCAAATAGGTAGTAGGAAATTGGTGTAACAACTTATAATCAGTGTGTGTTTATTCAGGGTATTCAACCCAATATGCAGATTACCATGTCTAAAACACATAAACTAGTAACCCAGTATACTGAGTTTTATGATTCACAAAATAGTAATGCTGGCAAGATGGAGACAAAAGTCTGGATTCCTTCTAATAAGGAATTTTGCAAAATTTAACCTGGATGGTTATTACATTGTAGAAACTAAGAAAGGAAGTGTTGGTCTAATACTTCGTGATTTTGCATGAAAATGTTTAGGGGCTAAAGGAATTAACTTTGATGAGGAAGTGGACGATAACTATGTGGCTGAGCATTTTGAATATAAAACATTGGAATTAGAAGTGGACTGGCTGGAGGACCTAAGGATGGACAAAGCTATACTTGAAATGGATTGTGACAATGTGATAAAATATGTAACAGAGAAAGAATCACGATTTCATTGGTTTAATAATAGTAAGTCATGGTTTTTAAAGTTTTTTCATAGACTTGGTAATAATGTAGATCACTCACTCGCTCGTAAAGCAAGAGCAATGTAGCCAATCTCGGCTGTCTCGGCCGAGATCTCGGTGATTTTTTCGTTTTCGACCAAAATCAAAACGACTTGTATGTTCTCGGCGCGGCGAGATTCAGCCAAAAATCTAGGACTGTCTCGGCCAAATTCGGACTATCTCGGCCGAGAAACTCGGATGACATATATATATTATTTTATAACATTGCAAAAGAAGAACAAGAAGATCGAGAAGCCTGTTCATGGCATACACAAAAGTTGAAAAGTAGGCAACTAGGGATAACGTTTAAGATCCAAAAATAATTGAAGAATTTATGCAGCAATCCTTCCCATGTTTTTGTTTGATCAACATAATCCTTCCCATGTTGATATGCCTAATTGATCTGCTACAACCTCTATTTCTTTTCCTCATATTAATAATTTTGTAAATTCGTTGTTAGTGAGAATTAGAAAACTAACTTTGCAAGTAAAGTTGAAGGAAAAACAGAGACACAGTGGGGTTGTTGTGAAAAGCGGGTGCAGAATTGAGAATAAGGTTAGGTTTTTTATTTATCCATACCCTAGGACACATGTTGTGGCTTGGGTTTGTGTAATGACATAGTCAAAATACATAGAAGCAAGTTATGGGATGGCTTCCAATTTATCAAGTATACACACACATACATTTACATTCTTTTTGAAAAATATAATCGAATGGAAAGATATTCAGAAATTTCTCCAATTTTCTCCCCAGAAAAAAAAATTGACCCAGTGTCTCGGTCAGGATCCGAGATAAACTACATTGAGCAAGAGTTGAGGAAGAAAATTTTAATTTCGCAACAAATATACCAAATTTCATCACAAAATTGGTGAATGATGATTAATGTAACAATTCATTTTAATGAATAAATCTCTCTTAGTGTCAAAAAAAAAAAAAACTTAGTTACACATGGAAAAATGCCAATCCACTCGACAAGAAGAAAAAAAAGTGATTTTAGAAAACGGAAATGCTATTAGAGACTTCTCTTCCTGACACTGCAATAGTACTCTTTTTAGGGTTTCTTTGACTTTAAATAAAAACGAGACCAACTATCAAAAGGCTATGTTCTCAGTGATGATCGTAACAGTCATCATGGCTAGTATAATCTACGTAAGTTTTCCTTGATCAATTATTTTTTATGTTTTAAGAAGTTCTTGATTGAATATGATTTTTGTTTTTATATTTAATAGTTTCTTGATTTAATGTGGTTTTCATTGCAGACTTACCAAAGTTTTCAGAACTCTATAATTCCCACCACTAGTGAGTTGAACTAGAGACTTGTTAATCTTGAAAGAGGTCATCATAACGCTGAATACCCTTAAGATGTGGTCAAATGGTGAGTTAATGGAAAAAAATGGTGTTTTCCGAGCAGTGGTATATTAGGACTAATTATGGTTGGTTAAGGGAAGAAATTGATGTTTTGTTAGCAGTTGTATGAGAACTAATTATTGTGGGTTGATGGAAGAAAATAGTGTTTTCTGAGCAGAACGAGTTAAGTTCTTGGTATTCTACTGAAAAATATATTGGGGACAACATGTTAAGGAGAAATGGATAAACAATATTCATGATCTTAAAGATAATAGTGGTATGTGGAAAGGGCAGCAAAATTGGACATCTTTGATAACGAAACATTTTAAAGATATTGCTCAATCAAATGATAATGATATTGAACCCATTTTTAGTAGTATTTTAAATCCCAATATTAGTGTAGATGGCAATAGTAAGATTTAGGTTACTTTTGATGAAAAAAATCAAAAAAGCTTTTTTATGATAAATTCTTGAGGGGCTCCAAGATCAAATGTGTTTTTCCCAGGTTTCTATCAACATCACTGGGACATTCTCAGTAGTGACATAGTTAGCTGGATGCATAGTATTTTTAAAGATAATAGTTTTAATCAAAAAATTAACCACACTTTCATTTCTTTGATTCCTAAGAATAAAACAGTAAAGACCCATGGTGAATTCATACCTATTAGTTTAAGTGAAGTCATACCTATTAGTTTAAGTAATGCTTTGTACAAAATTGTTGTTATGATTTTAGAAAATATGAAGAAATCTCTTCTTTATACTATCATTTTGCAAAATTAGACGATTTTATATCGAAAAGACAAAAAACAGATAATATAATATGCTTCCAAAATAAATTTACCCATGAAATCTTGCATACTATGAAGACTAGTAAAAGAATAAAAATTGTTATATGACCCTCAAACTCGATTTATTAACAACTTTAGATATGTTAGAATGAAAATTTACAATTGTTGTGTTTAATATCTTGGATTTTTCAATGATTTCTTTGATTTCATTTATACTTGTATTTCATCTGTTTCATATGTTGTTTTAGTTAATGGTATTCATGGGGAAACTTTCTAACCTACTAAGGGAATTAGATATTCTTCGATTATGAAAAAACTTGATGGTATTCTTGGGGAAACTTTCTTTCCCAACTGTATGCTCAAAGAACTTGAACTTGACCTCAGATTATGAAGTAAGTTGGAATTTGATAAATGATTCAGGAATATTTCTAATATTCTTAGCACAACAGATTCTGAAAATTAAAAGCATATGGTTCTGAATAAAAAATAATTGAGCACTTGCAGAACGAGTTAAGTTCTTGGTATTCTACTGAAAAATATATTGGGGACAACATGTTAAGGATAAACGGATAAACAATATTCATGATCTTAGAGATAATAGTGGTATGTGGATAAAAGAGCAGCAAAACTGGACATCTTTGATAACCAAACATTTTAAAGATATTGATCAATCAAGCGATAATGATATTGAACCCATTTTTAGTAGTATTTTAATTCCCAACATTAGTGTAGACGACAATAGTAAAATTTGGGTTACTCTTGATGAAAGGAAAATAAAAGAAACTTTATTTATGATCACGGGAACATTCTCAGTAGTGACATAGTTAAAGATAATAGTTCTAATCAAAAAATTAACCACACTTTCATTTCTTTGATTCCTAAGAATAAAACAATAAAGACCTATAGTGAATTCATACCTATTAGTTTAAGTAATGCTTTGTACAAAATTTTTGTTATGATTTTAACAAATATGATGAAATATCTTCTTTATACTATCATTTCGCAAAATTGGTCGGTTTTATATCGAAAAGACAAAAAACAGATAACATATTTATATGCTTCCAAAAAATAAAATAAATATAATAATAGTTGCCCATGAAATCTTGCAAACCATGAAGACTAGTAAAATAAAAAAAATCGTTATACAGCCCTCAAAATCGACTTATTAAAAGCTTATGATATGTTAGAATGAAACTTTATAATTGTTGTGTTTAAGTATCTTGGATTTTTCAATGATTTCTTTGATCTCATTTATGCTTGTATTTCACTTCTTTGATCTCATTTATGCTTGTATTTCACCTGTTTCATATGTTGTTTTAGTTAATGGTATTCTTGGGGAAATCTCTTTCTTACTAAGGGAATTAGATTGGGTGACACTTTGTCACCAACTATTTTTGTTATCTGAATAAAATCTTTGTCTAAATTACTTATGTAGTATGAGATGTTAGGTAAAATTATTGGTATTAAAGTTACTAAAGATTTCCTCTCAATTTTCCTTTTTGATTATCATTGATGACTCTTTTTTTCTTACTTCTGCTAACATTGTTCAAGCTAGAAATTTGCTTAATATTTTTTTTATAAAATAGTTATTCTTCTGGACAAGCTATAAACTACCAAACATCTGGTATCTATATCTGAAATTGAAATTTTAGACTTGGACAGTGATATAGTATTAATACATGTACATATTAAGATTTAATTAGAAATGGAATTAGTTAGAAATTTATTTTCGTACAAAAAATATTCAAATTAGTATCGATCGACTTCACAGGGAAAAATATTGGTGATAGGCAAGCCAATAATTTCATATATTTTGTGCCATGGGAATAAAATGGAAAAAAATTAATTAGTATGTCCAGAAAAAAAGAAATTGAAAAGAGATAAAATATTGCACGAGGGTACAGGATGATGATGAGTTTTGATTGCACACTATAATTACAGTGATATTACAAATTTATTTTAAGCGAAGCTTGTATTTAATTAAAATATAGGTATTTAGTCATTGCCTTCACAAAAGCTCTTCATTTTTTCTTACTTTTCACAAAATTCAGAAAACTCTTTTGTGAACTTGAAAACCTCAGTTCTCTGGTAGACCCTCCTGACCACTAAGCTACTTGTTTGCTTTGGATAAGTATGTTGGTATATTACAATGTACTTAATTTGTTATTATGATTGAAGACATTTATATTTTATCAAGTGTTTCTCTTTTGATGTATTTGAGATTGTTGTATTCAATTTTATCTTATCAATGAAACAAAGAGTTATCTCAAATATTTGTTTGCTTTGAACAAATATTATATATTTTTTTATATAACTCTATTTAAGCCGTAAAATTCAACATGTAAACAACATACGGAAGAAACATGCATGTTTTGTTTACTTGCCCTTTTTCTAGGGCGGTATGGATGATCATACCAGGAGGTTCAGATGTTTTAGCTGGAGTACACATCAACATTGCCACTGTTTTTGAATCTTGGATGCAAGCAGTGCGACAAAACAGCAGAAGTGAAAGCTGGTTAAAATTGGTAATGATAGTATCATGGTCAATATGGACTGAAAGATGCGAAGTTCATTTTCAAAAAAAGAAGGCAAATCCTGTAGAAGTCGCCAGAAAATCCATGAGTTTTGCTTCTTATTTGGAGGGTCTTTACACGAAGCAACATGATAGAGTTGTGGATACACTGCCTACACCAAATACTTTGCATTGGAAACCCCCTGTGTTACCTTTTTTTATAATAAAGTGTGATGCTTCTTATGATAAAAACACTAAACTAACATGAATTTCATTGGTGTTGCGTGATTTTGCAGGGAACTGGTGGGGATGCTCAGCTAAGTTCTATGCATGAGTAAAAGACTCCGAACATGCGGAATGTCTGGCGTTTGCAGAAGTTGTTAAATGGAGCAAAGCTTTACAACACACTCATGTAGTTTTGGAAACAGACTTACAAGGAATTGAAAGCTACATAATGAAGAAAGCACCAGTGATAGCTTGGGAAAATGAAGACATTCTGATTGATGCCATTGATTGTTTGAAAAGTATTCCTCATTGGATTTGTCATTTCGTTCCTAGAACTTGTAATAAACCTGCTGACAAGTTAGCTAAGTTCAGCAGAAAGTATAGAGTCAATAGGGTATGGTTAGATAAACCCCCTGATATTATTGAGAGTCTTTTGATTGCAGACAATGTAACCTCTTATAGTTAATAAAATTCACATCTTTGGCATCAAAAAAAAAAAAAAAACTCAACGTGTAAACCACAAATCAGGCTAATCCAACTGAAATTATATAGTATTTTTGTTTTAATATCTGCTGGATTTCTGGAACTGAATTCATATTTTATAGACGGTCTATACTTGTACGTACGTACGTCGTTTCGGATTACTGTCGAATCACCAATTGTTAACTGGATTTTTGACCAAAATTTAACTTTTACGAATCCGTCGATTTGTCGTTCCACACTTTTGTCCGAATTACTAACTAGGTCCTCGACAACTGCAATCAAAAAATTAAAATTAGGAAGAATCTAACTTCTGAATAATCAGATTAAACCTGTTTGGCCGAGGGAATTAGATGTATTCCCTTTGATTGAATTCATGAACCTTCAATTACTCCGAACTAGGGCTGTCAATGGATAACCGAATATTCGATATCCGTTCGATTCCGTCCGAATCGTTAGAATATTAACCGAAATTTCGGATAACAGATATCGGATTCGGATACCTTGTCGGATATTCTTACCTTAACGAAACGGATACGGAAAAGGCATTATCTTATAGGATAATATCTGATATCCGTTAAAGAATGCATACGCAAATTTTTTTATATTTTTTTGAGTAATATATTTAGTTGTTAGCTTGGTAGTATGTGAAGAGTGGTAGAAATAAAAATATTATGGAAGAACAAAAACACAACTAGTTTTATTGGTTGTGAGAAAAGCGGAGAATTTTTCAATATTGATGGAGAAGATTTGAGTTTTGTTTAAATCTAATTTAATATAATAATTTTATAGTCAAATTTGTGCATTTGATCAAGGTTTTTGGTTTTGTTTAGTCGAATTTCCTTAGGGTTCCTTTGATTTTTTTTGGAATTTATGAAATTTAGAGAAAGATTAGAAAAAAACTTAAATTATTTTCATTATAATGAATTACTACCGGATATTATCGGATAACCGACATTATTATCGGAATGGATAACGAAAATATTTTTGAATATCCATCGGATATAATCGGATATCGGATATCCGGTAATCTTATCGGTAACGGATATGGTAGAGGCCATATCCGTTTCGATAGCTACCGTTGACAGGCCATCCGAACCAAAGGCACTGTTAAGGGGAGGTTGGGATCGACCCCGCATAAATCTCAGACTAACGCACAGTAAAAAAGAAACGCAGTATTCGGACCATCACAAGCAAAAAAAAACACGCACGGTAAAAAAGTTAGATTCTTAAGACGCTGGTGCCGCGCCTTTGCGTGATCCTTCCTCTGAATTGCGACATTTTAGAAAGGAAATCGCAGTAGGGCAAACAAAAAAAGAAAAAAAAAAAGCAAAAACAAAAACAAAAACAAAAACAAAAACTCCTCCCCAGAAAACCCTCCGTCGCAAACGTTCTTCTTCTTCTTCTCTCTACGCAGCAAAGCAGTCATGGAAGGAGGGAAGAGCAACGCATCTGCCGTTTCTCTACAACAATTTGTTTCGATCATGACTCCCTTAATCGACATGGAAAAGGTCAGCTATTTCTCTCTCTCACTCTAAACTCACTTATAACGGATTATCAATTTTAACCTGAATATGAAAATTGAGAACGAAGTTGCAGTAACAGTACTGATTCTAAGTTGAGTATTGTTAATAGGAAGCTGAAATAGCAGCTTCAATCAGTTCAGGTTCATCGAGAAATCTTGAAACCTCTCAGAAGAAAGGATCAGTATTACTCAATCTCAAGTGTGTAGATGTTCAGGTTTGTACTATTATTACAATTCTTAATAGTTTTTCTTTTCTTCTTTCTTTACTAAACCGAAATGATTTGATTTGTTTGTTCTTATAGTTTGTTACTTTCATCCCCCCACTCTTCAATTAGACAGGGTTAATGGGGAAATCACTTCTGGAGTTTCAATCTACTAAAGGAGATGTTCTTCCTGCTCATAAGGTTATTGACTCACACTCATTTCCTCAGTATTGCTTATGATAATGTAGTTTGAATCGAAGTAGTTAGTCGTATATTCGAAAATATATCTAACCCATGATCAATGGAACAACTAGTTGCCATTGTTAGAGAGTTGAAAATCAGTATATATTGCATAATGCTATACTAATGTAACTCTGTGATGTTGTTGAAAGTTGAATCTCTATCACTGTGTTCCTTTGATGTTTATTATATGGTATTGAGTGATTTGAGCGTGTGTTAGGCCGTCGTTATTAATCGTCATGATGTAGCTAGTAGGGGCAAGCAAAGATTTTTTGAGGTTGTTACTCGGTGTTTTTTTTTTGTCAGTAGTTCCCGGGTTCTAGTTTATTTGACATTACTGGTGAACCACGTAGCATTAGGTTTGTCCAATTAGCTTTTAGTCGTCATTTTCCACAAGATTATACCAGGAATCTGTTCCATGACTTTGTGCTAATGTTGTTATATGTTTTTGTTTGGGCGTGTAAATAGTGATTAATGAGAGGTAGAGAGTATTAGCTGTGGCATTGTGCATATATGTCGAGGGGATAAGTTCTAGAGTGAGAAACCACTCATCTTTGTCCCTATTTTCTATATCAGTCCCCCCTCGATTTGCTTGTAAATCGTACAAATGGCTAATCAATTGGTTTTTGCAACATTCTCACTATTACTTCATATAAAATAAGTATATGGTGATAGTTTTCTGGTTACCTAGGAATCTAAGTTGGTTGGGTTTATCTTTATTTGCAGTTTGGGAATCATGACGTTGTTGATCTAAAACCTAACAAAGCTGATACGGGTTCCCCCTCACTTGGTCAGGGTGTTGTTTACCGTCTCAAGGTATTGTCTTAAAGAAGATCAATGATTAGGTTACTTCCCCATATTTTTGTTTTCGGCTCAAATAACTTTCTATTTTCCCTTCATAATGTGCAGGACTCATCAATTACTGTAGTGTTTGACGACATCCCAGAAGATGGCTTAAATAGTTCTTTACGTCTTGAGAAACTTGCAAATGAGGTTTGTTATCAGTTTTGAGATCCTTAACATTCAGTCTTTCTGCCTCTAGTGCTCTTTACAACCATAATAATGTAATATTCGATAGCATGTGGTTGTTTTACATTGTTAAATAACTTTGTCTCAGTTGAAGTAGAAAACTGTTGCTCACATCCAAGCAATTATGTTTCATTAGGATGTTTAGGTGCCAAAGCATAATTAGAAGTGAAAGTACTTTTTAGAAGTTATAAGAAAATTGAGAACGACATGTAGGAAGTGATTTGAAGAGAAATTGCTACTGAGGTCAGAGACTTAGAGCACAAACCTCTTCCTATAAAAAAAATGTTCTTCTTGCTGGTGAAAGTCATCCTTCTAGTCCATTGATTTTCATGTTTTCTCTTGATTCGACTTATATAAGTTAAAATCTTCTTCTAAAGTAGACACGA
The DNA here is from genome assembly GCF_003573695.1 of Papaver somniferum. NCBI lineage: Eukaryota > Viridiplantae > Streptophyta > Magnoliopsida > Ranunculales > Papaveraceae > Papaver > Papaver somniferum. The sequence goes on from NC_039366.1 coordinate 80,196,570, forward strand.
CACTAAAGGTCGAAGCATATTATGCCCTCCATACTATTCCTCTTGTATGTCTACGCTGTTCTGAAAGACTGAAACTATGCACAATGAGACACTGTAAAACAGTCCCTTGGTGGAGAGTCTAGTGTTTGATTTTTTGGTTACTGAATCTAACTTCTCAATTTTCTGTGTAGATAACATATCGTAGGATGAAGGATGCTTTAATACAACTAAGCAAAGGTGTGCTGAAGGGACCTGCTTCTGACTTAGTTCCTGTATTGTTCGGGGAGAAACAACCAACAGTGGCAAAGAAGGATGTTTCATTCACCCCTTTTAACTCCAATCTTGATCACTCTCAGGTAGTACAGAAGTTGTTTTTCCAATATTTTTTTCTTAAAATAATATTTCTGCAATTTAGTCAATTTTTACCTACACGAAGCCAATGAGCTAATTCAAACATAGGTATGGCCAAGAAAATATTGAAGAGGGAGATGAAAAGCACAAATACAGCTACCTTTATACTATGCATGGTATTTGAAAAAAGATGTACCTTTTCCTGCGTTGAGTTTGATTTGCATCATATGCCTGATATACAAATTTGATGCTTCTCAGTGCATGCACATGAAAGGCCTGGTTTACTACAATCAGGCACATGTTGCTCTTGGGTCGAATACTTTCAGCATCTCTGTTCATAATATTCTTTTTAGGCTCTGAATCTGGGACCTGGCCTTCAGATTTATTTAATTTGAATTTGATCACTCAACCTTATTAATCTTGGGGATTGATGATTGACCCATGGTTTTGCTTCACTTTATTGATATATAGAAGAATGCCTACCTCTTAGTCATTTGTTACTGATAGACATTACTAATTCACTACTACTACTGCCAGAGAAGCGATCAGATACCATCTTGGTTGGATTTTTTATGTCACGTTTTGGTTTTTGTTTGTGCTACAGCTAAGTTTGGAACTGTTTACATTTCAACTGCTTCGTCTATTTTACAAGTTCTCAAACAAGAGATTTCAGATTAGTTTTTACATAGGCTGTCTGTATTTTAGCTTACAGAAAAGTAATATCTTTCTTTTGTTTTCAGAAAGATGCTATCACGAAAGCACTTTCTTCCAAGAATGTATTCTTGCTGCATGGGCCTCCTGGAACTGGAAAAACGACAACCGTGGTAGAAATTATCTTACAGGAAGTTAAGAGAGGATCAAAGATTCTTGCCTGTGCTGCTTCTAACATAGCAGTTGATAACATTGTTGAGCGACTTGTTCCTCACAGGTAGACCAGTTTTACATTATACACGAACTATCATTTGGTTCCTAGATGTGTTCCATTTTGTGAACTAGGAAGTCACCACTGCTGTATTTTTATGTCAGACAAATTTTCTTGCAGCAGATGAAGGTTTATACGTGTCATGTAGGAGTTTTGTTCCAATTATAAGTACATCATTCGTGTTTTTCTTATAACTTTGGTTCTGTTGACACTCAGCTTACCCGACATGACATTTTCTTTATTTTGATGCGAGTTCTTTTGGAACAACTATCCACTTTATTACCTTTGTATTCGCTTATTGCTTTCTTTAGCAGTTGAAGAGTTTAACCTGTTGTGTCGATGGTTTTGTTAATACCGTTCCTGGTCTCATTCTGTTATACCTTTCTACTGGGTCACATTAGTATATGGTATTACCATACCTTATGTTCAGTTGAGTTAGCATATTCCTTATCATTCAGTTCCAGACTTCCAATATGTTTCAATTATGTTGTAACTTGTAAATTTGAAATTATTTTGGTGTAATTAGTACTCTTTACTCATATTCTCTACAATTTCATTACTTCAGAGTAAAGTTGGTGAGAGTCGGCCATCCAGCACGTTTGCTGCCTCAAGTACTGGAGAGTGCACTAGATGCCCAAGTAAGTCAAGCTTGCACTTTTTGCACAATCAGAATGGAATAACAGAAATGACTCGTGGAAGAACATTTATTTTAAACATCTACGGAATTAGAGATGAAATATCTATGACACAAAATGTTTTTATAACCTTTTTTGGAGATAAATCTATGTTTCAATGTTTCATTCATAATATCTATAAGCTTTCCATGTTTCAGTGTCAGGCTTCCCCTTTAACTTGCCAAAGGACTCTCTGCTCTAGATACCTCCTTGCATGCTGGTCATATATTAGACGGATTTAGCTGCTAGGGTTCTCCTTCCTTTTACCCGCATTTGAGCCCCTCTAGTTGACTGATGCTGGCATTGAATCATTACCGTAATCAGTATTGTCCACTCCATATAGTTTTCTTATGCATTTTTATTCAATTCTATTTTTGAGTTAATCGGTATCTGTTATAGGTTTTGCGAGGTGATAATAGTGGTCTTGCGAATGATATTCGCAAGGAAATGAAGGTAAAGCTTTTAAGTGAAATCAAATCCATTATACCATAATTCTTTATCATGATTCTTGTATTACAATTCAACATCTGACTCATGTATGAAGTGTTGGTAACTGGAATGCAAACCATCATTTTTTACATATTGTATGATGAGTCCTAATTCAACTCTGTATGCTTATCTAGGGCCTTCCTTACATTTATTTGTTGCATCCTTTTAGGTATTAAATGGGAAGCTATTAAAAGCCAAAGATAAAAATACAAAGAGAGACATTAGAAAAGAGCTCAGAACTCTTTCAAAGGAGGAACGTAAGAGGCAGCAATTAGCAGTCACAGATGTAATTAAAGGTGCTGATGTGGTCTTGACAACTTTGACTGGTTCCTCCACTTGGAAGCTTGAGAGCACATCTTTTGATTTGGTGATAATTGACGAGGCTGCTCAGGCGCTTGAAATAGCATGCTGGATACCGCTGTTGAAGGTAAGTGGTCGAGGTTAGTTCTTAAAAATGCTGTAATACTGGTTGAAATCGTGAGCCAGACTAAGCAAGGAAGGCTAGCCTACTGTAGCATCTTATGTTTATGTTGATAAAGCATTCTTTTGTGTATTTATGTTGCAATACCAACTTTGAAATAGTTTACTCTTGGAGAACCAACAATGATAGGAAGCAGGTATATCAAATCTGGACATAGGAATGGCATCAGCTGTTGAGTCAATCTTGCATTACCATAATTTGAGTTTTATATTAACATAGGAATGGTATACGCTGTATGTCATCTCGCTTCATGTATATTTTCTTTTCCCTTAAATTTGGGGGTCATGGGTCTATGTCCAGACCAATAAAAGGGTTGGGTTGGGTTCACCTCCAAATATGATGATCAATAAGAAATTGCATTAGGTCCAGGTCCAAACCTAATCCTTGCCGTCCCTGGATGAAGCACAAGTGCTTTTCAGGTGGCAAACTGGATTTGTCCTCAAGTGTACTTTATAATAAGCTATATTTATTATGCTTGCTATAGAATTTAGTGTTTCTTAATAGCTATTCTAAAAGATGGAACTTGGGGGGAAATGGCACCTAATTCAGCAAAAGTTGGCATCTATTCTCTCGTTTACTTGCTTAGTATCTAATTTATAGTCTTACATCGTTACATTGATAGCACTCAGATGCTTCATGTGGCTTGATGACTCAGGAGAGCATCCTAGAATGGGTTTATTCGTTATGTTAGTTTCAGTTATACAGATCTTAGGAATAAAAGAAGTTCTTGTTATGTTAATTATTCTAGTTTCTTTCATTTCTAGTTTTTTCTTTCTTCGTTTTAATATGCAGATAAATGGGTAGATGAATTTAAACCAAGTATGCAGATAGCTCTGCTGCAATGTTTTCAGAATTTAAAGCAGAAACCTGCGGGTTTATCATATCCACATTACATAGTTGAAATAAACAAGAGGGAGGACTGTCTTCAGAAACTTTGGTTGTGGATGCTTTCGCTATATTTGCTAGAGCATCCACATTGTCTTCTACTTGAGTCTTTGTTGTCCCACCCTACAGTTGTGTTCTTATGGTTCAAATAGACGATCACTTTTAGGGCATCTCCTTCCATCTTTTATTTGGTGGTTGCATATCTTATTTGACTTGGGCGATTTAAGCCCTTCCAGCCTATGGGATAAACTTGCATATGCTACCAAACAAATCTATAGCCTATTTAGATATTTATACCAGCAGTACTTTTCTAGTTCATGTCTCTTGATCTGGAACAGCCCCTTAAAAAAAAATAATCCGTGGCTGACCACAATGAATACTCGCTCCCGAACTGGTAAAGCTGGGTGGCTTATCTCAATAAGTGCCACCCATTATTTGTGTGTGATTTCAGTGTTTACTAGAATATACAAGGATTTTGACTACTTGATTCTGTAAAAAATATACCACTGTCTATAGATAGTGGGTAATATGTGCATCTGCACGTGCATACACTCACAAATTTTTACATGTTTCGTGTTAATGGCGGGCATACTTATCCTTAACCTCTTGCATTATTGCAAAAATAGTCTTAATAATTACTTTTGCAGCATAGTGACGTGGTACACTCTAATCATTTTCAGCTTCAAATTTATGTATGTGTGTTATGATCAGGGTACAAGATGTTTACTCGCAGGAGACCATCTTCAACTTCCACCAACCATACAGAGTGTTGAAGCTGAGAGGAAAGGTTTGGGAAGAACTCTATTTGAGCGCCTTGCTGATCTGTATGGAGATGATGCAATGAGGATGCTTACTGTTCAGTACCGTATGCACGAGCTTATAATGGAATGGTCATCTAAAGAGCTGTATGACAGTAAGGTACTAACTTCATGTTCATCTTCATACCTGGAAAATCCTTACCCTTGTATATTAGAATTGCTGAGTTTTTTAATTTTAGAAAGGTGCAGTGTTTCTGGTTTGCCTCATGGGGTACAATTGTTCTTTTCAGGTCAAAGCCCATTCATGTGTCGCCAGTCATATGCTATATGATCTTGAAGATGTAAAGAAAACATCTTCGACAGAACCAACCCTTCTTCTCATCGACACAACTGGGTAAGTATTTACTTGGTACCTTGATAGTCTGACTTAAGTATCTAACATCCACATTGTAATGGCAAAACAATATATTATTTTGTTTATATATAGTTGTTTAAACAAGTGGGAAAGTGCGGGAAAGATATTAAATAAGTGGGGAAGTGCGGGAAAGATATTATTTTCAGTGGCGTGGACTGCTGTTTGTACTTATTACCCTGAGAGAATACCAATATAGACATATGGGATCATTTATGTAGGGTCATTGCATCTGTGGTTTTCAACTTCTGGTTTAGTATTTGTATTTCACATAAATATAAGTCCAAGGCTGATGTGTGGTGAGGATCCTGAGTAGTGAGTCCCATTATGGAGTTTGTGAGAACAGAAGCTACTCCAATCTGAAACATCTAGTCTTACCAAAGCAGGACTACAAGTCAAAGCATTCTTGACTTGACTTGACTTCACCATAAGCGTGGGGCAGATCATGAAATACATTTCCAGTTTCACTGATCACTTTTACAAGGGGGATCTCCATATATGCAAGAACATGGGACATACACACATTTATGTGTTTGTAATTTAAAGAAAATCTTCTCATGGTACAAGTCTGATATGTTTCAGGTGTGATATGGAAGAGAAAAAAGATGAAGAAGACAGCACAATGAATGAGGGTGAGGCTGATGTTGCTATAGCCCATGCTAAGAGGCTTATTGAGAGTGGAGTCAGGGCATCTGATATTGGAATTATTACCCCTTACGCTGCACAGGTTAAAGAGACATCCTTTTGTAGATTGTGTTTATGCAATTAGAAATCAATGATATATAACAGCAAATTTCCTAAATTTTCTACCTGTCACGAGATTTGAGCTTGACTGCTCCCATAACTGGCGTACTTGCTGGCGCATCCCGACACACGATCGACTTAATTCTTTACTTTGTGCTGTTTATTGACTAGTGATAGTCTTCTCTTTAACCGTTCAATTTTTAAAGCAAGGAGATTGATAAGATACCGTATCATCTTTTTCTAGGTTGTCTTGCTGAGGATGATTCGGAACAAAGAGGATAAATTGAAAGAGTTGGAAATATCTACAGTTGATGGCTTCCAAGGTCGGGAGAAAGAAGCCATCATTATTTCTATGGTGCGATCGAACACAAAGAATGAGGTACTTTTTCATCAGGATCTTTATACCCAGCCATTTAATGTGGAAGCTGTTGTTTGAACAAATTATGAGCATGGCTTTATTATTTTTTAGGTAGGATTTCTGAGTGACCGAAGGAGAATGAACGTCGCCGTGACACGTGCAAGAAGACAGTGTTGTCTTGTATGTGATACAGAAACTGTGAGTAGCAACCAGTTTTTGAAGAGATTAGTTGAGTACTTTGAGGAGCATGGGGAATATCTGAGTGCATCCGAATATGTAGGCTAATGAGCCATCGTGAATATGTTCTAGACTAAAATTAAACCCGTATGTTCTGAAAAGTTCTGTGACACCAACAATAATTAGTTAGTTTTGCTTGGTGCTCTAGTAGGGAAGTAACTCATCATAGAACCTGGGATCAGGTTGAGGCTCCGTAACAGCCCAAGACTACAAACGCGCATGATTCTGTTGGCGTATTCTGGACATGCAGAGAGAAAGAGATGCCTTAGTGCTATTCTCATTATTGACATTAGTTTAAAGGTTGTGGTGAATTACCTCTTTGAAAGCTGATATAATTCAGAGGTAACAAAGCTCAACTGTTTAGATACAGAGTATGGATGTAATACTACTATTTCATGATATATCATCTTCGACGCTAACAATCTTTTGGTGCCTGTTACTTTCTAGTTTTTACAGACCTGAAATTGGACTGTAGGTAGATTTTTCATGTTGTTAGCCAACGGTAAGTTTATGGTTTATCTTCTGATTTTTCTGATGCCAGATTTCCACTAGAGTATCCAAGTTCAAGCCTGTCAGTCCCACTCTGAGGTTAGTTCATTTGTGTAATAGCTTGACACTACTTATCATTTCCTGAGTTCACCTGAAGAATACATGTTTTTTCATTTTAACAGTGAAATCCAAAAGGACCAAAAACATCAACAAGTCTACATCAGGCCTTGGTGCTCAGCATTACAAAAAGTACCGTGACTTTAAAAAATAAAAAAAAATAAAGGCTTTAAAAACTCTAAGAGCTACATGGAAATTGTGGTTCATCTACTGAGACCGACTGCTACATTCTCTGCCAACACTGATCTGTAAACTGATTGCTTACTTGTTTTTCCTAAGTGGGTTTTAGGTGGACTGAACTTCTAACAGGAATTTATGTCTAAGCTAACTAAGAACTTAAGCTGATCCTCGCACGAAAATTTGCCGAACCTAAAATTCCCATATAGCAGGAAAGACCATGTCGTCATACATGTCATTAACCTGAAAACTATTATCTTCTGCTCTCTGATTATAGTCTAGTCCATGCAAATCAACCAATGAATTCCAATCAAAATTGTCACCGGAAGTTGCTAGCCTATCTTCCAATGAAAATTCTGGCATAGGAGAACTTTGGACTGTATCATTTCCATCTGATCCACTCTCTTCCTTTAGTATGCCAAGTTGTTGAAGAAATTCCTTCAGATCAATCTCAGGTTTTTCTTCTGAACTCTTTGACATCTTTTGGGACGTAAACTCTAAATCATCTTCCCTGATCAGTAAATTTTCGTTGCGTACTTGATCATATTCTACTGGCTGAAATTCTGAGTGTGGGGCATGAGATGATGAAGATGATGACGAAGAAGAAGATATTGCAAGGGTTTCGTTTCTCTTAAGTTCTTGGAGTCTTTGATGGATGAAATGAACATTGTGCGGGGCATTTAAGTTGATCAAATTGCAGGATGGAAACATGGAAATAAAGTTCTTGGAAGGGAACCATTTGTACTTTTGAGATTTGTTGAAAGGAACGACATTATTTGATTTAAGATGTGGTAAATTTAGATAAGCGTCAGGACCATATAATCTTTTCGCAGCTTCATCGTATGCCATTGCAGCTTCTTCAGCGGTAGAGAATGAACCTAACCAGAGCCGAGTTCTCTTTTTTGGCTCTCTTATTTCCGCAACCCATTTACCCCAAGTTCTTTGTCGAACTCCGTGGTATTCGCAAGAAGCGTTTTGAGGTCCACCTTTACCCCTCGTGGAACCTTTCTTCCATGGCTTGAACGGAGTTCTCCTGCAATTTTCCATTTGAGTTTCAAGTGAGAGCAAAGAGGCTAGAGAGAGAGATAGATGAAAATATGGCAAGGGATGTGAGGGGATTTTATAGTGAGGGAGAGAGTTGCAGTTTTGGTTTAAATGTAGTCACGTTTGGGGAAAGTTTTGAAGCTCTTGTGACCGTTGGTAAGGGAGTGTGTTACATCTTACATATTTGACTACACTAGTGTGACTGAGAGTGTGAATGAGCAGCTCAATTTCGAATCCCCCTACACGGGCTACTACGTCTACGCTGTTGAGTAATCGTATACTACCTCCTCCGTTTCAGGAAAAGTGATACTTTCTTCTTCTTTTTTCACTATTTTTATCCAAAAATGAAAAATATCACTTCTCCTAAAACTAAGAGGGTATTCACTTACCACAAATACAAAGCACAAAGCAGTTCGTGAAACCAAGTGGTAGATGAGTTAGAGTTTTTTTAAGAGATCAAACATTTTCCATTTAACCTCAACGATTTCATCCTCAAATTTAGGTAGTTTAGTCTAGTATTGGGATAATCACCATTCTTTATCTCCCAATATCCATATTTTTGTTTTATTAGGTAAGTTAACAAATCGATCTAGGGACTTATGATAAGTTTGTTAAGGTGTGGTTCCATTCTAGGCTTCTAGCCGGTGTTTTTCAAAACAAATTATTTTTACTAAATATTCTACTAGTCATAGCAAACAATTCCAAATTTACACACAACTACAATAGGCTCAAAAGAAAAATTAAATCAGTAGCAGTTTACTCTTAAGTTCATAGTGTGGCTTTGGTTTGGATGATGATCTGAATTTCCTCGGATTCTCTAAATTTTAATCATATTCACATGTGTATTCTAGAGTAAGAGAGTAAGAGTGAAGAAGAGTGTAATTAATTGGAATTGAAACCAAGAGGTGGAAGTAAGAATAGTGAGTGTAAGCAACTTACAGAGACATTTTCCATTTTCACGAGTTGTTGTTATTCACATGTTTATCTGAACTCAATCACAAGAACCTGATCGAACCTTTCTCTATCAGATATCAGCTTTACCCCATTACCCACAATTACTGTCCCTCATTCTCATGTGTATGTTAGGTTCAACTAGTTAAGAGAGGGATTTTCGAGATTGAGGAAACATTCTATGAATGGTCAAAAGAAAGAACTTATTTCGATAACAAAATATCTAAAGGATCATTTATTCATCAAAAAGCTAAGACAGAAAAAGGTGCCGGTTTCTCTGTGAGCTAGTGCCATACTAACTTTAGCAAGCATCCAATCCTTCCCTCCCTGGTTAAACAGTTTCCACTAAAAATTCCATCATCACACAGGTCCATCTGGCTAGACGAGATTTTGATTCAAAATTTGGGACGTAGATGTTGTCTCAAAATTTCACAATGGATAAAGTTACTTTACATCATTGCTTTCATATCATACATCGTGGTTGACCACCCTTTAATTTTCCTAAATTTCATACAACTTTCTATCACTGAAGTTCTAAGGGTTGTTACTATAAGATGACTACACTGATTCCATCCAGCAAAATTCTGGCTTCAACTTATCGTTGCTGCCGTGGCCAACTTTTTTTGTCGTTGCAATTGAAAAGGTACAAGTGTATTCGTCGCTGCAGCTCCTCTCCCTGAAAGAAAAGTAAATGAAAAATGATTTTTCATCACAGCAGACAAATAAAGTATTTTGAACAAAGATGATAAACGAAAACAATACAAATCTGTACTATAAATTGATCAAATGACAGGATTTCTGGTTTTACATGTAGGGGAAACTAAATGTAGTTATTCACTTAATTCAGATGGTTTCTTGGCCGCAAAGTGCGGCGTTAACTTTGAGTCCTACATATGTTGTGAAGAGAATATTAGGAATCTTGTGAACCTTAGTTCTGGAGGAGGAAGGTTGACCATCAACCACAAAGTGGTTCAAGAAGTAATCACAATCGCCGCAAAGATAACAATTACCTATACTGATATCTTTTGTTCTAAACTTTTCCTTCTCAATAAATGAAACCATATACACGCTAAAAGGAACGAGTTTGATAGTCCATGTATGGATACCAATATACCATCTATTTGTTTTGTTTTCTCAAAAGAGTTGAGGTCTATTTGATAACTGACCTTCCCTTTCCATCTTTTTTCTGCTACGCCACAGAAGCCGGATTGGTGTACCTGCGAACCCTGCATCTGAACGAAGTTGCTTTTCCATGTAACGTCTGTATGTCTCAGAGAAAAGCTTTGCATCATTAACAAAAAATACGAATGTGGGTGGTCGAATAGCTGCCTGCACAGAGAACAACATATTTATCCTTCGAAACCAATCAAAACGTTGGAAAACACTAGATTTACAGAATGATAAAATTAATAAAATATGTTATGCTAGTGTAGATTATGTACTGCATTTTTAAGATAGAAATTGCAAGCGATGAAGAGAGATTTTGTAAGGAAATGATTATTGGTTATACATACTGACATCATAATAACGCTTCAAGTGTGACAGATTAGAGATACCTGAGTAGTATAATATATCCGTCCCCTTTTGCCGCCTCTGGTCTGTGGAGGTGATTTAAAAGCAAGTGCCTCTTGTACCACTTGATTCAATATGGAAGTACCTAGTCTTCTTGACCTCTCTTTCTCTACCGTACTAGCAGCTATAATGACCCTGAACCCAAACCATTGGCATGTTCAAATTTATACTGATTATTATGAGTATGGTACTAAGGTTAATGTTTACAAATGTAAAATGCTCATTTGATCAACCATTTAAACAAAATTAAGATTAAAGAAAGATAGATAGGGATCATACTTTTCAACGCTATGGGAAATCATTGCAGTTGAATAAACGATTGGTGCCCAATCAAGAATTCTGAGCTTCTCTCTAACATCTTGCTCGTAGTATGTTGCTGTTTGCTGATTTTTATTTGGTATGGTGTCCCATTTGTTTACAACAATCACACACCCTTTTCCTTCCCTCTCGATTTGTTCAGCAATTTTGGCATCCTAACAGCGTGGCAAAAGAAAATATTAAAAAGCATTGACTTGTGAGGATAGACAACCAGAAGCCGTAAGAGCCGAAAAGAGTTATGGATTAACGGTATTGTTTGACGATGAATTTACGGAAGTGGATACACGGCCAATGAACTAAATTATGAGAGTACCTACTGGAACATGCAAGTGTTAAGTTTGACATTCAACAGTCTTTCAAAAAACACTCAGGAGTCTGTTAGCACATACCACTTTAAATACTTCTCACAGTTTTGGTGCTTGCTCCCCACCGCTCACCACCTTATCTTTTTGAAGGCTAAACCAACAACTATTTGGTCCCTTTAACTTTTTCACTAATATCCCCTGGGATGATCAAGTAACCTATAATTCTACTTCTCATTGCAGTACTAACTAAATAAATTATGCATGGCCACTGATACTATGTGTAGGTTACAAGTCACTCAAGTAGCCTATCACTAGTAAATGTCGGACGACTGTTTTTTGGATGGTAAGAAACCAGACTACAATTGTCAATTGCAGTTAAAGTAGACTTTTGATTTTTCAATACGCAAAAAGTACCTGCTCTGCAACACAAGCCAAAGCTTCAATAACCAGAGCGACAACATCTGAACGACGAATAGCACGAAATGCACGATTCACTGATAATGCCTCAGTTGTGCTACCAGAAGTAGCTATAAATGCTCTTCTTCTAATTCCAGCTGTATCAATAAGACGAAACTCCTGCAAAGGAAAATTACTAGTGAATCAAAATTCTCAGAGAATTTCGCATGCAAATGAGCAGTTAAAGCTTACCACTTAAATACACATCTTGATACACCAATGAGAATGGTATTACTGTGTCCGTGAGTCTGTGTTTGTGTGTGTAATCTCCATGGTCAGGTCATGCTGGCATACAGGGACCCACATGGAGACGATCAACCGGTGGTGGAACTCTAATTACAAGCAATTGTCAAATGTCTTCTCTTCTTTTATTAACTTATGCAAGAAAGTAAAAGGTCTAAGGTCTATGAACCATCCAGTTCACTTTGGTCCCACCAACTCTTAATGGATTTACTCTAATCAAACTAAATAACATATTCTTTCAACGATGAACTATCTTGTGCAGGGACATTTTCTTTCAATGATCAGACATTGAATCATTTCCATGAGATCCCATAGACTGAGAATAACTATGGTGTACAAGTATTGCAACAGACCTTGAACATACTCACTTATTTTTCGGATTTTTTTCTTCGGAGTTTAATGGTTTTCATCCGGATCAAAACATTCAGGGGCAAGAAAAATGAAATTATTTTATTTTCCACCTACATTTGTATCCTAGTTGACATTTATTGCACTCCACTAATGCATGTAAGTGTGAAAACCAACAAAGAGAAATCCTCCAATCCACATTCAATGTGTGAACACAGAAAGTTGTATATCATGGTCCGTGGCTAGATATGACTAAAGTGGCATGAGAATAAAACATATGCCAAGTACTTTGGATCGACAACGACAAGACATCATGGTTCTAACAAACAAACCTGCCCATCTGGTGCAGTAAATTGAGTATCAATAGCATCACGAGTAGTTCCACTGATAGGACTAACTACTGTTCTGTCCTCCCCAACTAATGCATTCAGAATGCTGCTTTTACCGACATTTGGTCTCCCAACAATAGCAATAGCAGGAACATACTTCTCTTGTTCCTTGGTATCCTCTGAGGCCTGTCGGTTGAACACACAAATTCAATTTCTCAATATGATAATGTATGCATCAAAGGTGAGCCTTAGATTCCAGCAGTCCAGTGTAAACCTGCTGAAGTAAGTCCGGTGCAACTGAAATCCTTCCATACCAAAATAAAACTTGCATGTGTTAAAAACAAAAATGATACCTCAACTGTTTTCAACGTTGAACAAACAAGATCAAGCAGCTCTCCGGTACCTGTCCCAGTCACCGCAGATATTGGAAGTGGGTCATACCTAATTGATCAACCAGATAGTATACGGGTATTTATCAAAACCAAACATATAGGTGAAAAAGCAATAGAAAGTGAAACTGACTCAAATCAATGTGTAGCACCAGTCATTTTCTGTACTAATCAAGTTATGTAATTCTAACTCGAGCATTAATTTTATCACAAGTTAGCTGAACTTGAAGTTACAAGGACCGAGTTAATAACTCAGTCAGAACCTCTTTACAGGATTAGTATTACGTGCCACAGATTACTATTGGCTGGGATTGTGCAAAAAATCACCATGCACTTATATAATGCCTTTATTCCGCCAGGGTAAGGTGAAAGCTATTGGTAGTTGGAGCATATCTGCTAATCTTTGTGGTTAACAATGTAACCTACAAGGGTAGATTTCACAACTGAAGTGAACCACAGGTAGAATAGACTTGTTGCCTTGTTGGTCCTATACAACAGCTTGGTTTTTAGCAAGTCACCAAGAACTTCTTAGAAAGACTTTCAGGCTAGGTAAAAGTGGCAAGCTTTCATTTATGGTTAGGATAGAAAATCATGAATTCAGAATTATCTATAGCATTCTACCACAAATAATTAGTTTTGTCTGGGACTAACATGCAAATCATCCTATCGTCAATAGTTCGAATTGGGCGACATTACACTGACATTTGGAAATGCTGAGAAGCTCAAATTTTGCCATAACTTGTAACCTACAAATTAGATAGTTGTTTAAGACAATTCTTCACCAAAAATTTCCCCCTTCAGTCTCAGACACCATCCATACAATTCTCTTTCCTTTTCCTATTTGTATAGACTAGGTCATGAGAAAATAGATCACAAAAGGAAATCCATAATATTAGAGGTGCTATACAATACTGAAGGAAGCATATAGCAGCACATAATATGAAAACATTTAAGGAAAGTCTCACCCCAGGGACCAAAACTCTGATGCTTGCATGACTCCTTTACGTGGAGACTCACACTTGTTCACAGCAAGAATGATAGTCTTGTCTGAATAGTTTTTACGAAGCCAATCTGCTATTTCCACATCTGCTGCCGACAGACCTGCCTGTTAAAATATTTGATCATATCATCTTTGTACAAAAATTTAACCTTTACCACACAAAGGAGTGAAACTTACTATCCCCACTATGAAAATTATACTCACAACAAAACAAAATAAAAAAGATTGCAAACAGAGAGAGTCGATTAACTTTCACTTTGGTAAGACAAAATATAAAGATAAAAATTTCAAAAGCTAGCGACCTGTACGCATCAGTAGTAACAGTTCCTTAATTCCTCAATAATACAAGACCTTCATCATTTTCTAGCTGGTAACACAAACACTACTCGTTCAACTCCGAAAAAATTCTATACTCATCCTGATCCAAAGGTTTACTAGGATAAGGATCTTAAAGTTGTTTATGTGAAGAAAGTTTTCAAAGTGTAAAAGCCAACAAAATTTGTGTGCTCTTCTTTTTATTATTTACACATCAGTTCAACACGACTGAGGTGAAATAAGAGGCGATATTTTTAGGGCATAAGGTACCAACACAAGCAATAAAGACGATGCAACTTCATCACAACATGATATTCAGCACCTTCAGCTTGATCAGGCCATTTAACACCCATAATCTCTTAAGAAGGAAGAAGTAAAGAACAACACATACTCGCATGTAATTTTAGTCAAACAGTACCTGGCCATTTAACACCCATAATCTCTTAATAGGGTAAAAGGTAAGAACAACGGATACTTAGGTCATTTTAGTCAAACAGTACCTGGCCATCCACAACGAATATTAGAACTGAAGCTTCTTCCACAGCAACAGTAGCTTGACTCTCTATCATTGACGGCATCCTAGCAACAGCTGCCTCCCTGGAAGCAAGAGGAATCCCATCCATGCCAACAGTTGTTGAAATAGCCAAATCTTCCAAAACGCTAGCCTGTGACTTAGAAACAGTGATAACCCCTCCAGTGTCTATTACCATGAATTCAATGTTTCTCCAAAACGATCGACCGTACAGGCGGTCTCGAGTAACACCAGGTTCATCTACAACTATTGCTCTGTTCCCCTGCAAATAGCTTGTTTTTGTTACCAAACCTATTACCCAACCATCTGTACTTGGATGACTCGAGGGGGAAAAAAAGAAGGAAAAACAGGAAGATTACGAATCGAAAGTTACTGAAATTAGATTACCCCAACAAGGCGATTGAACAATGCTGATTTACCAACATTTGGCCTTCCAACAATTGCAACTCTCGGAAGCAGATGGTCTGGAATCTGCAAATGCAATAAGAAATATTCATAACGGAGCCAATCCATTTATATCTTCCTCGGGGTGTATTAAGGAATACTACCAGATGACCACTACAATAATTTAATCATACATAAAAATAAGCATGCCACAGCTTACAGAATACTACAGTTTGTAATTTAGTTTATTAACTTTATTTTCTTCAGATAAGAACAACTTTTTTTATTTAATTCCAGCATATTTTCGGGACAGGACAATAAGATCAAATAAATAAAATAAATAAAAGAGTAGAAAATAAATAAAAGAGCATCTAATGAATATCCTTATAAACAGACAGATCCACGGAGCACCATATTCATCATACAAGTTTCTACCAAAATAAGTTCAGGCAAAGAGACCGAAAAGATATGCATATGAACATGAATTAGGACCTTAACAGAGAATGTTTTATGTCGTATATCAAACAATCTGAATGAACGATGACCAAACCGAAAGCATGGTTTTTTAAAAAAAAAAAAAACACCCACACACTTTTGTATTAGTTTTCTTATAGTAAGAAGGATAGGTACAACGACAATTAACTTATTAGTTTCCAGCAGAAGGATTGTGACGGCTGATTTCTTTGTTGGACAAGCTGCTACAACTTTCTTGGAGCTAAGACCCCAACAAATGAGCAATTTCTTAATAAACAAAGTCAAAAATAAAGGAAGAAGACAGACATATGATAATGTTTAATCGATGAAAACTCAATCTTATTCTAGAAGAAAATATGGCTCGTGAAATGATGCTTACAAGCTTTTTACTTGATATGCTTTCCCTCTTCTTCTTTCGACCTTTTTTCCTTTGATCAATTGTTTCATCATCTGAAAGCATTGCAAGAGTAATTCATTCAGTTCAGTAATTCTGGAAATCTCATATTGGAAGAAGAAAAACTGTAGTCTAAGAAAACAAAATAAAAGACCAGGATTCCTAAGATGATCGCATTCCATAAGGCTACTTCCAACCAATTATTCTACCTTTTTAGCCCTGTCAGGCTTGTTAATTTTGTCATTGTATATCCAGTTACTACGTACAGTAAAGAATTGATTTTCACTGAAATGAACCGAGTAAAGCAAGAATGTGGTTAGGCCTGCTAGAGTACTATCACTAATTAAGATGGTAGCCATCAAATTGATAGTCCAAATTCGCCATAATATGTGTCCCTGAATTATGTTCTGCAGATATATGTTACTTCAATCGTCTTTTGAGCTTGCTCAGGTAAACTCACTAACAGATGAATTCTAGGAAATCCATACTAACTATTGGATGAAATGTTGATTCGAAGAATGAAGACAATACTTTAAAACACCACATCATAATTCGGATCATAATGATTCAAAAAAACTAGTTCAGTAAATAGTAATATAACCATGGTCCACAAAATATTTTAAAAATTAACAGCACTATCTGGAAATACCTATTTTTAGTTCATGAGCTAAAGACAGAGAATACTCTCTGACTGTAGATACCCTAATCTGTATGGACACATGGAGGATGATTAGAAGCTGCACCTGGACACAAGACTACAGCAGCACACACCATATCAACCCCAACACAGCTTCAATCCTAAGCTAAGGATAGAAGAGTAATTCTCCAGAAGATATTTTCTCTTTATAAACCAAAACGATTAGGTCTAGAGGAGGGGGGCTTGGTCGGCAGAAGAGAGAGGAGGTTTCTGTTTCTATTTGATTTCTCTTTTCTATTCTTGCTATTGATTACTCACAGAGAAATTGACGAAGCTCCTTGAATGTAACCCAACAATCTTAATAAACACCTTAACTCTTTTTCACCCGTGGATGTAGACACTCCGTTGTCGAACCACGTATATGCTTGTGTTGATTTCTATTTCATTTCATTGCACTTAACTTCGTTCATGATTTGAGTCTATATCTTGTTATAGACAGTACTTTATCATGTGTTTCAATTGGTTGTGCTACCAAATTAATGGTGTTCACAATTTGGCGCTAGAAACAGGGAATGGGTAAAGGATTTATCCTACCTGTTGTTCCAGATCTGTTACTGTTTAAGTTTTTATCTCTAAAATCGGTATTCAATTTTACAAATTTTCAATTTACTGTTCATGGAAATGGTTCAAGAATCTCTTTTCTGGACTTGGTTCTTTTCAAAAATCTATTTTACTTAGCTTATCATATGTGCAGACCTTTATTAACTCTTCGAGTATCTTGATGAGTATTTTTTCCTGGGTCTTTATAAGGGGTCCTCATCTTTTCAGTACATTTTTGGTTCAGTCCAAGCTAATGTTGGTTCAAATCGATTAGCTTGATTCCTTCCCTTCGTGATCTTTGAATTTCCTTATTTTCATCAAATGGGTTTTTACATGGCTAATAACTTAACCAGTTTATGAGGATCGTAACCTCCTCTTGATTAGTTTTCATTTTAAAACAAGATTCGAACCATCCTGCTTTTAAGCTAGCTTTTTTACTATTTGTCAAAATGTTCTAATGAGTTCTGTGTTTGGAACTCCACTAATAACCAACAACTGAAACACTCTGAAATCATTTCTAGGTTCACCTTAATTTCTACCATTTTGTTTTCTACTGGTCTTTCCTTTTATTTATTTAGTTAAAGGACTCACTTGGAGGAGGGATGTATACCACCGCTGTGGCTCCCTCGACATGATAAGATGCATTGTCACAAGGATTGTATGTGGTCCAATGCAACGGAAGACAATGAACCAGGGTCATGGTATAACTCATGTATGATGTCGACAATGGCATGAAAATGCCAGATCTGATGTCGGCGACGATGAGTTAGCCTATCGGCCATACGATGGTATAATTAAGAAGCATGCTTCGTTATCAAAATGATGACAATGTAGGCTTCCAATGCAACGGCAGACAATGAGCCAGAGTCACGGTTAACTCAAGTCTGATATCGATGTTGGCATGAAGGTGCCAAGTCCGACATCGACGACGATGAGTTAACCCACCTCTAATGTCGACGCCAAGTTTGATATCGACAAAGGCATGAAGATGCCAAGACTGATATCGACGACGATTGAGTGATAACAGAGTTCACCTAAGTGGACGATGAAGTTCAAAGTCCACTCCGATGATGCAGCTCCAACCACTAATGGTCATGAGACCGGGAACATGAAGTATTCTAATACTTCTTCGTTCTCATACTTCACGCATTCTTACCGATGAATGCTTCGGAATTCCTCATGCATTCTTATCGAAGAATACTTGCTGCGGAATTTCTCATACTTCATGCATTCTTATTGATGAATGCTTCGGAATTCCTCATGCATTCTTATCCAGTTTTTATGGATTAACAAGCACACCACAACCAAACCATTATGACAATGAATCAAAGTTCGACGGCCAAAGTGCAACAAAAACCAAGAACCCAAGTTTTCCCATGACAATCCAAAGTCTTGCTAGGATGCTAATCCTTGAAGTGGCCAGCTAGAAAACCAAGCAAGAGATGACCAAGAGAATTTGCAGTGATCTTTAGGCCAATCAAAAGTCGATGGATTTTGAAAGTCAATGACGATGCAAAACCAACGAAGATACATGATATGATGACGACGGTCTTGGGAAACGAAGAGCTAAAGTCTTGTTACAATATCCAAAGTCCGCTGATGCAAACCCGGACATGACGACGGCATATAACCTGGAAGAAAAAAAATGCAAAGCTCAGTTTTGGTCCAAAGATGACGCATGTGAATCAAAGTATGATTTTCAAGTTACGAAGTCCAACAGGGACGATTGCACAGGGTATTAATAATAAAGTATTAATACTTTGTGATATTGCTTGTTCGACTCAAGGGATTACAATAAGTTATTGCAGGTCTAACCTTCTTTGGTACATCGACGAGAACGATTCTACCCCCAGTGGTGCAGCTTCGGTCTATCAACACGACGGTATATCTTCGGCTCCATATCCAGATAATGCAGCTCCGGCTCAAAAGGGACTATAAATTAAGCTAAAATACCAGTGGAGGCAACTAAAAGAGTTTGGCTCAAGCTTAGTTAAAAGCATGTGTCGGAATACAACTAGAAGCCACGGTTTAACCCAAGACTGACGTCAAAGATGGCATGAAAATGCCAAGTATGATGTAGACGACGATGAGTTAACCTACTTTCTACAAGAGTTAATTACAAAGCATACTTCAAGGAGGTCTATGACTGGCACGATCGTAATAAACGAGGTTGCTGCAGTCTAGTGACGATGATGCAAGTTCTACCAGCGTACAACTCAAGCCCAATGACTCTTCTTCCACCCCGATGACACAGAGCACCAGCCAAAGTCCGATACCAGTAGTGCTTGCCAAAACCCGAAGCCGAATACAGATGAACTGAAGAACCGAAGACTGACGCCAATGTTTCATAACTGATTGTCATAATCCTGCAATGTCGATTCAAAATCCGCAGACAAAGATGCAAGGCCTGAAGAAGATGAGCCAAGGTTCGAATTCATATGATGCTCGATGTTAATAATCCAAGTTAACCCGGACTACAAAGTGTCTCGTAGTTCAAGGAGCGAAGAAGGCAAGCTAAAGAGATGATTTGTCTCGTAGTTCAAGGAGCGAAGAAGGCAAGCTAAAGAGATGATCTTAAGTCCGCTGATCTTAAGAAGGCAAGCCAATGATGTGAATCCTAAAGAGATGATCTTAAGTCCAATATCGACAGTGTGGCTTGATTCACTAATTATGGAAGTATCAAAAGTTTCAGGGATTACATACCTAATACAAGGACCTGGTAACGATATGCAAATATGATGACGTTGCTTCATACTGAACACTGTGGTTCAATACACGAAGCTTCAAAACACGTCATCATAATTAAAGAAGCTTCAAAACACGAAGCTAAGGACGAAGCTTCAAAACACGAAGCTAAGGACGAAGCTTCAAAACACGAAGCCTTAAAACACGAAGCTAAGGACGAAGCCTTAAAACACGAAGCTAAGGACGAAGCTTCAAAACACGAAACTTCAAAATACGTCATCATCATAATTAACGAAGCTTCAAAACACGAATCTAAGGACGAAGCTTCAAAATACGAAGCTAATGACGAAGCTTCAAAATACGAAGCTGATGAAGAACCTTCAAAATACGAAGCGAATGACGAAAGCTTTGTATCAGTACGATGGACTTGCCTTAAACTAAGCATCAATGCTTAGTATGATGATATGAGAGCTGATGCTTCATTCTTTATAAGAATGATTCTTATACTTCCGTTCATACGCAAAGTACGAACCTCGTTCATACGCAAAATGGGATGCCATCGATGGCACCATTACGATGCCATAAAGATGCCAAGTCTAACGACGAAGCACGAGTCTGATGTACCTGCGTTCCCCCACTCCAGCGATGGTGTACCTACGTTTTCTTCCCAGCTTCGATCTTCATTCCAATTACGATGCTGAAAGCAAACTTGAGAAGAGTTCGCCCGGCGCTCAGCTCAGTCCTATGATGCATACAGACTGTACTCCGATGACGCCACTCGGACGAGGAGAGCTAGAGAATCTGCAATATGTTTAATATATAAGACAACTCTCATTGTCTCGTTGTCTATATAAGATAAGTCTAATATATCATGCAATGACAACAAGGCGGTTGTTGTGATGACGTATTTTCACATGATTTATGATAAGGGTCTCTTCAGCATCCCATTTTGCATTATTTCAAGTATCCAAATACTAACAATGAGCCAAAGGCTCACAACTATGATCTAGAATATGATGGTCGAGCAGGACGGTCAATGTTTACGGAGCAATCTCCCTGAACTTCATATCTTCATGAATGAAGATATCCTTTAAAAAAGAGATATGATCTTCGTGAATGAAGATATCCCTTACCACAGAGATAGGAAGATATCTCTTTCGCATTCACAACGATGATCCAAAATCCGGTGGGGATGCTCCAAAGACATCAACGATGCATAATCCAATGGAGAGTGCAAAGCTTTGCAACGACGATTCGAAGACGAAGGCGTCTGTACAATAAATGAGAAGTAGCGCAGACATGATGCTTGCTGAAGACGACGATTATTGCTCCAGACACCGCACTAGTTAACTACTGAGAAGCATAAGAAGCTTGGCCAATATGGTGTCGTCCCCACTCCGAAAATATAGCTTCGGTTAAATTCTGATGATGCATGATGATGACAATACGATTCCCTACAAGCTCCTAAAGTGTCCTTGGGGTTTAATAATTTTAACCCAATCAATAAACAAAGGTCAATCTCGAGGTCTTTTTGGCGGTTTTCAAGTTGCTAATTGAAATTAAATAATTTCATAATGTTGGTATTACTAACGAGTATCTTGAAGCACAAGAAATAAAATAATTTCTTGTCCTGGACCGATCCTAAAACGAGCGGGTAATAAAATATGAGATTAAATATCTCACGTGGATGCCAAGTAAACAAGCCTTCTAATGTAACCTCGAAACTTTTTTCACTCAAAGATGCCCGACGGCAATACACACAGAAGCATGTGCTGGTTGTTACAGATCTCCAGCAAATCATGATTTTTGGCAACTGCAATAGAGAAAAAGTGACAACAACGGAGAAGTTAATAAATTCTTCGTCGGGGCAATCATTTCAAAAGCACAGTTCAAGGGGCAGCTCAAATTCGACAGCCTAAGCATCCTACGTTAGAGCAGATACTTTTGCTTTCGCAAGCTTCAAGAACCACCTTCCGAAACCAAAAGGGGGCATACACACAACTAAAGAGTTTGCAAATGCTTATATACTCTTATAATAATTTTAAATTTTTTATATGACATACGTTTTGCAAATCCAATGCATACATTTTTATAGTGCAGACATTTCAATGAAAATTGTTTCATAAAAATTGCATACACTTCGAAAATGCGATACATTTCATACATTCTAAATAACGCATACAATGGAGAACTGGGGCAAGCACCACCGGTCTCATATCTTCATACTGGGTAAAGCGTTCACACGCAATCTCTCCGGACTCCCCATAAGCGTCTATGAGTGTACGACCAGGCGGAAGGCTTCCATAAGAAAGAGATGCCCAACATGACATGCCTTTGGCAGCTCAGCGGAACGGGTGTTTGCAAAACATTCAGTTTTACACCACGTCTCCGGGAGATTTTCAACCCCCACCGTTCAGTAATCTCCTGGCCCGAGATTGGCCAACGGGGTGACAGGTTCAAACACTCATCTTACCTCAGCGACAATGGATTTACGATTCCCCACAATGCAGGGGCAAGATCAAACCATATAAATACTTAATAAATTTGTTACTGCTCATAAGATGAATTTACCTTATTTATTATAATACAAAAAACTGATACGAAATGTCGTTCACTTACAGTTTTGTGCCAGATAAATTTGAGTAATCCTACGAGGTCCTGTGACCCCAAATAATACGGTGTTGTGAAGTAAAAGTTGTCGACGCTACGATGTATAGGTTGTTGCTGCTCAACCGGCCTTACAAAGCATTTTCAA
Source organism: Papaver somniferum (assembly GCF_003573695.1). Lineage (NCBI taxonomy): Eukaryota > Viridiplantae > Streptophyta > Magnoliopsida > Ranunculales > Papaveraceae > Papaver > Papaver somniferum. Next base: position 80,219,374 of record NC_039366.1, read on the forward strand.
CTTGAAGCATGCAACGGACAAACACCAAGCCGGGTATTGAAAATGTCAATGCCAAATACCAACAAAGAACAAGCCACGAAGAGTGCTTGTACCAGTACGATAAGAATGCAGAACCTTTCGACAAGGAGCGGCCGAAGGAAACAACAACCGAAGCATGAACGATTATGGTGAGAGGAATTTTTCTTAAGGATCGCTTATCATCGACCCTCAAGAAAAGGGGCAAATTGTAGATACCCTAATCTGTATGGACACATGGAGGATGATTAGAATCTGCAGATGGACACAAGACTACAGCAGCACACACCATATCAACCCCAACACAGCTTCAATCCTAAGCTAAGGATAGAAGAGTAATTCTCCAGAAGATATTTTCCCTTTATAAACCAAAACGATTAGGTCTAGAGGAGGGGGGCTTGGTCGGCAGAAGAGAGAGGAGGTTTCTGTTTCTATTTGATTTCTCTTTTCTATTCTTGCTATTGATTACTCACAGAGAAATTGACGAAGCTCCTTGAATGTAACCCAACAATCTTAATAAACACCTTAACTCTTTTTCACCCGTGGATGTAGACACTCCGTTGTCGAACCACGTATATGCTTGTGTTGATTTCTATTTCATTTCATTGCACTTAATTTCGTTCATGATTTGAGTCTATATCTTGTTATAGACAGTACTTTATCATGTGTTTCAATTGGTTGTGCTACCAAATTAATGGTTTTCACACTGACAGCTTCTCTGGCTTCTCTTTCGATCTCGTCAATTTCGAATGAATCAATGTTATCTTCATCATCACTATAAGAAGATTCAATCCCCTCATCACCAACAAGTTCATCCTCTACTCCCGATATCTCAGCATCAGATGATTTGGGAACAAATTGAGAACAATTGTGTTGATAAGTGGTGTTTGATTTTTCAATTGATAGAAGAAAATTAGATGTGAGGAGATTTTTCGGAAGAGATAGATTTTTGTTGAGGAATGGAGAAGGGAAACAGGTTGAAGGGAACTTTGAAACCCTAGAAATTGTGGGAGTGAGATGAGAAACACACAAGTCGCGAACTGACATTGTTTAGCTCTTCCGATAGATATTTAGCCGTTGCTTCTTCACTTACTGCTTCATTTTTTTTTTCTGTTATCCGGAGAGTTGTAATTCTGAGGATAGATTCTTTTTCTTTTTAAAACCCAAACCATAAAATTGCAAAGAAATGACTTAACTAAGCATGTTAAACAAATTCGAGTTTAACTGTAGTAATTCTAGGTAAAATCCCACGAAAGTAACGGAGACTTATACAATTAGGCCGCAGGATACCGCCTAGACTTGTATAGTTGTATTGTATAAGAGCAGGTCTTGTAGAGGTTCCCAACCTCTTCCCAGCGTGGCCTAAACCCCTCCTTCCCGCTGACGTTCTTTATTCTGTGGGAGTTTTTGCGGGAAAAGCTAGCCAACGGATAATGGTTGTTTGTTTTGAAAAAATGAGAAAGTTGCATGTTTTTATATTAAAAATCGGATAATAATTGTCTGTTTTCAAGGAATGCTAGCCATTAACCGTTTCAGGTTTATGAAATGGCTAGACATCGTCTGTTCCTTGGCCTTTTCTGGTTTACACTTCATTAACACTTATTTATTTTGACAGTTCGGCAATTGAATACTATTGACACTCTATTTACACAATACCTGGTAAACATTTTCGAAGTTTCGTGCGGAAAGAATTTTTCCGTAACGTTCAGGACAACATGTTCAAGGTGCATGATGTTTATCAAAACTTGGTATGGCAATGCAGTTACTGGTGTTTTGCGGAAACCATATACTGATAACTAGTATTTTGATTTATATTTGTAAATTTAAGTGAGAATTACTAATTTCATTGAATTTAAGAAAGATGAATAAATGATTTTACTAATTTCAAATACGGCACAAGATAGTACGTTAATTAATTACTGAATTTTTAACCTAACTCATTCTCGCAGGCATCGCCACTGCACTTAGATGGGGGAGTAAGCCTTTAAACCGCTAGGTGACCCTAACGGTCTAGTTTTTTCTCGTGAGGGTTTACAAGAGGTTCACCCACAAAATCTATCGTCCAGATGTAGTAGTATTAATCTTCATCCTCATCTTCAGGCGGATCATGGCATAATTCCTCCAGATTGTACTCAGACATATTCTCCTTCAGTAGTAAATAACATTCATAGAACTTGAATTCTTTGTTTGTTGCGGCTAAGTACCTATATTTAATTTTCCTCCCGTTCTTGTTAGAGCAATGCTCGGTTGAACCCATAAGTTTTGTTATCTCAAACTTGTTGTCAATGTTAGATGATAAAAACCATATCTTGGTTTGTACTCTACTAAGTTATGTCTCGAATTAGGTTATAATTTGATAGTTGAGTATCAAATATCACCCTCAAAGACTGAAGATCGACGAACACATTTGGAGAACTTCTATATCAGGTATGTTAAGACTGAACCATTATATTTTACTCACTATCTTACCATTTTATCTTTTTGAGACGATGTTGTATGACTTCTAGTAGATTTACAAAGAAAAAGTTTTGAGTCAAGCTTGACTTGTTAAAAACTTCGAAATATGATTATAAGCAAAGATGTTCAACGATCCTTAAAAATATTAGTTCTAAACAATTTATTGTGTGAATTAATTTGTGGATCAATTGAAATTTCCTATGCAAATGATTTTATCACGCAGGAATAAACATCATAAGATAGATATTGAACTATCTGATATTTCTGCTCAGGGTAGGTTAGAGAACCAGTTCACACCCATAGATATTGAGTTTCAAAAATACATGAGGGTTGATGAACCAGTTCGCAAACCGCAAGTTCGGATGGGGACAGTCCACGAATCCTTGTGAACTGATTTTTGAAAGTTGGTATTATAGGCTAGCAGTTGACGAACCCGAATCAAGAACCGTGGTCAACTGAGTTCGGTAGTCTTGTAGGGGTTGGTAAACCCAGTTCACGACCCATTGCTCCCTGACTCGTGAAAAATCCTTACGGTTCACGAGCCGTTGTACCAATTGTCCCAGTAGATTTAGCAGATGCTCAAAGACTTATTTTTTAAATATGTTTGGCATTGCTAGAACTCTCTCAAACACTTCTAAACTCCACTGATCACTCAAACACTTATGTATGTGCATCATGATTAAATTCTTAGGTATTCAAATGAACATCAAATTGCATTAGTTTTTTGGCATATTTGCTAAATCCGAACAATCATTATACACTGTTCCATAAACGGTTCCTAGTGTATATGCTTCTAGTGTAATTTCAAGACCTAAAAGTGTTTACTTGATTCTCAAGTTATCTAATATTGAATTATAAGCAACCCATGGTCCTTGCAATCTATAAATAAAAATGCTCTTTGAACTGGGATCCTTAATACTTTGTGTCCTAGTTTTTCCTAGAGTCGTCCAGTTGGCAAAGGCGAAACGCATGGACTATGATAAATTAAAAAAAAGAATATCGATACTAGAGAACACATACTATCTTTTACTTAAACAATTTCACCAATAAAACTAAGTTTTTTCATCAAGGAGATGTATAGGTACAAGCATCTCCTACAATTCCACAGCCGCACTTCCCACAAATATATGATAATTCAGCACAAGTTCAAAAGAACTCTCCCATTTAATGTCATTCTCGAAATAAAACATAAGCGACCTTTCTCTAATCACAAGAGAAGGATTTTCTAGGACATTAACAAATTTACTCGCCAGTTACGAACAAAGTACATTTGTATCCCAATGTTTTTCTCTCTTTTCACACCAGTTACAAACAAAGAAGATAAACATAATGATCTTAATGGTAGAGGCACTAAGACACAATATTTTTATGAGAAAAATAATCATCGACAAGAATTATTTTCTAGGCGAGTTACGAACAAAGAGGACAATTTATGCAATATGACTCAACATAAGAATTGTATCTTCCGTAGCCATGTAAGCGCAAATATTAAAGTTTACAAACTTATTCCCTTGCAATTACACATTCAAGGAGGAAAGATGATTCCTAGAGAACATCTTACGGAGTCCTTAGCAGTATATTCACAAGTGAAATCGTGGAAAAATCAATACTGCAATTCTAAAAATAGTTTAGTCATCTATAGTCAGTGACAAATAAAAAGAGTTAAAGTTTAACATATGAGAATATATGAGATATCTGTTTTAATCACCTGAAATATGATAGCAAATAAAAAATCTCACAAAATAAGAAATACATATATATAATCAATGAAGATTGGGTATTACGAGTCATCTTCCAAAATAAGATTTAATTAAATAAACTTTAAACATGCAATATTATAATATTTGGAATAACTAATATAACACATAAAAACTACTCCAAAAGCTAGTGTTCCTCCTTAAACAATAAGAATAAAATTATTATAAGGAGTTAACTAGTAAATATAAAACGAAACATATAATTAAATATAGTCATTAACCAGAGAATTCAAAGAAGCAAGATCTTCATAAGCCCTTCCCAAATCTGATTTCAGGAGATCGAGATCTTTCTTAGCAGTAGTTAGCTGGTCAAATACAACTTCTAAATCTCTCATAAGGTTTCCTAACAAGTCAGAGGATATTTGAACAAATTTTGCTTTTTCATGTTCATAAGCAAAGTATCAAGATATAGTGAGAAGGTATTTGTAGATCCCAATAACTTCATCAGTAACAACATCTTCTTTTTTTTCTTTTCTACTTTCTTTTGTGCAATTTTTGATACAGGTAGCATCCATGTCTTATGAAGTTTCAAGAGACAATCTTGGACACCTTGAATGATGTAAATTATACCTCAAGTGTATGTTTATAGTTTCTTATGTTTCGAGAAACGAGAAGTATAAAATTCCTTTCCAAAAACAAGTTCATGGCACAACAGGGAAATCACAAGATTCCTTGTCGGTTCCAAAATATTCAAAGAAAAATAAACTTATTCTGAAATGGTAAAGACAACGATATACAAGGACCCACTTGGTTACAGAAGTTCGTGACCAGGTGACATGTACGTGAACACAAGATATGTCCTGCCAAGAAGGTCTTGTTGGGTAGAAAAATCAAGAAGATTTCAATAGAATCTCTGTCCTTTTTGACATGATAAGTATATATATCTGTTGGAGCATTTCTCGGTCAAACTCACAAGTTTTTCTATCTCAAACTTGTTGTCAATGTTAGTTGAACAAAACTATAAATTTGATTTCTAGTCTACAGTCAACTCTCAGACTAGGTATAGAAGTTGGTAGTTGAGTATCAGACATCACTGAATAACCCTCGAAGACTGAATATCGACGAAGATATTTGGAGAACTTCATCAACAAGGTATGTGAATACGAAATCATTTTACTTACTCACAATCTTTACTATTCTATATTTATGAGACTACGTCGTATGACTTCTAGTAGATTTATTGCAAATAAGAAATTTCCAGTCAAACTCGTCTTGTTAACTATCTCGAAATATGATTTAAGCAAGTAGGAATTACCTATAGGTACTAATATCCTAGTATTGGTTAGTGGCAGGTCCACCCACTAAAGCCCAGTAACCAGAGGTCCATAATAAAAAGAAAACAGAAAAATGGACCCAACTTTTTAATCTCAAGTCCTGTACACGTGCGGGAACATTTATGTGTAATTTAAAAATACCAGAAATAACCTTTCTACTTTACAGACCAATTCACAATTCATCATTTTTCATTTTCTCTATTGTCTCTCTCGATTTGAAGAGCTATGGCGACTTGCGATGAAGATTCTTACGAGGTCTTTGATCGATTAATCAGTTTATCCGCGCAAGATTTTGTTCCCTAGATGTATTCATCTGTATCTCCTTCGATTGATCATTTCTAACACCCTAAAAATGGTGAGATTCTTAATTTAGTCTTCTTTTTATTATTTTCTTAGGGTTTTGATATTTTCAGTATCTTCTTCTTTGCTGTTCGAGTTCTTTTTATCATCAATTAATTGGTTTTACTGAAATTTGAGTGATTTGTTGGATTCGATCTACTAGTTACAGTCTGGTAAAATATATCTAATTTTGGATGTTTGATTGCTGATCCTTGAATTGGTTCGATGTAATGATCTATTACGTTTGGTAGTGGATTAATGGATCTCACTTTGGCCACTGAAACGTTATAGGAAGAATTGATGTGTTGATTTGGGAACAAAAATTGTTATTGTTTAGATTATTCAGTAATATATCCATAATTTTGTTTTTTGTTTCTTTTTTTTGTTAAAATCATGATTGTTTGTTGTTACAGATTATTTGATTCAGCAGTACATAAACGATATACTGAAGAAAAAAAACTGGTTTAATTTTGTTATATTCATTGTTTTATTACTTTTTTTGTTTGATGCTGAAGTACCTGTATCCAATACTGGAATGGAGTTGTTTTTATTCTGTTAGATTCATAGGTTTATAAGTTATTTTTGACATGCAGTTGATTTTTAGTTTACGAATCAGAAGTACATATATGGAATACTGAAAATAATTGCTTGTAATCCTGTTGTATTCATAGTTATACTCAGTTAATTTATATGATCTAGCAGTACATATGAAATACTGAATTGAAAGTGTTTCAATTCTGATATATTCCTATGTTTTTGTTGGTTGTATATGTTTGTGCTTTTGGCTCTGAAATTGTTGTTAATTTTTGATGCGAGTATAGTACCCATCATGCGAGTTAATTTTTGATGCGAGTATATTTGGTTTACTGAAAAATCAGAGGCCGGTAATCTCCACACTACTACCCAATGCAGTATGTTCAAAATTATAGAATAAAACATATACAATACATAACAATTGTACTGGATTTTTGAGCAGTGCATAACAACTATACTAGATTTTTTATTGAAGTAATTTTTCTTCTTACTGCATACCCGTCTTCACACTACTACCCAACGCAATATGTTTCATTACTGTCAGGAGTAGTTTAAACCAATGACTGAGTAGTGGTCCTTGTCAATGATTTAGCTGACAGTAGTGCTTCTAATATTGTTGTTTTTGATTTCATATTCAGAGGATTATCTTGAGTTTATTTTTTGATTTTTGGTAATTTTTGGTTTTGTTAAATTCGATCTTTGAGATTTTCGCCACGACTTCACTTAAATTTTTTCTATTCCGTTTCATTAATGGTGTTGTTCATTTTGTACTCAAAAGGTGGTGGTGCTACTAGACTTTACAAGCATTTGATGAACAAACAAGAGATCTAAAGCAAACATCTACAAGATATGTAAGTCTATTCTCTCTTATTATGTAAATTACAGTACACCATGATTTACTACAGACTCATCTCTCTGCTGTGAAGACAAGTGCACCATTTGCCAAAATGAAATTTACATTAGCCTGATTTGTGTTTGTGCCGCATTATGCATAGGTGTTAGATGGAATTAGTTATCTTTTCAAATGTTATCCCTGTTATGATACTTAAAATCCACTGAAATATGAGTGTAGCAAATATGTACTGACACAGTTGTGAAAGGAAAAATTGTTATCTTAGCATTATGCAAAGGTTTTAGATGAAATTAGTTGTATTTTAGAATGTAATCCCTGTTATGATGTTTAAAATCCAATGAAAGTATGAGTGTAGCTAATATGTACTGACCGTTGTGAAAGGAAGAATTTCCTTTCTTTACATTACGCATAGGTTATGTTGTGGGAACATACCAATAATGTTACTATGAAATTTTGTAGATTTGATGGCATTCTATGAATCGGGGAATAAGAATTTTTCATAGTACATAAATGACGTACTCCTAAAAATCAATTTCCATTTGTTCCTATTGTATCTGCCACTTGATCTTATTTTGATTACACTTGCACATAACTAAATACTCTTTTTAGAAGCATTTCTTTAAGTTCTCGATAACATGTCCATTAGCCGATGGTGCATATGCATGTAATAATTGAGAAAGTAACTTGCCAAGCCACCTTGCAAACAAGAAATTACGAATACAATTTTCATCTTCATAAAAATAAAAATTGTGAATTACATGGGTGTAAGCATCTCTGGTCTCTCTGCAGTATAACTATAGAGTATATAATTGGCAATTGTCGTATTTGGTGAGCTATGGAGATTACCTCCTTTGGCCCATAATTTAATAGAAAATCACAGTGTATAAGCGTTGCACTCCTGAGAAAATAAGTGTATAAATGATGTAATGTGATACTTCTCAGTGAATAATCGCCACACTCAAGAAAAAATCACCGTATAAATGTTGTTATGTGTTATTTTTCAAATATATTGGAGGAGCCAAAACAAATAGTTTAGACAATCTGACTGAGGTTGCACTCTTAATTACTAATTTCGTCGGATTTGGCATTTCGTTTTTTGCTATTTGGGTAGCTGGTGTTAGGCGTTGTGGATTTGTAATCGCACTACGGATCTTTCATTTACACTAGATGAATTCCAAATTTTTACTTTGCATTGAGTGTTACTTCAATAACTTGTGTGTTTACCAGTAAGACTGATTTAACTTGTGTTCCAAATCTAGACTGTTTAATATTGCCATTTCGTTTGTATTGCAGGAACAAAAAGCTTTGGCAGAAGTTGTTTAATATTCAATCATCTACTGATTTTGTCTTGTTTCGATTTGCAGTCGTTAATCATTGTCTTTTTTCTTCTAGGTACGGTACCGTGGTTAGTCGAGATAGTACTGGTAGTGTACAGTTTTGGGACGGTGAACAAGAAATTCCTTTCCAGACACATTCTTTGCCACAAGGGTAATGTCAATGCTTTGGCACCTTCTCCTATTCATAATAAAGTATTTTTTTGTTGGTTCCGATGGTCAGGTAATGATTAGCAATCGGTGATTAGTTCCAAACTAGCTGTAAATTTGCATGAAGGTGTAACGCATAGGTTGTTACTGAGGGTAGTTAAGTGTGCTGATGTATTCTTAATTTTTTTAGCATTTTATGCAACTGGCAATCGAAAAGGGGATCAAGGGTGTGTTGCCCCTTGTATACCATGGTAATTTAATTTGCGGCACCACTGTTGATAGCTAACTAGCATGCTGATTGCAAGATTCCAACATATTGTCATCATTTTCTAGTGCAGACAGAATATACTCTTGTTTTGAGTACATATTTGCTGCCAATTTTATAAATACATATTATGTGCCCCAATTAAATACAGATTCTTTACATTACGAATACACTACTCATGAAGCCCATGCAACCACTAGCACTACAGTGGAATCTCTCAAGCTACTTCGCAGAGTAGTCATTAAACAGTACATATATGTTGTACTAAAAATTGTGCCTCATTCAATTTCCTGGATTTTGAGTGGTGCCTCAGAATGATGAGGTCGCTGCTGACAGTGTTGGTGTAGACTCGAAGAGGACAGGTTGAATTGGATCTGACATTTTCGACATTTCTTATGATGAGGCTGTTGGTGCTTTGGGAGGAAAAGGTTCAACGGAAGTGGAGCAGTAGGGAGTGTTTCGGCTAGCATTGGCTCGTTGGGTGGTAGGGAAAGCTGGAAGGGTGGTAGGGAAAGATGGAAACTCGTGGCACTAAGCATATTCCACTAAGGTTTGTTTTATGTTATGGGAGGCATGTCCAGATTACTGTGAGGATTCTTGAAAAAAGAGGATTCCAGTAACAAATGTCAATGGTAAATTTTGTAACTTGGAGGAGGAAAGTGCGAATCTAGTTGTCCAAAAGTTTCTGTTATTTCTTTTTCTTTTTATGTTTTTGTTTTGCTTCTTGGTCTTGTTAAATGGTCATTTTCTTATTTATTTGACATTCCTAAGTCAAATCAAATCAAAGCAGTATAAAAAATATGTACTGAAAAAGTTTCACTTAAGTTTTGCAGTGCTGTGCAATTGCTCTCGAATTTTCCTTGCAGTAAACAATATAAATCATAAATGTACCGAATAAGTGATGAATATATGAAAATCACAAAAAAATTTAGTACAACGTATATGAACAGTTCACACTGTAAAAATCGACTGCATGTCAAAGTAAAGTAACTGACGAATTTATGAATAATAACAAATCAAACTAAGATTTTTTTTTCCAGTACATCATATATGTACCTCTGGATCAAACTTATAAATATTTTTTTCTGCTGCTGAATCTTCAAAATCATCTTCTATCACTCCTCCTTTAGTTTTCTGTTGATTTTCTTCTTGTTGTCACCATTGTTGTGTAGATTTTCTTATTTATTGCTTGAAATTGAAAAGTTTAGGTCATCAATTCAATAGATTTTTGTAATTTTTTTACTAAAAATCAGGATTTTGATGATTTCAGTAGTGTTTGAAGATTTAATATGGGAAACCACTGATTTTCGATCTTGGATCTTCACTGCAATTACCAGCGAACAAAAGAGAAGAGAACGAGCAAAAGGAAGAAGAAGAAACCGAGAGAAACATTGTGTTACTGGAGAGAGAACTAAATTTTTAGTCTTTTTGTTAGCACACGTACGAAAAACCAAGGGTAACGGGGTAATTGGACAATATTAAATTACTATGGACCTATAGATAACTTGTTTTTCTGGAAGCACCCTACTATAACTATTTATTTGGGCCTAGGACCAAATGGCAAATTTTCCTTTAAGCAATGGATGTTCATTGGTCCTAAGAAATCTTAGTTCGAAACAAATTATTGTTCAAGAAATAATATTATGGATCATTTGAAAATTTCCCAAACAATGACAAAAAAAAATACATGAACAGTAAAATTCGGTACAACTCAAGAATGTGTGTATGTATAGGCAATCATAGATTTTTCAATATGTATGGAATTTTGTAATAATAGATTCTTGTTTCGTTTTTATTTTTATTTTTTTTTAGTCGATGGCTGTCTAACCAAGCAATCGTAGTTTTTTGACTCTTCCCATTGTAGACACTCATGGGAATCCAGATGGGTACCACAGTTAATCTTCAGAATTGAGCTCTTTTGAAATAACAAAACTGAAGGCCGATACACAACGAGGGAAATTGTGGGTCGTCGACACAGTGGTTAAATGCTAATGTAGTAATGCTATCTCGGGCTTGATATGAAGAGTGTTAAAGAGAGTATGAGAGAATTCGTGCATACACATCTTTTTCTTCCAAATTTCTTTACATATAACATGTAGTCATATATGTGGATTTCTTTGGGTTTCATTTCTGTTCATACATAGGAAGATGAATAATGAGCACCATCGTAAACCAGCACAATTCTTTCGGTTCCCACTGAAACTGAAGGATTGATGACTTAAGGGAATGCGTGAGTTCAAACTTAAGAAGTACTGTAGCCGGAGGAAACCAGGTTTTTAGAGGAAAAGTCATTATGGCATTAGATATAAATGAGCGGGTTTCTTGTTCTTCCTTCACCACCACATTCTGTTAGAACATTTTTCGGTCGAACTCACCAAGCGTTGGTATGTCAAGTTTGGTTGTCATATTTTAGTTCCAAACTCGAAGCTGCTCGATTTGATTACTCGAGTCAACTTCATTAGGTTAGGCTAGGAACATAAAAATGTTGAGACGCCCTTATTACTCATGAAGAACCCGAAGACGTATCAACATCAACAAATACATCATATTTAATTCCATTTCTATTTTTGTTCTTTCAAGTCAGTATTTACCGAAAACATAACATACGAAGTATAGTTTGTTTACTTGTCTCTAGTACCGGCGACTTGGTCAATATACTATGATCAAAGTATCAATGAAAGATATATTACTTATTTTATACAACTTGAGTAATGGAGTTACGAAGCATAGTTTATTTATAGCTTTGTGAATCGAAGTTACACTAATTGGTAACTTGTTATTATTTAGTGTGTTTGAAATTCTGATACGAATTCAACCCTTGAGATTATATATGAAGTAATATCATTAACATAATCTAAGGAAGTAGACTTGTGAAATTACGTTTCGTAGTCGAAAGAGAGATCAGGAACTATCCCACGACCGATCCCAGGTAATGACTAATCCAAGGACTATCCCTTGTGGCAATGACCGATCCCAGGTGCAGGACTAATCCCTGACCGATCATGTTTTGAGTTTAATCCGTGATTGCATTTTCGCTATGTTTGGTGATATTTGGGTTTTTACAAACATCGAGATGCATACGAATTGAACTTGGAATGTTCACATAATATCGACATAGTGATTTGAACATGTGCTAAAATCTTATTAGTACTTAATGTTCAAGTAATTTCCTTTGATACTCAAGGCAAGATCCTGAAACTGAGATATCCTATATCATTTTAGATGGCGAATTTATATGTTTAGCATATCTAAAGGTTTGTATATCTTTGTTACAATATTAGTGAAGTATATGAATGTATGCCAGCTAATATTAGTTGTCAATTATAAGTGATTTCGGTATATATTGGTTGGATTATAGTTGGAATTGAAAATGCGGGGGTACCAGAATACACCACCAACTTTTTCTTAGGAAACCTGTATGGACAGACCTAACATAATTCCGAGAGTTAAACTTGATGAATCTCAATCAAGGAATAATATTCAGAGTGATATATCTTTCTCCCACAATTAGAAAGTTTACAGAGACAAGTCTGTGAACCTGATTTACGCGTGAGAGTACTTGGAAGATTCTAAAGATCAATATCGAAGAATCAATCAAGTTGTATCCAACAAACAAGGATGGATTTATCTACTATGATTGATTTACGTACAACCTGTGATATTTCAATTATAAAGATAAACAATATAATGTGAAAAAGAAATAACACAGACACCAGAAAATTTGTTAATGAGGAAACCTCAAATGTATAAAAACTTCGGGACTTAGTCCAGATTGAACACCAAATTGTATTAAGCCGCTACAGACTCTAGCCTACTACAAATAACTTCGGACTGAAATCTAGTTGAGACCGAATTAAACCCTCGCAGCAATTCAGTTACAGTCGCTCTCCTTAAGCCTCATGAATCCCAGCAGGACTCCGTGCAATTGATTCCCTTAGTTGGCGTCCTTTACAACCTAAGAGTTGCTTCAACTCAATTGAAGACTTTAAACCAATCTGCCTCCCACAGAAAAGCCTATATGTGATTTCGTTTTTGATCGTAGATAACCTCAAAATCCGGTCTTATGACTCCCGAAGAGCATCCTAGATTCTTATTCACCTCACAAGTATTAAACCTGTGGAATCACAAAGTTTGAGACGAAGAGAACTTTGTGATTTCTATCTATCTTGTTTGAGTGAGTAGCTCAACAACCAAAACAAGATCAGGATACTCGAACTATCAAGATAAAGATAGTTGGACCTGGATTCACGAATCCCTGACTGAAGTCGTTTTAGTCACTAAACCCTAGAAGGGTTTGAGTGAGAGGACGACTCTAATTTACAACTAGAACACACAAATATAGTGTCAGGGATTCGAATCCCAGTTGCTTGAGGTTCTCCCTTATATAGACTTTCAAAGTATGGGTTGATTTAGGTTTAATCTAAGATAGCTTTGGAATGGAACAGACGATATCCACCGTTAGATGAATCATTGAAAAGAGAGTAACATACCAAGATATACACTCTGGTTAGGATGAACCATAACCGAATCGTGTATAAATAAATTGTTCATGGACGGTTAACCGAAACTAGCCGATTGAACCATCAACTTAATCATTTTCATATAACACTTAAGACTTTAAGATTGAGTCACAACCATAGGTTACAGTGTGATCAATCATGTCTATATAGTGTTTCTAGAGATTTATTCAAATGTCAATTATCTCATTGAAATAATTTTTGTGCATCTGAAAATATTCCACAGGGAAAGTACATGTACCAGGTACCTGTACTCTACCTTATTCGTGACTATTTTTGTTATGGTAATGTACCGGGTATTTGTACCCTTAAGAAAAAAACGAGTTCAGAAACTCACAGAACTTTTCCGGTTTGCGTACCGGGTATGGATACCGCACCGGTTTCAAAACCGATAGTTCCTTTAGGGTATGCATACTAGGTATGCGTACCATTCCTGGTTCACGAGCAACAAAATTTTATGATATGGATATCGGGTATGTGTAACAAAAAATTGTTGTCGAACTATAGCTACGCCGGTATACGTGTATCAGGTACATGTACTGCGGCTCTGGACCACAATTTTTCCAGTATGTGAATCTGGTATGCATACTTTCTTGTATCTAGATTTACAGTAGTTCTATATTTCTCTCTAAATCAATTCGAAACATTCCTAAATAACATCAATGACACATATCATTGTTCCAAGCTATTTTTGAATGATAATCTTGAATCACGATTCATATTATGAACAATAAATTGTTCTTAACCGAAATTCATCAAGTATGAATAAATGTTCATTAAGCTTACTCATATATATTTCGAGAACGAATTACCAAGATAAACTTGACTCGAAATTCTTGATATGCTTGTGATAGTATAATTAGTCATGCGACGTCGTCTCATAGATACAAGGATGAATATAACTTGAGAAATATGTAGTTTAATCTTTGCTTACCTTTTGTTGAAGAATTTCTCCAAAAGTTTCGATTGATCTCCGCCTTCAAAAGGTAGAACGCGGTGATGTCCGATTCTCAACTACACACTTTTATCCTAATCCGAGACTTGACTAATTGTAGACTAGAAATCAAAATATAGTTTTGATCAACTAAATTTGACAACAAGCTTGATATAGCAATACTTGTGAGTTCGACCGAGCAATGCTCTAACAGAAATTCCTCAAAAAAGAAAAGCATACATTTACTGCACATCTTAAGGATTTTCGGATTTGGTAATTCCTCGTTGTACAAACAAGCCTTGGTCATAACATTATAGATCGTAGAGGTTGTATTGTTACAAACTCATCTATAGACACGCTGCCTAACCATTTGTGTGGAAGCCAACTCGTTGATAGAGGAGAGTAATCTATTTAGGTGAATTATGTTGTGTTGTCTTCATTTAAAGTATTCTTCGGGAACAAGAAGTTTTCAGTATTATCGTTGGTGGGAAACTAAATCGTATTGTTAATTTAGTTTTTGGTTAATGATTTGATTGATTAATGGTGCAGTTATACTTGATCTATCAAAATTGATTATTCCATGGTCATTCTCGTATGATAAAGGCCACTCAAGTTTGTTTGAAGTTGACTATTTCAGATCTTAACAGACTCCGTTCTGCGTGTGATTGATCATTTATTAGTAGTAATCAAGTTGTTTGTGCAGGTGATACTTTGAAGATTGAAGAATGAAGACTACAAGACTTCTTCTTTTTGATATTCTGGATTTTGTGATACTTCGTGCACACTTGATTATCTGGGATCCAAGCAAGAAGTTTATTTCGGTAGACATCAGACTTGTTGAAATATCAAACAAACTGTCTAGTTGCTTCTCCATGTTGAATTGCTTGGATAGATCTTGTTCACTGAGATAAATTATTTGGACAATCTTTGTCTTGGTTTGATCTTTGACCAAAGGAATTTAAATATTGAATAAAGGGATGATCCTTTATAGTCAACTTAACTTTGACCATTGTGGTGTTTGGTAGGTATACAATGAGGTGGTTACTGGAACAGGTTAGTCATTTACTGTTCCGGTTACGATACAAAGGAGCGGTTACGATACAAAGGAGGTGGGAACATAAGTATTCACAATAGGTGAAACGACTTAAGATAGTTGACTCTATCTGAGGATTCACGTGTGTATACCAAATTGGTTGTAGGTGCAGGGATACTGAAGGATTTTAGTAACTAGGAGTCGTTTACTTGGTCTCAACTATACGAAGTTGCGGTAGTAAATTTGTATAGCCGCCTGATTCTGAGAGTATTCAAAACTGGACTTGGTCTTAGGGTTTTTCTGTCAAACAGTTTTCCTCGTTACCAAAATCTTGTGTGTCGTGTTTTTACTTTACTTCCGCGTTATATTGTTTATCTTTATAATAAAAGTAAATACACTAGTACGTTAATCAACTTGGTTATGATTGCATATTTAGTTCAGTTCCGTATACCAAATTAACATGCTGTTGAAATATCTTTCGGCAGTTATTGTTACTGTAAGATTACACATGGTGGGGCATGTAATAGGTTGATACAAAAAGATTGTGGCGTACTTGGTACCCTCGTCATTTCACTTTCCCATACAAAACCAGCTTCCAATCTACATGCCATCTAATTTTTTTATGATCTGGGGTTTATGACCGCGTAGTTCTTCGGCAGGAAGGGGAAAAAATGAAAAAAAGGTTTTAGAGCTTTCCTTTGTTGTTAAATAGTAAGTTAGGTCTAACCTGGTCAATGTATGCCGAAATAAGTTTAACTAGAGCAATCCCTAAGGGGAGCCAAAGTTATGCAAACCAACTAATATATTGTCTAAAAGCCTGAGTCTCGTACTTGAGGACGTCAGATATTTATACCTTCGAACTAGAGTGTTGGTTTCCAAAAAATAATTAAATATTACTTTCGTTGTATCTCAACTCTCTGAACATGAATAGTTTTGTGCGAGCGATGTTACATGTCATCGAAAAATAAGATGCTTCGCCAAAGTTGGTAATGTGTAGAAATGTTTTGTGCTAAAAAGGTATACATTATGCATCTACAGAGACAGTCCTATGAGCTACATGGCCATAAGTTGAATGAAACAAGAAGAAACTAATCAATAACCAATTCATGCATCATGAAGCAAGTGTCACTCTAACCTCGCCAAACTCATTGGAGAAGACGACGCGAAAGAAACCCTAATCAATAATAATAACATCGTTCACATAGAGTGCCCATACAAACCATGATTCAGAATATTACCATCAAGATCAGAAAGTTAGTCAAACAAGCATAATATGCACACGAGTGATTTCCCTCAAATAAAGTAGTATATATAATATCCAGACGGATGGCATACCGCCCTACTAAGTACTATCTCCGACGGATGGCGTACCGCCCTACTATCTTAATAAGCAAAAAATGTAATACTAATGCCGACGGATGGCGCATCGCCCTACTATTAACATAAACAGGAAATGTAATACTATTGCCGACGGATGGCATACCGCCCTACTTGACTTAGCTAAGAGTCGTGGGGAAACACAGACATTCCTCGCAGGGAAATATCACAATGCATATCACGAAAAAACACATCGTAGCAAACATCGTACATTCAGATATAACATACATCGCATACAAACACATTTTTCCTAAATTCACTCCGTATTCAATCCCAATCTTTTTTAAACACGGAATTAGGCATCAAATTAAATTCGAAATATAGTTTGTATATGCGATAATCAAGAAGTTACCCGCTTCCGACATTAACATTTAATGCATAAATATATTTTTTGACCTAGAAAAATATATATCATTTTTCTCTTTATGTCTATTTAAAGTCACTAACAAAGAAGGCACAATCAGGGGATACTCATGGTTATATAGGGTTGGATTTTGGTTAAGAGAGCATTTTTAATCTGGTATCCCCAGCTTTGTTAAAGATTTAAACAAGAGAAGCAAAAGTTGAAAAAAAGAAAGAAAGAAGGGGCATCTGTTGCTACTCGTAAATTAATTGTTAGTAAGGCTTAATAGAAGAAACCTATTATAAAGGCTCCAAGGATTTGGTTTTGAGGGCTCCTATGAATTCAATTATCGCAAATGTGGACGTGGGAAGACCTATTTTGTTATCAAAAATACAAAAATATCCTTTGAAAATCTAAATAATTACCAACCTAAATCTAATTAAATCAAAAACAAAACCTAAACTTAAACTCGATCAGGAAAAAAAAAACCTAAACCTAAACCCACCCGTCTCTTCTTCTTCCTCTCTTCTTCTCCTCGATCGCCATTTTTTTTTACTTCAACAACGATTAATCATCGATTCTCATCCTGTAATAATTTTAATTAGGTAAGAACCGAAAACCCAATCCTTTTTTAATGCTTTTGATCCGATGAATAGGTTAGAATTGATCAAATTAGAGATTGAAAAATTAGTTTCAGAACTGGATACGGTTGGGAAATATTGATTTCCCAACCGTAGGCTTGATTTACGGTGGGGAAATATTGATTTTCTCACCGTATAAATTTTCTACGGTTGCGAAAATATTTACTCTCAACCGTAAAAGCTTCACTAACGTTTATATACGGCGGAAAAACTCAACCGTAAGTTTCCTTGGTTTTGTATACGGTTGGGAAAATATTAACTCCCAACTGTAAGTGCTTAACTAACTTTTGTATACGGTTCGGTTTCCCAACCGTAAGTTACGCTGGCTTTGTATACGGTTGGAAAACCCAATCGTAACTCCAGTTTTCAGAAAAAAAAAAAGATCCCGTGATTTTGATTTCAAATATAAACTATAAATCAAATGATTAGTCTAATCTTATCACTAATCTTACTTAATTTAATTAACCTGATCATCAACATTAATTAATTATTGGGATAAGGGGTTTTGGATTTCCTATTTCATAACCCCTTTTTTTGTCATTTTGTAAGCCCTCAAAATCATAATTTTGGAGCTTCTATAATAGGTTTCTTTCTAATAGAATCCCCATTTTCTATTCCTTTTTTAGAAATTATTAGATACCGACAATTAAAGGCTGGTTTCGTCTCTCTCCATTGTAAGTGTGTTTGGTGGGTGAAAAGATCACAAGAAAAGCGGATAGTGCTGGTCTGTTTATAACTGACAGAAATTACTCTCAAGAAGAGTAAATTTGGTGAACCCCCTTTTAGGGTGTGGGAGTGTTTTTGGTTTACACAATAAATATAATATGAAAATCCAGAAATTCCTCGTTTTGTCCTAACTCTCGAACATCTATCAACAACAACAATTGACCACCCTTGTCTATTTTGTAAGTATCCAACCTACTCACATCTATTCTTGTTCTTAACTTTGATTCGTAGGGTTTTCTTTTCAGATTTGAGACTTCAAGTGAAGTAACAAAATGGGTCGGCATTGTTTTGGCACATGAATGCAATATCGACCGTAACAATCGGTATTGTTTTGTTGATGAAACCAATATCGACTGTGTTAGTTGGTATTGTCGGATAACACTTTCGATGTCCAGTGTTGATGCACTTGAGGATATTTAAGGGTAATTTAGTTATTAAAAAAATTATTGGATAAAGGGTACTTAAATAATTCATTTTTTTTCTTCTGAATATCCCTCAATTTGTGAGAGTATCTCCTAATTGTGCCTTCTTAATAAACATCTTCATCCCAATTAATTTTCGTTGCAGTATTAATTCGTTACAAAAATATAAATATATATTGTTCAGATGGCTAGAACAGTTAGAATGGAATTTCTAATACTTGGGGTAGTGCCCCCCCCCCCTATCTCCCGTCAAATTTCTGTAGACTGATCTTATGTGTTGCCTTAAATTTTTTTTATCAGTACATTTTTCTGTTTCAAAAAAAAAATAACTAGATTATCGTTGTCACGGTGGGGAGGGCCGACCGAAGAAAAACGAAACACCGTTATGCGTAATGGTGTTATCAGACTAAAATTGATATGCATCCAATTTATGGTAGTTTACATAATTTTTCTCCATTTTTATGCATCTTTTGTGGTGGTTTGCATCAATTTATCTCATTTTCTATGCATCCTTTGTGGTGGTTTGCATCAATTTTCCACATGTATTATGCATCTTTTCTATGCATAATGGCTATGCATTAAATTTTAAAAGTATAAACACCGTCGAATTTTTCGTAAAAACTCTAAATTTTATATTGTTGTTTGTACTCGTTGTGTAGATTTTTTTGAAACCTTTCCAATAACGTAAAATTTGTAAAATTCCAAGGCACAAATTTTTAGATATGTTATATTAAAGTTTGGTTGCCAATTATACCCCTGAAAAATAGGATACATAAGGATTTATAATAATAATTAGACTAAAAAGAGGGGACATTTTGGGTTTTTCATCTCTCAAAGACTACCACCAAAATCAAATCCAATCTTTTTATCAGATTGGACATTTGTGTTATGCTTCATTTGACAAAAAAATAGCCATAAAAGGAATTCCCTCCCTACAGGCCCTTCGGTCGGTCGGCCCAAAAAAATAAATATTGTTCAGATGGTGCTCTATTCCCATTCATATGAACCATGTTTTAGGGAATACGTAAAACTTTCAGGGCATACAACCCAATAATCCCATCTAAGGTGCCCTTATAAGGGGCATCCCTTGGGTAGTTCAATTACTTATATGCCCTTCAACCGTATTAATTACTAATTTACCCTTACCTTTAATATAAAAACCTAAAATCAGTTTTAAGAAAATCAAAATCAGTTTCTATATCACTTCTTCATCTTCTCTAGCCGAACCCCTTCCTCTCCCTCGCGAGAAAAAAAAATTCATCGCTGTGATTAATCGTCGATTCGCGAAAATTCGATCGTCGATTAAACTCAACTATATAATGATTCGTACAAAGAAAAAGGCAACTGGTAGGCGTTCAAAATCGTCTTCAAATCCCTCGATTGAAGAAGAAGAAGCAATTGAAGAAAAAGAACCAATTGAACCTGAAATTGAACCACAAAATCAACCAATCGAAGCACCAACTCCTCAAATGAGGATAAGAAAGTAAGTTCTACAAACCCAATCTCTTTTTTGATGTTTTCAATCGATTCAAATAGGGTAAATTCCAAAAATCTTAGGGTTTTAGACGGTTACAGAACAGGGTTCGGCGAATATTTTAGGTGCGTTTTGAGCCGAACTGTTCTTCAAAATTTCAACCTGGAAATGTATATGAACAGTTCGGCATGAAATAGTATACCAAATATACGCCGAACCTTGTTACAATTAGGAGTTTTAGTATGGGTTCGGCGTTTTATATAATATTGAATTTATGCCGAACCATGTTCTGTTGGTTTGCAACAGAAACTAGGTGTATGTTCGGCTCATATTGTGTTTATTGGGCTAGCCGAACCCTTGACTTAATGTGTTCGGCTTGTTATTATTTTTCATTATAAGCCGAACATATCACTGTGTTACAAGTCCATTGATTTTTATTGGGTTCGTCTCATAATAGGTGTTCGGTGTTACGGAGTAGCCGATCATAGACTTTAGTTAATTCACCAACTTTCAATATGTTACTAAAGTTTTAAACTTGTGTTAGGAATGACGAAGTTAAAAGGAGGAGGAGGATGGAGGTTACACCTTCTACTTCTAAAACACCCAATCCTCGAGGAGGAAGTAAAAAAAAATGGGAGCTGGAAGGAGAGGAGTTGACAAAGTCGCAACATTAGTAATTCGTGAACCACTTCCATAGATAAAAAGAGGAGAACAAGAAGTTTATGGTGGTCATGTTAATGAGGAACCACAACATCAACCGAAAGAGAAGCATGTTTTTGAACTCTGGGTTAAAGGTTTGCACATTCCTGATGATAATAACTGTTAGAGCACTGCTCGGTCGAACTCGCATGCGTTGCTATCTCAAGCATTTTTGTCAATGTTACTGATCAAAAGTATAAGTCTTGATTTCTAGTCTACTTATAGCTAAGTCTCGGAGTAGGATAGAAAGTGTAGTTGAGCTCAAGAACTCCATGGCGATCATCATACAAGACGAAGAACTACTCAAGGAACTGGTGGAACTTCATTGACTAAAAGGTATGTGGAGACTTGAACTTATCTATCACTCAAAAGTCTATCTACTCTATATCCTATCTTGAGACAAAAGTCGTTTTGCTATATAGACTATGATTATACACATTTTGCTATTTCGAGCCGAGTTTATCTCGCTTATCTATTTCTCGAAATATGTGTTGGTAAACTTTCGCTTTGGCCAAGTTCATCTTTACTAGTGACGAAAGTCATGTTATGTTTCAATTACTTGAAAATGGCTTTGACGAAAAATGGTTTGTGAATAACAATCATATAACGTCCTCTAAGAATGTTTCAATGATTGAAATGAGAGTTTAGATTATATAACCATGGTTGGATATAAACATTGTGAGGTAACTCATACATGTATAAGTCCTTATTCCTTGAATCCAAGTACACGTACTTTGCTGCTCAGGAAACCGGAACTAGAGTCCGCGTACCCAGTCCGCGAACCAAGTCCGCGTTCCCAGTCCGCGTACTGTTGGAGGTTCTCATCCCGAGAATTTCTACTGGAGTTTGTGAATTGAAAACAAACTTATATCGGGTACTTAAGTACGCATACCAGTCCGCGTACTTAAGTTGGTTATTTTCTAAAAACGATTATTCGTGAAACTTATATAAACTAAGGAATGCAAGTTTGCAAACCGTGGCTATAAAGTTCATGAATTGATCAAATCGTTTTTGTTTCAGTTGTGTCTATTATAAAGATCTAAGCAATTGAACAACTCTCTAACTAGTTCATTTGAGTCATTTGAACTAGTTATGGTAAAGAACAATATGGTTGATATGAAAGTGCTCATATGGCTAACCATCTGGTTAACTACTGTTGAACCAACTAGATATACATGTTTGGGTATGGTTACACGAACCTAGATAAACATGCATTTCATTTGTGTGTAACAAGCTAAGTTTCGATCTAACAGTTGAAAGATATTAGCTTGAATCTAATCAGGTTTTCATCTAACGGTGAATATTAAATGCTTTGTTACTAAGCTAACATTGATTGCAAATCCTGATTTGAAAGACTATATAAGGAAGAACTCTAGCAACTGGTAAAACCTAATCCCCACACCTCCTATGTGATACTAGTTGTATTAGCTAGAGTCGATTCTGAAAAAGCGGGGGTCTAACAACCACACCCAATATTTCGTTTGGAAATCTGAATAGACAAACTCCAATATACTTTCAAGAGAATTAACTAGAAAGTTAGACTCAATATATAAAAAGTATATCAAAGAGTTTTATATCTCCATCTCTTGATTCAATCCGCAATCAACAAATAGGGATTTGCGAGCCCGATTGAATATAAGAGGATTAACTTGAACGGTACCAAAGACCAATGTTCAAGTGTCAATCAATTCACTCAACAACCCTAAGGCCGGATACAAGAACTGATTGATCTTAACGTACAACCTGTGATATTTCTATTATATAAATAAAATATAATGCGGAAAAGAAATAACACAGACACCAGAATTTTGTTAACGAGGAAACCGCAAATGTAGAAAACCCCCGGGACCTAGTCCAGAATAAACACACAATGATTATAAGCTGTTACACCAATTTACTACTACCTATTCAGACTAGATGTAATACCTTCTTCAGCACTTGTAGAACTTCTAGCAGAATACCGATTCTCTTTAGAAATTCTTCACGCAAATCTTCTAGCAGAACCCAGGGTTCTCTTTAGAAGATACACCAACACGATTGATATGATTCAATATTTTGTTTGCACAAAACAATGGTTTGATTTCCCTTTAGATGTAAATCAAGGTTTTGGAAATCTTGTGTTTGTTTTTGATAAAAACAATTATTAGGTAAAATTAATATCAAAACAAACCTGTATAGGGATTATCATACTCTTCAATAAAAAGAAGAGAAACCTAATAACTCTACCACAAGAACAACTAGACTAAATCTAAAGATATCTTGTTTAAAACTTCAAAAGGATTTTTACGAGATACCTTAATCGAAGTTTTCTTTCTAGCTTCCGATTTCGACTAACAAGTGTTGGTATACGATCGGAAACTGAAATCTATCAAAACCTAAGGTTTATGATCAACAACTCTTGAGTGGTTTTATATCAGAAGAGAAAACCTTATAATAGACAAGAGGTGAAAAACCTAGATTACAAGTTGTATGATCAATCACGAAAATTAAATCCAACTTGGCTTTGTGATCCCTAATAAAAATACTTTTATCTCACTCTCGTTCACGAAGAACGGAAGACGTGGAAAACAACCTGCAAAGCTTACGCCAATTTTCCAAAGGGATAAAAACTGTGTAAACTCAAGAACCCTCTATTTATAGAGAATAGGGTAGCTTGAAAACAATGCTAGGGTTTTGAATATTTTCCTTTTTCAAGACTCTCCTAAATATGAGAGTCTTTCCTAAGTTACGACTCTTGCCAAAATAATTAAATAAATAACTAATTAGCAAAAATTGTATTTATGTGAATAAATCACATTTTAACTTAGGCAGGAATCACAAACACTTTAATATGGTAATCAAAAATTTTTGGACCAATAGACATCTTCCCTAGATAAGGAAACGTCACCAATTTGACCAAAAATGCCTTTTCGTCACGTAATTGGGCCCAAGTCCGCGAACTGTCACAAACAGCCCATGAATCGTTTCCTACTATCGAACTTTAGTAAATCACTCATAACTTCATCGTTATAACTCGGAATTGAGTGATTCTTGGCTCGTTGGATTCGTAAGCTCATCCATTATAACATGAGATTCTTTATAAGAATAAATGTTATTGTCTCCAAGGTCATGAATCAAATAACCTCAAGTATATATACATAACTGTACATTTACCGTCATCGGAATTGTTCCATAGAGTGAGCATATATCTTGATAAATTAGAAAGGTATAATTGAACAAGAATCCAAATGAAATCAATCACATACCTTTTTTGATGAATTACTTGTTGATTTCTTCTTGTAGTCTTCAATCTTCAATCTTCATCCTTTAAGGATAGCTTCGATTCAACTTCTTAGACTTAATCTAGTCCGAAACTATCTTTAGTATGCTAAATCAAGAATGAATTTTGGCAACTAAAATTGACAACTAATTTGACATACCAACGCTAGTGGGTTCAACCGAGAAGTATTCTAACAATCTCCCCTTTGTCAATTTTAGTGACAAAACCATTTTACATATGGCTTGTACTTTTTAAAATCAAAAACGACCATCTTGATTTCCTTGGTTCTTCAACTCTGCATGTGTTCATCCTGTACTTGTTGAAGATCCAACATAGTATTATTACACAGCATCAAAGTTTCATTGTATCACAACTTTGACAATAATACTACGGTGATATGTATCACTCCCCCTTAGTCAATACTCCATCTCACATGGAAACCACTCCCCCTTACACAATGATCCGAAAACCATATGTATTTGTAGTGTAAACTACATATTAATTCTCCTCTTTTTTGTCAATAAAATTGGCAAACGTACAAGAACGGGATCATAATGAAATTTCCGTAAGAGACATTTCATGACTGAGAGAAAGAAACACACATCATCTTATTTAGATGCAATCATATAGCCGAAGCTAACAGCATTCTTCAAGGAGTTTAAAGATACAAGATAACCCCTCTAAAATTCCACAGCCGCATACCCCTCAAGATATGACCATTAAGCACAAGTTCAAAAGAACTCTCCCCCATTAGATGTCATTCCCGAAAGAACAACAAGAGTGACCTTACTCCAGAGATAAGGATTTATATATTGGAGATACGAACTAAGAACCAATCATTGAAGGTATCTCATGAGATCAAGTTACTGAATAATAAAACTATCTCATGGTAATAATACACAATATGTAATCATGAAGATCAAATATTGTGATCATATTTTATAAGATACAAACTTGTATGAACAAGAATTGATATGCTTAGAAGGAAGAATAATCTTTTCCATAAGGATTTACACCAAGAATGGTTACCATAAGAGTATGAAAAAAGATTCTTTGACAATAAAAACCAATATCCATGGCTTTGATAATTGCTTCTAACCTGTTATATTTAAGAATTCCAATCACAAATCAAGTTAGGTAATCAAGACTCATACATGTGGTATCTAACCATACTCTTCTTCACCATAAATAGTTCAATTGACTCAAAAGAACTAGTTAGAGAGTTGTTCAATTGCAAGGAAATCTTATGTAACTGCGCAAGACACAATTGAAGCAAAGATGATTTGATTCACTTGAATCGGTTCATGAACTTTATATCCACGGTTTGCAAACTGCATTCCTTAGTATTTAAGTATAAGTTCAAAACAATCATCTTTAGATATAACCTAACTCAAGTTCGCGGACTTAAGTTCCTGGAAGGAGTTCACAAACTCCAGCAGAAATTCTCGGGTCGAGAACTTCCGCCAGTTCGCGGACTGGGTTCGCGGACTGAGTTCGCGGACTTAGCTCACGCGCATAGTTTGCCAACTCCAGCAGAAATTCTCGGGTTTGAGAACTTTGCTAGTTCGCGGACTTGGCTCATGCCATACTTCCAGTTCTCTTGATCAACAAAGTTCGCAAACTTTGGTTCAAGGAATAAGGACTTGTACATATATGTGTTTCCACAACAATGCTTATGTCCACCATTGGTTATATAATCTAAACTCTCATTTCAATCATTGAAACATTCTTAGAGGATGTTATATAGTTTGTTAAACCATTTCTCGTCAAAGCAATTTTCAAGGTGATTGAAACATATCATGACTTTCGTCACTAGGTAAAGATGAACTTGGTTAAACCGAATGCTTACCAACACATATTTCGAGGAATATGTAAGCGAGATAAACTCAACTCGAAACAGTAAATTGTTCCACATATTCAGAAATTTCCCAACATAATATGTGCGCCCCAATTCTTTTGCAATCCTCACCGCATTTACTAGGGCTTCTTGGTGAGGATGCACTTCCAACACAATTACGTTGTGTTGAGGTGAACAAAATCTTGCTTACCATAGGTATTTAAAATAATATCAAACATGGAATCTAGGAATTTAACAACTTCCTTGAAACTTTCAATAATTGCTCCATACCTTTTTAAGATGTTATCCCTTGTCGAACTCTTGTCTAGGAGATCCTTCTTAATAGTACTCGTTGCTTTATTGGTCTTCTTTGGTACCCATTTCTGAACAGCTTTTGGAGCAACGTATTTCTTTTTCTCCCCAATATAATTATGAAACTTCTTGGGGGGAATACTGAAGGAACTGATATTATGAGACTCAGTTTTTTTCCAGTTTGGAACATCAGATCTTGTCATCCTTACAGAAGCAGATCTGGTATTATCTCGTTTAAGAAATCTGCAATTCCTTTGCAAGTGACCTGGTTTTCCACAATAAAAACAATGTTTAGTATAATGGAAAAAGTTATGTATAGTATTACCTGAATGTGTATGTGCTTGCTTTGGAGCTTTCCAAGATTTCCTCTTTTCTCCATCCATAGTTGGTAGAGATACTTTACTTTTGTCAACCGTGGAAGGTTTTGGTTGAGAAGAATCTTTAGCTTTGACAAATTTTACCTCTTTGCAAATTTTACTTTTGTCAATCGTGGAAGGAGCGTCTATTCCTTCATAGCCCAATTCTCGTGTATCACGATGAATTCTACATGCTCCCGATATCGAGGTTAATTTATCTGAGCTGCTATTTCTAGACAAACTCTCTTTTAAGCTCGAGTTTTCTTCTTCAAAACTTTTGACCTTTTCAAGCGCAATAACTAGATCATTCTTGGATGATTCACATTGAACTTTGAGATCTTCCCGTTCTGAATCAAATAACAAGTTCATCTCAATGTTCTCCAATTTATCTAGTTTTGCTTGAAGAATAATTTCCCGATCTCGACCTTCGGC
The DNA here is from genome assembly GCF_003573695.1 of Papaver somniferum. Lineage (NCBI taxonomy): Eukaryota > Viridiplantae > Streptophyta > Magnoliopsida > Ranunculales > Papaveraceae > Papaver > Papaver somniferum. The sequence continues at coordinate 80,246,714 of NC_039366.1, forward strand.
AATTTCTTCTTTAAGCTTTCGTATTTCGTTGAGATAATCTCTTGTACCACTAGAATCAAGTTGGTCTTGCAAGTCTTTATTCCGACTACGAAGTCTGTCATATTTAACTTTCTCACTAAAAATGGTGCTATCAGCTTCCGAAAGTTTCCGATGACATTCTTTAAGAAGATTATTAGCAATTGGATCAGCATGGAACACTTCTTCGTCATAATCAGAATCAGTATCCAAAAGAATTTTTCCAGAAGCTAATGCAACCTCGCCTGCAAGCTCTTGAGGATTATAATATTCAGGTCCATCATCAAGAGTAGGCAAATTTGCTACATATGCCCGATTGTCTACCGCTCCAGCTAGGACATACTGAAGAAAGATGCCCGAAACCACGACAGTTATAGCATTGTACATCATCAGGAGATGTTGTAACTTTAGAAACGCTCTTTTTCCTGTCTCTCAAAAGTTTTCTAAATTATCGTGGAGTAACATCCTTAGTATTTGGCGAACCATATTTATCCTTAGAAGATTCAGAATTGTTTGCAGCTTTAAGAGAAATCACCTCTTTTCTTGCGTGTTCATTATCAAAGATCTTTAACTTTCCAGCAAGAGTACTTCTGGAGAGTGTAGAAAGATCGTTTCCTTCTTCAATGACATGTTTCTTAGACTCGTATCTTGATGGTAGAGACCTGAGAATTTTGCACACAATATCTTTCTCAGGAATAGTTTTTCCTAACGAAAATGAGGAGTTAACTATTTGAGAAATTCTTTGGTTAAACTCATCAAAGGTTTCATTATCAGACATGCGAAGGTTTTCCCAGTCAGAAGCTAGATTTTGAAGCCTTGCTTCTTTCTCCGCGGCATTCCCTTCGAATACGGTTTCTAAGATATCCAAAGCATCTTTAGACTTATTACACGTAGTAACGTGATGATGAAGATATGGGTAATGGCATGTATGATGGCATTCAAACCGTCGAAATTTTTCTTTGCAGCAAGTATCTCGGCAGGACTGTATTCACCAATGTTCTTGGGAACGTTTACATCTCCAACTGCCACAACGGGAGCATCATAGCCATTAACTACATATACCCATGATTGAAAATCACGTGCTTGAAGAAAATCCCGCATATCAATTTTTCACCATAAGTAGTTCGTGCCATCGAAGGATTGTGGTACGTTTGATAACACCTCTGCCCATAGAATCAGATTGCTACAAACACAGACTTATGAGGTTTTAGCGTGTTTGCCTGCTCTGATACCAATTGAAAAAGCGAGGGTCTAACTACCACACCCAATATTTCGTTTGGCAATCTGAATAGACAAACTCCAATATACTTTCAAGAGAATCAATTAGACAGTTAGACTCAATCTATAAAAAGTATATCAAAGAGTTTTATATCTCTATATCTTGATTCAATCCGCAATCAACAAATGGGGATTTGCGAGCCCGATTGAATATAAGAGGATTAACTTGAACGGTACCAAAGACCAATGTTCAAGTGTCAATCAATCCACTCAAGTACCCTAACGCCGGATACAAGAACTGATTGATCTTAACGTACAACCTGTGATATTTCTATTATATAAATAAAATATAATGCGGAAAAGAAATAACACATACACCATAATTTTTTTAACGAGGAAACCGCAAATGCAGAAAAACCCCGGGACCTAGTCCAGAATAAACACACACTGATTATAAGCTGTTACACCAATTTCTTACTACATATTCAGACTAGATGTAATACCTTCTTCAGCACTTGTAGAACTCCTAGCAGAATACCATTCTCTTTATAAATTCTTCACGCAAATATTCTAGCAAAACCCAAGGTTCTCTTTAGAAGATACACCAACACGATTGATACGATTCAATATCTTTTTTGCACAAAACAGTGGTTTGATTTCCCTTTAGATGTAAATCAAGGTTTTGGAAATCTTGTGTTTGTTTTTGATAAAAACAATTACTAGGTAAAAGTAATATCAAAACAAACCTGTAGATTATGGATTATTATACTCTTCAATAAAAGGAAGAGAAACCTAATAACTCTACCACAAGAACAACTAGAATAAATCTAGAGATATCTTGTTTAAAACTTCTAAAGGATTTTTACGAGATACCTTAATCGAAGTTTTCTTTCTAGCTTCTGATTTCGACTAACAAGTGTTGGTATATGATCGGAAACTGAAATCTATCAAAACCTAGGGTTTATGATCAACAACTCTAGAATGGTTTTATATCAGAAGAGAAAATCTTAGAATAGACAAGAGGTGAAAAACCTAGATTACAAGTTGTATGATCAATCACGAAGATTAAATCAAACTTGGCTTTGTGATCCCTAATACAAAGACTTTTATCTCACTCTCGTTCACGAAGAACGGAAAACGTGGAAAACAACCTGCAATGCTTACGCCAATTTTCCAAAGGGATGAAAACTGTGTAAACTCACGAACCCTCTATTTATAGAGAATAGGGTAGCTTGAAAACAAAGCTAGGGTTTTGACTATTTTCATTTTTTCAAGACTCTCCTAAATATGGGAGTCTTTCCTAAGTTACAACTCTTGCCAAAATAATTAAATAAATAACTAATTAACAAAAATTGTATTTATGTGAATAAATCACATTTTAACTTAGGCAGGAATCACAAACATTTTAATATGGTAATAAAAAATGTTTGGACCAATAGCCATCTTCCCTAGATAAGGAAACATCACCAATTTGACCAAAAATGCCTTTTAGTCACGTAATTGGGCCCAAGTCCGCGAACTGTCACAAACATCCCATGAATTGTTTCCTACTAACGAACTTTAGTAAATCACTCATAACTTCATCGTTATAACTCGGAATTGAGTGATTCTTGACTCGTTGGATTCGTAAGCTCATCCATTGTAACATGAGATTCTTTATAAGAATAAATGTTATTGTCTCCAAGGTCATGAATCAAATAACCTCAAGTATATATACATAACTGTACATTTACTGTCATCGGAATTGTTCCATAGAGTGAGCATATATCTTGATAGATTAGAAAGGTAGAATTGAACAAGAATCCAAATGAAATCAATCACATACCTTTGTTGATGAAGTAATTTTTGATGTCTTCTTGTAGTCTTCAATCTTCATCCTTTAAAGATAGATTCGATTTAACTTCTTAGACTTAATCTACTCCGAAACTATCTTTAGTATGCTAAATCAAGAATGCATTTTGGCAACTAAAATTCACAACTAACTTGACATACCAACGCTAGTGGGTTCAACCGAGCAGTGCTCTAACAAATTCTCCTTTAACCTTAGGTTTCTATCGAGACCTTGTAGGTTAACGACTTAAATACTTCATTGGGATTGTGAAGCCAGACCGATACTACTTTCTTGTAGTTGTGTGATATGATCTTGCTGTTTCTATCGTACTAAGAACAATCGTAAGATTGGATTGAGATTGATTTCTCCGATAAGCAAGATATAAAAGTAATCACAAACACCTTCGTCTCATCGTTTGTGATTCCACAATATCTTCTTTCGCTAGTCGATTAAGATTATTGTGAGGTGATTGATAATACTAGGATGTTCTTCGGGAATATAAGTCTGGGTTATCAATTGGTTCTTGTTCACCTTGATTTATCAAAAGACGGAACAAAAACTAGTAGGTGTTTCTATGGGAGACAGATTTATCTATTACCATATACTTTTCTGTGCGATACAAATTTGTTTATTAAAGTCTTCGACTTTGGGTCGTAGCAACTCTTAGTTGTGGGTGAGATCAGCTAAGGGAATCAAGTGCTTAGTATCCTGCTGGGATCAGAGACGTAAGGAGCGCAATTGTACCTTGGATCAGTGTGATATTGATTTGGGTTCATCTACAGTCCAGGCCGAAGTTAGTTTTTAGTAGTCTAGTGTCTGTAGCGGCTTAATACAGTGTGTGTTCAATCTGGACTAGGTCCCGGGATTTTTTTTCATTTGCGGTTTCCTCGTTAACAAAACTTCTGGTGTCTGTGTTATTTCTTTTCCGCATTATATTTTGTTATATAATTGAAATATCACAGGTTGTGCGTTGAATCGATCAGTTAGGAAATCCAACCTTTGGTTGTTGATTGAAATTGATTGATCCTTGAACATTGGTCTTTGGTACCGTTCAAGTGATTTCTCTTGTATTCAATTAGACTCGCAGATTTCTATTCGCTTGAGTAAGTATTGAATCGAGAAAGAGAGAGATATAACTCTTTGATACACTTTTATTAAGATTGAGTCTGTATATTGGAGTTAGTCCATACAGATTGCTAATCAAAATATTGGGTGTGGTTGTTAGACCCCCCGCTTTTTCAATTGGTATCAGAGCAGGCAAACACTATAAACCTAATAAGTTTGTGTTTGATTGATCCTAAAAATTTTCCCTATGGGAAATTTCTTTGGAAAAGTTGTTCTTGGCATCTGTAACGCACGCCACAACTCCTTAAAGATTGTTCGAAGATTATTACGGACAGAACCCCTGGTGTCTCATAATAATTTATATTCATCTAAGACATTGGAAAACTTAGATGATGGGAAACAATCTAAAGGAAAAAATAAACAGAAAGGAAGATTGACAAAACGTTCTTCACGCTCAAAGATATGGAATCTCACTAGATTAACTCTTAATATTTTTGAGGATTACTATCGTGATGGATCAATTGACAAAGATCTATTTAGGGCCTTTGAAAACGTTTTTAAATTCTTAGATAAACTTAACTCCATTAAGTTCAAGAATCATTCCGATAAAGGTTCGGTGCATGTAATACCATGTAATGATGGTGTATGAACTAAACTTGTTGCCAACACAAGAAAACTCAATAAAACGAGTTCTCATGTTGTTGACACAGTTCCAAGGTATCGAAAGAATCTTCTTTCTAGTCATATAAAAAGGAAGATAAAAAGCTCTGACAACCTTGATTACCATCATTACTTTGATTATATCACTGGGACAGCTCACAAATATCAACCAGAAATGTCGCATGAGGATCTCTGTGCACATCATGCCTCTTGGTAACAAGCTTGGCACTACCCCATTTGTATATATCTTGAGACGGGGCAAGAAATAGTTTGATTTGTGTGCAGTTGGGTTTAAAATATTATTCGTTTTTGGAATTTCGGAAAATAGTAGACTTTTGAGTGATAGATAAGTTCAAGTCTCCACATACCTTTTTAGTCGGATGAAGTTCCACTGGTTCCTCGAGTAGTTCTTCGTCTTCGTAAGATGATCTCCATGGAGTCTGGAGCTCAACTACCCTTAACTATCCTAGACCGAGACTTAGTCAAAAGTAAACTACAAATCAAGACATATAGTTTTGATCACTAATATTGACAAACATGCTTGAAATAGCAACGCAAGCGAGTTCGACCGAGCAATGCTCTAACAATCTCCCCCTTTGTCAATTTTAGTGACAAAACTATCAATACATATGGATTACGAAATAGATAAAACTTTGTAGATTCTTGTCCACAAGCTTGATCTCCTTGGTGCTTCAAAATTACTCGAAAACTTCGTCTTTTCCAAGTACTCCCATGATTCCATAGATGTTCAGTTCAGCATCATAGTTGTTGAAGTTTTGTAGAGCCCCCTAAGCTAGCAGCTGACTAATCCAAGAGATTAACTATAAAATGAGGCACTAACGATCTAAAACATCTATATAAACATTAAGAAAGAAGTTATAAACAAAGATTAACCCAAATCTAAACCCTCTCTGAAATAAATACAAGAACTCCTCTCAAGTGTTACGTATTTAATAGTGAGTTGATTTACAAATAGAATAAAAACACCAAATAAACATAGCGGAAACTAACCAACGAACGAAACCAACTCCTCAAAGCTTTCATCGCCACGTGCACAACTTGATCTGTCTCTGAAACTTAAAGTGGGAATGGGTGAGCACATCATCCCTAAAAGGGGTGCCCCCTAGAAATAATAACTAACTTTCAAGTAATCACTAGAATGATTTAAAGACAATGCAGGTTTTACTGAAAACCAATAAAACACGGAAAAACATATAAAGCATATTAAAATAATAGTAATACTGGAATTATAAAGTTCTACCAACCAATAAACCGGCATACATTCAAAACATAAATAGTAGTTGAGTGACGTCTTCCTTCGGAGTAGCAAGGCATGACTGTTGCGGATTCTTCAATGATCATTAAAGCGCCCATGAGGTTTCCGTCCTCAAGTCATAAACTATATATACCTTACCAGTACCTTATTATACGCGCACTCTACATAGAAAGTATTCAAAGGAAACAAATGGTAACAACATTATATCCGACCGAAGTGCTTACACAGTGCAGAGCCATATACACCGCGTAAATCCAACAATCTTATATAAGATTCTCAACATCACTTTCTTTAAATACCAAAACATAATATAATAGCTTTTGAAAGTAATTTAAAAGAACAGTAAACATCCATGTATGAGACACGCGTTGCCCCCGTACAGAATTAGGGAAAATATAATGGCCAAATTAAAACCAGACCTATATAATATTTAGCCCAACGAGGCCTATCTAGGTTTGCAATAAATAGATTTAACATTTGGGAGCACACATCTCACACCAATCAAAAGGAAAACTTCTCCCTTTCATGCTAACAACAAATAAAGATTGTGACCACTTTCCAGTCAATGGAAAGAATCACATTTTGGAAAATAAGTAAATACTCCCAAAACAAATATATTAGTTGTTTCTAAAGATCCAAGCCCATCCCAAAATGTAAAAGAAAACTAGTTTGTAATACACACAAATAATACATGCGTACACATATCATATAGTAACAAAGACATGCATGCATTTCATAAAAACAATAATGAATACAAGAGAGTTCGTTATTGATTCCCACCTCTTTTAATGACAAGCCTCGCCTACCTCGAGATGTTCAATCCACTGGATCATCCTTTGAATCGATCGTTGTTAATAGCGTCAAACAGTTAATCACACAAGCACTCTAAAGATTAGCCAAAAGGATCACACAAGGCTCATAACATAATCTCATATAACACTCTAGTTATAGGCTAAGTGAACTATCTAATGGTTCTAAGCCCATTAATTATTCTACACCTTTTCATTGTCTATCTTTAGCACATCTAAGGTTTACTAATTGATTTAGGTTGGTTCTATAGTTCACTAAATACGTCTTATGATCATCTATAACTTTGTAGAAGGAACCAAAGGCTAGTTCGGACCATAAAGGGTCCAAAGTACCAAACTATGAAAGCTAGGTCTAAGCCAAAATCCACTAACCCCGCCCTTTAATCTAAGGCCTGGTACAACTGGTCAACTAACGGTCCACGTCTGTCAGAAAGGCCTGATAACAGTCAAAGGGTCAATTAACGGTAAACGTCAGTCAAGGTCTAGCCAGGTCAATGGTCCAAGAAGTCAAAGTATGGTCAACGGTCAGATCAAGGTCAAGCCTAGGTCAACAGAGCTAAACTAGTTATATCACTGAGTCAAGAAATCCGACTCAGTCAGAATTCTAAGTTAAGTGAAACAAAACAGTTAAGCATTTGACTGAAAAGAAAAGAAACTCAAAGATAAAAACAAACAGCTACATACACCATTCTGCTATACACAAATCTATAAGCTACAACTAGTTTCTAATTCCATTTCTAATAATCTTTCAACTGTAACATCATTAACTTCAGTTCTTCTCAAAAGCTTCATACATTCCAAAACCACCAACACATTTACAATTTGCAGCTTCACTGGTGACTTCCACAAATTCATCACTAATCCGACTCTTCCCTGCAATCCACCATTCTGACAAAGCCAACACACCACCTCCTCAACTGCAGCACTCTCCATATCAACATCTTCTTAGCTTCTTCACATTCTATCAAACCTTCCTTCATACCATCATAACATCAACTAACCAATTTTGTCACCATCTCCAAAATTCTGTAACTTCCTAAACTATTACCACCTGTCATTGCCACACCAACTAGTCTATAACAGCAGCACCCAACCTGCAACTCATTTCTATTTCAGTTCAACTGCACCAATGTCATCAAGTCCACACTCTCAGCTTTAAAACACCACCAAGTCATCTTGTATTCAACACACCTTCTCAAACCACCAACACCACAAATTCATACAACTGAAACTCTAAAAACTACTCAATTAAATCCATCTTCATCACCACCATAACTTCAACTCACTCTTCACCTGCACAGGTTCATACATCCCTTAACCCAATCATCTAAGCTCCAATATTGGCAACCCTGCATCTTCAATCCTTAGTCTCTTGCAAACAAACACCAAACCCTTGTATATTATGACCAACATCTTTTCACAACCTACCAACAGTAACCAATTCATCTTCATATATTATCGCCAATCTTTGATACAGGTGCTCAAACACCATTTACAAATCCACTTGTATCATCTCAGCAGTAACACTATGTGGATTACAACTATTGCAACCAACCAGCCAGCATAAGTGTTCAATACTACAAGCTTCTCTCAGTAAAACAACCTACAATCATCAATCCCATTGAAACATCCTCAGACCCATCTTCAAATCTTCTAACTTTAATTTAGAGTGCAACCTAATTTCTAATTTGGGGAAGAACAGTATAAACCCTAATTCCCTGAAATCAAAATTAAACCTAATACATCCATTTAAACTTCAATTAAAGACAAACCCATCACTATAAACAACCAAATAACAACAATTTCATAAAGAAATAACAAAACGGAAATCCTAATTAAATCTCTGATTTACCTTTTCAATTCGATTCATCATCAGAACAGCTTCACTTCATCAAGTCAATAACAACCCTTCAATTCTGCATCCATTAGCAACGCTATATCATCAGCAGTTTTATACGAGCCCTAACCTCAGAAATCCTAACTTCAATTCAAGATTTACATCACCTTCTTCTTCTCCTGAAGCTTAAACAACTTCGGTTCTAGCTTCATCTTCTTCGATTCATTAAACTAACTAAGTTTCTATGAAAACCTCATACAGAAAATAACTCAATTCATCTGAACTGAGATCGACAGAGAGAATGAGCGGAAAACAGAGAAGAAGAAGGCTATTATTGGGGCATCACACTCCAATAGAGGGGCTTCACTTGGATTCTTAATGTCCAAAAAAGTGGTTATGGGATATCCTAACACATATACAAAATGTCTAGATTACCCTTTAACTAGAAGTGATTTTACGTCCAGGTTTGGATTAATTCCAACCGTAGAATTTTATTTGCATGTAATTTTACGTCCAGGTTTGGATTAGTTCCAACCGTAGAAGCTCATTTTACGTCTAGGTTTCTTTTAATTCCAACCGTAGAATCCGATTTTATGTCTAGTTTTCTTTTAATTCCAACCGTAAAATTGATTTTACGTCCAGGTTTGGATTATTTCCAACGGTAGAAGTGATTTTACGTCTAGATTTGGATTATTTCCAACCGTGGAAGTTTATTTTACGACCAGTTTTTCTACCCACAAAAACTTTGTCCCGGAATTCACCAAGTATACAACAAAATTCATTAGTTTAATTTTTATCTAATTAAATTAAATTAAATTAAAATTAACTAAATAAAGGTTGTTTAGTCATTACAAAATTATTTGAGATAAGGGCTTTTTGATATTACTTATGGGTGACCCGTTTTTGTCCTATCAGGTGACGCCCCTCTAATGGAATGTGACGCCCCAATAATAGTCTTTTACAAGAAGAAAGAAAGAAGAAGAAGAGAAAAGATTTCTCTTCGACACGTGGGGTGATGATAAGGCAACTGAAATTATAAAGGCAACCATTTAATTGATAAGGACAGCCAGGCGGTCTAGATGTAGAATGATTATTTTCCCTTCATACAAATTTGATGATATCTTCTTCATCTGGTATCTGATTGACACGTTCGAGTAGTCTATCTCGCATAACTTTTCGAGACCTATCTAGAAATGCTAATTTCGTAATTAGATCGTTGTTAGATTAATTTCTATTAATTAACATTCGTCTCTAATTAATCGGGTCAATAACAGATTAGTCGTCTCATGACTGGTCTAATAGTGTTGACGAGGTTGAGGCTCGTTACATTCTCCCCACCTTATATCATTTTCGTCCTCGAAAATCGATCCACCATAAAGTCTTCAAAACTCCTCACCTTATAGAGAATTACTATCTCTCAACTAAATGCAAGTACAACTCTTACTTACAAACGCGCGAAAACTAACTCATTTCAAATGAGTTCGAAGCAATAAGAAATGAAACACACGCCTATGTGGTTTTCTAAAACTAAAATCTATAATTTGTAGCTTTAAGTTCAATAGACTAATTATTTATTTCTTAAAAAGATTGTCTCTATGCTCGCTATGGTGAATTTGATTCTAACAGATAAGTATGTCTAAGTTCTCCCTGATAAAATTATAGTCTAGTATTTAAGAATTTCTTGATTTAGTGTAGTGTATCCATTTAACTAATCTTACATTTTTAATTAGTTTAAACTCACATTTTTATGTATTTAAAATTTTAATTAATTTTAAATCATCATTTTATCAAAATTAATTTATTTTAAGTTATTATAAAAAAATTCCTATTATTTAATCATTCTATTAAATAAAAATTTAATCTTTAATTTAATAATATTTATTTAAATATATAACTTAATTTCTTTATTAAATTATCAATATCATGTTTCATATAAATTTATTTTTTCCATATAACTAATTCAAATTTGATTTCACGTAAATCTATAATATCTGATATTTTAACTTACCGTTATACTATATATAAATTTTCCAAATATTATTATCTACTATACATTTGCTATTAACAAAATTGTTGAAATACTATAATCAACTCTGTTACTATTTTCTATATCTTTATGATAGTCTCGTTGGTACACTAAGTCTTAGTTTTCTAAGTATGACTATAATTGATTTTACCTAATCATATCGAGTCCGTATACTATATATTATCATATTAAATATTAGCGTTGGTAACTTAATATTATTTCAATTTGATTCTGCATAAAATTATAATGTATCCTAATAGTCTTTAATGTATAGTATCTTATTAATATACGAATTTATTTTCCTTTACGTCTAACATTGTACTAAGCATCCGAATACTATTATTACTTCTTCACGTATATTTGTTGAATTTCAAATGATTTGCTAAATCAGTTATTGATCTAAAAATAATTTGGGTATAAGATTACTAAGAAATTTTAATCTTTTTATTTTATGCAAAATATTCACATGTTCTTAAGTCTAATCTAATAAGTCTTATATTATCTATCTAGTTTCAATGCACAAGAAAGTATTTCTAATTTTATTTAATTTACAAAATCTGACCGTAGATAATTACTAACAATTTTACGTAGGTACTTGATCCTAGTTATTACTTTAGTCATTATACATTTACTAATAAGGTTTTTAATTAGATAAAATTCAATACAATACTATTTGATAGATGTTAATATTACTTTTATTATGATTATTAGTGATCTTATTACCATTTATTATTAATAAGATTAATGGTCGAACTATTGTCTTAACTATTCTTACAACTTAACTTCATATCTACTTTAATAGATTAATGGTTTTAATTACGAGAAAAGGTACTCTATCGGTTTCTAAACAAAATTTGGGATCTAACAGTTCACTGATAGAAGCAAGTCTTCCTAACATGAATGGTAATCCATGCTTGTAGTTGGCATGTCCAGGTTAGAAAGACCCGACGATGGTTTCCTACGAACAAAGACAACACAAACACACCAGAATTACAAACCTCACTATTCTCCAGTGCTAGATTATTTAAGTGTTAGATAAATGAGACTAACTAATCTTTGATTCTCTATTAAATTTTCTAACTATAATGTAACCGGTTTCAACCTACAAATTTTACTTCATACTTTATATAGTAACATACATGCACAACACAAGGAATAAATAAAACAGCATGTTACACAAAACAATCAATCAATTCAATTCAAAAATATTTTAGTTATTGATTGTTTTTAGTGATTAAGATTTATCTCACAAACCCAACCCAGTTCTAAACTAATTTAGTTCACTATCTGAGACTAACTAAATCCTATTATCGCCTGATGAGTGCCAAATATTGTATATATTTGCACCTTTTTATTGGCATTTAACTCATCATTTGTGCACTAACGCTCCATTTTATCCCATATTCTGTGTTTTCGTTGTTTTCAAGAATAAATACTTTTCTCAATTAATTTTGCATTTTTAGGTACTAAATAAAGCCTGGTTAACTCACGGAGCGAAAAGAGCAAAGAAACGGCAAAGACTCCCGCAGAAAGGCAGCGAAGATTGATGTTTGCAAGAGCCGGATCAATTAAAAGTGGGCTTGAAGAGGAAAAATTGTTCTTAAAGAAGATATGGGCTTGGCATACCCAAGGCCCAAAACCCTTACCCAAATCTATTTCCATTATCCATACCCATTTCCATGAGAGCCGTCAGATTGGATCCATCTCATCATCCAACGGCCACCTCATCATTGTGCATCAAAATCCGAAGCTCCTGTCAAACACCATAGTACCTAACTCCATCTGAAGCCGTCAATTTTGTTGTATCTCATAATCCAACGGTCGCTACATACCTCTCCATCGTAGTCGTTCGATTCAATCTATATGGGATCATCCAACGCTCTTTACTCGATATGCATCAAAGTTCGCTACTCCCGCTCAACACCATAACCTAGAATACCTATACCCCAAAACAAACAGCCCCTAACCCATTCTTCTCTCGAGCTCTTCTTCCCCTTCTTCCCAAAAATTGCAGAGCCTACAAATCCCTCTCCCCGACACCACCAGCGTCTGCTCCACCATCTCCCATCCCTCGAGTTCCACCACCACAACCACCCGACAAAAACCCATCTCCCTAGTTTCCCTCTCTCTCATTCCTAGCATCATTCCTGGATGCTATGAATTAGGCAGTGAGAATCTAGGGTTAACTAGGAGCGCAGAGAAGACCAAGAAGGCATGGGTTCGTAGAAGAAGAGGAAAGGAAGGACGAGCAAGAGAGCAGATGAGACAAATTTAGAGAATCAGTGAGTGAATTCTCGATTTTCAAAATTCGGGTTCTTTCAAAATTAGGGTTTAGAAATTAGGGATTTCATGTAAAACTATAAATAGAAGATGGTATTGTGTGTGTGTGGGTATGCCCGGGCTAGCCGGAGCACCAAGCTCTTAGTGTTCTGTAATTTTACTATTTCATCTGTTTCATCCAGTAGTATAATTTGATCATGTTTTAGTTCACTAAGCTAAGGTTGAGATGAAACCATAGCTTTGTACTATGTTATTTATGTTGTTTGTGTGATTCTTGAATGCTTAAAATGTTGTATGATAGATTTAATCTCAATGCATCAATACTCTGCTCTCACAATGTATGTCAAGCATCCATTGTAGTTATGATAACATTGTGTTGATTGAACTGCAACTCATGTTTGATAGATTATTGTTAATCCTTTGACTAGCTGTGCTTGATTAGACAATTAGTGCTCCGGGTTAATACTTTAGTTGCGATTGAACTATCCATTGGTGAAACACCTTAGGTAAGTGATGGACTTGACACTTCTTCCTTACATGTTACAAGGACAAGAGTATCATACTCAGTTGAATGCTTAGTATAGGGCTAGAGGTGGATTCAAAGCCTAGCAGTCCCTCCCATATCCCAAATTCCTTAGTCATTGTCACTGTAGGTTAGAAATTAGTTAGGAAAATATTAGAAAAACAACATCAGTTCCCTCCTTGTCCCTGAGGACTTACCATGCTTATTTACTAGCTATAACAACCCTGTATACTTGCAGGAAAATTAAAACATAGTTTTAGGTATCATTCCTTAGCTATCATCGCCCATGTAAGATCTAATAGTCAGCTCTGATACCAACATTGTAGCGCCCCCTAAGCTAGCAGCTGACTAATCCAAGAGATCAACTATAAAATGAGGCACTAACGATCTAAAACATCTATATAAACATTAAGAAAGAAGTTCTAAACAAAGATTAACCCAAATCTAAACCCTCTCTGAAATAAATACAAGAACTCCTCTCAAGTATTACATATTTAATAGTGAGTTGATTTACAAATAGAATAAAAACACCAAATAAACATAGCGAAAGCTAACCAACTAACGAAACCAACTCCTCAAATCTTTCATCGCCACGTGCACAACTTGATTTGTCTCTGAAACTGAAAGTTGGAATGGGTGAGCACATCATCCCTAAAAGGGGTGCCCCGTAGAAATAACAACTAACTTTCAAGTAATCATTAGAATGATTTAAAGACAATGCAGGTTTTACTGAAAACTGATAAAACACGGAAAAACATATAAAGCATATTAAAATAATAGTAATACTGAAATTATAAAGTTATACCAACCAATAAACTGGCATACATTCACAACATAAATAGTAGTTGAGCGACGTCTTCCTTCGGAGTAGCAAGGCATGACTGTTGCGGATTCTTCAATGATCATTAAAGCGCCCATGAGGTTTCCGTCCTTAAGTCATAAACTATATGTACCTTACCAGTACCTTATTCTACGCGCACTCTACATAGCAAGTATTCAAAGGAAACAAATGGTAACAACATTATATCCGACCGAAGTGCTTACACAGTGCAGAGCCATATACACCGCGTAAATCCAACAATCTTATATAAGATTCTCAACATCACTTTCTCTAAATACCAAAACATAATATAATAGCTTTTGAAAGTAATTTAAAAGAATAGTAAACATCCATGTATGAGACATGCGTTGCCCCCGTACATAAATAGGGAAAATATAATGGCCAAATTAAAACCAGACCTATATAATATTCAGCCCAACGAGGCCTATCCAGGTTTGCAATAAATAGATATAACATTTGGGAGCACATATCTCACACCAATCAAAAGGAAAACTTCTCCCTTTCATACTAACAACAAATAAAGATTGTGACCACTTTCCAGTCAATGGAAAGAATCACATTTTGGAAAATAAGTAAATACTCCCAAAACAAAGATATTAGTTGTTTCTAAAGATCCAAGTCCATCCAAAAATGTAAAAGAACTAGTTTGTAATACACACAAATAATACATGCGTACACATATCATATAGTAACAAATACATGCATGCATTTCATAAAAGATAGATTTATAAAACAATAATGAATACAGAAGAGTTCGTTATTGATTCCCACCTCTTTTGATGACAAGCCTCGCCTGCCTCGAGATGTTCAATCCACTGGATCATCCTTTGAATCGATCGTTGATAATAACGGCAAACTGTTAATCACACAAGCACTCTAAAGATTAGCCAAAAGGCTCACACAAGGCTCATAACATAATCTCATACAACACTCTAGTCATAGGCTAAGTGAACTATCTAATGGTTCTAAGCCCATTAATTATTCTACACCTTTTTGTTGTCTATGTTTAGGACATCTAAGGTTTACTAATTGATTTAGGTTGGTTCTACAGTTCACTAGATACGTCTTATGGTCATCTATAACTTTGTAGAAGGAACCAAAGGCTAGTTCGGACCATAAAGGGTCCAAAGTACCAAACTATGAAAGCTAGGTCTAAGCTCAAATCCACTAACCCCGCCCTTTAATCTAAGGCCTGGTACAACTGGTCAACTAACGGTCCACGTCTGTCAGAAAGGCCTGATAACAGTCAAAGGGTCAATTAACGGTAAACGTCAGTCAAGGTCTAGCCAGGTCAATGGTCCAAGAAGTCAAAGTATGGTCAACGGTCAGATCAAGGTCAAGCCTAGGTCAACAGAGCTAAACTAGTTATATCACTGAATCAAGAAAGCCGACTCAGTCAGAATTCTAAGTTAAGTGAAACAAAACAGTTAAGCATTTGACTGAAAAGAAAAGAAACTCAAAGATAAAAACAAACAGCTACGTACACCATTCTGCTATCCACAAATCTATAAGCTACAACTAGTTTCTAATTCCATTTCTAATAATCTTTCAACTGTAACATCATTAACTTCAGTTCTTCTCAAAAGCTTCATACATTCCAAAACCACCAACACATTTACAATTTGCAGCTTCACTGGTGACTTCCACAAATTCATCACTAATCCGACTCTTCCCTGCAATCCACCATTCTGACAAAGCCAACACACCACCTCCTCAACTGCAGCACTCTCCATATCAACATCTTCTTAGGTTCTTCACATTCTATCAAACCTTCCTTCATACCATCATAACATCAACTAACCAATTTTTTCACCATCTCCAAAATTCTGTAACTTCCTAAACTATTACCACCTGTCATTGCCACACCAACTAGTCTATAACAGCAGCACCCAACCTGCAACTCATTTCTATTTCAGTTCAACTGCACCAATGTCATCAAGTCCACACTCTCAGCTTTAAAACACCACCAAGTCATCTTGTATTCAACACACCTTCTCAAACCACCAACCCAAAAATTCATACAACTGAAACTCTAAAAACTACTCAATTAAATCCATCTTCATCACCACCATAACTTCAACTCACTCTTCACCTGCACAGGTTCATACGTCCTTTAACCCAATCATCTAAGCTCCAATATTGGCAACCCTGCATCTTCAATCCTTAGTCTCTTGCAAACAAACACCAAACCCTTGTAGATTATGACCAACATCTTTTCACAACCTACCAACAGTAACTAATTCATATTCATCTCTTATCGCCAATCTTTGACACAGGTGCTCAAACACCATTTACAAATCCACTTGTATCATCTCAGCAGTAACACTATATGGATTACAACTATTGCAACCAACCAACCAGCATAAGTGTTCAATACTACAAGCTTCTCTCAGTAAAACAACCTACAATCATCAATCCCATTGAAACATCCTCAGACCCATCTTCAAATCTTCTAACTTTAATTTAGAGTGCAACCTAATTTCTAATTTGGGGAAGAACAGTCCTGAAATCAAAATTAAACCTAATACATCCATCTAAACTTCAATTAAAGACAAACCCATCACTATAAACAACCAAATAACAACAATTTCATAAAGAAATAACAAAACGGAAATCCTAATTAAATCTCTGATTTATCTTTTCTATTCGATTCATCATCAGAACAACTTCACTTCATCAAATAAATAACAAACCTTCAATTCTTCATCCATTAGCAACACTATATCGTCATCAGTTCTATACGATCCCTAACCTCAGAAATCCTAACTTCAATTCAAGATTTACATCACCTTCTTTTTCTCCTAAAGCTTAAACAACTTCAGTTCTAGCTTCATCTTCTTCGATTCATTGAACTAACTAAGTTTCTATGAAAACCTCATACAGAAAATAACTCAATTCATCTGAACTGAGATCGACAGAGAGAAGGAGAGGAAAACAGAGAAGAAGAAGGAAAAATAGAAGAAGAAAGAAAGAAGAAGAAATAAAAAGAATAAGAGAAAAAATTTCTCTTCGACACGTGGGGTGATGATAAGGCAACTGAAATTATAAAGGAAACCATTGAATTGATAAGGGCAGCCAGGCGGTCTAGATGTAGAATGATTATTTGCCCTTCATACAAATCTGATGATATCTTCTTCGTCTGGTATCTGATTGACACGTTCGAGTACTCTATCTCGCATAACTTTTCGAGACCTATCTAGAGATGCTAATTTCGTAATTAGATCGTTGTTAGATTAATGTTTATTAATTAACGTTCGTCTCTAATTAATTGGGTCAATAACGGCTTAGTCGTCTCATGACTGGTCTAATAGCGTTGACGAGCTTGAGGCTCGTTACAAGTTTCGTAGCCATAAAAATGAGAAAACAAAAGCTCTCGATCATTGTTATACAGTGTCATAGTATTATTACACAGTACCAAAGTTCTTATATTACAACTTCGAGAACAATGCTATGGTGATATGAATCACTCCCCCTTAGTCAATACTTCGTCTCAACACGAAAACCACTCCCCCTTACATAATGATCCGAAAACCATATGTATTTGTAGTGTGAGCTACATATTAATTCTCCACCTTTTTGTCAATAAAATTGGCAAAGGTACGAAAACGGGATCCTAATGAAATTTTCATGGAGACACTTCAAGACCAAAGAAAAGTACAAATCAACTTTGTTTAGATGCAATCATAAAGCCGAAGCTAAATGCATTCATCACGGAGTTTATAAAGATACAAGATAAATCCTCAAATATTCCACAGCCGCACTCCCCACAAAGATATGGAAATTAAGCGCAAGTTCAAAAGAACTCTCCCCCATTTGATGTCATTCCCGAAAGAACAATAAGAGCGACCTTACTTTTACAAGAAAAAAAGGATTTATTTGGACTCCAAAAACCATAAGGACATGATTTTGTATCCAAAAATTCTCAATCAAACTAATCACAAGAGAACCCATGATTAATTTAATCGGAATACACAACCAAATTAATCACAAACGAATCTATGATTTGTTTAGTTGGAAATGCTCACATAAGTGAACTTATGGAGCCGCATAGTATATACATAATATATAGATCAGGGAAGATCAATACTTCGGAATATACAAGGATTCATTCTATTTCCCATCACTATTTGCACAATGACATATAATAGACATAATTCTCGTAAAACAAAAGATTTTAACCTATCTTCCATC
This sequence comes from Papaver somniferum, assembly GCF_003573695.1. Classification (NCBI taxonomy): domain Eukaryota; kingdom Viridiplantae; phylum Streptophyta; class Magnoliopsida; order Ranunculales; family Papaveraceae; genus Papaver; species Papaver somniferum. The sequence goes on from NC_039366.1 coordinate 80,265,286, forward strand.
AATACATGACATAATAGGCTTAACTTTTATTTGTCAAATGTTCATCGATCTTGTATCAATACATGCATATCGACTTATAAACGAGATAACTTTCGACAACGTATGGGACAATAATAGTTCACGAATGCAAACACACATATCCCATAACATATTGCAATATATAAAACCATAAAGATTAATACTGCAAAAATCATCTTCCAAAACAACTTTACAATTTAAATAAATAAATCTAAAAACATGAAGATGAAAATGTTGGACATAGCTATGTGTACTCACAATAATGGCTATTTCAATCCCTAGTTATCCTTCTTAAACAAAAACAAGAATAAAATTCTCTTAAGAAGTTTTACTAGACAAATAAATCAGTTTTCTTTGATTATTTCATACCTTTGGAAAGGTCCATCAAAGTAGGAGTCACTGATATCCTTGATCTTCTTGACCGTAGAGACACCATGTTCATGAGTTAGAACATTTGTTTTTCGGTCAACGATGCGAGCAAGATGCCGGGATTTGATGCAATCAAGGATGACCTTCTTCTGGTTCCTGATCAAGATGTTTTGATTATCAACAATTTTTGCTTGTCCATCAATGATTTGGTTTATATGCAATTGAAGGTTAGCAAGCTCGTTCTTAACCTCATTCTGAACGAAGATCAAATCCTTGTCAGATTCTCCTATCCAAGAGTTATACTCTTTTCTTTCAAGCATCTTTTTAAGAATCATATCTTGAGCTGAATCACATCCTTTGAAGTCTTCTTCCATCACAGAGTTCACTTCTTCTTGAGGCTCAACAGAGGTTCCCATAAAAATAATTTTCTGGGAAGGGGATAAACACATACTAGAAGTATATATATGTGTTATCAATCAAGAAGAGAAACACCTTTAGGTGAAAACCCTAGAGTTTCCTAAAGAAGACTTGGACGTTCGTGAGCTCGAAACGGATATCAGAAGGTCAAGTAGGACCCAAGAGTAAATACATATTGTTTTCACAATGTCTCTTTCAAACTAGGCTCAATATCTAACCAGAATAAATAGAGCAAAAAGATACATTAGATACAGAGAATAATAAGCAGAAATCTCAACTTGTACAACAGACATCAGACTTAGAACAGATGGTAATCGACCTAAGACTTGAGTATCTCATAAACAACATCCTTGCGACTCTCAAGTTAGACACAAGGATGATAATAGTTAAAGTTAGGTAGTAGGATGAGATATAATATCATCATGAGTGTTGAGAGATGATTTGGGTGTGCCATCCGACAGTCTGACTTTTGTATTTCTTACCTCTCTTTGACTGTTTTCAAATCCGTAGAAATTTCTTACAACCCTTTTAGAGAATGGAATTTTTTGATAACTAAGTCTAGGACCTATAGAAATTTGTTCCAGAGGATTACCTGAGATAGGTCACCATCTTCTAGACTTAGATCTACCAGTTTTATTCTCATGTACACTGGGAAACTGTGTTTTTGCACCATGAGCAAAAACACGATCCCTGTAAAGACTTTGAAATGAGTGGTCGTTAAAAATATTTTTACGAGAATTCTGGTTTTCTGTGGGAGTGAAATCCATTGTTGATGCCGCCAGATGATTGACTCGATTGACGGTAAATAGAAGAAGGTTTTGAAGATCAGAGATCTGTTTCTTCCTAACAAAACAACGTTTAGCACTATGATTCCTTTTCCCACATAAGGAACAAGTTCTTGGAAGAGAAATGTTGAAAGGTATCTGTTTCAAACCCATGTCCCATTTGGAAGTTTGCCGTTTATATTTTGCAGGGACTTCTTTTGGTGAGTATTTCTTCATGTCAGGTAACTCATATTGAGACTTAGCACGTGACACAGAAGAATTTCTCATTACAGTGTTTTCCTTTGTCAAGGGGATAGACTGTTTTTGGGCTAGGTGAAGAGATGCAACAATATTCTTTGTTTCAACACGAAGGATGTTCATATCAGAGAAGTGTGCCTCAATTAAATGTTTTACTCTAATTGTTCCCTCTTTAACAATATTCTCAAGAATACTAATCTTTTCTTGTTGTAGCAGATTTTATTGAGTGAGTATTTTAATATTGTTAGAGAAGGATTCGATGATTTTATAGAGTTCACGTTCTCGACTAAGAGACTTCTCAAATTCATCCAAGAGTTGAGAATGATTGTGAAAATCAATCGTCTCAGTTGGATTTTCTTTGGTTCTGGTGTTATTCCTTTCTACTTCTAACATCTTGTCAATTGTCTCGTTTCTTTCTCTGGATTCGGAAGAATCAGCTAAGGAATTATCCTTTGAGGAAAAACCAAGACACTTGACATAGTCAAAAGTATGGGAACACATAGACTATGCATAGATACGAGATCTACTTCGTCCACAGAATCGGATTGCTACAAACACAGACTTGTAAGGTCTTTTAAACGTGTTTGCCTGCTGTGATACCAATTGAAAATGCGGGGGTACAACAACCTCACCCGATATTTCGATTAGCAATCTACATGGACTAACTCTAATATACTTTTAAGAGAATCAACTAGACAGTCAGACTCAATCTTAATAAAAAGTATATCAAGGGGTTAATATCTCAATCTCTTGATTTGATCTTTAATCAAGCAATTTGCGAGTCTTTATCAAATACTAGAGATATAAACTTGGATGGTACCAAAGACCAATATCCAAGGATCAATCAACAACCAAAGGTTGGATTTCATAATCGATCGATACAACGCACAACCTGTGATATTTCAATCATACAACAAAATATAATGCGGAATAGAAATAACACAAACACTAGAAGTTTTGTTAACGAGGAAACCGCAAATGCAAAAAAAAACCGGGACCTAGTCCAGATTGAACACCACACTGTATTAAGCCGCTACAGATACTAGTCTACTACAAACTAACTTCGGTCTGGACTGTAGTTGAACCCTAATCAATCTCACACTGATTCAAGGTACAGTTGCGCTCCTTACGTCTCTGACCCCAGCAGGATACTACGCACTTGATTCCCTTAGTTGATCTCACCCACAACCAAGAGTTGCTACGAACCAAAGTCGAAGACTTTAATAAACAAATTTGTATCACACAGAAAAGTCTATGATAATCGATAAATCTGTCTCCCACATATAAACCTATGAGTTCTGTTTCGTCTTTTGATAAATCAAGGTGAATAGGAACTAATTGATAACCCGGAGTTACATTCCCGAAGAACAGGCTAGTATTATCAATCACCTCACAATAATCTAAATCATATGGTAGTGAAACTAGATATTGTGGAATCACAAACGATGAGACGAAGATGTTTGTGATTTCTTTTTATCTTTCCCTATCGGAGATATAATCTCAAGTCAATTATTCAATTGAGCTCGTACGATAGAAAATAGCAAGATCAGATCGCTCAACTACAAGAGAAGTAGTATTGTCTGGCTTCACAATCCCAATGAAGTCTTTCAGTCGTTAACCTATAGGGTCTCGAGAAGAACCTAAGGTTAAAGGAGAATCGACTCTAGCAAAACCAACTAGTATCACACAGGAGGTCTGGGGATTATTTTTTCCAATTGCTAGATGTCTCCTTTATATAGTTTTCAAATCAGGGTTTGCAATCCAAGTTACCTTGGTAACAAAGCATTCAATATTCACCGTTAGATGAAAAAACTGATTCAACCAAGCTAATATCATTCAATCGTTAGATCGAAACTTAGCTTGTCACACAAAAATGAAATGTATTCATTTAGGTTTGAGCAACCGTACCTAAATGTGCACACTTAATTGGTTCACAAATAGTTAACCAATGGTTATCTATATGAGCACTTCCATATTAATTGTATTCATCTTTCTCATAACTAGTTCAAATGACTCATAAGAACTAGTTGAAGAGTTGTTCAATTGCTTAGGTCTTTATTCATAGACACAATTGAAACAAAATCGGTTTGATCCATTTGAATCAAGTCATGAATTATATACCCACGGTTTGCAAAGATTGCATTCCTTATAAATTATTGTTTTAAGTTCATGAACTACCGATTTGAGAAATAACCAGCTTGGGTACGCGTACGGGTATGCGTACCTTAGCTACCGGATATGAGTTTACAAACTCAGCAGAAATTTTCGGTTTGAAAACTTCCTTGGGTACGCGTACGGGTATGCGTACCCAAGGTGACTGGTTTACTAGTTTGCAAACTACAAACCCAGCAGAAATTTTTGGTTGAAAACTTCCGCTGGTACGCGTACCCAACCCGTCTCCTTCACCAATATCGTATGCACACATATGCACACACTCGGTTTCCGGCACATGGATTTACACACTAATGTGCGAACACACTATATATGCTTATATCCATAGTTGGTAATCTCAACTCTACATTTCAATCACTGAAACATTCTTCTATAATGTTATAACCATCGTTATTCACGACTATCGTCATCAAAGCTATTTTCAAGATTGAACCATCATCATGACTTTCGTCACGGGTAAAGATGAACGTGGTTAAATCAAAATCTTACCAACACATATTTCGAGAAAAAGATAGGCGAGTAAACTCGGCTCGAAATAACAAATGTGTATGTATGAAAACTATCGTACTTATACGACTTTGTCTCAAGAGTAAGAGATAGAGTAGACTTTTGAGTGATTGATAAGTTCAAGTCTCCACATACCTTTTTAGTCGGATGAAGTTCCACTGGTTCCTCGAGTAGTTCTTCGTCTTCGTAAGATGATCTCCATGGAGTCTGGAGCTCAACTACACTTAACTATCCTAGACCGAGACTTAGTCATAAGTAAACTAGAAATCAAGACATATAGTTTTGATCACTAATATTGACAAACATGCTTGAGATAGCAATGCATGCGAGTTCGACTGAGCAATGCTCTAACACCATCAGTCCGCGTACGTGAATACTCTAGGGTTCTTGTGTTTCCACCATTGAAACTTCTTTGGAGGAAGATTCAAAGGAAGGGTGTTCAAGGTTCATTCCAAGTATGTATTTCCTCCTGGTTCCTTCCAATTTCTAGATCTCATGATGAATTTTAAGGTTTCAAAAAGAATTTTAAAAGGCTTGAGTTCTTCCAGCATGAATCTTCCCTTGGACCGAAATTCTCTTAGGATTAGGTTTGTCAATGATTCTTGTGCTAATGTTTTTTAAAGGATTTCATCCATGGGTTTTATTTTAGAAAATAAATTGGATGCTTCTAGTCGACATAAAGAGGATTTAGTTTCTTTGAAAAATTCAATCTTGGAAACATCTTTGATGGTCTTGGTCAAGGATTTGATACTCTCACGAGAATCTTCTACGCCAACATTCATGATGTTGATCTCGGAAAAATGGAATTCAAAACCATGATAAATAGAGAAAGGTTTCTTGTTAATAGATAATTGATTTCGAAGATTACCAAATCTCATTGGTTAATGTTCGTCTACCTAGACCAAGTGATGAACGACCATCGCATGAAGACATCTCTCTTGGTCTTTGTGGTAAGAAAGTTGCGTGGAATCAAGAAAAGTTTCCTACTAATGTTCTTAGTTTGGCCTTGGTGACTTTCGGAAAACTTGGTATCTCTAATCTTTGTCCCTCCACAATTGATAATTCTCGGTGGAGTTGCGAGTTTTCGGAATTGGTCTATTTCCTTGAATTGGGTATTCCGAGTCTCGATATTTGTGGCTTCATCATTTTTCAAATGACATCGATGACTTCACCCAACAAGAAGTTAGATTATCCTTGCTTGATTAGTCAAATTTGCTTTGAATGTGGATTTGATTCTATTGGAAATTCTCTTGGAGTTCCCAAACCGGTTCGTCCCTGCACCTTCAAACGTATAAGGGAGAATGTGTGCAAAAGACAAAGGGATGATTCCCTTGATGATTCTTGTGATCCTACCACCTTGAGTCTTCTCCAAAAAATTCACAAGGGTGTGTGTAAGGTCAATACAAGGGTGAAGTGCGTGCAAGAAAAATTTTTGTTGGTTGCAACTAAGTTTCCCGAACTCAAGGGAGAATTGGACATGATTCACGCATCTTGGAATGTTTCCGATGATGAAGATGATAAGTAAATTGTGTTTTTATTTTGTCTAGTAAATCTTCTTATGAGAATTTTATTTCTTGTGTTTCAGGAAGAATGACTAGTTTTTGGAATATCCATTATTGTGATTACACATAGCTATGTCCAATGTTTCATATTTATTTTTTAGGTTTATTTGATTAAATTCTAAAAAGTTGTTTGGAAGATGATTTTTGCAGTATTAATCTTTATGGTTTTATATATTGCAATATGTTATGGGATATGCGTGTTTGCATCCGTGAACTATGGTTGTCCCATACCTTGTCAAAAGTTAAGTCTTTCGTATGTCGATATGCGAGTATTGATAAAAGAATGAATGAACTTTTGACATGACAAAAGTTTTAAGCCTATTATATGTCATTATGAAAATATTGATGAAAGATAGGATGAACTTTTATTTACGAGGATTATGTCTATTGTATGTCATTGTGCAAAGAGTGATGGAAAATAGAATGAATCCTTGTCTATTCCGCAGTATTGATCTTCCCTGATCCATATTCTTTATGTATATACTGTGCGGCTCCGTAAGTTCTCTTATGTTGAGCATTTCCAATTAAATTAATCATGGGTTTTCTTGTGGTTAATTTAATTGAGTATTTTTGGACTCAAATTCATATTCATATGTGATTTGTTATGTCCAAAGAAATCCTTCTTTTCTTGAGAAAGTAAGGTCGCTCTTGTTGTTCTTTCGGGAATGACATTTTATGGGGGAGAGTTCTTAATTGAACTTGTGCTTAATTGCCAAATCTTTGTGGGGAGCGCGGTTGTGGAATATTATAGGAGTTATCTTGTATCTTTATAAACTCCTTGATGAAAGTATTTAGCTTCTGCTATATGATTGCATCTAAAAAGTTGATATGTGCTTTCTTTTTGTTATGAAATGTCTCTATGGAAATTTCATTAGGATCCCATTAGTTTTCGTACCTTTGCCAATTTTATTGACAAAAAGGGGAGAATTAATGTGTAGTTCACACTACAAATACATATGGTTTACGGATCATTATGTAAGGGGGAGTGGTTTCCATGTGAGATGGATTATTGACTAAGGGGGAGTGATACATATCACCATAGTATTGTTGTCGAAGTTGTGATACAATTGAACTTTGATGTTGTGTAATAATACTATGACACTGGTAACAATGATCGATAATTCTTGTTTTCTCATTGTTATAGCTACGGATTTTCAACAACGATGATACTAAACTTACAACCTTTGGAATCATTGGAGTACTTGGAAGTGACGAAGATTTCGAGTAATGTTGAAGAACCAAGAAGATCAGGCATGTGGAAGAGAAGCTACAAAGTTTATTTATTTATTTTATATTCCATATGTATTGATAGTTTTGTCACTAAAATTGACAAAGGCGGAGATTGTTAGAGCACTGCTCGGTCGAACTCGCATGCGTTGCTATCTCAAGCATGTTTTTCAATGTTAATGATCAAAATTATAAGTCTTGATTTCTAGTCTACTTATAGCTAAGTCTCGGACTAGGATAGAAAGAGTAGTTGAGCTTAAGAACTCCCTAGCGATCATCATATAAGACGAAGAACTACTCAAGGAACTGGTGGAACTTCATCAAATAAAAGGTATGTGGAGACTTGAAATTATCTATCACTCAAAAGTATATATACTCTATATTCTATCTTGAGACAAAATTCGTTTTGCTATATAGACTATGATTATACATATTTGCTATTTTGAGTCGAGTTTATCTCGCTTATCTATTTCTCGAAATATTTGTTGGTAAGCTTTCGCTTTGGCCAAGTTCATCTTTACTAGTGACGAAAGTCATGTTATGTTTCAATTACTTGAAAATGGCTTTGACGAAAAATGGTTTGTGAATAACAATCATATAACGTCCTCTAAGAATGTTTCAATGATTCAAATGAGAGTTTAGATTATATAACCATGGTTGGATATAAACATTGTGAAGTAACTAATACATGTATAAGTCTTTATTCCTTGAATCAAAGTATACGTACTTTGCTGCTCAGGAAAACCGGAACTAGAGTCCACGTACCCAGTCCGCGAACCAAGTATGCGTACCCAGTCCGCGTACTGTCGGAGGTTCTCATCCCGATAATTTCTGTTGGAGTTTGTGAATTGAAAACAAAATTATTCTGGGTACTTAAGTCTGCGTACTTAAGTTGGTTATTTTCTAAAAACGATTATTCGTGAACTTGAACTTATATAAACTAAGGAATGCAAGTTTGCAAACCGTGGCTATAAAGTTCATGAATTGATCAAATCGTTTTTGTTTCAATTGTGTATATTATAAAGATCTAAGCAATTGAAAAACTCTCTAACTAGTTCATTTGATTCATTTGAACTATTTATGGTAAAGAAGAATATGGTTGATATGAAAGTGCTCATATGGCTAACCATTTGGTTAACTACTGTTGAACCAACTAGATATACATGTTTGGGTACGGTTACACGAACCTAGATAAACGTGCATTTCATTTGTGTGTAACAAGCTAGGTTTCGATCTAACGGTTGAAATATATTAGCTTGAATCTAATCAGGTTTTCATCTAACGGTGAATATTGAATGCTTTGTTACTAAGCTAACATTGATTACAAACTCTGATTTGAAAGACTATATAAGGGAGAACTCTAGCAACTGGGAAACCTAATCCCCACACCTCTTTTGTGATACTAGTTGTATTAGTTAGAGTCGATTCTCCTTTAACCTTAGGTTTCTATCGAGACCCTGTAGGTTAACGACTTGAAGACTTCATTGGGATTGTGAAGCCAGACTGATACTACTTCTTGTAGTTGTGTGATCTGATCTTGTTGTTTCTATCGTACTAAGTACAATCGTAAGATTGGCTTGAGATTGATTTCTCCGATAGGCAAGATATAAAAGTAATCATAAACATGTTCGTCTCATCGTTTGTGATTCCACAATATCTTCTTTCGCTAGTCGATTAAGATTATTGTGAGGTGATTGATAATACTAGGCTGTTCTTCGGGAATATAAGTCCGGGTTATCAATTAGTTCCTGTTCACCTTGATTTATCAAAAGACGGAACAAAAACTCGTAGGTATTTCTGTGGGAGACAGATTTATATATTACCGTAGACTTTTCTGTGTGATACAAATTTGTTTATTAAAGTCTTCGACTTTGGGTCGTAGCAACTCTTAGTTGTGGGTGAGATCAGCTAAGGGAATCAAGTGCGTAGTATCCTGCTGGGATCAGAGATGTAAGGAGCGCAATTGTACCTTCGATCAGTGTGATATTGATTGGGGTTCATCTATATTCCAGACCGAAGTTAGTTTGTAGTAGGCTAGTGTCTGTAGCGACTTAATACAATGTGTGTTCAATCTGGACTAGGTCCGGGGGTTTTTCTGCATTTGCGGTTTCCTCGTTAACAAAACTTCTGGTGTCTGTGTTATTTCTTTTCCGCATTATATTTTGTTATATAATTGAAATATCACAGGTTGTGCGTTGAATCGATCAATTAGGAAATCCAACCTTTGGTTGTTGATTGAAATTGATTGATCCTTGAACATTGGTCTTTAGTACCGTTCAAGTGATTTCTCTTGTATTCAATTAGACTCGCAGATTTCTATTTGCTTGGGTAAGTATTGAATCGAGAAATAGAGATATAGCTGTTTGATATACTTTTATTAAGATTGAGTCTGACTGTCTAGTTGATTCTCTTAAAAGTACATTGGAGTTAGTTCATACAGATTGCTAATCGAAATATTGGGTATGGTTGTTAGACCCCCGCCTTTTCAATGACGTAATCCCAACTCGAGATGATGGTTTGCCCCATGGACTTCCAGAAGATGGAGGAAGGGTGTTAATAGGTTACACCGAATCTTGGGCAAAGAGAATATATGAGACTCCTGATCACAACGATGCAGTCCGAGTATTGAGACACCAGAGGGCAGCGGAATGGAAATTGTCTAAAGAGGTTCCCGAGGTGATTGCTTATGTTCAAGCCTCTGCTTTATGACCTGTCATTAAATATGGACATAAGGAATATGATAGTGTGAAGGCCTTCGCCTTCTCCGAGAGATTTTGTCAAGAGACTTATACGTTTCAACTACCCTTCGGGAAGATGACAATCACTCCCGGTGACGCGAACAAGATTACAGGGCTTAAAGTGAGGGGTAGAAGCGTGGATGCTAACTACTATGATATGAGTTGGGATGATCTATATAATTTGTTCAAGGAATGTCTTGGTTGGGATGATTATAAGACCGAACTCGAGTTTTGTCGTTCCATTAAAGATGTAAATTCTGTTAACTTCAACGGTGGGACAAATAAGAAGCTCAAGAAGGTGAAGCTTACTAATCTGAAAAAGGAATTTGAGAATACAACCGAGAAAGTAAAGAATGGGAAGTTGGTAATGGATGAGATCAAAGTGAAGCAAACCGCAACATCCTATTTTCTTTATACTCTTGGCAGAGATATCTTCCAAGACCTATCTGGAAACAAGGTGAATGCAAATTATCTCATATCGTTAAAGGATCTTGCAACCATTAACCAATACGCTTGGGGTACCGCCACTCTAGCTTACCTTCTCGACCAAATTGCGATCGCCTCTAGGTTGACAAGTACAAAACATTGGAGGTAACTTCACTTTGTTTCAAGTAATTCTTGACTAATTTCCATTCTTTTATCTTTTCAACATTGCAACTGTCTCCTTATTCAGTGTAGGGTTCGGCTTATATTTGATAGTCATTATGAGCCGAACCTTAACAAATTTTTTGGTTCGGCTTATTTTTGAATTACAATTCAAGCCGAACCCTACACTGTTACATAGTTAAATGTTTGCATATCATTTCTTATTTTAACTTTGGATGTAGGTGTGGGTATATGACCAATTCTCGACTTTGAAATTGTCCAAAACACTTGAAAATGATGTCGAGTGGGTTGATACACTTCCAACAGCGGCACGGTACAAGTTTGAGGAGGAGATGGCAAGGAATAAAGATCAGTTGGTGGAAAATTTGAGAGAGAAGTTAGACTCTTTGGAGGTCAATGACGTCGATTTTGATCCATATTCCTTGTCGTTGGAAATTGAACGTGATGTAGTTTCTCGTGATGAAGACATGCGGGTAGGTATGTACTATCGACCATTGTTTTATCCTGGTGGTTGTGTAATTTTTGATCCTCGGCGAGTACTACGTCAAGTAGGAGCCGTCCAAAAGGTCCCATTGTTTGACGAGAAATTCACGTTGATGCCAAAGAATTCTATTTGAACTAAAAGCACCACTTCTTCATGGACTCCAAAGTATGATACCGAGCCGAGTAATGAGCATTGGAGGAATTTAGATGCCAACATATTAAATATAAATTTGATAACACCCGTACCTGATGATCCTCGTGAAGCTTATCCGGGCTATATGGATTGGTACAACCAAATTTCTCATCCCTTTTATTATCAATAAGGAAAGTCAGAAGATAGTTGATAAGTCGAAGGGGAAGCAAAAGGCGACCATCATCTCCAAAAATTCCACTTATGAAGAACTATCGAAGGCTTTCAAGACAATGGTAATAATTGCATTAATCTTTACTCTTGAATTTTTTATGACATAAATAAGATATTATATAAGTTACTCATAATTAGAAGTTGTTGGCAAATGAAATTAGGTTGCGGCGGGTAAGGAATTGGTGAAGAAAATGAAGAAAAAAGCTAGTTGCAAAACACTGTTGACGGTTGATGAACAACATTATTTCATCAACGAGTTGGATGCTATTATAACCAAAGGACAAGGACCCCAAGTACCCCTAAAAAGGCCGACGAAGAAGAGGTATAGAGAAGCTGATGAAGGCACAAGCGGAGGTGGAGGTGATGACCGCGTGACGGAAGATGAACGTTGAGGTGCCAGAAGAAGAGGCCGTGGAAGTGGTTGTGGAACCGGCAAAAGGGGCGGTGGTCAATGAACTATTATGTTTTCTATGTTTGATTAAGTACACGGGTTTAGTTTGCTTGTTATCGACAACTCGACTTTCTTTGTGTTTGCTAGTTTATTTTCGTGTTATCGACAATTTGACTTTTATGTATTAATCGTTTTATAGATAAATTTCAGTTTTTATTGTGTTAAGCACATGTTCAGTATCAGGTTCGGCTAGTCCTGTAACTATCAATACAAGCCAAACCTGGCAAACTTTTCACCTGGAAATTGTCAGGTCCGGCTGGTCGTGTCACTATCATTACAAGCCGAATCTAGACGTTACTTATCAAGGTTCGGCTTGTGTTCTAAAAATCGTACTAGCCGAACCTTAAATGATTTTCACAGATATCAAGGAACGACTTTTTTTTTGGAAAAATATAGTCGTTGAAAACCTGAATTCTATATATACCTGCCTATTGTTTCACATAAGAAAGCACATCTCCTGAAAAATATGACACCCCTTAATCCTAAGTTTACTCTAGATGAGGATTTGTCTCTTTGCACGAACTATGTAGCATATTATCCAAAGAAGGGTGAAGAACGACGAGTGAAGGGTCTGATGAGTATGTACTATTTGGTTCGAATTCATGAAGCATTCTCCACTTAAACATGTAATTATCACAACCGGGATTCAGCATCCTTGTTTTGCCGAATTGAATCTATTAATAAAAAGGTTACCGACTTGATAGCTTTAGTTCGGGTTGTGAATCGCTATCGACTCAAGGACTTATTCTTGTTCAAGGACTTATTCTTGTTCTTGAGGTTGAAAACGATCTTGAAAGGGAAGTTTCTTTTCTTCGTCTTTGTCCTATTCTTTCTCCCGGTCTTCCCAACATATACAGAACCCTTTTTAGCCTTGCTATCGCCGGTTCCACTTCGCTCACATATCAATTCAAACCGATCCCCTCGGCTTTGTCGTCCTTTAACTAGTACGCAATTTATCTTCATCGCGTGTTCCTCAGCCCAAGCCAGTGCTTCGGGTTTAGTTTTTCATCTCTACGTTCATTCAAACACAAATAATTAGTAAAAAAACTTCGGAATATTACGACAACAGTAAGGTAAACAACAAGTTCTTACATACCAAATCATTTTGGAAGTGATCCTTAGTATCTTCGTGAATTACGTCTACGGGATCAGGTTGATTTTCCATCGGTACAGGTCCATCAAGCACAATCTACAAAGAATAACACAAGGTAAGATACTTCAATGAAAAATTAATGGTTAGGTTCGGCTATTACGATAATCTAGAAACGTGTCGAACCTTGGATAAATACGAGGTTCGGCTATTATCATATTCACAATTAATATGTGCCGAACCAATACAAAATTCTTAATCCAACAATTCTCATGAATACAAATGATAAGGTTCGGCTTATATTATACTTATTCAAAAAGCCGAACCCTGTATTTCCAACAGGTTCGGTGCTTACGAATTTCTCAATATAAGCCGAACCTTAAAAATTTTTCTTCCTAAAGTTTCAGTGTAGGGTTCGGCTAATTTTAAGCAAGCCGAACCATGGTCTAGAAAGTAGGTTCGGCTACTAATCATAACACTTTCAGCTAGTCGAACTGTTCATCCAGACTCGCCGAACCTTTGTGTAAAAACACAAACTTTTGATGATTTTAAGCTACAAAGTGTACTTGTGTATTAGAAGCATTGGGTTCCTCATATATGTACTCATCATCTGGATTTGGCTCATAAACACCTTGAGTTTGAGTTTGTATAAAATCATTCTCATAATCTAAGAAATTAGCCATTTCAGGATCATTGTTGTAAGTGATATGTATTTTCCTAGGTTTTTTAGATGAAGATTGACCCTCCTCATCCATTGAATCAAATACAAGCTTTTTTCTCACTTTCCCCTTCTTCTTCCTTGCATTTTTAGGGGACACTTGAAAGGAATTATGGGCCAATAATAAAACAAAATATGGTCACCTAAACCTAAATTAAGTTCACCCCTTATCCTTTTTTTTCGTAATGGCAAAATTTTCCTTCAATAATCGGAAATTAAACATAAATTCGGAGATTAGTTATTGTTAGCAGAATTATTTGAAGTACCCCCCCCCCCCCCCCCGAATTTTGATTCTACCATAATCGGTAGTAAATTGTGTTGATTTAACTTCCGAATATATAGTGTCCCAAAAATGAGATTTTTCCAGATTTTGGTACTACCATAATCGGTAGTAAGTTTAACTTCCGGATGAATATTGGCCCCAAAATGAAATTTTGCCAAAATCCTTTAATTTCTAACTTTGGTACTACCACAATCGGTAGTAAATTATGTTATTTTAATCTCCGAATATATTTAATTTTCGAATTTTTGTACTACCATAATCGGTAGTAGATTTAACTCCCGAATGTATACTGGCCCCGAAATGAGTTTTTGAAGAAAAACCTTAATTTTTCGAATTTTGGAATTATAACAATCGGAAGTAAGGTAAGTGAACTTAACTTTCGATTATATAGTGGCATTTCGAAATGAGAATTACCCATATTCGATAGTATTTTAAGTTAATTAAACTTCCGATTATATACTGGCCCCAAAATGAGTTTTTGAAAAAAAACCTTAATTTTTCGAATTTTGGAATTATAACAATCGGAAGTAAGGTAAGTGAACTTAACTTCCGATTATATAGTGGCATTTTGAAATGAGAATTACCATATTCGGTAGTATTTTAATTTAATTAAACTTTCGATTATATTCTGGCCCCAAAATGAGTTTTTGAAAAAAAATTCTTCAATTTTCGAATTTTGGTACTACCATAATCGGTAGTAATTGTGTTCATTATCTACCGATTGTGTTTAATTTTTAGAAAAATTGAATTTTTTGAATCAAGAATAATCGGTAGATAACAATACTTTTATCTACCGATTCTGGTTGATGTTCATCATTTCTTAAGAACATCATCCATAATCGGCAGGTAAAATAGATTTTTATCTATCGATTATGTTCCTGCTACTGCAAATCCGAGAATTCTCAAGTTTTCAATTTTTATTTTCGAGTTTTCAATTTTCAAGTTTGTTTCTTAAACTTAAACTACCATAATCGGTAGTTCTAACATTGTTTCTTAAACTTAAATCCAGAATTCTAATTGAGGGCAATCCGAGACTGTTTCTTAAACTTAAACTACCGAATGTGTAATTATCTACCGATTATTTGAGGGCAATTTTGCCATTACGAAAATTATAGATAAGGGCTAGTTTCAGTTTAGGTTTGGGTGACCCTATTTTGTTTTATTGTTGGTCCCTAATTCTTTTTGAGTGGCCCCTAAAAACGTTAGGTTTTTCTTCTCAAAAAATAACTAACTTTTTGTTTTTCTAACTCAAAATTTTCCATTTACACAAATTTATAACTAAATAATCTTAATCACTAATCACTAATAATTAATCACTAATTAGAATTTTTATAACTAATCATTAGTATCAACATTAATTCTAAAAGGGCAGATTTGCCATTACTAAAAATATTTGGTCAAGGGGTTATTGATTTTGATATTACAACCAGTTTTTGTCTTTACTCGTATATCCTGAAAGTTTTATGTATGCCCTAACACGGTTCATTCATGTACATCCATTTATACCCTTATTCTGAGCTAACTATAAAATATATTCTGAGCTAATCTGGTTTGAGTTACATACTTGAAAAGGTGAATTTGTTTGAAGTGCCCATTTCATACACAATGAATGTCAGGTCAAATCTGAGGTAATGTGTTTCAATGAATTAAGAAACAAAAGTAACAGGAAGGTCGTTAAGAAGAGTCTTCTGCAAACTTTTATTTTTATGGATGGATGGGTCAAGCCCACCAGCTCAAACAAAGTTCAAAAACAAAATACAATCTTCTGCACATTTTCAAAAAGCAACACATCTATGTTTTTTCTCTTTTTCGGATATTTGCTGGGCATGCAGAAGTACAAGAAAATCTGGAAGAAAAAAAGAAGGTGCTGCATCCAGAAACTGGCATGATCTTTTAAAGGGTATCAATAGGGTCGCGAAGGAACCTCTCCATTTGGCGTGCTCTAGTCCTGATAGACATGTCAAAAACTTTTTGACTGAATTCCACCACTAGTCCACCAAGAATGTTGGGATCAATCTGCCAATAAAAGAAGGTGCTACCACCAATCAGACTTTTGCATCTACTTAGCTGTGTAAATTGGTTTCAGAAGAATGATACCAATGAAAAAACAGGAACCCAAAGAACATGGATAAGTGGGTCCATTTTTACCTTCTGTGTGAGCTTAACCTTCTTTCCCTGTCCAATAATTTCCTGCAGTGTCTCTTTCAGCTGTTTCTCCTCATCTGCTGGCAGAGGCTAAAGGAAAAGAACACGGAAAAACAAATAAATTAAGGGTTCAATAACAACACAGTTACAAACAACATCCACATAAGTCTAGTCATTTATATGCTTTATTCATCAACATCGAGTATCCTTAGAGCAACCACAGTCATGAGACGAACCAAATACCAAAAGCCAGACTAAAAGCCAAAAAAATTTGGTATTCTGTGTGTTCAAGCGTAGTGGGAGAAGACCAAAATTTGGTGAAGCGTAACTTATACCCACGCTTGATGCGAGACGGAACTTATACCCACGTTTCCTGATGGAGCGTGTTTATAATATGCGTCTTAATGAAACGGAGGTATAATGCGCGCTTGATTGAGGCGTAGGTATAATTCACGCCGGACACGGGACGGAGATGGAAAGTGCGTTTGGTGGGACGGAGATAGAAATTGCGTCTGGGTGGAACGAAAATATAAAGTGCGTCTGGGTGGGACGGAAATACAAAGTGTTATTAAATCCTGGTGGTCTTGTTATTAGATGGGTTCTATTTATTAAATCCTGGTGGTGACCTTGAGCGTACTCAGGTTGAATTTGAGGATTGGTTCAGAGACCAAAAGTTTGAGGTAGTAACGTCGTAATCTCTCTAAGCCATTAACCAAACAGAACTAATGCGCAGCTAAAGGCACAAATGAATATTAGGTTCTTTGTGCTGTGTAAAGATTATTATGTATTACCAAATTTAAACATCAAATAACCAGGCGCACATTAAAACAGCGCCCCAACCAGGCGCACATTAAAACAGCGCCCCAACCAGGCGCACATTAAAACAGCGCCCCAACCAGGCGCACATTAAAACAGCGCCCCATTGGGACGTATAAGATAATTACGCTTGGTGTGGGGCGTATGTATTACATCCGTTTGGTCCGGCGGTGTTTATAAATGCGCCTCACTCATACGCTAGTTTTACCTCCGCCCCAATATCATACGTTGATTATATAAACGCCCGGTGTGATGCGCTCACTATACTCTCGCCTGGATTCATACGCTCACAATACCTCCGCCCCACTATAACGTGATTTAGTCTGGGTTGGCGACCAGATTTGGTCCCAAACCCTAATTATCTCGACTAAATATGGTTTTAGTCCGTTCCATTACGGCTGGTTTTGAGACCAAATTTGAGTATAGTCCTCAAATTTGGTCGTGACTGTGGATGCTCTTATACCTTAAAACTCATATTCTCTATATTTTACAAGCTGCAATATATACTAAGGCATGTTGCTCTTAGAAGTTGGCCTGAATATAAACACTTATATAAATATTTCGAGGAGTAAAGTGGGCTTACAATGACAGTTGTAACAATGGCAGACACCTCTCCCTTGTGTGCCATGGTCAACTCCACAAACCTCTTTGTGATAGTATCAATGTGGCGTAGTCTCCCATTGTGAGCCAAAACAGCTGGTACAAAATAAAGTAAATAATCAGGAATGCCATGATGCAGAGAAAATTTATAAAAAGAAATTTAACAGATGATACAAAGCGAACAACACAATAATTTAAGGGTTTTGAACAAACAAAGTGATGGTTTGTAGTTTGACAGCTATAAGAGGAAATCGCCAGATTAGTAACAATACAAACGATATCGCACAAAGAAACAAAGATAAAAGCCATTCAAACATTTGTAAACATGCATGTCAGATGTAACAACATTTAAGTAAACCAAATAAAGCATATAAACCTGTAACAGAAGTAAACTGAATACAACACATACAGCTGTAACAGAAGGCATAAGTATGACTGTATGAGGCTTCCCTAGAAGCCAAATCTAGCTTAACTTGGATACTTGTTACATTACCCTACTCACAAGCAGGCTTCAATAATTAAATGTACTGAATTACGAAAACTGAGGAGGACCCACTGCCCAGTCTAAAGAAGATGTGTTGAAATCAGAAAAGGACACTCTTCAGGAGCAGACTAATGTTTGTTGACCCAAAGGTTGATGGTCATAAAAAATATGAAGACCAAATTTATGCTAGTGACTCACAAATCATATTAAAATGCTCTAGTGATACTGAGTCAGTTGTGTAGGACAGCTATCCCAAGTTCAAACGACCAAAAGATTTTTCCTACTTTAAACTCAAACACTTGCAATATCATACATTCCTAGCTCATTAGCCACCTTGTTTATCAGCACTTCTTTCCATGTGAAAATAACGATACCACTTCTGCTATTGATGCAAGTTTCTAGTCCTCTTTTTTGTGCCGCAGCAATACAAATAAGCTTTAGAAAAACACAACACAGTACAGACATCATGAAACTTGCGTACCAACAAATTCCATTAATCGGTCACTGGAATGAGCATAATTAGCAATTACGATCACACACGAGCTAATGTATAAGTCAAGAACCTGAAAGATTTTATGTCCAAAACTAGTACTCTGATGCCATATAAAAATATCAGTGTCATGGATGTGGAACTGGTAAGCTCTACAAACTAACATAGGACTTTATGTTTTCAGGAAAAAGGACTCTGTTTTCAGTAACAATACAAAACCTATAAGTTATTCAAAGAAATTTGTACTTACACAAGAAATTCTTTGTAATTTCTGAAAACTTAACGTCGGCAGTAATTGCTTCTATCGCCTTCAATCGAGTATCTCTGGGCACTGACAAATCCTGTGTAAATTGTGAAAACATTGGACTTCTTGCTGAAGCATCAGCAAGGTCTAGCAATTCAGCCTCAACTTTCTCAACTGCATTGGCCTTTGCTGCTGCGATGTACAAAGCAGACGCATAGTTGCCAGACCCACCAAACAAAGCAAGAGGCACCTGAAATGCAATTAAAGACCAATTAAAAAAGGACATAAACCAAAGACAATCAAAACTTCAAGATTTAGAGTATCGGTGGAAGGAATTACTCTAGATGGCAGAAACAATAAAACGATTTTTGATTGAGTGATAATTATACTACTGCTTATTCTAGGAGAAAAAATTGTAGAACAGTAATATTTTTAATTAATAATACTGATATATAGACACCTGAACCCTCTAACATTCAACTCTACCAGTTCCAGATACAAAAGGTGCTACAGCTATCCACGCTCATCGAGTCATAGCAAGTGCAGTTGGATGATATGCGATACCAACTCAATGTGGAAATTTAGAGTTCACTAGTTCAGCTGTGCAATTGGAGGTTGTATAACCTTAAGATCGCATCACATATACAAAAGTTATCGTGCTTGCATATGCACAAATGAGAACTGTCGTAGAAAGAGAGGTCACGTACAGGTCGGATAGAATCGTGATTCATGCCATATAGAATCCGGCGACGTGTCAATCAAGCAGCTCATCAAACACATATAGATAATTCTAATTTCCTTTTAGCTAATAATTTAACTGAAGTTTGCCCAGAAGCTGGAAAAGGTGAGTTATTTCCTCCAGTTGCTATTATACGCAATGCTTGTATACGCTTTAATCTTTAAAAAGCTAATCAAAACAATATTCCATTAAATCAATACCAGTAGTCCAGTACCTCATATCATATGTATAGAACCAATTTTTTTTAGATGATACATCTTTCTACAATGATGCTGGAAACATCTATGTTTAATGTTTCATTTTATAATAAAACTATTGATGAAGTGTTAGAATGGCGTTGGTTTGAAATTTCTTAGGCTCTAACACAGAAAACAATTGGTGGGATTTCCTATTTCCTTTCACAAAAACATTTCCATTGCTATATGAGTTCTACGTTTTGCTTAAAACCATCACAGTAACATAGACAAGATAAAATAATTGCCAAAACAAAACAACCAGGCCACCACTACATTGACAATTTTTTGATGGCCGTGCTTCATTGGTGTAAATGTACCCAAAAACTGTCATACAAGCTTTTCAAACAAAAGAAAACAACAGTATCATACCCTAACTTTTGCCTCCTTGGTTCCTGCGGCAGTAGCATAATTCCTCAAGACCTATAAAAAAAAAAGGTTTCAGCCATCAGAACAAAACAATCTAACCCGATAGAGAATAAACATAAGTTTCACATGGACCTTCTAACAAAGGCATTTGGGGGAAATAATAAAGGAAAGCTAAATTCAACGGACAACAGAAAATCTCAGATTTACAAAAGATCACCAAAAATCAAATAAATGATTTTCACAGATTACAAAATCTAATTCATTTTACGAGATTTATAGAGCAGATCAAGTTAATAATCGGAACAAGATTTATAGTCAAAAATGAAATTATTATTACCTCGGAGGTTTGTTGAAGGGCTGGTCTCTGAGTAACAAGTGCATCAGTTTGCAAAGCCTTACTGATGAGTGAGAGTTTTGAACCGAAACGCCCAGCCATCGCCATTTAGAAACCCTAGATTGAGAAAGATACACAGAGGTGAGAGAGAAAAAGAGTTTCTACTTCGTTTTTGAGAAATTTAGAGAAAAATGAAAGAGTTATACGATGGAGGAGTATTTATCCTGTGCAACCAGGAGTTGTTTGTTAAGGCAAACTCTCGTACTTCACTATGCACCTGGACTTGACCAAACCCAGGCCCAGTACAAAGCCCAAGTGGTGTTTTTTCTTTAAAGATAAAAATGATCATTTTCGGTGCCGACTGCCAAGTGTTAGCTTTGTTTTAAGTTATGCGTACAAAATGCAATTCTTCTCTTCTAACTTCTCAACAGCTTAAACAAATTCAAGCTCACATTACAACAACACTGAAACCCAATCAATTGAATTCTCTTCTAAGAACCCTAACACTCACAAAACATCCTAAAAATGCTCTTTTACTATTCAATCAAATGTATCAAAAACCAACTACCCATGACCATTTCAGTTACACCTATTCACTCAAGACATGTTCCATACTGCATGAATTTCAAAAAGGATGTGAAATCCATGCATGTAGTGTAAAATCTGGTCATGGTTCTGATACTTTCATTCAGAACTCTCTTATCCGATTCTATTCAGATTTCGGGGACGTTCTTTCTGCTCGTCGTGCATTTGATGATATGTCATCTGCTAATATTGTGTCGTGGACTACAATAATTCAAGGGCTAGTTAAAAATGGATATGAAGAGGAAGCTCTTGAAGTCTTTAGATCGATTGATTGTAGTCCTAATTCGATGACTTTAGTTACTGTTTTATCAGCTTGTTCTGTATTGAGAACTGTTAACTTGGGGAAATCTGTTCACTGTTATAGTATTAGGAACTCAGTTGGTGATGACAATATTTGGGTCGATAATGCGTTATTGAATTTCTACTCTGAATGCATGTGTCCTGTTACTGCACGTAATTTGTTTGAGTCTATGCTTAGCAGAGATGTTATCTCATGGACTACAATGATCAGTGGTTATGCAAAAGCAATGTTTTATGACGATGCAATTAGTTATTTTCATATGATGATTCAAGGAGGAGAAACGAGGCCTAATGATGCTGCTTTGGTCACTATGTTATCCGTGTGCGTTTCAGTAGGATCTTCCAGTTTGGGGCAATGGGTTCATTCATACATGGAAGGGCGACATGATTTAATAGGCGGTTACAGTCACCTGTGGAATGCTTTACTGGACATGTACGTCAAATTTGGTAACATGGAAATGGCTATTAAGGTGTTTAAAGGTTTAAGATGCAAGGATTTGTTTTCATGGACCATCATGATAAATGGTATGGCCAAGAATGGCCAAGGAAAACAAGCTATGCAGCTTTTCTCTTTTATGTTAATCAATGGCTTCCGACCTGACAGTGTCACTTTCCTTAGCTTGTTATCTGCTTGCAGCCATGGAGGGTTTGTAAAAGAGGGGTTTGTTTTTTTCAAAGCTATGAAAGACATTTATAAGATCATACCAGATATGCAGCATTATGCTTGTATTGTTGATATGTATGGTAGAGCTGGACTCTTACACGAAGCGGAGGCTTTTGTCAGGGAGATGCCAGTGGCACCAAATGGATCAGTGTTGAGTGCACTCCTTAATGCTTATAAAATCCATGGAGATAGTGAGATGTGCGACCGCATAGGCCAGATTATTATTACTACTAGAGGTGCAAGTTTGGGTTCTCTTAGGGCTTTGGCCAACATATATGCTAGTGTAAATAGATGGTCTGATGCTAAGAATGTGGAAGACATGATCAGATGCATAGGGGTAAAAAAGACCCCTGGATGTAGCTGGGTTGAGGTGCATTGACAAATTCAAATTCAATCAACAAAAGTTGCAATTATCCGATGACCCGTACTTTGTTGTTCACGATGAAATTGCTATCCGTTTCAATAATATTTCTGAGAGCATATTTGTTGGCCTCCAGGCCCCTGCACATAATCAGATTTTCAAAATTGTTGGCCTTTCTGATCTCTTGGACCATCGATCATTTTCACTTTCTCAGCACAGTAAATTAGAGGTATCCAATTAAAACTACATTTTACAAGAAAAAAACTACTACAGAGTGACCTAGAATATACACATGAGCTTCTCTTTAAGTTTGTGAAACAAAATTAGAGGAGAACTAGACATCAACCCATCTTTAGATGTCTGTATATGTGACTCAGATACATCCATGGATTCTTTGTTAAGCTCCTCAACAATGTGTTTATGCTTAGAGTTCCTTGGAGAAGACGACTCTTGTTTCGTCATTATCTTAACTGGTTTCCCGAGTGTTGATTTGTCCTTCATTTTAGCAATTTCAAGAGCTTTATCACAAACTGGGAAACCCTGATCGTCCCAAGATTCCAGAATTACACCAGAACCTAAGCAGGTTTTTTCCCTGTAGAAGGCAGCAAATTGGCCCGCAGCTAATCCTTGATCGTCTTCACATAAATGGACAACGGCAGCATCTTCCTTGCAGTCTTCACCTGGTTCCATTGTTAGGCTGCAACTATAGAAGTTGGGCCCATGTCGTACCTGAGAATGTCTTACTTTCATTAGCAATCTAGAGTATCGGAAAGATTGCTTAACAAAATTACTTGAACGATCAGAAGTCCTCGACATAATTGATTGATAGGTACCAACTAATTAAGCTTTGTGACTTAAGGTACAGGAGACATGCTAGACGAAAATTCATAAATATCTATGAGCATTGGGAGTCTAAAATTTCACCAAATGTGGATGGAATAGAAAGTAAAAAAAATAGAGGTTTCGGCACCTTGCACAGAAGCTGGTCAAACTGGTCCACAAGTGGCCCATTAAGCCATTTCAGTGATCCAACGCGGAACCTTCGCCTTCTTTTCTCAAAGGAGAAATAGTTTCTCGATACAAAGACTACATTGTTTTCAACATCCTTTTCGACAACATACCTGCAGAAAATGCAGGGTTACAAAGAAAATAAATATCTGTTAGCCCAAATAGGAATGTAAATACTCCTAAAAAAACAAGCCTGAAAGTACTACAGTTGTCGCCTAACAGTCCCAGTATATTCCCTTCGAGATGCCTGATAGTTAGGGGCAAACATACCAGGGTCCACCAGGGAGGCGTAGACCTTGGCGCTGACCAATGGTGTAGAACCAGAATCCCCTGTGTTTCCCGAGGAAATTTCCAGTCTCAGCTTCGAGTAAGATGCCTTCCAACTCCCCGATGTGTCTTGCAACAAATTCGCTAAACTTTATCTATATTCCACAGAAAGGATGACATTATACAACTGCTGCACACCGACATAAGTTAATAAAAAATGAAAATTAATGGTGAAGCAGTGTACTTAAAAAAATTGCTGAAAGATTGGCATAATCAAAGATGAGAATAACCAACTGTGGAAGCTTAAACTAATTCAACAACTGCCTTAATCTATCGCAACAGCGAATAGAAAAACCAGGAAATTTAAATCATCATTTTTTATTCAGGAAAAACAACTTTCAGAAAGTTGATTAGTTTGCACCCTCTCATGCTTGACATATAAATTTTGTAAAAATATTAAAAGTCGACTTTCTGAGCTAAACCTTAAATGCTGGCAACAAAGAATCAAAAACTTTGAGCTCGTATCACAAAAGATTTTGCATTTGTATTGTTTCCATCACAAACATAGGGAGCACATCGAAGACTGTCAGGGGGTTAAGAACGTTGAAGAACTGCTCTAGTTCCGAAGCAAGAACTCACTAAAATGACATACAGAAAAAAAGAATTACCTTCCCAAGAAAACATATTCCTTGTGAGTCCTTTCTTTCTTTGTTAGGAAGCTCCATTTTTGTGGCCAACTTACGCACTTCGTCCTACAAAGATTCCACAATGCTGTAAGATAAACATAGTAGGATTATGACCGGTTAAGGTCATCTCTTTAACGCGGATGACCTACGCGCAACTGAGCACTAGTAACACGAAATATCAGATTCTTTTTTAGACCGTTATGTGTGTGTAAATGGTAAAAAAAAAAAGGCATAAAAAGCTTATGTATTCATAAAGGTTTAAAAGATAAGAGAGGTAGCTTGCATCTAAATCATGTGCTTCAATACAGCATAGGTTCACAACACGGGATAAGAAAAAGAGAGAAAGATGCTGCCTTTGTAGTCTGATGAACGCCCCCTTTCTCTTTTCTGAAGGAAAACAATAGAGCTACCAAAGGAAAGACTTGCAGTCTTCCGCTTGGTCTTTGGTGAATCATGGTGCGATATATTGATTGCAGTCTCTATGTTGATATTCTAACGTGAACAAAGTTTTGGTGAAAATATGGTAACCAATACATAACCTTTAGTATTTACTTTATTAAATTAAAACTAGTAAGATAAGTAGCTCCAGGAATTTAAGTTTCCATGGGATTGTTGAACATGTTAACAAGTTAAACTGAAGCTTAGAATCATTCTCTAATAAAAATGCATATTTCACGCATTATAATTACATAATACGCAATCAAACCCGAACTTAATCTAAGGAGTGTTTATTATCTAACTATGAAATCCATTCCCTAAATTATCTGCATCTGCAACTAAAAATCACCATTATTTGAACAGAAGAAAATTATCTGCCATAGTTAATATTTCTAACCTTTGTGATGCATCCAAGAGGGAAAAGCAGTTGTCGAAGCTGCCCCTGTGAAAGATGAGAAAGAAAGTATGTTTGATCCTTGACCTGAAAAATTTGAACTGTTCTAAATTAGTACACAAGTCTCAAAACAGTACCCTGCTTCTTGCTAATTAAACAAAAGCATGTCAAACTAAAGGAAGAAACAAAGCAACACAAGTGATTTTCGAGGAAAACAGTATCCAAAACATGAAACTAAGAGCAGGAGAAATAAGAAAATACCTAAGCATGAGCCAGGTCATGGCTAATTCAGCAGCGACAATGTCAATTGTTTTTCTCTTTGTTTGGGTAACAAGAAAAAGTATAAATGGGGGAAAGAAAACATAATTCAAGGATGCACTGAAGACCAAGTGACCAACCACGAGTACAAAATGCAAAACTACAACTAAAGAAAGAGTAAATGCAACAGACAAACTCGATTTATCGTTTGATTTCTATTAACTTAAGTTAATACAACCGATCAACCAGTACGTGGCGCTTTTATCTAGTAAGCTATGGTTTAATAATTCTCTGAGCATAAGTTTAGGAGAATTGAACTTTGAAGTCCAAACCAAAAAAATCAATGTGGCTTACAATATTAGTTTTCAAGCTTCTTGTTGGATCATATGATTCGATCAATGCCCACGAGACCCCTAAATTTATCCAAATTTCTGTGAGTATCTTTTTACGCCTAAGAAAGAGACACCACAGCTATACATAACAGCTCAATGAAAGTGGGAGAAAAAAATTTGATATGTAAAGATGAAAGAGAATGTGTGAGTGAACCCTGTAGTTAGGGTTCCCCTAATTCACATTGCCTGCCAACATACTGACTTGATAATCAGGCAAAATTTTAGCATCTACAAACAAGCTGATGGTTTGTAAAGATTAAAGACAAAGTTTATAAGATAAATATCAAGAAACAAGGTAGTAAATGAATAAATTGCTTAGGTACCATGTCCCCTGATAGTTCTAGGCGGGAAGGTCCATTTGCTTCATATGATGAATGAATCACTCGTGCATAATGTCCAGAAGCAACATAATCAAAACCCTGAGTGCTAATAGCATCCATGAAAGCGCCTGAAAGATAGTTACAGATCAGAGACAGCCAATGGATGTTATACTCTTCAAGTAGTATGTTGAGCTACATACCGAACTTAATTCTAGTATTGCAAAGGACATCCGGGTTGGGAGTTCTACCGCATCGATACTCCTCGATAATGTAAGACACCTGAAATATCAGAGAAGACGACTCAATCAAAAGAAAGGTGGTAATGGTAGATCAAGATAAACGGCATATGGTAAAATGAGAGTTATCCATACTGTGAAACCATAAAGAACTAAAGAAAACCATAAGTCTGGCGGATGAAATTCATTACCACATTCTTCCAGTACTCATCTGTTAAATGGACAACTTCCAAAGATACGCCAATCTACAGAAAAAGTAAGGAAAAGACGAGTAAGGAATGCAAATACCCGGTCATGGTCTTCTAGACTAATTCGTACAGTTTAAATTTTAAACCCAAAAACGCAGAAAAATCAGAGAAATCAAAATTACGAAAACATACTAGGTAAAAACTGCTACCTGATTACAAACAGCTTCTGCATACTTCAAGTCTTCATCCCATGGGCAAGCTGACCAAAAGTTTTCATAATCTTCCTATATAAATCAACAAAACGTCAGGATCGAATGAAGAGTACTGAAATGCTTAAAAGGATTTGATTGGGTAAGAACCCAGACCACAATAGTGTACAATATAATCAAAAAGTGTAACCTAAACAATTTTCTTCGTACAAAATTAACAGGAAACAAAGATCAAAATGCATTACCTGAAACCATATTTTGAGGTAAAACGCTGTGCAAGAATGTCCAGCATGGTGGAGAAGACGAAGAGCAACACTACTATCAACGCCACCACTAAGAAGAACAGCGACTTTGCGTGATTTCCCAGGCATCGAACATGAAATATAGCTTGCGAGTTCTTCATTGACACTGGTAGAATTGAGAGAAATTTGTGGCTCTGTAGAAGAAATTGTGGCAGAACTAGTGAATTTTCTAGGGTTATGAAGTCCTTTGAGAGGGAGAAGTGAAAGTGAATAGAAATATTTTAGATTGTTAGGGTTTTTGATAGAGAAGATGTTGAGTAGAGATAGAGTTGCTGCTGCCATTGCTCGTGTTTCCTATCTGTTTTTGGTACTCCAATTGCAATCTTTTTAGGAGTGGATTGGCGTGAACAGGGAGGAAAATATCGTGTTTCCTATCTGTTTTTGGTACTCCAATTGCAATCTTTTTAGGAGTGGATTGGCGTGAACAGGGAGGAAAATATCGTTGACCATCTTTGACCGAGGTTTTGCATTTGCGATGGTCCTCGAGGTTTGGCTGTGCCGCTGTGACAACTTTGATATATGGGGCAACCGAAAAAGTGTACAGAAAAAAATTCAATTTTTTTTTTAGGGAAATGTATGAAACAGTCCCACTATTAGTAGCTCCCCATTTGCAAAATCATCCTAGTGTTACAATCCATTAATAAAAGAGTCACATTTCCGTTAAAAAGGGTGTTAACTCGACCGGGTCAGAGTTAAAATCAGGCGGTCATTTACCGATCAATCCCTAACCGGACCTTCTTTCATCAGATACCGTAGATCGGGTTAGTATCAATCTAGAGAATAACCTGTGCGGCCAGGATTAATTACATCTTGCATCCTACATCGAGCGGTTGACGGAACTCGAGGAAATACAGATGGATAGATTTGGTCAAATAAGAAAAACTTAGGGTTTTCATTTTTCGACTCCATCTTCTTCTCCGCCTTATCTCTCTCTAAACTCTCTCTGAAAAAATGGCGATTCTCTGATTATTGAGAGACGAAGAAAGATTTCGAGTGGTTTTCATCGCAAACCTACCCTAATAGATTATGTAGTTCGTGTGTATCATTTTGATCCATATATAGTGATATTTTCTGAAGATTTTGAAGCAGAGAAGGTGACTGGTTGTTCCATCTGGTGGTTTTCTTAAAAGATATCGTCACAATGTACGCGAACATCATTAGGTTGGTAATCAAAACTTGTTTCGGTCAATTTCATATTAGATTTCAGAAACCCTAATTTTCGATTTTGGGGATTTTTTTTCATAAACCCTAAAAAGTGAGTGAAAATTGGGTATTTTCATTGCCTTTTTCGTAAACCCTAATTACAATCAATTAGTTATTTCATTTGTTTCTTATTTGTGTATTGAATTTTATTATGTCTCTGTGCAGGAAATATGTGAAGAACCCAGTAAGAAGTTTTAGGGTTGAAGAAAGTGAAATAAATAAGGTTAGATTCTTTGACAATGTAAGTGTAAATTCTGGTGGATTGAATGGTTTTAGTGATGTTGTTCATGCTGCATACCAGTTACCACCTATTAAGAAGGTGAATTTGACTTGGTTCAGTGAGACAGGCCCATTCTATATTGGTAACGATGATGAATTTTTTGAAATGTGGGATAAAGGAGTAGTTGAAGTTGATGGGTATATTCATCTGTACATGAATGTTACACACAGGAGGGTTCCTCTTAGTGATGAATTCCCTTCCAGTTCTTGTTTGTCAGTTTCAAACAGTCTTTATTCAACACCTGAGAAAGTGAAGAGTACATCAAGGTTACACATTGAAATAGGTGCAGCACCAGTCACTCTTGACCCAGCTACTTTTTTAACACCTAAGAAGAGGATCTTGTATAGTAAATCTCCTGAGCTATTAAGGAGAAGTCCTAGACTGTTGAAGAAGTCCATTGATGCAGTAACAGGAAGTTTGGGTAGTGTCAGTGGTAAGAAGTTATTTGTTAATGTGGATGATGAAGAGGTTGTGGATGCTGAAATATCAGATGAAGCAAGACAGTTAGAGTTGGAGTATCAAAAC
Source organism: Papaver somniferum (assembly GCF_003573695.1). NCBI lineage: Eukaryota > Viridiplantae > Streptophyta > Magnoliopsida > Ranunculales > Papaveraceae > Papaver > Papaver somniferum. The sequence continues at coordinate 80,294,383 of NC_039366.1, forward strand.
ATACAACCGACATAAAATGAACCAGATGTCTGTCATCCCATTGATGATTGTAGAAGTCCAGTGGATGATGATGCAGAGTTGGGTATTGAAGTGTATACTGATTTTGTGAACAACTACTTTGGTGGAATGGACTCTTTTGATTTCCTACATCCACAACTATATAAGAAAAAGGGAATATGCAGGTAATGTTTCAATCTCACTGATTTGATTGTCTGCATCTCTTTATCTGCATTTTAACTTATCTTTATTTTGTTGTAGATGAAGCATCAAATGATAATAATTGTGGTGTTACTGAGGAGTATGACCCTAAAGGAAAAACACCAATAGTTGATGTACCAGAAGTAAAGCATCACAGTTCCCTTACACTTCTTCTTCTTGCAAGTTTGGTTCTTCCATGGACAATTGTTGTGCATATGGCTATTGTCACCACAAGCAAAGCAGGAATGTGGAGTTGGAAGTTGAACTTTGATTGCTCTTTTTTAGTTTGTGGCATCTGCAAACCACTCAAAGTATGAGCAGATTGAGCATCTCAAGAACTTCTCAGCAACATGATTTTCAGTTTGAGCTTTCAACAACTTTCTCACTCCATTGCAAGGTACATTCTTACACCTTGAATATATCCATGGACGGTCAATATGATCATGCATTCCAATCTCACATGAACAACAAATGATGCTGCTTGATCCATCAACTTCCCTGCTGCTGCTTGCATCATTTGAATTGATGCATATTTCACTTTTGCCTCCACCCATTTTTTGTTTGAACATGTTATACTTTTTGGTTGTTGGAATTGAAAGATGGGTATGAATGTATACAGGGTATATAAAGAAAGGTGAAATTAGACCGTTGGGAACGGTCTGATTTTCTGGCAACATCCATCTGCCACGTCAGCCATCTTCCACGTCATCCACAGGTTAACTCCGGTTAATTATGTTGAGTTAGGATAAAGGGAATTTTGGGGACATTTAACACCGTTTTTTTTTTTTTGAAAAACAGTTATGTCGCCCAAACTATGACTCTTTTGTAACTGAATTAGAAAAAGTATGACCATTTTGTAAATGATCCTTTTTTTTTTACACGTGAAAGATTGTATTACAATACTTAATAACGTTTCATAGCAACAAAATACACAAATACAAAACATACATTAGCTAGTAAATTCTTTGATGATTGCATTGTTCTTTAACTTATGCTTGTGTGCATCTCATAGAAATGTTTCAAGCATCTATATAAATCCCCTGAAACCACCTTATATGCATTATGATTTTCACAAAATATTTTTGGTGTGTTAAAAGAAAAAAATCCAATTATATTCATATTGAACAACGTCGATGACATGTTTCCATAACTTGAAATCGCGTTATAAACCTGTCATTGCTAATCTTGCAAAAAAAAGTTCTCGCTCAATATAGGTTAGTAAACAATTGTTCAACAACTCATTCCCAATACGGCTTCGCAAATGATTCACTCCAAAATAATCCTACCTCTTGATGATATTCACTCCAAACACTTCAAAACAATTAACACTAACACTAATTACTCTTACATTTTTTCTTCAAAGAATGATCGATGATGTGGTATGTTCTATTCATGCCTTCATGGTTGTTTTTCAAGTGTTCGCAGTAGATAGATTTGGAAGTATCTTTTTTTGTTTAGCTTTAATATATGTGACTTTTCTATGGGGTACAAAATTATTTCTAGAGGGGTGCAAAAAGTCTAAACTTCAAATTTGAGCTTAAAGAAATTAATACCCAAGAAAGGAGTTTGGCAACCAAGGGTGGGATATAACATACCCATTCTTTTATGTGCCACCTCCCCTGGATACACGTCCTCCCAAAATCGTTCCCCATGATGTGGCTTCATCCAATACACTAGATATCGGAGGCCTTTGGATCATTTTGGGATATGGTGGGTTCATGGATGAATACCATGAATTAATGGGAACACGATACATCATGAGGGGGAATTTTTGGGGACATTTAACATTTTCAGGAAAAATGCTAATATGGCAAAGTATGCTTTTACCATTAATGAGTAACATGGAGCCATGGACACTTCTATTTCGGATGCGTCTTTGTCAGGCGGATGTGCGTGTACACGTGCAAATGCATTAAACCAGTCTTTTTCATATCTAAAATTTTTCTCCTTCCTAAAACTTTAGGACAAAAGAAATAGATGGCAGTTGAATTTTCTTCTACTTGGATCTTCTATGTTGATTTTTTTTTCATTCTTCGTTTTGTTACTCTCTTCTTAACTTTTATTTGTTCTCGCTTTTCGTGTTTAGTTAGGCTTGATTGTATTTATATTTAAAACCCAAACTTAAAATATTATTTCTTATTCCTTGAAGAAGGCACTTGAAATACTAGTCGAGTTTTGATTTAAGGATTTTCTTAATAAGTTTATGGACGAAGTCGGTTAAGAACATCAACAACAACAAGATCCACAAACCTTCAAAGTACACCAGTATCGAGAACATATCTAAAGACACCATCAACAACAATATTGCCAGAAACACTACTAGCAAGATATAAATATAAATATAGAAGATTGATCTCGATGAAGCCTCATACCACTGACTATGTCATAAGAAAACTTATTATGGTCATCTTATGTTATTGCTTCTTTAGGAAAGTCCTCGACATTTAGTGGGTTCCATGGACCTTATCATATATTTATGAACTATGCTACTATAAGTTTGAGATAACTCTTGAGGAATGTTTGGATATCTTGATCATAGCATCTCTGCAATATATATAGATTGTATATTGTTAAATGGTTTGGATGTGTTAATCTTAATCCAAACTAGGCTAGCTATTTAAGCATGCTATTAGGAATCTACAAGAAATAGTTAGACTTCGTCATATTGTGTTACATAACTATAACTAGGTAGTTAAGTGTTCTGAATGTGTCATATTTTTTTATACTTCTAGTCTAGGTCTATGGAAAATGTCATGGTAAATATCGTATTCGTTCTGGTTCTGAATCAAGGTATTACCAAAATTAACGTATGGGGTTGCCTCTTTAATAAAACAAAAAATAGAAAACATGCACATGCATTTGAATGTCTCCAAACCCTAGAAGACTTCAGACCGACAAGCCCTTGTAACATAAACTACAAAATCATTTCAAAACTTTTAGCCAAATAATCAAACGACCTATTCTCCACATGATCATCTAACCTTTCCAAGCTACTTATGTACCTCAAAGAAACATATGTGACAACAAAATTATAGCCTATGAAATGATTGATCACATGAAAAAGAATATAACTTGAATTAATGAAGTTGCCTTAAAACTTAATATTGTACGTCTAAGGTATTTTATAAGATTGAATGAAAAATTCTTTCTTATATAACACTAACTATTTGATACTTTATTAAAAATAGTGTAGGGTGATGTATTTAAATACCAATATTATTTATGTTTCAATTCTTCTATATGGTTTTCGTGTAAAACTTTTAGAGGGTTAGTGAATTGAGAATTATTGAGATTTTGATAGACTTTTAATATGATAGATTTATGGGGATTCTATATAAATCCAGATATTTGGATAGACACTCTAAAAGTTTATTGTGGATTGTAGAGATTGATTAAAAGAAATTTTAAAGAGTCTTTATGACTTCTAAAAATGTGAAATGCGTAAATTCCCTTGTAAAGCATGTGTCAGCCTCATCAATAATAAAATTTCATCGTGCCCCATTTTACTAAGCTCACCAAAAATATTTTAATGCATATTATATATGCATGTGTTTGTGCATACAACTAGAATATATTTGTTAATATTGTTCGAAAAAGGTTCACATTGATATTTAAATACCAAAACACTAGCTAAAACGGTCGGTTTTATATTTTATTAATGCATGGAAGGGAATTTCTCTTTACCTTTTTATTATATGTATGGAAGGTTGTTCTAGAAAGGCGAAATTATAAAGAAAAATCAATATATCAAGCCAAACAAATATCGCAAGCATAAATCATCATCTTTTCTATAGATGATTGTTTGTTGTTCTGCAAAGCAAAATATCAACATACGGATAACCTAAGAAACAGTACCGAGTATTTAAGTTCTATTTCAAGTTTGGTTATAAATTTTCAATGAATCAAATATTTTCTTCAGCAAACACATGTCATTAAGACAAAAATGTGCGTGATTATTAGTTCGTCTACTTCAAATAAAAAGTATAGGTCTCCATGAGAAATATTATGGAATTCCTCTTTTTCTTGGTAAAATAAACAAGATAGTTTCAAGCCAATTTTTGATTAAATTTGGAACAAATCGAGTATCTGGAAAGGAAAATTAATCATCTCCATTTATACCCATTTAGCCACAAGAAATCAGTGGCTGCAGCAGTCATTGAAGCCTGCTTCTCCACTGATTTCACCCTCAAGAACTTCTTCATATCTTTCAGTAAATCAAGCCCCAAATCAATTCGGCCTTGATCTTAAATAAGCTCAAAACTCTTCACTTGTATTGCTGATTGACTTTTTTTTTTCTTGTTTCTATCAGAAAATTTCACATTCTTCTTTGGAGGAGTGTTGTCAATATCTGAATGAGTATAAAATTGATAAGTTGGCTGATAAAAGCAACCATGATACAGTAGAACTTCTACTAGCATGATGGGATGCGAATGGTCAGGTTTAATGCTAACACAAACCAAGACTTACTCTTTCTAATTTTTTTTATAAAGTTGTTCGATTCTTGTTAATGAATTATTTTTTATTTATCTTAAATCTTTGTTTCTGAAGCCCATCCAATATCTTTTCTAACTCTAACTATTTTAGTTAAAAATGCATTATTTCCACAATGGTGGATCAACACCAGTGACACGATATTCTATTGGCAGTGGTCCATCAGTAGCATTGCTAGCTTTGGCCTTGGATAACAAGGGGTGGGATTTTTCACCTATATGTGTTTAATGTCCATTATTTCCAAACAATAATTTTCTCTCAATTTTGATTATTTTATTTGTTTAAAATCCTCATAATTTCGACTTTAACGGTTGAGGATAGTAAATCAGCTGCCAAGAAGGCCATCTACGATGCATATTTGACCGGTTCAGCAGGATGTGGTGTTGACGGTAATTTCTAACTATTGTTGATGAAAACTATTTCTCGTCCATGTATATGAAAGGACTCAAAGATATTGGAGAGCTCATAATTAGTTAAAATATTATTAAATTACATAAATAACCCTCATTAGTATAATAACTCAAAATATCTTAAAATTGAAAAGAATTTTTAAATTAACGTTTCTTCCTAAATTTGATTTTTTAACCAATAAAAACGTGGAATATTCCGTAGATTAACATTGTTTTCTTATATTAATGTGATAAATTAGAATCCCTAATATATCTCCCTAAATCTTTCTTTCTAAATTTTAATTTTCTCAGTTTTCTATTTTGGTTCAACTTGAAAGCTATAGTTTTTCTCTCTCCTCCTTTTTTTCTTTCATTTTTTTTTTAAATTTTGATAATCAAACCATAAGTATTTCATTTCATAAAAGAAACGTTTACATGATACTTTTCAAGAAAACCAAGTACGTCAAAAAAAAATTAAACAAATACAAGTAAGATACAACGTGCAAATAAATCGCGAAGAGAAAGAGTGATCTACAACAACGACAACACCCAATTTTTGTACATAGAGATTGGAGAAGGAATGTTATTCAAAATTATAATTATACCATTTTGATTTTGTTAGAACATAGCTCGGTTGAACTCACCAAGCGTTGGTATATCAAGTTTGGTTGTCATATTTTAGTATCAAAACTCATCTAGAGTCGTTTGATTAAATACTAGAGTCAACTTCGTTTAGGTTAGACTAGAAAGTATAGGAATGTTGAGACACACAAGTATTACTCCGAAGACCTGAAAAATGTGAATATTTAATGAACTACAACGACGACATCATCCTTCCACTTGAGGTTAGTAATATTGACTTGAAATTTTTCATTCCCAACATATCTTTCAAGTGTGATATATTGAAAACATAACTATGAAGCTGTATATACTGTACATATTGTATAATACTCTAGTGATGTGACATGATCATAATAGTATGATCATAGTATTAAGGAATTAGACTACGAAGTATAACGCTTATCTTTTGAACTTCGTAGATATGACATCGATGTAATCTTGTATATATTATTATGATTATGTGAATGGGTTATGGTGAAGATTTCATCATAGGGAACAATGTTTTGCATTTGTTTAAAGGAAGTACATTCATGAACTTGTTTCGTGAATCGAAAGGGAAATCAACAGGGTTATTGGTCCGGCTATTCATTGCAAAAATTTGGATGACCAATATGTGTGACTTAGTAGAACCGGTCTTAACTAAGGTTATGTATCTTGGTATAACTAATCACAATGCCTAGACTTATGATTTGGTATGACCTGTTTTGATAATTGGTGTAACCGATCCTAAGTAATCACCATGTGATGGTATGATCGATCCTTGTAATTGGTGTGACCAATCCTAGTAATTGGTGTAACCAATCTTAAGTAATCACCGTGTGATGTTATGATCGATCCTTGTAATTGGTGCAACCGATCCTAGTAATTGGTGTAACTGATCATAAGTGTTGTGTGAATGATCCTTGTAACTGGTGTAACCGGTCCTGGTAACTGGTGTAATCGGTCCTGGTAACTGGTGTGACCGATCACAAGTAATATCATGTGTAGATGGAACTGATCCTTTTAACTGGTGTAACCGATCCTAGTGACTGGTGTGACAGATCGAAAATAATTCTATATTTAGGTATAACCGATCTTAGTGATTGATAGAACCGATTGAAGCCATGTATGTGATTTGATCAATCACATAGTAGTCTTGCATTACATGAAAACCGATTCTAAACTTGTTTGGAAGTGTGGTATAACCGATTCCAAGAATGCAAATCCATGTAAATATAAAATAAGGATTTTCCCTGAAAAGATATCAACATACTTTGAACCTGAGCAGTAACTCTTATCATTTAATGTTCAAAGATATTCCTTGGTACTCAAGGTGATCATGTGCCGAAATAAATTAAGAATCTTTTAATTAAGGTTTTTGGTTTTATACTCTTTAATTACCAACAATTAATGCATAGCTCTATAGAATAATAATTAGTATTGTGCATTTATTAATTGGGGATTTTCTACTGAGAGATTTTGAGAAATATTGGTCAAGCATTTGTTGGAATTAGGAAACCTAATTTTGCCATTTATTGCATATCTTGAGAATATTTTCGGTTTTGGAAATTCCTTGCTGTCCAAACATCCTTGGTCTATAAATACTTAAGTTTGAATTTCTAGCAAATTATCCTAAGAGCCATGCAAACTTCATTTCTTGTTGTTTCTGGTGGAGCCGTATAATCGGAGAGGAAAGTATCCCAACTATGTGAAATCTCTTACGACCGCTCATTTTAAGACTTCTGTGGGATCAAGAAGCTCTACGAGTACCGTTGGTGGAAAACTAGATAATTGTAGTGTTATTAGTTTTCGATTGATTTGATTGACTAAAGGTTATTGAAACTTTAATTCCACCTAGTTTGTTTATGCTTTAAAATCTTCTCTTCAGATATAAGATTCAGTCAAACTAGATCAGAGTATCGACGGGATCTTTAGAACTGTTGTTAGATCTAAATACATCTTGTGATAATCCATTGTTAACAGACTCCATTCTGTGCGTTATTGATCACAAGAGATTCAAGTGGTGTTGTGCAGGTTATTGAAGATTAAAGAAGATTTGAAGACGAAGAAGATTTCTTATTAGTTTTCGTATCTTGTGAATTTATGTGCACAAACCTTAATAGGTTTATCTTTGATAGATTTGATTGTACTGTTGTGTGAGATCAGCATTCTCTATATTTCTCTTTGGGATCTATATTGATTGAGTGTGAATCTATACTTGACTATTTCGGTAGTTAAAGTTAGATTGATCTAACCATACAAAGGAGTTTATTAGATTAAACATAAGAGCCTTTGTCGATGACTCATCTAAATCTTTAGTAAGATTGATTAGAGTGGTTACCAAACAAATTCTTCCTTTGTTGTTTGGAATATGATCCAAAAGACTTGATATTCACGTGCGTGACTCTAGAAGTCGAAGGCGCACGGATAATGAGGGAACTAAGTAGGTAGGGGTAGTCTGTTTGGTCTCAACTATACGAAGTTGGTATTAGATTTTGTATAGCGGCTTAATTCTGAGAGTATTCAAAACTGGACTAGGTCCCGAAGTTTTTCTGCATTTTCGGTTTCCTTATTAACAATCTTGTTGTGTCTTTTACTTTGATTTCCTCATTATAATTGTTTATTATAATAAAGTAAAATACACATATACGTTAACTCCGCAATACTTGATAGTGATCTTATAGAGTTTGGTTATTACCGAACCTATTATCAAGTATCACACTTTGTTGTAGTATTGTCTCGATCTTGTATCCATATTCAATCAAACAAGTTATCTTGTTATTGTATTGTCTCGATCTAGTATCCATAGACAATCACACGAAGTGTGAACCGAATTTTCATATTGTATAAAAATCTGTCCATAGAAGATCACATTTGGTAGAGGACTTATAGGTTGATAAATAAAATATTGTGGTGTATTTGGGTACCCTTGTCTTTTCAATTGGTATCAGAGCAGGAAAACACGAAAAGATCTAACAATATGTGTTTGATGATCCAACCTATAAGATTTGAATCAAAATGGTTACAATCGAACCTGTAAATGATTCAGTTAACGAAAAACAAGATGGAGAATCAACTGCTAATATAGTCATCCTTTGTGAATCTAATGAACAAAGTGATCAGTATAATGAAGATTCTGATAACTGGCAAACTTGCCTTGAAAAACAGCTTGATGAAATTTCTGAAGATGGTGACTCAGAAATTGATCAAGATGTGGAAGAAGATGTCTCTGTATTCTCTTCACTATTGTTTCTACAAAAAGTCTATCTACCTCAGATGTTATTGGACTTCTTGCTCCTCCTTGTAGAGAAAATAGAAAACTGAGAAAAATCTTCTCTGGCTTTTATTCTGGATATCAGAATGCTTGATATCTTCTGAAATATTGCAGAGAAAGCCTAAACTCAAAAATTCTTGATTATGAGAATCTTTGCAGGAAACATTATATGTTGAATAAGAAACTTGTTGAAACTGAAGCAAGGATTAATTCTCAACATTTGATGTGTGAAAAAAAAGAGGAGTTTGTTCTCTCCAAAGAAAACCTACTTAAGATCGACCTTGTCAATGCTCTTGACAAAGTAAAGCTCTTGGAAGAGGAAGTTTCAAAGTTAAAATGACTCAATGATAGTACGATCAATTTACCTTTTTTGTTGGAAATAGGAAGAAGTCATGGTGATAAGCGTGGCTTGGGATTTAACGGAATCGATACTCCTACATTCAACAAAGAAATAAAATTTGTGAAGGCTGCAAATTCTTCCACACTAGAGGATCTACCTAAACTGACTGATGCTCCTAATCTATCAAAGAGCTCGAGTAAGATTTTAGAAGAAAACATGTCTGCAAGCAATCATATTGAGCCATCAAAGATTAAAGATTAGTATGTACAAAAGGGCAGAACATCTCACAAAGGTAATCATAAAACCTACATTCCTTTTAGTAAGCATTGTTACTACTGTGGAAATAAAGGTCATATACAAAGGAGTTGTAAGATTCGAAAGATGCAGGATTCTCTATCCTTTTTTCAAAAGAATTGGATAAATTTACTTCTAAAAACTCATATCAACATTGTCTCGTTATGAGACAAAAGAACTATTCGTATAGTTCACATTTCCATCCTACAAGGGTTATCCCTAAAAGGAACAATAAAAAATGGGGTAATACTTTTATCAACGGAAATGTAAGATCTGATGTTCCGACTTGGAAAAGTGCAATGTTGCATGACATGAAAGAATATTTTCATCATAAATCCTCCTACAAGTGGATACCCAAGTCTAAAATAAAAACCAAAAGGGAGTCATCTAAAGAGAAGACTAAGGTAAACAAGCAACTTTTGACCTTAGATAAAGATGATTATGAACGTCTAATTATTAGACTCAAAAAGGATCTAAAGACATCCAGTGATATTGATACACATGTATCCTTCAACAATCTGCTACAAAGCAGAAATCAGAAAAAGGATGTCCGAAAACATCAAGATAGATCTTGTTCCATGCGAAATACTGAGCCATTAAAAGCTCAATTCAACAACTAAGCTTGTTGATCAGAACTTCCTAAAATTTGTGCTCGATTTTAAATAAATGGGAAGTTCTTAAAAAAAACACCGGGAACATGTGAGATGTATAATACTATACTCGATCTATTTGTATCATGAACAACTTAAGTATTTTTCTAAATTTGGAATCCTTTTTCTATTTAGAAGAATACTTTCGATCTTAGGAAAGTTCATGATAAATTGGTACAAGAAACATTCGGATTCTCTTGTCAATAATATTTCGAAAAATCTTTTATTTCCGAACTTGTATATTTTCACGTCTGTTTTAATCAACTAAAATACCCTGTTAGGTGTTTTAAAACTTGGAAATCAAGTTTTATTTGATATATAAAACATCTTAAGAACTGATTTTTTCCTCCACAATCAGACTGCGGTTCAAGATGGGCGAAAATTCTATTGATATTGATTCCCAATTACAGAAGCTTGAAACTTATCTTCCTACTGAGATTAAGTGTTGTTTCTCAAAGGAACATAAGAGGAATCAAATATCTTTTCAAGTCATGCTTATGCTAACGCGAGATTTTGAAATTGCTTGTGAACAACTGGAAGCTTCTGTAAAGAATGAGGAGTGGCTCGAATCAAATCTTTTGAAATTGATTGTCGAGGTGAATCTTTTGAAGAGGAGACTCAATCATCTGGAAAAAAAAAAAGAGAGAAGACTCAAGAACTTGAACACTGAAAAAACCTCAGTGAACAATCAGAGCACCACTAGGGATTAAGTTATATGCTGTAATACTTGATCCAGAAAATAAACATCAATGTTTTGATTTACTTCAATTATTGTATAAGGTCTATTTTTAAATAAAACTATCATTATTATTTATGAATAAAATTATTATTTTATAATTTTTGTGTGATAGTTACCTATTACATAGCATGTGAATGAATGTTTATATTTTTGATACGTGTATTCGGTTTATGAGATGTCTGATTTCGGTTTTTATTAACCTTAATATTCGATCTCATATGATGTAAACCTTATGATTTGTGTGGCTTTTTTGATTTGGCCGGATTAAGTTCTAGCCCATGTTGGTAAGCTTTATCAAAGGATCATAAGGTGTTCCGCTTGAAACTCATATATGAAAAATCACAATATGTTGAATCAATTTGTGTTTTCATGAGTTGTGTTTAGCATAACATATGTGTTTCGGTTTTTCAACTTTTGCTATTAGCACACATTAGTTAAAACTGATTCAACCTTTCTCTGGTAAAGGTTGTTTTTGTTGTTCTTTTGTTCTTACGAGAGGATGACAACACACTGAGGGAGATTTCTTATTTGAACTTGCGCTTTATGATATATCTTTCAGGGGAGAAGAGGCTGCGGAAATTGAGGTAACGAATTTGTTACTTGATCGTTTTCCTGTTTAAGAAAAGCCCGTTTATATTGCATATATTTTGCTTTTGCTTAACAAAATTTCGGTGCAATTGATATGTTCCATTATATTGTGTATGGATGTATGTGTGATTCAATTGTTTCCGGTTAAGAAAAAATGTGTCAATTTATTTGGCATATTATTTGATATCTTCTTTATTGTTGCGTATCAAGTGTTTTTGCTTAACAAAATTCGGTCCAATTGCAGTGTCATAATGTGTATGTTTGTTTCAATTGCTTCCGGTTAAGAAAATAATTGTGCAAGTCAATTTATTTTTGTTTGTATGTATTGTTTAAGGCTTAAAAAAAATTGGGATCATTTGTTTAGTCCAATTGATTCCGGATAAGAGAAACTAAGTTAATTATGATCTTAGTTAGACTTATCAAATTGGAGGATTCGGTTATTCAAGTCTAATCGAATGCCTTGACAAGAAAAACAAGTTAACTAACCTAGTGTTTGTCTTGTCTAAAGGGAAAGGTCTAAGTTATTGTCTGAATAATTAGAGCCTGATGAGAGAAATAAAGTTAATTCTGATTTTTATTTTGGTCTTATCGAAACAAGCGGTTGTGCATATACAATCGGTCTAACAAGGGAATTAAGTTTCTTAGTCAATTTGTTATACTATTAGGGAAAATTGCTTCAGGAAAAGCTTTTGTTATTCAAATTCAACAACGACATTTATTGATTGAATATATGCAGGTTACTGTACTGTTGAAACTTGGAATCAAGCGTATGAAGAATGAGTTATTTTGTAATTCGTTTAGCTCCATATGTAATAAGAGTTTAGTCACTAAACGTTATATCTAACGAAAGAGTAAAGCATTAACTAAGGTGGAGAAACATATCATATGTTGATTGTAGTTATTTGGACTACAAAGGGAAATAACAAATATGTGCGGATTGAAAATCTACCTATTTCACCTTTAGGGGGAGTATTAGCTTTGTTATTTAAATGTCTTCAGCGGCATTTATGGATTAAATATATGCAGGGTATTGTGCCGTTGAAACTTGGAATCAAGCGTATGTATAATGAATTTTTGTAATTTGTTTATCCATATGTAATAAGAGTTTTGTCACTAAAATTGACAAAGGGGAGATTGTTAGAGCATAGCTCGGTTGAACTCGCCAAGCATTGGTATGGCAAGTTTGGTTGTCATATTTTAGTATCAAAACTCATCTAGAGTCGCTTGATTAAATACTAGAGTCACATTAGTTTAGGTTAGACTAGAAAGTCTAGGAATGTTGAGACATACAAGTATTACTCCGAAGACCGAAGAATGTGAAAAATTAACGAACTATAACGACAACATCATCCTTCCACTTGAGGTTAGTAATATTGGCTTGAACTGCTTCATTCCTAACATATCTTTCAAGTCGTGGTATATATTGAAAACATAACTACGAAGTTATATACACTGTGCATATTGTATAATACTCTAGTGATGTGACATGATCATAATAGCATGATCATGGTATTAAGGAGTTACACCTTTTTAGAGCAGTAAACAATTGTTCAGCTTTCTTGTGAAGATCACTAGCAACCTTTAAACTTTTCTTGAAAGGTGTACATGTATGTTGAAAATGATCACGAGAACCACAAAACATACATGTATCAACATCTTTAAACTCATCTGAGAAGTTTTGAGTCACATCAGGTTTCACAAAGCCTAAATCTCGCTTATCTCATGACTTACAACAATTCTTCAGGGAAGAATTAAAGGAGTTTCTCAAATCCATTGAAGATACTTTGAAAAACTTCAAATCCATATTTTTTTGCAATTTCTGCAACAAGATCAGAATTGATCCGAATTTTTTCATCCAACTTCTTTTGGAGATTAACTAGCTCTTCATAACGTTCTCGAAGATCGGAGTTTTTTATATAAATTTCGCAATGAAGACCATCAATTTTTCTTATCAATCGTTGTTTTTCTCGACAAAGATTTTTGATGATTTTTTCTAGATCAAAACACTCAACCTCATCGATGGTTTCTAGAACACACTCGGAGTAGAGTAAATCTAATCATGGTGAAGCGTTTATAGAGACTTTATTGTCCATAGAGTCAGATTGCTATAAAGACAGACTTATATGGTCTTTAACGTGTTTGCCGGCTCTGATACCAATTGAAAAAGCGTGGGTCTAACAACCACACCAAATATTTCGTTCGGCAATCTGTATGGACTAACTCCAATATAATTCCAAGAGAATTAACTAGACAGTCAGACTCAATCAATGAAGTATATCCAAGAGTTATATCTCAATTTCTCAATACAATCTGCAATCGAACAGATAGAGATTTGTGAGCTTGATTGATATGATAAAAAACTTGAACTGTACCAAATACCAATTTTCAAGTGTCAATCAATTTCAATCAACAACCAAAGGTTGGATTTACCAATTGATTGAGCTACGCACAACCTATGATATTTCAATTATATAAACAAATATAATGCGGAAAAAAAATAACACAGACACCAGAAGTTTTTTTAACGAGGAAACTGCAAATGCAGAAAAACCCCGGGACCTAGTCCAGATTTGAACACCACATTGTATTAAGCCGCTACAGACACTAGCCTACTACAAGTTAACTTCAGACTGGAATGTAGTTGAGCCTGTAGGATCATAATCTCGCAGCAATAATGTCTCAGCGAAATTATCAACAACACAACACAACAACGTCGCAGAACAATTTCAGAAACGATATAATGAACGACGTCAGCTAAAATCATGAGAAAGATATGATGATCCTGCGAAAATTAGAGAGTTTGCGAGATTAACATTTGTAAGGTTGCGAGAATATCGCAAGCCATATCCGAAAATAAAGGACAGATTAGCTGTCATCCACTATGTATTTCCTTATAAATAGTCGTTCAGTTGTAAAGGAGGAGAGAGATCTTTTTTGAGTCAAAAACAAGTAAATAGGAGAGAGGAAATCTATAACAGTGGTTATTCTTGATTCCTTTATCTTTTCTTGTAAGATTGTTCAAAGATTCATCAATAAAATTAAGATTATTAATCTAAAATGAGTTGAGTGTTAATGAAATCATATGAGGGGTGTAGTGTAGGACTTCCTGCAACTACATACTGGCGCTAGAAACAGGGACATGAAGATCGAAAGTTGAAGATTGTTGTTGAGATTGCTCAAATCAAGAAAATGATTAAAATAAATCAGTGAACCAGTTAAAAGAAAAATGATTAGAATCAATGAAAATGACAAAAGATTGGAGTGTAATATGATAACAAAAAAAATTATTGATGAGTTCCATGAAAACATCAAAGGAAGAATACATAAACGAAATTTTGAAGGAAGGAAGGTTATGGCAGTAGAAAAGACATCATCCTAGAAAGATTGGGAAAAGCAAAAAATCACATTCATGGCGGCAGAAATACCAAAAGAAAATTTGAACCATACATCTCCATTGGTTATTACAGTGCCTATTACGCGAAAAGAGAAGGGACAACAACAAAATCCACGGAAGAATGGATATTGAACAGAACTTTAGTCGATACAGGAAGTTCAGTGGATATAATATTTTATCATGCATTCAGGGGAATGGGATTTAAAGATGAAGAAATGTCCAGTTCAACATATCTTGTTCATGGCTTTGGAAAATCCACAACAAAACCTAAAGGAGAAATAGTGGTACGAATTCCACTAGGAGAGATCGAAACACATGTGACACTATGCGTGGTGGATATGGAATCGCCATATAATATGTTAGGAAGACCATGGATACATGCGATAAAAGCGTGTAGTATCAACGTTGCATCAATGTATTAAATTCCCCACACCAAATGGAATAGGTAAATCAGAGGAGATGTTGACAATGCGAAATTATGTCATCAAATTGAAGTAAAGCATTATGAAGGACAAGCAAAAAGGAAAAAATTTCGGAGAAAGTTGGCAAGGAGGCAAAGAAAGAAGAAGAATTTAGAGTATACATGATAAGGGCAAAAGAAGGCAGGGGAATACCCAGCGAAATTTCGGAAGAAGGAGAAGGACCTGTGAAAACAATAAAAGAACCAACACCAATGGGAGAATCCAAGTCCAGTTACACTGCCGCAGAACCAACAAAAGAAGTAAACGTTGGGACTATAGAAGAACCTCTAATATTGAGAATTGGAACCAAGATGGATGTAGAAGAAGAAGAAAGAACTGTTAACCTTTTGCGAGAATATAAAGACGTTTTCGCAGGAGCATGGATGAGATACCGGGAATAGATCCATCAATTGCATGTCACAAGTTGGAGATTAACAAGAATGTGAGACCATTTAAACAAAGAATAAGAAAAATCGCAACAGCTTACCATTCCCAAATAGAAGAAGAACTACAGAAAATGCTTGATGCAGGAATATAAGAGAAGCTAAATACCCAGAATGGATAGCGAATATGGTCATTGTCCCAAAGAAAAACAAAGGAATAAGGATTTGCATAGATTTCACTGATTTAAACAAAGCTTGTCCTAAAGATAGTTTTCCGTTACCAGATATTCCTCAAATGGTGGAATCCGCAGCGGGAAATGATAGGGTATCGTCTTTAGATGGGTACAAAGGGTATAACCAAATCCCTCTCGCTGAAGAAGATCAAGAACATACTGCTTTCTTCCCTAGAGGTTTATATTGTTACACGAAAATGCCATTTGGTTTGCGAAATGCGGGAGCGACATACCAAAGAATGGTAGAGAAGGTGTTCGCAAAATGGATACACAAAACATTAGAAGTATACGTGGACGACATGTTAGTAAAGAGTAAAGAAGCCAAAGACCATGTACAGGACCTGAGGGAGATTTTTGAACAAATGCGGGACATTAAATTGAATCCTGAGAAGTGTACTATTGGAGTTGCATCGGGAAAATTTTTAGGCTACATTGTATCAAAGGAAGGAATACAGGTTGATCCAGAAAAAGTGCAAGCATTCGTGACATGCCAACACCAGCAACAATAAAAGATGTACAAAGTTGAATGGACTTCTAGCTTCGCTGGGGAGATTCATTCGCGATCATCAGACAAATGCAAATATTTTTTCGATATACTCAAGAAGGGTGCGAAATTCAAATGGACTGATGAATGCGAAAAAGCTTTTCAAGGGATCAAAGAACATCTTATGAATACAACATTTTACAAAAAGCAGAATCAGGAGAAGAAATTATTGATCTATCTTGCGACGACGTCGCATGCATTAAGTGTTGTGTTATTGCGAATAGACGCAGGAGTGGAGAAACCCATTATTACATTAGCAAAACTTTTAATACTGCCGAGAAGAATTACTCAAAGATTGAGAAGTTAATCTTAGCATTAGTTTATGCATCATTTAAGCTCCGCATATATTTTCAAGCGCACAAGATAAAGGTATTAAAAAGTACCAATTGAATCAGTGATGAAGAATTCTAAAAGATCAGGAAGAGTGGAGAGATGGAATGCACAAGTAGGCCACTTTGATATTAAATATGAAATTTTGTCTTCACCAAAATCACAAGTTGTTGCAGATTTCTTGGCAGAATTTCCTTTAGAAGAAGATGAAGCGGTAGAAGAAATGATGGATATAGAAGAAGAACACGGAGATCCAAAAGATTTATTAACAGAACCAAATAGATGGGAGATATTGGTAGATGGATCATCAAATGGAGAAGGCAATGGAGTTGGAATTGTTTTAATTTCGCCAGAAGGAATAAAGATGGTTTTTCATTCAGATTGGAATTCGTCCACTAATAACGAAACGGAATATGAAGCTGTGATACATGCCTTAAAATTCGCAATAGAAATGAAACTAGAAAATGCCAGGATCACTAGTGATTCGCAGCTAGTTATTCGCCAAATAAAGGGAGAGTATACTACAAATGAACCATCCTTGAAGAAATACAAGAAGCTCGTTGAAGAATTGTCAGCGAAAATCCCAAAAATAAAATGGAGGCACATTTCAAGGAAGGATAACAGACTCGCAGACGCTTTTGCTTTCATCTCAAGCATGATGACAGATCCAACTGCGAGATGCATAAAAATACAAACACTTCTGTCACCATCAATCAATAAGAAGAAGAAGAAGAAGTGGACGTGATGATAATAGACGGTGAAGAAGAAGAACAAACGAACAATATCGCAGATTGGAGAACGAACTTCATGCATATTTGGCGAAAGGAGAAACACCAAGAAATAGATTGGAAACACACAAGTTAAAAAGCCGCAACAAAATTATGAATTAAGAGATGGGCTGCTATACCGAAAATCCTTTAATGGACCATCACTCAGATGTTTGACACGAGAGGAAGGAGAAAAAGTGCTAAAAATGTTACATAGTGGGGATGCTGGCAATCATAGGGGGAAGATCTTTGGCACATAGAGCAAAAATGCAAGGCTATTACTGGCCATACATGCACGAAGATGCAAAACAAATATCAAGACGTTGCGAAGATTGTCAGCGCATGGAAAGAAAATACATGCACCTGGAGCACCATTGTCATCTTCAACCAGTGTGTGGCCTTTTGGAAAGTGGGGCTTAGATATTGTGGGGCCATTTTTACCAGGTTCTGGACAAAGAAGATACTTAATAGTCGCAACAGATTATTTCACAAAATGGACAGAAGTGAAGGCAGTACAACATATTCGCGACAAAGATATCTTTACATTCATATTCGAAAATATCATTTGCAGATTCGGAATTCCTGCGCAGTTGGTATCTGATAATGGGAAACAGTTTGAAGGACAGAACATAGAAATGTTACTTAATGCATTTAAGATAAAATGTGGAAAGTCTACTCCTTTGTATCCACAAGCTAATGGGCAGGTAGAAGCAACAAACAAAACAATTGCAGATATATTAAAGAAGAAATTGGAAGGACATCACAGAGCATGGTGCGAACAAGTACATAATGCAGTATGGGCTTATAATACAACTAGAAGAGAAGCTACTGGAATGTCACCTTTTTGTTTAACATACGGAGTTGAAGCGGTGTTACCAACAGAAGTTGTTATTCCGACAACAAAGAGAGAAGCTTGGGAGAAAAATCTTAGTGGGTTTGATCTTAAACAAACTTGATGAATTAGAAGAAAGAAGAGAAAAAGCTTTACAACATATGGAGAATTATCAGCGAAGATTAGCCCGAGAATATAATAAACGTGTCAAAGTACGCGAATTCCAACCAGGAGATTTAGTTCTGCGAGAGACACCAATATATCAGCGAGAAAATGGTGGAAAATTAGCGAAAAAATGGGATGGACCTTACATCATTAAGGAGATAGTTGGAACAGGAGCTTATAGATTAATGGATCCAGAAGGTAGAGATGTTGGTCATAGACTTGACAGACCATGGAACAGGTTGTACTTAAAAAGATATTATCCGTAAGAAGCTTTGAGAAGTTATGGATTCTGAAAGAATAATTGCAAGATTATTCATATCAAAACAAGATCATGATGTGCGAAACTTTCGCAGAGATAATCACAGAACAATGACATAAAGAAAGGGGCGAACCTTTATGGCGTACACCCTAGTTCGCGAATAAAATTTCGCAAGAGGCAAATGTAAGACCTAAAGTACGTCATATAAGGGGGTACCTGTTGCATGGCTCAGGGAAAGGCTACACCGCCACCGGAACCTGAGTCATGGAGATTTGGGGTCAATAAAGCCCATCCGGGAGAGGCACCTTGGATTCTCAGCTTAAGCATATGACTTAGGTTGGGCGACTAAGGTAATAAGGACTCTCCCAAGGAGTGCAATCTGATCAAGGCGCCGAGGTACACGGTTGAGTCAAGAGTGCCAGGGGCGTTTGAAGCGTACCTTGCCATTCTTGACAAGTCTTGGCTTATACTGCACTCGGCCTGAAGAAAACCCCACTTAGGGTGCAGTCTCGTAACCATAAGCCCTATAGGTAAAAGGGATAAGAGGCTGCGAAAACAACTGGTTGTTGTTAAGACTGGATGGGAGGAGCTAACCTTGTATGGTAGAAGTACGCCTCCTTGAAGGGGCAACCAGGGGGAGATAAGGGCGGCACCCTCCATTAGGGAGCTGATAAGTGTCTTAAGACGCAAATGTCATGAGGCTTTTTATTCGCAAGGGTATTAAGGCTTGTCATATTTGTGCAACAATCCTGAAGAGGCAATAATACAAAAGAAAAAGATAAGACGAGATCAATGGGTTTTCGCATGAAAGTGCGAAGACGTCCTGCGATTTCGTCGCAAGACGGCAATGTCATGGGGCTTTATTTTCGCAAGAATATTTAGGCCTGTCATATTGTCGCAACATTCCTGAAGAGGCCAATACAAAAGAAAAAGTTAAGGCAAGATCAATGGGTTTTTGCATGAAAGTGCAAGGACGTCCTGCGATTTTGTCGCAATGACAAGAGGTGGCATAATAAGACCTTTAATTAGGAAGGCAAAATAAGACCACATGAAAAAAAAATATTATAAGTATTCATAACAGATTATTTTTCGGAAGAAAGATAATGAGAGGCAAGTATGGGAATCAATAAACAAGAAACATTATCTTTCTCACCAGCAAAATACTAAAAGGGAAAATTGATTCCAAAGTTGGTTGAAGAATTATTCGCAAAAAAGTAATAATGATAAGACAAGAAGCTCATGCTTCAATATTAATTCCAGTAGAAGGAGATAATAGACGTTCTTCGCCAATTCTCATTATCGCAAGCTTCTCCTTCATTTGATTCTGATCTTCGCCTTGATTAGCACCTTGATTTCGCCAGCAATTGCTTCTTCAGAAGAGATTTCTTTTTCATTCTCATTTGATTAACACCAGCAGATGCTTCCTTAGAAGGAATTTCTTCTTCATCTTCCAAGAGATTATCCTCTGCACCACTTTCGTAATCATAATCACTATCAGCAGGACGAGGAACTTCTCATCATCTACTTCCAAAGGTTCGATTGATGTAGGAGGAAGATATTTAGACAATAAGATATCATTTACAGGACTTCAGCCCGGAGATGAACTTGACGAAGAAGTGCTCTCTAATGATTCCTATCTTGAATATCCTTAAATAAGCAAGATAATCAAGTCTTCTTTCTGCTCGGTCGCGAGAACCAGTAAGGACAGAGACAGTATGCATTTTCTTTGCGAATTTTGGCATATTTAGCCTCCAAAACAGAAATGGAGGAATGAAGATTCTTCTCAGACTCTGCGAAAGAAGAATACAAAATTTCAATAAGATGAAGAACTCAAAAAGATATGACAAAGAAAAGATAGTTAAGGCAGTCAAACTATTATGACTACCTTCCTTTTGCGAAATAAGGTGTTGAATCAATCAGACAACTATTCTCCCAACGGTCCATTGCGTCATCAAATTTATCTCCAACTAAACCTTTAAGTCGAGACTGAAGATTTTTCTCTTTAGAAATAAGAAAGGCATTTTTCTTCGCAAGAGAAGAATAAGATTCTTCTAATTTGGAATATTGTTCTTTAAGTTGATTCGCCTTTACACTTAAAGCTATTCTACCTTGAATGAGTGTATCTCTTTCAGCGATAGATGACTCTGTTACTTCTTTAAGTTCATTTCTCAAAGAGCGAAGAGATTGTCTTGGTCATCACATACTTTCTGAAGAATGCTAAGTTGTTGCGAAGATATCGCCATCTTGTTTAAACAAGTTCGCTTCTCTTGAGATAAGGTTTTATTCTCATCTGATAAAGTTTCCATCCCTAAATTAGCTTTAGTTAAAGAATAAGAAAGGCGAGATATTTCATTACTTAATAAATCTTGCTCTGAACTAATTGGGTATTTTCATTGGTAAGATTATTTATATGATCAAGAGAATATGAATAGAGGTTATCTAATTGGTTATATTGATCCATCAAAATTTCTTTATCAACACGGGCTTCTTCAACAACAGATTCAAATTGATATCTCTCCATTATTCGTTTCTGGTTTAAGGCTTAACATGCGAAAGAGGGATTTCAAGGATAATTAAATATGGGAAGGAAAAACCATTAGAAAGGCAAATTGAAGACACAGATAAGAAAATCATACCTCTCAATTCATCATTCTTCTTGCGAAGGTTGTCACGATCCACAAAACATTCTGAAGCTTTTGATTTTCGAGACGAAGAGCATTACACTCTTTTTCCAAAGCTGTTGCGAAGCAGCTCTGTCAGAACCGAAATACTTACTCAGAATTTCGCAAATACTAGACTTGACAGGATCAATGGAAGACTTCTTGCCATCATCCAGGACTTCAGACAAAACTTTGAAAGCAATATCTATTCCTTCCACGGTTTCTTTCGAAAGGGAAGAGGCTCAGGTAGAGAACTGGCAATGATAGAAGGTTGAGAAACATTATCAATGGGAAGAGAAGAAGTTTCATTCGCAGAAGGATCAATAATGGGGGTTTCAATCATTGAAAAGTCAGTTGAAGAAATGAAGTCCGAGGCAGCTTTTTCGCGAATTGGAGATGATGGCTTATCTTGCGAAGATGTCGCAGGAGATTTAGAAAAGATAAGTAAGTGGAATGGAACAGAGGTTTCGACAGTTTTAAGGTGGCGAGATTTCTTGAGAGGTTTATTTACATCCTTATCACCCTGCGAATTACAATCCAGATAAGAAACAGAGGCAACAATATTGTTATTAGAAAAGAATAATGTTTCTTATTACCTTCTGATTCGCAGACTTTCTTTTATGCACAACGATCTTATGCTGCGGTTTGAGAATATTAGGGTTCTGAACCGTGAATTTAGTATTGGAGGCACTTTTGCTGAAATAACAAGAGTATGGGAATCACATAAACAACATCAAATAAGGCAGTAAGCAAGATCAATTTCAGCAAAACCCATAGGAAAGAAAAAAGAAAACTAACCTTGATGAATCCATGGAAAACACTAGCAGGAAGATTATTTTGAAGAAAATTACGAATGATGAAGATCTGCAGAGGAAATAGTATGAAGATGAAGAAGAACTAAAAAAAAATTGAAAGAAGAAGAAAGAAGAAAAGTTGCAATAACAGAATTTGCAGAAGAACGATGAAGTTGCAGGGAAAATAAAAAGAAAGAAAAAGAGAGTGAGAAAGAGTATATATAAAGGGAATTTTTCCTCGAGAAGATAAACACGATTAATACGGAAAGATATAAGCGGTTAAAAAGCAACGGTTACAAAAGACGTGTCAAGAAAATGGTAGGAAAAAGGATACGTGTGATAAATGCAGAATATGAAATGATGGATAACTGCGACATTTATCACATCATTCTCTACTTCGCAGAGAATATATGAGAAGAGGCAATATGTAGGATCATAATCTCGCAGCAATAATGTCTCAGCAAAATTATCAACAACACAACACAACAGCGTCGCAGAACAATTTCAGAAACGATATAATAAACGATGTCAGCTAAAATCATGAGAAAGATATGATGGTCCTGCGAAAATTAGAGAGTTTGCGAGATTAACATTTGTAAGGTTGCGAGAATATCGCAAGCCATATCCGAAAATAAAGGACAGATTAGCTGTCATCCACTATGTATTTCCTTATAAATAGTCGTTCAGTTGTAAAGGAGGAGAGAGATCTTTTTTGAGTCAGAAACAAGTAAATAGGAGAGAGAAAATCTAGAGCAGTGGTTATTCTTGATTCCTTTATATTTTCTTGTAAGATTGTTCAAAGATTCATCAATAAAATTAAGATTATTAATCTAAAATGAGTTGAGTGTTAATGAAATCATATGAGGGGTGTAGTGTAGGATTTCCTGTAACTACAGAGCCCTAACCAAGTCTCACACCGATTAAGGTACAGTCGTGTTACTTACGCCTCTGAATCCTAGCAGGACTCTACACACTTGATTCACTTATCTGATCTCACCCACAACTAAGAGTTTCTACGACCCAAAGTCGAAGACTTTATAAACAAATCTGTATCCCATAGAAAAGTCTATCCTGATAGATAAAATGTCTCCCACAGAAGTACCTATGAAGTTTTTGTTCCGTCTTTTGATAAATCAAGGTGAACAAGAACCAATTGATAATCCGGTCTTATATTCCTGAAGAACAGCCTAGAAATATCAATCACCTCACAATAACTTAACTATATGGTAGTATAAGAAGTTATTGTGGAATCACAAAGAATGAGACGAAGAGCTTTGTGATTACTTTTTATATCTTACCTATCGGAGATAAATCTCGAGCCAGTCTTAGAGAAGATATTACTCAATACGATAGAACAACTAAGATCAGAACACGCAACTACAGAGAAAATAATTGGGCCTGGCTTCAGAATCCCAATGAAGTCTTAAAGTCGTTAACTTATAATGGTTTTAGGAAAAACCTAGGTTAAAGGAGGATCGACTCTAGTACGCAACTAGTATCATATAGAAGTGTGGGGATTAAGGTTTTCCAGTTGCTAGAGTTCTCCCTTATATAGTCTTTCAAATCAGGGTTTGCATTCTAAGTTAGCTTAGTAACAAAGTGATCGCAGTCGTATGCGTCAAAAATAATTTCACTTTCTCACTCTACTAATACAAATGAAGTACGTGGTAATAAAGAGTTCGTTCCCACAGAGAGGCTTTTGTTGTTATAAAATTCAGTTTCTTAGTAACCAAGGGGGGAGATTTTTGTTTTAGCAAAATAATAAAAATAATTGAAATTAATAAAATATGAAAATAATCAATAAGAGGAAGATATTGGTCACGGGATAGTATCATTCACAAACATGTATTTTCATCAATGACTAGAATTGGTATTTTAATCTCTCATTTACTAAAAGTCATAGGATACCTTGATCGCAAGAGTATCCCGTTTATTTCCCGATTTTATCACAAACAACATTAAAAGATGCTATTGTGAAATCTACCTAGAAAGCAACCTAAAGTGTAAAAGCACAATTAAGTTTAACTCCCTAAGAGCATTAAGTTCTATGAAATAAGACTAATCAATGCAAACAAACGTGTAAAAGCACTAATTCGTTTTAACAAAGGTTATGATTCATATGTGACTAGTAGGATATATCACTACAAGCACTACTCACATTTATGCTACTTGTAATCAGGAATTATCACTTTTTCGTATAATAAAACCTAATCTAGCAATAGATATGAAGACCAATCTAATTGATTCCGGACTCAATCAAACTAGCACTCGAATCATGCAACAATATTAACAATGAATCATAAACAATAAAGTTGAGACAAAACTAATCCATTGATTTAAATATCATTCTTGAGAAATCAACTTTATCCCATAATCAATAATTGTATTTAGCTACTCATAGCTTTTGAGTTCATCATAATCATAATCAAAAATGAATTGAAGAAGATGAAAAATAGACGAAAGCAAACTCTAGTAGAATCGCCGCTCTCCCAAAATTCCAAGTAGAAAACACGTGATATCCCCAAAATTATAAAAACTTTCTCTTTTTGTAGCTTTTCCTCTTTCCAAAACTAGATCTTCAAAGCCCAAAGCCCAATACAAAGATGTCCACCCGGTCCATATGTGAGAACACCCATGTAGAAAATATGTCGCAAAGGAGGTCGCCGGAAACTGGTAAGATGGCCGGAGGAGCAGCCGGAAAACATCTCAGGTGACCGGCAAAGTCCAGCGGTCAACGAGTCAACCAGTCAAATTCACTGAGTCAGAACGAGTCAGCGTCTTATTCAGATGGAAGGGCTGAGTGGCCAAGGCCAAAGCAATCTTGCACAGGCCATAAATTGTGTTGCACAATGATTGTGCATTACAGCTCCTTGGCCAGCCATCTTGGCTGTGCATAATTTTGCATCCATCTTGGCTCTTCCATTCTCACCAGTTCAACATCATCTGCTTCAATCATTATTGCAAGACCTAGGCATACATCTAATTTCAGTCACCACCAACTCCAGTTTTGAACAACATCAACTTCAACTCTTGCATTGCTAACTCAGTTTGTAATGCACATTCTTGTCTCAGTTCACAGCTTCATTTCAAACAAACTCCTTGAATCAGCATCATTCTACCAGAACTGCAGCTCAACACCTTAGACAGCTGCCGCCATCTGCAAACTGCTCAACCAAAGAAATAACATCTACAACCTCAACTAAAACACTTCACACACAACTTCAGTCCTTAACCAAGTGCAACACTGTCTTGTTCACCACCAACTCAGGCCAACCTCATAACCAGCTGCACATTCACCATAAGCTTCAATTGAATCAGTCATAAAACCATTAAAACCTAATTCATGAGATCAACCCCTGCATCTGCAATTCTTCGCTTCAACTGCTTAAGCCGCTTCTCTTCTCTATTAAGACAGGTACCAACAACAGCTAGCCCATGCTCACATTCCCTGTTCTAACCCACACAAAACTGTGGCCATGACTGCACTAGCAAGCCAACACAGCTCCCACCTGCATCACTTGAACACTGCAACTACAATTCTCTTCAGTTGAACACCATCATTCACTGCTCCACGAAACAACAAACACCAACATCTCAGATTCTAGACAACCAGCATCTTCACTTCACAACAAGGAATCCCAATAATCCATTGAACCAATAACACCAGCATCTTCTAAACTCCATTACTGCCATTCACTGTATCACCACCATTCTCAGCAGCACTGTTCACTTCCTCAATTTCTTCATTCCATCTTCTCTGTTAAACAACAACAAGCCATCTCCAATTCAGACCTTCACAAGCAGCATAACTCAGCACTGCAACCTTGTAATTCTCCAGCTCTGCCCCAGTTCTTGCAGTAAACAAAATTCAAGTAAAAACCAATCCTTCCATTCCATGTTTACACAGCAACCATTAGTTGCAGCTTCACAACTTCAGTAAACCCATCTCAGATTTCTTAAATCTCTGCTTCTATAATCATTAGCAGATCCAATTCTTCACTATCTCAGACAAACCCATTATTTCTTTTGAGTTTGAACTTCAATTTCTTATCAACAACATCAATAATTCTTACCTGATTCTCTCAATACTATCAGCATCACTGCCAACATTGTTCTAGCTCAGACCCATCTCCCATTCTTCTTCATCTCTCGATTCGCAGCTCAGAGAACCCTAATTTCACACCCATGAACATCTGCAACAAACAAATATCACAGGTCCATTTAATTCTCGAAATGAACCAAACCCATCCTTCAATTTCATCTCTGATTCATCCTCCTCTAACTTCAAGCACACAGAACCCCAGATTTCCCTCTCTTCCATTTTCGACTTCTTTCTGATTCTCTGAAACCCAAATTCCTGTGTCTGCAATTTCAGTTCACCATCGAATTCATCTCCCTTGGTCATTTCTATCTTCAACAGCTCACAGAACCAATTCCTCATCGCTTCACATATCTCTTGATTTCAGCATCAGCGGCTGCTCAACACTGCTTCTCTTTCTCCTCTCGATTTCAGTCGAACTAGTAAAAATAATGAAAAGGGAAAAACATTTCTCTGAATTCAAGGATAAGGTATTGGCTGTTATTGCTACAGCCTACAGGCGCCCAATATATGATACAGGCCACCACAATTACAGCCACTAAACAAGCTCATCTGGTTGCCTCCTAATCCATGGATAGACTCCGCGTATCATGAGCCAGTGAAATGCCGTTTTTGTCCCTTTCGCTCCAAATGAGTGTTTCTTCTTCTTTTACTCCAAATGACTCCGTTGCACCTAATAAACTCAAAAGCAAACATAAGAAATGCGATTCACAAGGATAATAGCAAAGAAAGCATAAATATTATATATAAAATTAGTGTTTTACAACGCCTATCAAATTCCCCCACACTTAGACTTTGCTAGTCCTCGACCAAATCAAACAAAACTTATTCTAAAGGATACATACAACTCACATGAGGGTTTATTAGAGATATACCCACAAAACCTACTTTTCCAACTTACTAGTTCTCCGTAATGATAGCATCCAACGCGCTAAGAAGACATAAAGATTCTGCACACTAGTTGTAAGAAGTTAAATACATAAATGAACACAATCTCATCCTTAAAAGTTGAGAGAGAAATAACCATCCCTTATCGAAAGAAATTCGGGTTCAGAGTGATCGAAAGTCTCGACTCTGCCTCACAAGAAAGGGTTTTATGAAGTTGCTCTCAATAATAAACAAATTTTTATGGGTCACACATGTGCCCAGGTAGGAATGAAGAGAGAATCCTGCGACACCTTGAATGATAGGAAGGTAAAAACCCTCCGAATTGTTTTGAAAACCCACATCTTTTATTCATTTTGAAAATCCTTTTTATGACGATCTCTAAGAAAGGAAATCAACCACTTAATGAAGGTGGGAATACGCTTACTTACCTCGTTATCCGTTCAGCGTGCAGTTAGCACCACTCTCACAGCATCCATAGAAACGTCTTCGGTCTTCAATCCTTGTCTTCATCTTCGTCTTCGGTCTTCAACTCTTGATGATGAAATCTTGAACTTCGTAGAATCTTGACAATGTAACTCTTTCCTCTAATTCCTTGTTGCTTGAAACCTCATTATGGATATTTCGTCTTTCATTGGCTTAATTGAATGAATACAAAATCAAAAACGAACTAAACAAACCAAAATATGATGCAATAAATTTTTTTTTTTGAGACACAAGATAAATAAAGTAAAAACAAAAAACAAACAAAAAATTAAAACTAATGATGGACCTAATAAACTTTTCTCTTGTTTCTCTTTTTTTTTTTGAGACAAGAGAAAATAAAATACAAATTAACAAATAAAAATAAAGATAAAATAAAATACAAAGGCCACGGTGTAAGTACTTTATCGCTCGATTCTTCACAACTTTTATGTCTCGATATCATAAACTTCTTGACTCTCATCTTGATAATATTCGCTCTCGTACAATAGTCTTCAACTTGTAAAAATTCTGCTCCTTGTCTTGTTGCTTTACTTGAATATGAAATCTGCTCATTTCTGTACTGTTGCTTGTAAACCTAAAACGTCTCCAACTTTCCTTCGAATTTGTGATGCTCCTCTTTTTGATGATGATGGTGTTTCTATGGATCTGTTGGTGTAGGGAGAGATAAAGTGGATGGTGCTAACTGCGAACAAGATTACAAGTGGTATGTAAGTTAGCAATTCGATGTCACCATTCATGATTGATAAAATAGCACTCAAGAGATCAAAGTAGTGCTTCTATTGGTGGGAGGTTGGGTAGCTCACCATTCTACCCGGAGTTTACGTACGGTGACACACACTCTAAAAGCACATATTTAGACAGGTACAAAGAAGTGAAGGTCAGTGCCTCTCATGATGTAACATGGGTAGTCTCCACTATATGGGATCACAAATCTAATACCGAATTCAGTCTGTACCTCATTTTCCACTGGGATGGTTAAATCCAACTTTAACTCTCATACAAGTAAGAAACCCGATCATGTTCTCTGTCATCTCTAAGTTCAGTCACTCTTATGAGAATCTCGATGTAATCTTAGCGACATGTATACTATGTGACTCCAAACTAACTACAAGTTGGAGTTATCCATGCACTAATTTACAAAAAAGTTGAAAAAATCATGAATAATTTACAATGCAAGATTAACCACTCCCCCACACTTAAACTTTACATTGTCCTCAATGTAAATTGAGTCATCCAAAGTAAGTCAAGGTGGGAAATTCTAACATGATATGTGACAAGAAATCAGAAAAAGTAAATGCAAGACAAGAAAAAACTAAAAACAAGACAAGAAATAAATACAAGACAGGAAATACTCATCCTTTGGGTTGCCTCCCATTTAGCGCTTGGTTTAAAGTCATCAGCCCGACTATCTCCTTGCTTTCTATGCCTCCTCCATAGGGAGTGCATCTACAAAGTTAGCTCCTTCCACCACTTCGGAAGTGAAATTCTCATAATATGGTTTCAACCGGTGCCCATTAACTTTAAGTTCCTTGCCTGTAGCTGTGCTACGAATTTCTACTGCACCATGAGAAAACACATTAGTAACAATAAAAGGTCCGATCCATCGTGACCTTAATTTACCCAGAAATAACTGCAAGCGAGAATTAAACAAAAGCACTTTCTGCCCAATGCAAAATTGTTTCCTAGAAATCATGTTATCATGAAATGTTTTCGTCTTTTCCTTATAAGTGCGCGAGTTTTCAAATGCATCATTGCGAAGCTCCTCTAGCTCTTGGAGTTGTAAGTTCCTCTGCTTTCCAGCCCCATCCATCTCCATATTGCATTGCTTAATAGCCCAAAACGCCTTATGCTCAATTTCAACGGGTAAATGACAAGGTTTACCATACACAAGCCTAAAGGGAGACATCCCAATAGGTGTCTTGTATGCGGTTTTATAATCCCACAAAACATCATTAAGTCGAATGCTCTAATCTTTCCTTGTTGGATTCACCGTCTTCTCAAGAATGGATTTCACCTCCCGGTTAGATACCTCGGCTTGTCCATTTGTTTGGGGATGATAAGGTGTTGCAATCGTGTGCGACACATTGTAATCCTTCAACAAGCTTTGTAAGATCCTGTTTTTGAAGTGAGAACCCCCATCTCTAATTATGGCTCTTGGAATTCCAAACCTTGCAAAGATATTAGCTTGCACAAAATCTGAAACCACTTTAGAATCATTAGTTGGGGTGGTCTTAGCTTCCACCCATTTCGAGACATAATCAACAGCAAGTAAGATATAAAAATTCCCATGAGAGTTGACAAAAGGACCCATAAAATCAATACCTCATATATCGAAAACTTCAATAAATTGAATAAAAGTTTGTGGCATTTGATTTCGGGCACTTAGATTGCCTGTTCTTTGGCACCTATCACAAGTTGTACAAAATATATATGCATCCTTGAACAAGGTTGGCCAATAGAAACCGCTTTCAAGTACCTTGTGAGTGGTTCTCTTACTCCCAAAATATCCTCCACAAGCATAGGAGTGACAAAAACACAAGATAGAATTAAATTCAGATTCGGGAACACACCTTCGTAATACTTGGTCACTACCTTGTTTCCATAAGTATGGATCATCCCATATGTATTGGTTCCCTAACCTCTTAAGTTTGTCCCTCTCAGCACGAGACAAATTCTTTGGGATTTGTTTAGACACCAAGTAATTGACAATATCGGCATACCATGGTTCTCCAAAGGAAATTGAAAATATTTGCTCATCCGGGAAACTTTCACGCAATGAGATAGCTTCCTTGTCCACAGCAAGACGGCTCAAATGATCCGCAACGGTGTTCTCAATTCCTTACTTGTCTTTGATTTCAATATCAAACTCTTGCAAGAGTAAGATCCATCGTATGAGCCTCGGTTTCGCCTCTTTCTTCATTAGCAAGTACCTAAGTGATGCATGATCAGAAAAGACAACAACTTTTGTACCAATTAGATAAGAGCGAAACTTTTCCAAAGCAAAAACAATAGCCAACAACTCTTTTTCAGTGGTTGTGTAGTTTTGTTGGGCCTCATTTAACGTTCCAGAAGCATAATAAATAGCATGAGGTATCTTCCCCCACACGTTTCCCAAACACCGCACCAACCGCATAGTCACTTGCATCACACATGATCTCAAAAGGCTTGCTCCAATCCGGTGGTTTAATGATAGTGATGAGTGCCAAATATTGTATATATTTATCCCTTTTTGTTGGCATTTTAACTCATCTTTTGCGCATTAATTCTACATTTTATCCCATATTCTGTATTTTCATTGTTTTCAAGAATAAATATTTTTATTAATTAATTTTGCATTTTTAGGTAATAAATAAAGTTCGGATGAGTCGCGGAGCGAAAAGAGCAGAAAAGTAGTGAAAAGCCGGAAGAAATTACGCAAGGAAGCCGCGAAGAATGGTGCACACAACCTCATTTTCTACACACAAAAGCGCCTCCGTTCTCAGCCATCAGATCATTTCTCAGAAGCATCCGACGGTCGCTCCTTCATAGAGCATCAAAATCTGAAGTCTCTGCCGAGCACCACAGCGCTGAAATTCCAAGCCTTCAGATTAGATGGTAGTTGAATCCAACGGTCGCTCCCTTGCTGTTCATCAAAGTTTGATATCTCCGCCTAACACTACAACACCTAACTCCATCTGGCATCGTTGATTTTGTTGTATCATATAATCCAACGGTCGCTCATCGCTTACCTCCGCATCACCGTCCGATTGACCTACCATCTTCGCATCTCGCGGCTCAGCGTCACAGAACATCAAGATTGGATGAAGCCGCCTAACACTCTATCACCCGAGCCCTACCACCTAACCAAACAACCCCCTTCTCCCATTCTATCGAACCCATCTACCACCATCACCCCCCTCTCTGCAGAACCACCTCCTTCCCTGCCGCATCACCATCATCACCACCCCTCCTGCAACAGCCACCAAACCACCAACTCTCCACAACAACCGCAACCCATCACTACTATCATCACCCCTATCACCTATTAAGCTATTTCAACAACTCCACCATCCTCTTCACTGTTAGGATTGGATTTGGTGAATTAGATTGATAGATGAAGCAATTGGAGGCGTGGATAGCATGAGGGGAGTCAGAGGAAGATTGGGTCGAAGCTATTGAGTGCTATCAGTGATTAGGTAAAACCTAATTTCAATTTTCACCAAACCCTAATTTCACTGTTTTGGGGTTTTTGATTGTTTGTATAAATAGATGATATGGGTATATGTTAGAACTCATGCTTGGAATAGCCAGCATCCAGGACTTTCATGTCCTGTTAATTGTTATATTTGTGTTTATTGTTATGGATGTTTGGAGTAGCCAACATCCAGAACTCTCAAAGTTCTGTTAAATGTTAAAATGTAATTTTCAGTTCACTTTACAGTTCAATTTTGAGTGTTAGTCTCCTGCTTAGTCTCCTGTTAATTTTGAATTTGCTGCTTAGTTTCATGTTCATGTTGTATTCCTGTTATGCTTATGTCCTGTCATGTTAGTATCCTGTTAAATGTATTTTGTTATGTGCTTGTTTAATTTCATGTTTTGATTCCCATTTCATTCCTGTTAATGTTTGTTACTTTGTTCTGTTAATGTTATTGCTCACTGTTAGTATCAATTCACTGTCATGTTTAAATTCACTGTCATTTGAAGGAATGCTAGACTAGATACATCTTAGAAGCTTTGTGCTGATTGTGTAATGGAAGAAATCAGTGCTTATAGCAAGCTGATTTTCTTGCCATTCCTTGTGTATGCTTAGGATGCAGTGTTGATTGTGCATTGGGAGAAACTAGTGCTTATAGCAAGCTAGTTCTCTTCCATTCTTTTAGTATACCTCCTGTTTGCCTGTATTCTGCCTAGCCTTGCTTCATGTCAGTTTCTCCACAACCTTGCCCTTGGCCTTAGGCCTTGGTTCAATCTTGTTTTGTTTTGATTTTGTTTTGTTGCTGTTTAGTTTTTCCATTGTTTTTGCCCTGTGTTGCTTTTGTTTGCTATTTTCTCCTGTTGTGCATTTTCTTCACTGCTTGAGCAGTTGCAGCTGCTGCTGCAACTCTGTTGCTGCTGCTGTTTTCTTTCACTGCATTGCACTGCTGCTTTGCATTGTTTGCTTCCCCTGCTGCTACTTCTTTTCCTGTTAACTGCTTCTTTTTTTTCCTCTTGGCCTTGTGCTGCTGTGCACTGCTTGTGCAGCTGCAGTGCTGCTGCTTTCCTTCCCTTGCAGCTGCTGCTGCTGCTTTTGTGCAGCACTGCTGCTGCTTCCTCTCCTCCTGCCAAGCCCAGTTCCTCCTGCCAAGCCCAGTTCCTCCTGCCAAGCCCAGTTCAGCCCAAGCCTAAGTTTAAGGCCAAAGCCTAGTGTATTGATAGGTTAAAGCTAAAGCCCAATTCAATCAATTGTGGGCTTAACCCAAAAGCCTGAACTCACTGTAAGGCCAAAGCCTATTTACACTTCAGAGACCAACTGAGCCCAAGCTCAGTTCATTTTATTGTGAACAAACCTATTAGTACTCAAAGCCCAAGCTAAGCCAAAAGGCTTCATAGCCCAATAGCAACTAGAACCCAAAATAGCTAAACACTCCAAAACACACCCGATCTCTGTGGATCGACCCGTACTTGCACGAGCTACAGCTGACGACCGTGCACTTGCGGTATTACTGTAGGCCCCCGTTTTTCTGCGCATAATTTCTATACCCCTTTCAAGGCCTGTCAAGTTTTTGGCGCCGTTGCCGGGGAGCTGGCTGCCATATTTTTGAAGTTTTCATAGCTGTTGTGGCCTTGTTGTGCTTGCATAGTTGTGTGTGTTCATTGCTATCTTGTTCACTTGCTAACTGCTGCTGGAGCTGTGCATTATTTGTTGTTGCTGCCAAGCCTGCTGCAAAGCCTGCTGCAAAGCCTGCTGCTGCTGTTGCTGCTGCTGGTGAAGTTGCTGCTGTTGCTGCAGCTGCTGCTGCCTTCCCTTCTGCTGTTGCTGTTGTCTGTTGCAGCTCCTTTGCTGCATTGTTCTCTTCCCACTGCCTCTGCACTTGGCTTGCTGCAACTCTGCTGCTGCTGCCTTCCTTGGCCTTGCTGTGCACTTGCCTCTGCTGTGCAGTATTGCTGCTGCCTTCACTTGCTGTGCAGCTCTTGCTCCTGCTGCTGCTGCCACTCCACTTCTGTTCTTGTTGTTGCTGCTGCTTCCTGCAGCCAAGCAAAGGCCAATCCAACTGAGCCCAAAGCTCAGCTCATTCCAAAAAGTTAAGGCCCAGTCCACAGTTACCAAGCCCAGGTTTGAACCAAAAGTTGAAGCCCAGTTCATTAAAAATCAAAGCCCAATTCAACCAACCTGTGGGCTTAATCCATAAGCCTAAACTCAAAAGCCCAAGACCAAACTAACTGAGTCCAAGATTCAGTTCATTTCACAGGCCCAAGGCCTAAAGTATTTCATTGTTAAAAAAAAACAAACCCATTAAGCCCAACAGTTCCAAAGGGTATTCATAGCCCAATAGCAACTAGAACCCAAAATAGCTAGAAACACTCCAAACACACCCGATCTCTGTGGATCGACCCGTACTTGCACGAGCTACAACTGACGACCGTGCACTTGCGGTATTACTGTAGGCCCCCGTTTTCATTGCGCTTCATTTTATACACCCCTCCGGGCCTGCCAAGTTTTTGGCGCCGCTGCCGGGGATTGGTGCTGTGTTTTATCTGTGTTTTTCTTAGCTATTTTGTATTTCATTTCATAGCATTTGCATCTGCATCTGCTTCATTTCATTTGCTGTTGGACCTGCTGATTCTGAACCTGTTTTTCCTCTGCTGGGACGCCACCAAGGAAAAGAACCAAAACCCAACTGGGTTTTTGCAACAATATCAGAGCAGCTGGGCTGTGCTAAAAAGGTAAGCCTAAACCCATTCATTGAGAGAACCCAACCTGTGGGCTTCCAAATTTCTTTAATTGTGGGCTTGTAATAATTAACCCAATTTTTTGGGCTTTTTATTTTTCTATTTTGGGTTTGTAATAATTTATTTTTGGGCTTGTTTGTTTAATTTGTGGGCTTGTATTTATTTTGTGTGGGCTTGTTTAAATTCTTCCATTGGACTTGTATTATGGACTCTGGGTTTAAACCCAGCTGAGCTTATAACTGGTTGTGGACTTGTAAGTGGACCTCGAAACCACAGTTTTAAAACAAACGTCGGGCCTTAACCAACTGGGCCAAATTAAACTTTCAAAAATTAAAACTTGGATTTTCGTAGGCCGCAGCCTTCATTTCATTAGAGGCTTGCACAGTGGGCTTGCTCCCATTTCAAAAACCAAATTTTTTTTCTTCTTTTTATTATTATTTAAAAAAAAAAAAAAAAAAATTGCTCCCATTTTAAACCAAATTTTTTATTTTTACTCCCATTTTAAACCAAATTTTCTTTTCAAATGTCTCCCACCAAAACCAAATTTTTCCCAAAAATCCAAACCCTTTAAAAACCAAATAGTGGGCTTTTTGTCATTTCAAAAATGGACCAACCTCGTGCTCTCCATGAATACATGTATCCATCAATACAAATTCCATTATCATGTATTGTCTTACCTCAAACCAATAACCCTTTTAAAATAAATGCAAGCATGATACAAATACTTCCTATATTTCGAGGGTTCGATTCTGAGAACCCCTATACTCATGTGAGGGAGTTTGAACAAATTTGTCGGACTATGCAACCTGATCATTTGTCCGAAGACTCTCTGAAATTGCGTTTGTTTACATTTTCTTTAAAAGAAAGGGCCAAAACATGGTTTTACGGTTTGAGACCACAATCAATCACCACTTGGGAACAACTCACTAATCAATTTTTCCAAAAATTTTTTCCACACCATAGGACCATCGCTATTCGTCAAAATATCAATTGTTTTGTCCAATTGGATGAGGAAACTGTTTTTCACTATTTTGAACGTTTTAATGATTTGTTGAGTGAATGTCCACACCATGGAATTGAGAAGTGGAGACTTGTCGTCATCCTCTATGAGGGACTAGACTTTAAATCTCGAACCATGGTTGAATCTATGTGTAATGGTGAGTTTATTGATAAATCTGTGGATGATGCATGGAATTTTTTAGCCGAGATTGCAGAGAAAACCCATCAATGGGAATCCGTTAGGGAAACAGGAACAACACCACATGATATGAGTCATCCCCATGAATTAGAGTTTTATTCTTGTAATAGCTCCGACCTTAGGATTGAAAATTATCCTAGATTGCAAAATGCCTATCATGATGATGATGATGATTATGATGTTATGTTAGAAGAACATGTCTATACTGAAAATGTTATGGAACCTTTGGGTTCAAATACATTAGGCTTCTCTGCCCCGACCTTAATGCATGATATTTCTTCTAGTATTCCATGTGATGTTTCCCCTGATGTGCTGATACACGAAAATAAATCTGTTGATGATAATTCTGATTGTAATCTTGCCAATGTGATTGATGATAATGAGCATGATGTGACATGTGTAGATGAGTTAGAAGATTTTGATTTGATTGATAATGATATGCCTATTCTTCTACCTAAGTCACAATTTGGTGGCCTTCCACCCAACCTAGATTTGGTTTGTGCCCATATTGTCAAACCGATTTTTCTGAAAATTCCTAATCTAGGATTGGAACTGTGTGCCTCCCAAGTCCTCTTGGACTATTTTGCTTCCAAATATAACACTTTTAAAGAGCCACAGTTGGAAATTGCATGTTTGCCCATCCCGAAAACAGTCCATTATGAGTTAGACCTTTTGAATCCTGAACCCTTAAAATTAAAAGATTTTGTGCTTAAAAGTAAACCTGTTGAAAAATTTTGGTTTAGGGGTGATTCATTCGGTTTTTCACTCTCATCCCCATTTAAGTCCAATTTTAGTGTTTTGAAACTTTCTTTGTCTCTACACTTTGTCTTTTGGGTTGATCCTCAACTCTTTAGATTGTTAGTGTATGGTGAATTTTTTGTATATAATCCAGTAGATAAAATTTCTTAAAAACCCCTTTTGTTCGTTTTGTATATATTTTGCTAATCCAATATGATCTCGGCTGAAATATGTTGGATTTTTGCCTTGAATAACGGAGTTTTAATTCTGCTTTCGCCGAAATCGGGTATTCTCTCTCCTTTTACTCTACTCAGCATGTCCCTTTCCATATGTTGCATCTTAATTCTTTCCATATTTTGAAACATTGAGGACAATGTTTAGTTTAGGTTTGGGGGTATAGAGTAGATACCACGATAATATGCATAATTGAAAACAAAACTCCTTTCTTTTTGAAAAAATTGAAAAATTCCAAAAAAATTGAAAAATCAAATTCAAAAAAAAAAAATTAAAAAATGAAAAAATCATAAAAATGGAGCTCATTTACCTTGAAATGTTGACTCTTGTGCAAATATGTATTTTTATTAGGAGTCTTAGTCTAGATATTTAGGCACCCTGATTCTAGCACAATTCACATAGTGATAAGAAATTTGCACGCGCACGATCTACCAATACATGTATGGCCTCGATCTTCAAGGTGTTGGATAGGAAGTTACGATTGCCAATCACTTTAGAATACTGAACGAAACTTGACTAGCTTGTTCTTTGGTTGGTTGGGATAGAAGGTGGAGGTTACATTAAGAAAGACAACCATCGAATTTAACTGGGTGCATCAAAAAGGGCTACCTCTTGCAAAGTGTCATGTAATTTTGTTTTTTTTGTTATGTATCAAAAGTGTTTCCTTCAAAAAAAAAAAAAAAAAAAAACGATGTATATATTCAAAAAAAAAAAAATCAGAAAAATACAAAAAAATCAAGTATTTATCAATTCCATCATCTCTTGTTCCAAAAATAAAAAGAGAATAGTCAATGTAAATAAGAGTCATGTAAATAGTCATTTGTTGTTTCGTTGTAATAAGCAAGGAGGGTGTATGCCATTGATGTACAACGCGAGAAATTGTGAAATACCTCCAACTCATTCACAATTCTCGTAAAGTCCGGACAGCTAGCTAGATTTCGACCTCAGTTCTTAGCCTGAGAAACTATCTCTTGGTGATTAGTAGTCATGACTTCAGATCTTTCTTTACACATGTGTAGATACACTTTACACTCTTATCACATGTCTTTATTTGTTATCAGTGCTAGGATTGTGCCTTCGATAGCTAGATTGACATCTCCATTTTGCTGTGAGCTTAACTGTTTTGCACATGTCACGTTTGATGGAATCTGAGCTTATATTTTGTCCTTAGGTTTTGTAGGCACACCTCTGGTAAACCTTCACGAGACTTCAACTCGTCCACTAGGGACACTTAGTGGTTTAAAAGGCTTAGTGCATACGCTAAATGCATTCGAGAGACCAGCGACAGTGGTATAGTTAGGATTTCCTTAGTTTTGTTTTACTTGAGGACAAGTAAAATTCAGGTTTGGGGGTATTTGATGAGTGCCAAATATTGTATATATTTATCCCTTTTTGTTGGCATTTTAACTTCTTTTGTGCATTAATTCTACATTTTATCCCATATTCTGTATTTTCATTGTTTTCAAGAATAAATATTTTTATTAATTAATTTTGCATTTTTAGGTAATAAATAAAGTTCGGATGAGTCGCGGAGCGAAAAGAGCAGAAAAGTAGTGAAAAGCCGGAGAAATTACGCAAGGAAGCCGCGAAGAATGGTGCGCACAACCTCATTTTCTACACACAAAAGCGCCTCCGTTCTCAGCCATCAGATCATTTCTCAGAAGCATCCGACGGTCGCTCCTTCATAGAGCATCAAAATCTGAAGTCTCTGCCGAGCACCACAGCGCTGAAATTCCAAGCCTTCAGATTAGATGGTAGTTGAATCCAACGGTCGCTCCTGCTGTTCATCAAAGTTTGATATCTCCGCCTAACACTACAACACCTAACTCCATCTGGCATCGTTGATTTTGTTGTATCATATAATCCAACGGTCGCTCATCGCTTACCTCCGCATCACCGTCCGATCGACCTACCATCTTCGCATCTCGCGGCTCAGCGTCACAGAACATCAAGATTGGATGAAGCCGCCTAACACTCTATCACCCGAGCCCTACCACCTAACCAAACAACCCCCTTCTCCCATTCTATCGAACCCATCTACCACCATCACCCCCCTCTCTGCAGAACCACCTCCTTCCCTGCCGCACCACCATCATCACCACCCCTCCTGCAACAGCCACCAAAACACCAACTCTCCACAACAACCGCAACCCATCACTACTATCATCACCCCTATCACCTATTAAGCTATTTAAACAACTCCACCATCCTCTTCACTGTTAGGATTGGATTTGGTGAATTAGATTGATAGATGAAGCAATTGGAGGCGTGGATAGCATGAGGGGAGTCAGAGGAAGATTGGGTCGAAGCTATTGAGTGCTATCAGTGATTAGGTAAAACCTAATTTCAATTTTCACCAAACCCTAATTTCACTGTTTTGGGGTTTTTGATTGTTTGTATAAATAGATGATATGGGTATATGTTAGAACTCATGCTTGGAATAGCCAGCATCCAGGACTTTCATGTCCTGTTAATTGTTATATTTGTGTTTATTGTTATGGATGTTTGGAGTAGCCAACATCCAGAACTCTCAAAGTTCTGTTAAATGTTAAAATGTAATTTTCAGTTCACTTTACAGTTCAATTTTGAGTGTTAGTCTCCTGCTTAGTCTCCTGTTAATTTTGAATTTGCTGCTTAGTTTCATGTTCATGTTGTATTCCTGTTATGCTTATGTCCTGTCATGTTAGTATCCTGTTAAATGTATTTTGTTATGTGCTTGTTTAATTTCATGTTTTGATTCCCATTTCATTCCTGTTAATGTTTGTTACTTTGTTCTGTTAATGTTATTGCTCACTGTTAGTATCAATTCACTGTCATGTTTAAATTCACTGTCATTTGAAGGAATGCTAGACTAGATACATCTTAGAAGCTTTGTGCTGATTGTGTAATGGAAGAAATCAGTGCTTATAGCAAGCTGATTTTCTTGCCATTCCTTGTGTATGCTTAGGATGCAGTGTTGTGATTGTGCATTGGGAGAAACTAGTGCTTATAGCAAGCTAGTTCTCTTCCATTCTTTTAGTATACCTCCTGTTTGCCTGTATTCTGCCTAGCCTTGCTTCATGTCAGTTTCTCCACAACCTTGCCCTTGGCCTTAGGCCTTGGTTCAATCTTGTTTTGTTTTGATTTTGTTTTGTTGCTGTTTAGTTTTTCCATTGTTTTTGCCCTGTGTTGCTTTTGTTTGCTATTTTCTCCTGTTGTGCATTTTCTTCACTGCTTGAGCAGTTGCAGCTGCTGCTGCAACTCTGTTGCTGCTGCTGTTTTCTTTCACTGCATTGCACTGCTGCTTTGCATTGTTTGCTTCCCCTGCTGCTACTTCTTTTCCTGTTAACTGCTTCTTTTTTTTCCTCTTGGCCTTGTGCTGCTGTGCACTGCTTGTGCAGCTGCAGTGCTGCTGCTTTCCTTCCCTTGCAGCTGCTGCTGCTGCTTTTGTGCAGCACTGCTGCTGCTTCCTCTCCTCCTGCCAAGCCCAGTTCCTCCTGCCAAGCCCAGTTCCTCCTGCCAAGCCCAGTTCAGCCCAAGCCTAAGTTTAAGGCCAAAGCCTAGTGTATTGATAGGTTAAAGCTAAAGCCCAATTCAATCAATTGTGGGCTTAACCCAAAAGCCTGAACTCACTGTAAGGCCAAAGCCTATTTACACTTCAGAGACCAACTGAGCCCAAGCTCAGTTCATTTATTGTGAACAAACCTATTAGTACTCAAAGCCCAAGCTAAGCCAAAAGGCTTCATAGCCCAATAGCAACTAGAACCCAAAATAGCTAAACACTCCAAAACACACCCGATCTCTGTGGATCGACCCGTACTTGCACGAGCTACAGCTGACGACCGTGCACTTGCGGTATTACTGTAGGCCCCCGTTTTTCTGCGCATAATTTCTATACCCCTTTCAAGGCCTGTCAAGTTTTTGGCGCCGCTGCCGGGGAGCTGGCTGCCATATTTTTGAAGTTTTCATAGCTGTTGTGGCCTTGTTGTGCTTGCATAGTTGTGTGTGTTCATTGCTATCTTGTTCACTTGCTAACTGCTGCTGGAGCTGTGCATTATTTGTTGTTGCTGCCAAGCCTGCTGCAAAGCCTGCTGCAAAGCCTGCTGCTGCTGTTGCTGCTGCTGGTGAAGTTGCTGCTGTTGCTGCAGCTGCTGCTGCCTTCCCTTCTGCTGTTGCTGTTGTCTGCTGCAGCTCCTTTGCTGCATTGTTCTCTTCCCAC
Organism: Papaver somniferum; assembly: GCF_003573695.1. Lineage (NCBI taxonomy): Eukaryota > Viridiplantae > Streptophyta > Magnoliopsida > Ranunculales > Papaveraceae > Papaver > Papaver somniferum. The sequence continues at coordinate 80,335,515 of NC_039366.1, forward strand.
TGCCTCTGCACTTGGCTTGCTGCAACTCTGCTGCTGCTGCCTTCCTTGGCCTTGCTGTGCACTTGCCTCTGCTGTGCAGTATTGCTGCTGCCTTCACTTGCTGTGCAGCTCTTGCTCCTGCTGCTGCTGCCACTCCACTTCTGTTCTTGTTGTTGCTGCTGCTTCCTGCAGCCAAGCAAAGGCCAATCCAACTGAGCCCAAAGCTCAGCTCATTCCAAAAAGTTAAGGCCCAGTCCACAGTTACCAAGCCCAGGTTTGAACCAAAAGTTGAAGCCCAGTTCATTAAAAATCAAAGCCCAATTCAACCAACCTGTGGGCTTAATCCATAAGCCTAAACTCAAAAGCCCAAGACCAAACTAACTGAGTCCAAGATTCAGTTCATTTCACAGGCCCAAGGCCTAAAGTATTTCATTGTTAAAAAAAAACAAACCCATTAAGCCCAACAGTTCCAAAGGGTATTCATAGCCCAATAGCAACTAGAACCCAAAATAGCTAGAAACACTCCAAACACACCCGATCTCTGTGGATCGACCCGTACTTGCACGAGCTACAACTGACGACCGTGCACTTGCGGTTATAATTTGTAGGACCTTTTAGAAGCCTACCAGATAGGGGCTGAAATCAAAAGTTCTTTCAAACGATTGAATGCCGCCATACACTTTTCATCAAAGTTAAAAACCACATCTTTTTGCAATAAGTTGCAAAGTGGTGATGCTATCTTGGAAAAATCGTTGATAAATCTACGATAAAAACCTACATGACCAAGAAAAGAGCGTATCTCCCTCACCGTAGTGGGAGGGGTTAAAGCACGAATAAGGTCTATTTTAGATTTATCGACTTCCAAGTCTTTAGAAGATATTATATGGTCTAAAACTATGCCATGAGTTACCATAAAATGGCACTTCTCCCAATTTAGCACAAGATTTGTTTCAACGCATCGTTCAAGGATTAATGACAAGTTGTGCAAGCAAAGGTCAAATGAATCACCAAATACACTAAAGTCATCCATAAACACTTCGATTATGTTTTCAACATGTTCTGAGAAGATACTTACCACACACCTTTGAAAGGTAGCTGGAGTATTGCACAAGCCAAAAGGCATCCTTCTATAAGCAAAAGTACCGAAAGGACAAGTGAAAGTGGTTTTCTCTTGATCCTCCGGCGCTATCATAATCTGATTGTAACCTGAATAACCACCAAGGAAGCAATAATAAGAGTGTCCAGCTAAACGTTCAAGCATTTGGTCAATAAATGGTAAAGGAAAGTGATCTTTTCTAGTAGTGGTATTCAATTTTCTGTAATCTATACAAACTCTCCAACCGGTTTGCACACGAGTTGGGACAAGTTCATTCTTATCATTCTCCACCACCGTCACACCTGATTTCTTTGGTACTACTTGTACCGGGCTCACCCACTTACTATCGTATATGGGGTAGATAACACCCACGTCCAAAAGTTTTAGTATCTCCTTTTTCACAACTTCCATCATGGGAGGGTTCAAACGACGTTGCGCTTCCCTTGTATGCTTTGCTTCGTCCTACAAACGGATTTTGTGCATACAAACGACAGGGCTTATACCCTTGATATCAGCAATTGTCCATCCTATGGCCGTCTTGTACTTCCTTAGCACCCTTAGAAGTTTTTGCTCCTGTAATTCACTAAGCTTGTTAGAAACAATCACATGTAAATCTTCATTGTCATCCAAGTATAAGTACTTTAGGTGATCGGGAAGAGGTTTCAATTCTAACTTTGGATATTTAACAATGGAAGGTACAAGCTTTTCATCACTGCATGGTAAGGAAATAAAATATATATTATGAGTTTCCGGGCATCCTTGTAGTGGATTAAGATCACCAAGGGCTTCCTTGATTTCATTACCACACTCTACACCATTATCCATAGATGTAGTTAAAACGGTTTCCAAAGCATCACCACCATTCAATTCAAACACTTGTTGTGCCAAAGTATCCATAACATCAATGGAGAAACAAGAGTGGACATCGCTAGGATATCTCATCGTCTCGAAAATGTTGAAACGTATTGTTTCTCCATCAAACTCCATAGTTAACGTTCCCTTGTCCACATCAATAATGGTTTTCGCCGTTTTCATGAAGGGACGCCCAAGTAAAAATGGAAGAGACGAGTCCGGTGAACCTTCATTCATCTCTAACACACAAAAGTCAGCTGGAAATACAAGTTGATTAACCTGCACAAGAACATCCTTAACAATACCCATTGGGTAGACATTAGAGCGATCGGCTAATTGCAACACAATTCCAGCCTTATTAAGAGGACCTAACTCAAGTGAATTGTACATAGATGCAGGCATAACATTAACGGATGTACCTAAATCCAACATAGCTTTGTTAAATGTGGTGTTATCAATTGTGACTGGAATGTCAAAGCTACCGGGATCCTTACATTTCAGTGGGAGTTTGTGTTGTAAGATTGCCGAAGCATTCTCCCCCACACTTAGCACTTCATTACTTTTGAGCCTTTGCTTATTGGTACACAAGTCCTTCAACACTTTTGCATACTTGGGAACTTGCTTGATAACATCAATGAGTGGTATGTTCACATGGATCTTTTTAAGAACTTCTCAAATTTCCTTTTCTAGTTCCGCCTTCTTGGAGCTTGCAAATCTGCGAGGGAAAGGTAAAGGAGGAACATAAGTAGAAAACGGAGTTTCAGAGTTAGGAATAGGTACCTCAGAAGTTTGGGGAGAATCATCACTCTTCTCCTCCAAAACAGGTTCCTTTGGTGTTTCCACCTTGCCCGAATCAGTAACCTCGGGTTGCACAAGTTGTGTACCACTTCTCAACGTGATAGAATTGACACCCTCTTTTGGGTTAATAGGTTGAGAATGGAGTTTCCCACTATTTTGTGCCTTCAATTTGTTTATATCAACCGCCATGGAGCCAATTTGTGTCTGAAACTCCTTGATAGCACTCTTAGTTTCTTGCTGACTTTCTTTAAACATGTTAGAAATGCCTTGCATAAACGTTTGAAGCTTTGCATCGATATCGGAACCTTGATTTTGAGTTGCTTGTTGTGTTTGTGGTTGCTGAAATTGTTGTTGTTGCGGTTGGAATCCACTCGAACGGTTGAAAGTAGGTTGTTGGACCGCTCCTTGCTTGTTTGCATAGCTAAATTTGGGGTGATCTCTCCATCCCGGATTATAACTGTTGGAGTATGGATCATACCGTCTTTGTTGATTTAGAAAGACCGCACTAGCTTGCTCTAACTCTTCACCATATGAAGGTAAAATAACCGCAACCATCTTTTCCATCATTTGCTCCATATTATCCATCCTTTGATCACGATGTGATGATGAATCTGTAACTTCATGCACTCGCCTAACCATTGGTTCACCTCTTGTGTAGAATTGTTGCGAGTTTGCAGCCATGCTTTAAATCAACTCGGTAGCTGTTATAGTATTTCGATTGCGGTAAATAAGGATTCGTTGCTCGGACTTGAAAAGATTTATAAAACAAAAATATATACAAAATTTGTCACAGGATCAAGAGATACTAGGACTCAGGATTCCACCAATTCTTATACTCATGCGAATCAACTATTAATTCTAGATAATTATAGCTTATAATGATAACAAATATCGACTCTTTTCTTTGCGAAAAATAGATTTTGTAAAGTATTAGATGTAAATCATAAGCATGATGCATCAAGAGTTCCTAGACTAAGCATACATCATCAGATAAAATCACAAATAATCAATAAAAATCATAAATCAACTCATAATAGTGCAAATAGTCATAAAAGAATTAAATAGAATTACTCATGCATAAAGAATGGTTTCCTCCATCATCCCAGTAATGGGATTTAGATATTCATAATAATAATGTTCTAAAAATATATATTTGATGCTCAAAATATGATTAAAAAAGTCAAAAGTAATAAAACAATGATTCTAAGACTCACAGAAGGCGTCCAGAAAGAAACGATAGAACTAAACTGCTGTAAAATAACGATAGAATCTGAGCGTTGTAAACAACGACACTTCCTTTCCGCTGCTGGAACTGTTGAAGAACGACTGTCTTTAAGTGTCTGTTCTTCGTGTTCTTGAATCTTTTTAATGGCAGCAGCAGCAGCAGGTGAACATTGTTGTTGGTTCCATTTTCTCGCTCCTCCTAGATCTGGATCGACCCCAAACTCTTGACAAAACCTCTATGACTCCTAAAGATGCTTATTTATACGTAATAGCTCACCAAATCTTCACGGAATATTCTCTTTAATCTTCACTGCATGGTTTCGATATTATTCCCTCATAACTGCCGATCCCTTCAAATCTCTTCGTACGCGTCTAATTTTGTTACCAAAAGTTCCCAAGATATACTGGAATCAAATAACAGAAGATATCGTCCCTTAATCCTCAAATATTCTCCATAAATTCCTCCACAGCAGACTCGTGAAAACAGCTCTCCTGTTTGGACTTTGATCTTCTCTCCCGGTCATTCCAGCCCAACTTGATCGCAAAAATCACTTGCATTCGGCCTGTTTAGCCTTAACAGGCTTAGCCCAATAATTTCCAGCGATTGAATCTCGCTCAAAGCTGCCTAGAAATCAAATCAAAATCATGCAAACGTGCATGGAAAATTCCCTCCAAAATTTTATTTTGAACTCGTGAAGAAAAGGGGTGCCCCTAATAAATTTCTCTTGGGTGCCTTTTGTAATTTTTCTGGGACATTTTTCGCACTTTTTCGAGGTTCCTCCGGGGTATTTCTGGGGTACTTCCGGTGCACTTCCGGTACACCGTCAACGGAGCTCCAAACGCCGCATTTTTAACCAATTTCGCCGCAAAAGATTATTTTTCCAAAAACACCTATAAATAAATAAAACACCATAATAAGTACAAAAATGGGCACTAACAGTATATACAAATGAGATATATTAGACACATAAATGCGTCTATCAAATACCCCCAAACTTATTATTTGCTAGTCCCGAGCAAATCAAAACTACAAAATAAAATCCTAACTCACTTTCGCAGGCATCATCGATTGCATTTAGCATATGCAATAATCCTTTAAACCCCTAGGTGGCCCTAGTGGCCGAGTCATAGTCTCGGGAGGGCTTACCAGAGATATACCCACAAAATCATTACTCCAGAGCCTAACTATCTACGCAAAATCTTGGAAAGCACTAAAGAACCTCCTTGGTTGGCATACTTATTAATTACAGGAGGAAGTACCCTGATGCGAAATTCCAATTGTTGTACACGAGTTTACACTCAAGCATACTAAAATTCATATATAAGTGACAAAGCTCTACTCAGATAGTCGCACTATGGACATCAATATCCGGAGTCAAAACTAATCACATGGATAGATCAAGAAGATGGATATAGAAAAACATAGATGGTTTTGATGTTTACTAAATGATCAATGTTTCACATATCTGTCTGAAGGCCACTTCCAGAATGAACCTATTCTAATGGACTGAGATACCGGTCTGACTAATATCAACACAACTGGCATATACAAGGGAACCAATGGTCAATAACTTAAATCTAGATCAACAAACTGGCAAATACAAGGGAACCAGCAGTTGACTACACAGAACAATAACTATTTTTTTTTTAACTTAACGACATGAATAGATCTTTTTGATCCAAGCGCATGCTTCTTGTCAGCAGATTACACGATAGCTCCCACGGGTCCTGCATTCCACGCTTGCTTAGGCGACGGAAACAGGGAGAACACACACATATTGCTATCCAAGTGTTAATACTTATTCCGATTGGTCTAACTGGTCCGGTATCTTTTTTTTTTTTTAGTAAATCAATCACTCTAATTCACCCTAGCAGTGGTAATAACTTGAATCGTGTGCCCCACCTAATCACTTAGAGAAACATAGTTTAGAAATAAAAAATAAAATAAAAAAAAGAAATGAAAAGGACTCAACGAGATATGGTGCAACTATCATGTCATTTCTAACACCTGAGCTCTGTGCTTTTATGAATAGACTCTATAGATGTTTCCATCTAATCAGATTGGTTCCTCAACTCCTACATCCAAGATGCTTCCATCCACTTAGATTAGTTAGTGTCATCCTGAATACGCATAACTCTCTAGGCTCTGGAGCGTATTTATTTATTGCAACTAAAAGATTTTCCCATACCCCCAGACTTAAATCTAACATTGTCCTCAATGTTCTAAAGATGAAACTAAAAGCATGAACAAGGAGAAACTATTACCATTTGAAGCGAAAGAGTTAAGGATATTACCGTGTTGCATGAGCATGGGATACCTCCCAAGAAGTGCTAAGTTTAAAGTCTTCAGCCAGACTTAGGAAAGGATTAGTCAACTCGAACCATAAAGTAACAGTCGAAATAACTATGGGTATTCAAAACTAAATAGAGCTGACCAAAGGAAACTGCAATGAACCAAGAAAGTGAACAAGACTAGCATGCCCTTACTTAGTTTCCTGATTAAGAAATTTATATCTAATTGTGGTTCAGGTTCAGGTTCTATGAAAGGGTCTAAATAGAAAATTTTCATTGGCTGCGTTTCTTCATAGGTGGGATCCGAATCATTAGGTCCTAGAGTCTGGAAAAACTCAAATATGATCTTAGAAGCGCACAATAATAACCTAAATAACTGAGGATCCTCTAAGTCAATAAGATTTGACTTACATAATTGACCACAATGAGAGTAGTGGTCATTCTTAAGCAAATGTGTCGATTCTAATTTCCTAAAGCATTTAGGTTTAGTCTCACAACTTAATATTCGACACATTTGGAATACAAAAGTTCCCACAGTTGGAAGAAAACTATTTGGTGGGAAAACAAAGTCAATCTGGGGATCATATCCTGGGCAAACCACATCAACCAGAGGATGGGTTTCTAACGACTGAACTTCTTCCTGGACATCATTAGGTTCGGGAAAACAAGTATGAAGGTAATCTTGTAAAATTATCGAGGCAGAGATATCAAGTCCTAAGTGAAGGGACTTTCTGAGAGTCAAAGGTAAGGCACTAGGAAGGTGATAATCACCTCCAAACTTAGAGTTTTCAGTGTCTCTAGATAGACTAGTTACAATCTCCCTAATTTCTGGATCATTAGATTCTTGAAAATGGTCAATTGATTCTTCTAATTTATTATCAGGTAGTGCATCTTTACTCATATCTACGGGTATATCTTCTTCATCTAATACTATTGTTTCTAAGTCGCTAGACTGTAAAACAGCATTTTCGGAATAAACCCGTTCCTCTAAACCACTATCGGCTTCGTAATCAAAAGGAAAAACTACATCATATAAAACGGTGGTATCCCTAATCAAATCATCGTCCTTTTGAATAGGTGAATAATCATAAAAATTATTTGGATTTGAACTAGAAATAATATAACCATTATAAAGCTCAATTGGATTAATAGATTCCTGATCACTATGCCTACATATCTCAGATTCTTCATTACTACTATCCTCATCATCATAATAGTACAAAGATGATTGAACCTTATCTAAATAAGTAGTGTCTTTTATTCTAGCCTCGTCCTCTAAATTAGGCAAATATTCACTATTGATATCAAGGGTAGAATTAGAAACTCTATTTTGGAAATTTAGATTATTTCGAGCAGCATTAGCCAACTGTTCATTTTATGCCTCTAGACGTGCCTGAATTTCACTGAGCATAACACTTATACGTTTACCACTCTCGTTTATCATCTCAGAATATCGTGTACACTATTCTTTTGAACTATTCATTGCAACTAAACGTTTATACGTCCTTTCAATCCGTTGTTGGGTCTCTTCTAGAGATGAAACAGGTTCAGAAATATCATAATCAGGATTAGTTTCCAAAAACGAGTAACCAGTACTACAGTGTTCCTGATTTTCTTTCTCGTAAGACCAATTCGCGTGTGGATAATAATTGGGCTCACCATGGTATGAACCATAACCTTGAAAAGGTTGGCGTTCCCAACTACTATTCCCACCTTGGTCATAAAACTGATGATGTCCATATTCAAATTCAGGTCGATACTCATTGTATTGGCTTCTATCATACCAGTTCGACATTCTTAATTGCAAGGGAATTCTACACAATCACAAACAAGGCCGACTCGACTCCACCAAAACAAACCTAAAGATTTCTAGCAAACAAAAAGCATGATGGCTTCACTTAGATTGTTTCTAGACTTGCTTTTATCTCTCGAAGGGGAATTCGTTACAGTTTGAGCAAACCCCTCTGGAATCAATCCGAGATAATGTGAGGAAACTTGAGGCGAGGGAAGCTCAATGGAGCTTTGATACCCAAGGCCTCACCGTCATTACAAGGCGGTTCATTTCAACTCACAATAACCTTCTTGAACTTTGAGGTGTGCTTAAGAAAGTAACCAATATCCTTCGAATTTTTTTCCTAATAAGCGCGTTACCCTATCGGTCTCGTTCTAGTCAAGTTTTAAGCTTGGGTTCGCGTTAGGTTTCGTTTTCCTAAGGCGGGCAAGAAGGGAGAGGTGATGAAATCCGAACTCTTATCTTGTATTGGCCAGGCCTTTCCCTTTACTAGTAATTTAAAAACAATCCAAATTCGTCCTCAATCAATGAATCACCTTAAGGAATACAGTAACCCGCTTACAGGAGATTCACGAGTGTTTCGATGGACTTACCTCCCGTACCAGACGCGGGATGAACCGTTGAAGTCGACTCGGGCCACGACTCCTATGTCATGTACGAACCCGAGGGGCCGAGACGATATTGTAATCGTCGTCCTTCCCTGCACACAGTTTATATTTAAGGGTACCCTTCCGTAGGGTATAAAAAAATAATGTACCAAAATTTAAAGTCCAAAGTCCATAAAAAAAAAGTGCAAAAGAAAAATAAAGTCTAAAAAAAAATAAAAATACAAATATCTCTCTTTTTTTTATCAAAATAAAAAATAAAAAAATCTTCTTCTTTTGCCCCTTTCGCTTTGCCTTTTACTCCAGTCTTTAAGTATTCACCAAAAACTTTGGCAAAATTTTCTTTCGCTCCAACTTCCAAAATCTGAAAGAAAAAGACAAAAAACCCAGAAATGTAAAGAAGAACAAAAATAATTAAAAAAATAAAAATAAATCTATACACAAGTCCGCGTCGGCGGCGCCATTTTGTTATAGTATTTCGATTGCGGTAAATAAGGATTCGTTGCTCGGACTTGAAAAGATTTTTAAAACAAAAATATATACAAAATTTGTCACAGGATCAAGAGATACTAGGACTCAGGATTCCACCAATTCTTATACTCATGTGAATCAACTATTAATTCTAGACAATTATAGCTTATAATGATAACAAATATCGACTTTTTTCTTTGCGAAAAATAGATTTTGTAAAGTATTAGATGTAAATCATAAGCATGATGCATCAAGAGTTCCTAGACTAAGCATACGTCATCAGATAAAATCACAAATAATCAAGAAAAATCATAAATCAACTCATAATAGTGCAAATAGTCATAAAAGAATTAAATAGAATTACTCATGCATAAAGAATGATTTCCTCCATCATCCCAGTAATGGGATTTAGCTATTCATAATAATAATGTTCTTAAAATATATATACTTGATGCTCAAAATATGATTAAAAGAGTCAAAAGTTATAAAACAATGATTCTAAGACTCACAGAAGGCGTCCAGAAAGAAACAATAGAACTAAACTGCTGTAAAATAACGATAGAACCTGAGCGCTATAAACAACGACACTTCCTTTCCGCAGCTGGAACTGTTGAAGAACGACTGTCTTTAAGTGTCTGTTCTTCGTGTTCTTGAAGCTTTTTAATGGCAGCAGTAGCAGCAGGTGAACATTGCTGCTGGTTCCATTTTCTCGCTCCTCCTAGATCTGGATCGACCCCAAACTCTTGACAAAACCTCTATGACTCCTAAAGATGCTTATTTATACGTAATAGCTCACCAAATCTTCACGGAATATTCTCTTTAATCTTCACTGCATGGTTTCGATATTATTCCCTCATAACTGCTGATCCCTTCAAATCTCTTCGTACGCGTCTAATTTTGTTACCAAAAGTTCCCAAGATATACTGGAATCAAATAACAGAAGATATCTTCCCTTAATCCTCAAATATTCTCCATAAATTCCTCCACAGCAGACCCGTGAAAACAGCTCCTCTGTTTGGACTTTGATCTTCTCTCCCGGTCATTCCAGCCCAACTTGATCGCTAAAATCACTTGCATTCGGCCTGTTTAGCCTTAACAGGCTTAGACCAATAATTTCCAGCGATTGAATCTCGCTCAAATCTTCCCAGAAATCAAATCAAAATCATGCAGACGTGCATGGAAAATTCCCGCCAAGATTCTATTTTGAACTCATGAAGAAAAGGGGTGCCCCTAATCAATTTCTCTTGGGTGCCTTTTGTAATTTTTCTTGGACATTTTTTGCACTTTTTCGAGGTTCCTCCGGGGTATTTCTGGTGTACTTCCGGTGCACTTCCGGGGTACTTCCGGTACACCGTCAACGGAGCTCCAAACGCCGCATTTTTAACCAATTTCGCCGCAAAAGATTATTTTTCCAAAAACACCTATAAATAAATAAAACACCATAATAAGTACAAAAATGGACACTAACAGTATATACAAATGAGATATATTAGACACATAAATGCGTCTATCAGTAGCTTGGACCACCGTCTGGTTCACTACTGCTCCACCACCCGCTGCATCAAGAAGATATCTATCACTTGGTTGGAGACCTTCGTAGAAGTATTGTATTATCATCACGTCACTAAATTGGTGGTGTGGACAGCTTTCCACCAATCTCTTATACCGTTCCCAACATTCATACAATGACTCCCGTCCTTTTGTTGTATTCCACAAATCTCCTTACGAATTTGAGTAGCTTTGGATGCAGGAAAATATCTCTCTAGGAAAAGTTTCTTCAACCCGTTCCATGTAGTGACACTCCCGGACGGTAGATAATACAACCATTCCTTAGCATTGTCCGCCAAAGAGAATGGAAAAGCTTTCAACATTGCACCATCGGCATTAGTCTCCGGTGGTAGCATGGCCGTGATTATGGTATGGAAATCCATGAGATGCTTGTTTGGATCCTCATTCGCCATGCCATGAAACTTCGGTAACTCTATAATCAACCCCGGCTTGATCTCGAAGGTTGATTTTGTTTGGATACACCATTATTGTGCATCAAGCCTATGAGAAGCCAAGTCCTTGAGTGTACAATTTGCATCACCAATTTCTTCTTCTTCTTCTTCTTCTTCTTCAACTAGTGGTTCTTCTACGAATGGAACCTCTTGCTCTTCTTCTAGTTGTAACTCTTCTTCCACTTCTAACTCTTGTTCTTCCGTCGTGTCTTGACTTGGTTGGAGTATTGTGCCTCTTCGAGTAGCTATCCCGCACCTTGGATAGTTCAAATCTTTATAAGCCAGGGATTAGGTACCTGAAAACAATTCTCGCAAACAAATGAGAAACAAGACAAGAAAACAAAAAGCAAATATGAAAGCAGAAATGATGATAAGAAACTAAAAACTTAATAACAAGCCGTATGCCTCCCCGGCAGCGGCGCCAAAATTTGATAGCAGTCGTATGCGTCAAAAATAATTTCACTTTCTCACTCTACTAATATAAATGAAGTACGTGGTAAGAAAGAGTTCGTTCCCACAGAGAGTCTTTTGTTGTTATAAAATTCAGTTTCTTAGTAACCAAGGGGGGAGATTTTTGTTTTAGCAAAACAATAAAAATAATTGAAAGCAATAAAATATGAAAATAATCAATAAGAGGAAGATATTGGTCACGGGATAGTATCATTCACAAACATGTATTTTCACCAATGACTAGAATTGGTATTTTAATCTCTCATTTACTAAAAGTCCTAGGATACCTTGATCGCAAGAGTATCCCGTTTATTTCCCTATTTTATCACAAACAACATTAAAAGATGCTATTGTGAAATCTACCTAGAAAGCAACCTAAAGTGTAAAAGAACAATTAAGTTTAACTCTCTAAGAGCATTAAGTTCTATGAAATAAGACTAATCAATGCAAACAAACGTGTAAAAGCACTAATTCGTTTTAACAAAGGTTATGATTCATATGTGACTAGTAGGATATATCACTACAAGCACTACTCACATTTATGCTACTTGTAATCAGGAATTTTCACTTTTTAGTATAATAAAACCTAATCTAGCAATAGATATGAAGACCAATCTAATTGATTCCGGACTCAGTCAAACTAGCACTCAAATCATGCAACAATATTAACAATGAGTCATAAACAATAAAGTTGAGACAAAACTAATCCATTGATTTAAATATCATGCTTGAGAAATCAACTTTATCCCATAACCAATAATTGTATTTAGCTACTCATAACTTTTGAGTTCATCATAATCATAATCAAAAATGAATTGAAGAAGATGAAAAATAAACTAAAGCAAACCCTAATAGAATCGCCGCTCTCCCAAAGTTCCAAGTAGAAAATACGTGATATCCCCAAAGTTATAAAAACTTTCTCTTTTTGTAGCTTTTCTTCATTCCAAAACTAGGTTTTCAAATCCCAAAGTCCAATACAAAGATGTCCACCCGGTCCATATGTGAGAACACCCATGTAGAAAATATGTCCCAAAGGAGGTCGCCGGAAACTGGTAAGACGGCCGAGGAGCAGCCGGAAAACATCTCAGGTGACCGGCAAAGTCCACCCGGTCACCGGTCAACGAGTCAACTCGGTCGAGTCAACTGAGTCAAACCGAGTCAACCAGTCAAATTCACTGAATCAGAACGAGTCAGCGTCTTACTCAGCTGGAAGGGCTGAGTGGCCAAGGCCAAAGCCATTGCAATCTTGCACATGCCATAAATTGTGTTGCACAATGATTGTGCATCACAGCTCCTTGGCCAGCCATCTTGGCTGTGCATAATTTTGCATCCATCTTGGCTCTTCCATTCTCACCAGTTCAACATCAGCTGCTTCAATCATTATTGCAAGACCTAGGCATACATCTAATTTCAGTCACCACCAACTCCAGTTTTGAACAACATCAACTTCAACTCTTGCATTGCTAACTCAGTCTGTAATGCACATTCTTGTCTCAGTTCACAGCTTCATTTCAAACAAACTCCTTGAATCAGCATCATTCTACCAGAACTGCAGCTCAACACCTTAGACAGCTGCCACCATCTGCAAACTGCTCAACAAAAGCAATAGCAGCTACAACCTCAACCTGAAACACTTCACACACAACTTCAGTCCTTAACCAAGTGCAATACTGTCTTGTTCACCACCAACTCAGGCCAACCTCATAACTAGCTGCACATTCACCATAAGCTTCAATTGAATCAGTCATAAAACCATTAAAACCTGATTCATGAGCTCAACCCATGCATCTGCAATTCTTCGCTTCAACTGCTTAAGCCGCTTCTCTTCTCTATTAAGACAGGTACCAACAACAGCTAGCCCATGCTCACATTCCCTGTTCTAATAACACTGTAATTATCTAGTTTCCCACCAACAGTACTCGTAGAGCTTCTTTATCCCACAGAAGTTTTTAAACGAGCGGACGTAAGAGATTTCACCTAATTAGCATACTTTCTTCTCCGAATAGACGGCTCCACCAGAAACAACAAATAATGAAGTTTTCCTGGCTCTTAGGGTAGTTTGCTAGAAATGCAAACTTAGGTATTTATAGACCAAGGATTTTTGGACACCAAGGAATTTCCAAAACCAAAAGTATTCTCAAGATATGTAATGAATGGCAAAATACGGTTTTCATAATTCCAATAAATGCTTATCCAATAATTCTGAAATCTCTCAATAGAAAATCCCCAATTAGTAAATGCGCATTACTAATTTTTATTCTCCAGAGATATGCATTAATTACTGGTAATTAAAGCATATAAAACGAAAAATCTTAATTAAAAGTTTCTTAATTTATTTCGGCACAAGATCACCTTGAGTACTAAGGAATATCTTTGAACAATAAATGATAAAAGTTACTGTTCGTGTTCAAAGTATGTTGACACCTTTTCACTGCAAATCCTTGTTCATATTTACATTGATTTGCATTTTTGAAATCGGTTATACCACAATTCCAAACAAGTTTAGAATTAGTTCACTTGTTTTTCCAAGACTATTATGTGATTGATCAAATACCAAATCACATACACGGGTTCAATCGGTTATACCTAAATATGGAAATACTTGTGATCGGCCACACCAGTTACAAGGATCGTACTATCTACACATGGTATTACTTGTGATCGGTCACACTAGTTACCAGGACCGGTTACACCAGTTAATAAAAACCTGTCATACCAAATCATAAATCAGGCATTGTGATTAATTATACCAGATACTTAACATAAGTTAATATCCGTTTTACTATCTCACACATATTGGTCATTCAAATATTTGCAATGAATAGCCGGACCAATAAGCCTCATGATTTCCCTTTCGATTCACAAAACAAGTTCATGAATGTACTTCTTTTAAACCAATGTAAAACATTGTTTCCTTGGATGAACTCTTCACCATAACCCATTCACATAATCATAAAAATATATACAAGATTATGTCGATGTCATATCCACGAAGTTCAAAAGATAAGCGTTATACTTCATAGTCTAATTCCCTAATACCATGATCATAGTATTATGATCATGTCACATCACTAGAGTATTATACAATATGTACAGTATATACAACTTCGCAGTTATGTTTTCAATATAGCACTACTTGAAAGATATGTTAGGAATGAAACAGTTCAAGTCAATATTACTAATCTCAAGTGGAAGGATGATGTAGTCGTTGTAGTTCGCTACTTCTTCACATTCTTCCGGTCTTCGGAGTAATACTTGTATGTCTCAACATTCATAGACTTTCTAGTCTAACCTAAATGAAGTTGACTCTAGTATTTAATCAAGCGACTCTAGATGAGTTTTGGTACTAAAATATGACAACCAAACTTGACATACCAACGCTTGGTGAGTTCAACCGAGCTATGCTCTAACAATTTCTTTATTACTTTGGCGGTAGGAGGTTGCTTTATAATGTTGGGGATGGGTGGGTGGGGTGTTATGAAAAACATTTTTCGAATTCGAATTATTCAGTGCATGTGTATGGTTTTGCACTCATTGCTCATTAATTGTTAAAAGGAGTTGACATTGTATTACTGATAATAATGATGATAACATTGATAATGATAGAAAGAGTAAGAATTAGATAAAGAAGGATTTTTTTTTTTTTTTTAAAAAAGAAGAAGAAGAAGAGTAGGATCAAAGATAAGCAACTGGAACAACCACAAGAAGCTTTAGAAATGGAAATAACATGTGAAAACCTTGAAATTGAATTAATATGTGAGTCCGACGACACTGGTAATCCAAAAACTAGTGAACTTGTAATTCCAAGACTAGTTGATGATGATTTAGAAGAAATTTCAATCCAACAAGTACCTCAACGTGCCTATACAAGTAATATTCCGAGTTCTTCTCGAGCACTTCAGAACTATGGTAAAAGGGTCTCATGAATTTAATACTTCTCACAAGTTTTTATGTTTTTTCTTATAAGATTTCAATATTTTAGTTTTAGTTTTTTTTTTTTGAGTTGTTTGTTAGAGTAAAAATGGGAAATAGAAAGCAAGTAGACCATGAAATGGGATAGTAAGTGAGTCAGAAGACATTGATATTCCATAATTAGTTGATGATTAGCTGGAAGAAGGTATTCCATTCACAAAAGTTCCTCAATGAGCATCTGACTGTGTTACCCATGATGCCGAGAGTTCTTCTTTGGGATTCCGAAGCTTAAGGAAAAGGTCTAAATTATTAAAAGATCTTACAAAAAAAAAAGGAGTTCTATTAATCTAGGATGTTACTTGTTATCTCTTTTCATTATTTCATTTCAGTATTTTAAAATTATAATAAAATCGGCTAGGATGTAATCCTTAGAGTTGTTTTTTTACCTGTATTTGTTTAAATTTCCCTAAGTACGAGTAATATTGTAAGGAAATATCTGACTCATTAAATGAAAATCCTTACTCGTGCATTCACGTTCTTCTTATATTGGAATTTTATTTTTCTATAATTTAATTTATATTTTAAAATAATTACAAAAAACAAAATGGATTTAGAATGTTGGGATAAAAAATGTCTAATGAAATCTGATTAGATCCTTTTTCATGTTTTGGCGAACGTGAAATTAAACAAGGGTATATTAGCCATTTTGAAAATAAATGGTAAAGGCGTTGTGTTTTATTTCATAAAATACCTCAATTAATCTAGGCATACCCCAATTTGGCCGGGTTATATTTCTTGGTTTTAATCAGTCTCATTCTGTCTAGAATCACATACATATCGCCTATTTTGGAGATCTGTTCCTTAGGGAAACTCCTATGATATGGAGGTAAAATCATCCATAACTTAAGGAGTATCCACATATATGTGGACCCTCAGCAAAAAGTGGAGGTGAAACCTACTATGGATGAAAAATAAAGAAAAAGAATCCATCCGATCATGTGCTGGCCGAACTGAAAAAAATCAAAGTTAGCAACACTTATAAAAGTTGTTGAGTAAAATAAACCGTTACTATTTTTTGAGTGAAAGAAATAAACCGTTACCAGATTCTGCAACACTTATATTCGTCACTGATTTCCTTTTTTGTAAAGAATAAAAAACTCCATCCGGTCACTTATAAATGACCGGATGACAAAAAAGTAAAAATAAGTATATATATATATACATCCGGTCACTAAATGTCCGGATGGGGTATCCGGTCATCCTATGACCGGATGGACTCTCCACACCTAGCTCCCCAAATTTGAGGGGTCCCCTCTGGACTTCACAAACATATGGATGTTAAAATCATCCATAGTAGCACTTTTTGGTCCATAAAATGTGGATCATCACAAATATATGGATGATTTTTTGGCTCCATAAGAGCATCTCCAATAGAGGGCGAAAATTTTATTTTATTATGGCACATAGGATTTTAGACACATTTAAATTAAATTCATCTCCAACAATGAGTGATATAAAACATGAAGGGTGCCAAAATAAATACGAAAGTCTCAGAGAAAGGTTTATTTAAACCTTATGAATGACCTCCATGTCATATTTTTTAATACTCCCAGTTTTTTAATTATTACTTTCGGGAATGCTATACGGCCCCGTAACCACGCCCCACTCTGCGCCCAATCCTACGTGGTTAGGCTAACTGTAAATCCTAATAAGAGATACGTGCCATTTAATCACGAAATCACGTGATTTTTTTTTTTTTTTTTTTTTTTGCAGTCTTCGTTCTTTCCCTTTGGAGCTCATAATCATATTTATATCTTGCGTTTATCAAACAACATCATCAAAGTGGAGCTCATAATCATCAAATAGTAGGGCAAAGAACAAGAATCAGGGCATAGATCCGAAGGGTCTTATTTTGATTAGCAAAGTTTAATATCAATTTTCCGTCCTCGTTTTAGATCTTTCATCTCTTTATAAAAGGAGAAATGCAAAAGAACTTATCTTCGATAAAACTAATGAAGCTTGGATTCAAAAATTCAACATCCCAAGATTATCCCAACTGCAAGAAATTTCCAGTGCAGAATCATGGTGAAAGTTCAATTAAAATCATCGGTGTAATGTTTAGAAACCCATGAATTTCAATTGGTTTTCGTGTTTTACAATGGAATTTTTAAAAACCTACCAGGGGTTAGTCCACGAGTGAGTTGGAGGGAGTTTAATGTATTTTGAATTTTGGGGATTTTGAGGGAGTGTAAGAGAGTATAGGGAGTTTGAGAGAGTTTGGTGTGTTGAGTGTAGGGAGTTTGAGAGACTCTCCCAAAATCTCTACTTTTTTGAGAGATTTGGAGTGAGGTAAAAATACACTATAAACTCCCTAGAACTCCCCAGAACTCCAAAAAAAAACAAACTCCCTATCAATCTAATTTTTACCACTAACAGGGAGTTTAAGAGTTTCTTTCAAACTCCCCCACGACTAACGGGGTTTTTTAGGAAGTTTGGGAGACTCTTCTAAACTCTCCCACGACTAACGGGAATTTTGATAGACTCCCTCGAACTCCCTCACGACTAACAGGAAAAAACACAACTACACCCAACTCCCCCAACTCCCTCGAGGACTAACACCCTATACCTTTTATTTCATCTTTTCCAACAAATTTATATTTCGAATCTCTATTTAAATCCTAAAAATTTGTGAACATTAATTATTAATCCATTGTAGTTAACTCAAAAAACACAGACAAACAGATTCCAAAATCAAAATTGGGTTTTCTAAAATTAGTGAACAAAGTGTTACGGAGTCTTGAATTAATGATCTGTATTTAGGATTTTCATTCCTTCACCCTGTTCTTCTCTTTAAATTCAATTAGGATTGTAACAGAGATAGGATATTTCTTCAATGGGAGATATGAAGAAGGATCTGTTTCCACAGAGGAAAAGAGAGATGAGAAGTGTTAGTGGAGAAGTAAGAAAAAAGATACACGCAAGAGAGTGAAAAGTATAATCACGTGAATTTTGACGCGTCATCTAGCCACGTTGGAACGGGCGCAGAGTAGGGCGGGCGTCATCCATGACTTTTACATATTTTTTTCTAAACCAATAGAAAAAAAAAAGAATCTGCTTTATCATTATCCAAAAACAGATCCTAAAAACAGAAGGTTATTATTGGGGCGTCATATTCCATTAGAGAGGCGTCACTTAATAGGACAAAAACGGGTCACCCATAAGTAATATCAAAAACCCCTTATCTCAAATAATTTTGTAATAACTAAATAACCCTTATTTAGTTAATTTTAATTTAATTTAATTAGATAAAAATTAAATTAATGAATTTTGTTGTATACTTGGTGAATTCTGGGACAAAGTTTTTGTGGGAAGAAAAACTGGCCGTAAAATAAACTTCTACGATTGGAAATAATCCAAATCTAGACGTAAAATCACTTCTACGGTTGGAAATATTCCAAACCTGGACGTAAAATCACTTCTACGATTGGAAATAAAAGGAATCTGGACGTAAAATGAGCTTCTACGGTTGGAACTAATTCAAACCTGGGCAAATAAAATTCTACGGTTGGAATTAATCAAAACCTGGACGTAAAATCACTTCTACGGTTGGAAATAATCCAAACCTGGACGTAACATCACTTTTACGGTTGGAATTAAAAGATAACTGGACGTAGAATCGGATTCTACGGTTGGAATTAAAAGAAAGCTGGACGTAAAATTACATGCAAATAAAATTTTACGGTTACAATTAATCCAAACCTGGACGTAAAATCACTTCTAGTTAAAAAGTAATCTAGACATTTTGTATATGTGTTAGAATATCCCATAACCACTTTTTTGGACATTAAAAATCCAAGTGAAACCCCTCTATTGGAGTATAACGCCCCAATAATAGCCTTCTTTTTTTATGGCTAGCAGGTGGCATTTATCACAAGGGGGTTTGTTGGAAAACATCAGAAGATGTTCGGGACTTCTGTGAGGGAAGAAACCACAGCATCGTTGATAGTGAGCTAGCTGTTGTGACCATTAGTTAAACGCTCGTGTATAAACTTAAACTGAATCTGATGATGTACATCAACAAATCATTTCCGTGCAGTATATTCCTACTCCCCTTTCTGAGCTTCGTGATTCATTTGAATCATTTCTCTTCTGATAAGAAACAAAAATTAGCGGTGCGGTGACGCTCCGTTCCATTAATTAAAGAGTAGTAGTAGATTTTCATAACCAAAACAAACTTGTTTGGTGTGATTTGATTTTGAATCCAGACGATGGGATCGTTGAAAACTGATGAAGATGATTTAGTAATAAGTGGTAGTGTTGATGAGTCAAAACAGGAAGCGATTATTTATGTTAATGGTGTTCGTAGAATACTTCCCAATGGATTAGCTCACTTTACACTTCTTGAATATCTCAGAGGTACCTAACTGCCCACTTTGGAATTTTGCTTGATGATGTATTTTGTTGAGTTATGTCGGCTTATTAGATAAGTTATAGTACTGGGTCATTCTTGATTTGAGCTGAACAAAGTCAATTTCTTTGTTCTTAATTTTATAGTAGTGTGAGTGATGAGTGTTGTTTACTCTATCATGGCACCTTCTTTAATTGCTTGTCTGAACATATTGCGGGATAATCACAATGAACATTTGACCTAAGCCAAGAATGCATTCATGTTTGTTGAGGGTGGGTCCATCCAAGGTGCATCATTTATTAAATTGACATTGACTCATACTCAGGTGACCATAGGTCCCATGATTGGATAAGGACTTCAATCTTGAGTTGGTTGCTATTCGTATTGTTGATGAATTGGAATTGTTGAGTTAGCATGGTATTGTTTGAAACATAGTTGTAGATCATGCCATCATGGTACAGTTTCGTTATCAAGAAAGGCATGCTTAGTTTGCTTCTAAGTAAAAGGTGTTTGCCAAGTATTTGCTGACATATCTCTAACAACATAATCATCCTAAAGGCTAAAGCTTTCTCAATGAACTAATAATGGTAGAAGTATCATATTATATGTTGAGATGAATACGTCGGGATGCTGGGATAAATCCTATTTTACGGTTTTGCACCCTAATTTGAAACAAAGCTGTTTTCTGTATAAATGATCTGATGTCCTCGTATTAACGTGTCTGGGGCCAAGAACTGATATTTCTTTATTTGGACTCCAGATATAGGTCTGACAGGAACCAAGCTTGGCTGTGGTGAAGGTGGTTGTGGGGCTTGTACAGTGATGGTTTCTTATTTTGATCAATTATCAAATAAGACCATGTGAGTGAGATTGTTCTTTAATTTTATATACTGTGTGAGTGAACTTATATCGTAACAGCTTTCTATTACTCTCGTATCCTTCTGTAACTTGTCCCAATGCCCAACTAGGAATCATATTAAGTACAACTAATATGCACATACTTGCACATTCACAACATAAGTGTTACTTGCTGCTAAATTTACTGAAGCTACAACAATGGGCATCTTTACCATTCATTCATGGAAGGAACAGAGCTGCTAGCAATTTAGTAGAAATGAGAGAATCCCGACCAATCATATGATATTATCTAAGTGATGCTTGACACCTTTCCATTTCTTCGAAAATAAATTTCCGTATCCTAATCGCTCTCCTTATGCAAACTGCAGACACAGTGCAGTAAATGCATGCTTGACTCCTCTTTATTCTGTAGAAGGAATGCATGTCATTACTGTAGAGGGCATTGGGAACCGTCGACAAGGCTTGCACCCTGTCCAGGTTTAGTAATATTTTACATCACTGGTTGTAATTCTTATTTGATATAAAAGTTACAGCTGATGAATCATATTGAACACTGAACTGAACCGCAGGAGACAATGGCGCTCTCTCATGGATCACAATGTGGATTTTGTACTCTAGGTTTTATCATGTCCATGTATGCATTGTTGAGGTCGAATCGGGGATTTCCCAGTGAAGAGCAAATAGAGGAGAGCCTTGGTGGAAATTTATGTCGTTGCACAGGGTACAGGCCAATTATTGATGCATTTAGGGTTTTTGCTAAAACTGATAACGTCTTGTACATTGATAATGGAAAGCCTTGTTCTTCAGAAAGCTCTTCAGGGAGTGAATTTATTTGCCCCTCTACTGGGAAGCCATGTTCTTGTGGAACGAAGGTAATAAATGATGATAACTGTATGCCAGACTCTGAAAATTGTAACAGCATTTACAAGCCTGTTTCATACAATGAGATAGATGGTAGCTCGTACAGGGAGAAAGAACATATTTTCCCTCCGGAGCTTCTACTGAGGAAATTAAAGCCGTTGAGTTTGACTGGATTTGGTGGGATTAAGTGGTATCGCGCCCTCAGACTCCAACATGTGTTGGATTTGAAGTCAAAATATCCTGATGCAAAAAAAATTAATCGATTGATCAATCAATAAGCAGACCTCACTTAATTCTTACTCACTGAACTGTTTTTGGAGGTCTTTTTATCGGAGGAAACAGATCATCAAAATAAAAATAAAACTAGATGAAGATGATTAAAGGACAGAGATGTTTTTAGAATCAATCAACCCATGAGATGAATCGAAGAACTATTATGAAGGATTTTTTATTTTAGGAAAATGGAATTTAGTTGTGAAGAAGAAGAAGGATCAGAAAACAAGTGTATGGAAAATGGAATACCGAACCAAAATCCAAAGGTGTTAGATGATTGACATTTGGCGTAATAAAGAGAAACTGGAGAAAGGTTCGGGATTTGAATGCTTTGGAATCATGGATATTTTGTTGAGTGTTTTTCTGGATAAGGAAGGGGACGAGTGTGGGTCCTCGTGTGTGGAAAAATGACTTCTTTTTGTCCCTTTTTGTCCCTTTTTGTTCCTGATTTTTTGTCATCAGATATTCAAATCAAGTCACTCTAATGGAATGTGATCCCCGTATAGCCTTCTTTTTAAAAAAAAGTATTACATCACTGTCAATAATGGATTTATTCAAAGAACCGACCCTTTTACTAATAATAAACTGAATCTGATGTACATCAACAAATCATTTCCGTGCAGTATATTCCTACTCCCCCTTCTGAGCTTCTTGATTCATTTCTCTTCTGATAAGAAACAAAAATTAGCGGTGCGGTGACGCTCCGTTCCATTAAAGAGTAGTAGTAGATTTTCATAACCAAAACAAACTTGTTTGGTGTGATTTGATTTTGAATCCAGACGATGGGATCGTTGAAAACTGATGAAGATGATTTAGTAATAAGTGGTAGTGTTGATGAGTCAAAACAGGAAGCAATTATTTATGTTAATGGTGTTCGTAGAATACTTCCCAATGGATTAGCTCACTTTACACTTCTTGAATATCTCGGAGGTAACTAACTGCCCACTTTTGAAATTTTGCTTGATGATGTATTTTGTTGAGTTATGTCGGGCTAATTGGCCGACTGTTCTATGTGACGGCTATATGTAGTGTTTGTTCTATGTGATGGCTATATGTAGTGTTTGTCAGTCGCAACAAATGTACAAAAAAACTGAAATTGGTTTTTCTGAATCCAAAATTTCATAAAATTCAGACAAAAACTTCGATAACCAATCAAATTGATCACAAATTTCCTTGAAATGTTATCAAACAACCATATTATCAGTTCTAAGTAAATCAAATACTTCACTAAATCGATCAGAATCGATGAATTTCAGCATCAGTTCTTCAAAAATAAAAATAAAAATCAATTCTTAAAATTAAATTCATGGAATCAATAAAATATAAAATCAACTTCAGTTTAATGCAAAAACAACATAATGATCCCGTTTAAGTGATTGAACCTTTTAGTTGTTCGAGGTCAACAAATTTGACACTTTCAAAATCGAAATTTACTGAAAAAACAGAGAAAACAGAGTATTGGGTTATCTGTGTAGAAGACGACCCAAGTTCTAACCCCAGTTGTTTGCACACAACTCACTGAGCTGATCGTCCGACTCGGTGGCCAGATTCATATCCCCTTATTCATATCTACTGAAGCCACATGTATTGATTCACGGTGATTCCTCAATTGATCACTCCAGAATTTTTTTCTCAAATTCAAAACAAACCCACAAATTAATCTTCACCATGAAAGAAACCCAATTTCTCACTCGCTACTCATAAATTTCTCTCTTACAGACCATTAACATAGCAAAATATGATGAAGACACCCAATAAGTAGATTTCAAAACAACTCATCTGAACCCAGTTTATACTTAACAACACAAGCTCAACGGATTGATATTAACCACACTGTTAGAATTTGCTTATCAAAATCACTTCTTTTTCTTATCATAACTTGCTTGGTTCAAATCCATTGTCAACATCACCATGAAAGGTACCGAACTCATTATAGGTTTATGCAATAACAATAAGAGAGTACCGAATTCATGATAGGTTTATGCAATAAGAAAACATTTACAAAGGTTCTGGTCTAGCAGAGAGTGGTTTTGGAAAGTTGAGCAGAGAAAGTTACAATGTGGATAAGATGCTTTGGGTTAGGTTTTGTAAGTCGAACGAGATTTTGTGCCCGTGCTACCCACCTCAAACACATCCACCACTGATGTGGCTTTGCCTCGCTCCATCACGATGCATTTTTAATTTGGTGTGGTTTGAGTTTGCCTCGACTTTCATCCCGATGCATTTTTTAATTGGTGTGGCTCTGCTTCACATTGTGGTCTCTTAAGATTTTTTATCAGGCTTTTACGTAGTTAAGTTATGCTCTCTTCTTATGATGCAAAGAATAATAAGCGCCCGACTACAATGCGGTCGCTTTTTTTTTCTAACACGTATACAAACTTAAATTCTGCCCCCTCCAAATCCTGTCAAAACATTCACTTTTTGAGAAAAAATAGGAAGTTAACTAAAAAAAGAAGTTAGTTAAATACTTTTGTAATAAAACTGTTTTTCACTTTATTTTTTACTTTATATACGTGTCAAAAAAGGAAAAGGGGCCACATACTTTGAGTATGCGGCCCGACCACATCATATCCGCACCGTATAATAAGCTTGGATTTTGATCGGAAAAAAGAATAAAATTCTAAATGTTAGTTAAAATGAAAGTCCACTTTGATGTTTTTTAAAGAATCTCAACACCAGCCGAGTACAAGACAGTATTCCATATCTACATGACTTGGTAACTTTGAAATTTATTTTATTCTTTTTCTCCTGTATATAAGATCTTTGTATACACATTCCTTGTAGAGGATAAAACAAAGGATGGAGGAAACAAATACTCCCCATACGTTATAAGTTTCTAACAAAAATCATATACTGTATCTGGTATCACTAATCTTTCTTATTACAGTGTTCGTAGAGTCAGTTTTGCAAATCGTTCCTCTATTTCTTGGCTTTCCATTAACATGTTTGTATCCATCTATTTCATCATCATCTAGCACATGATAAGTTTTTGTCGGGACTGCATTATTGAAATATGGATTCTCATCAGAATAGAAATCGAGCTTGAACCCCTTAGGCTCAAGGGGACCTTCATTACAACTCATTTTCTACATTTCAGAAAGGGATAATTAAACCAACAGTTCTGGCATTTCATTGAAACAACAAAATTAGTGGTTAATAATAGCCCGTACCTCCTTTGCTAGTACTTCATTTCTCTTCATAGAAATGAGCCAAACTTGAGAACACCCTTCTCCACTTCAAACATGCGCACACGTGAAGTTAACGTTAATTCAAGGACTGCTACGATTTTTTTTTTAACTCAAACAAAGATTTATCGAGTATTGTACCTTGTGCGTTTTTATATGCTTCTTTGTAAGCCTCGACTTGCTTTGTAACTCCATTCACAATATCAAACCTCTGCGATCAATTCGACGAACACCACTTTCAGAGTTCTTTAACAAATCGCGAAACTTAAAATACTATGCAGGCGGAGTCTAATAAGAATCTAACTGAGTGTTCTGCTTTAGAAGTGCATTCAGCTAAATTGTTGAAACAAATTTATTATATTTTCTGTGGCTTAGGTGCTCGTAGGTTTTGCTCTCTCTTTGAAAAACTTGGCTTTTAAATTATCATGTTCAGTCTACAATCAAGGAACCAAAATGTCAAAAACAAATTGTTGACAGAATTAAAGACTTGCACATACACAATTTATACACATAGTACTACAGAAGAGTATAAGAAAAGAACATAAAACAGCTTATTCCCCTGCAAAAGGGAGTTAGCAAGGGAAAAACTTAATCGGAGGATAAATATCAATCCAGCATGCATATTTTGAGTCGAAACTACTTTCAAATTACTGTCAGTTAACTAACCGAAGTCAATTAAATATCGCATGCTGCTTATTTGAAATTGTGAATAATGATGAGGCAACAATCCTAAAATTTGCCACAGACCTGAATCTCCCCCAAAATCTCGACACGCTTCCTAACATTTGGCTTATGCCTTTCAGGTGCTAAAAGTTCTCTCCGCCAAGTCTGACACTGCTTGTGCACACAAAATAAAACAATATCCTAACTAAAATTAACCAAAAATTTGAAGGGAAAAAAAAAAGAAAAAAAAAGTAGTGGCCACCCAGTACCTGGAGTTGTTTACCTTGTTATGCCCATACGAAAAATCACATCTGAACCCTCTACTAATTAGAGGAAATCTGGAAACCCTACCAATAATAATTGATTATTTGTTCAATTTGATTGCATGAAAATCATTCTAATCTCAGACTTGAAAATAGTGGTGGATATATGAGAATTGATTAACTAAGCAGGGAATATGTTACCTGCGAAATCAGGGAAGAACCATGGTTTGTTTAAGAAGAAAAACACAGCACCTGGTTTTGTTCGACTATGATTAACCTAAAATCTGCCGCGACCCCAAATTTCTATCTCAGATCGAACCCAGTAAAACCCAGGTCCAACAATAACTGCAGATTCTCGATTTCAGATTCATTGTTGTTAACTGCTATCTTCTTCACAACCGTTTTTCATTGAAGAAGAAAACAAAAACTGAGAAGCTGCAAAAATAAAACTACGCGAATAAGAATATGAAAATGTTATCTCAGGTAGGGTTAAATTTGGACGGAAGTATTGTCTACCTAACTGACTGACGTTAATAACGTCCAGTTAAGTATTTGGTGTAAATCAAGTGTAAGTAATTATTTAAGTGTAAATCCACGGATAAGTGTTGTACACCCACGTTTTTGTTGACGGTGTTACTAACAGGCAGTTAAATACAGGGTGTAAACAGAGTGTTATTCAAATTTTAATGCTCCGACCAATAGAATCCCGTCACTTGTCCTCTCCAGAATTGCTATAGTTGAAAGCTTTTATCTCATTTAATTTGAGAGGGGTGTTACACTCACCGTGCAGTGTGGAAGTTTATATTACTTAGTGTTTTAAAGGTAATCCTGTTAAAGGGGCGACATGATCCATTAGAGGGGCGTCAACCTAATAAGACAAAAAGGGTCATTACATGGTAATTCATGCCACCCCTTATCAAAAAAATATGGAAATGACCAATTAACCCTTATTATTAATAATCAAGATTAGTGATGATAATCAAGATTAGTGTTGATAATCAAGATTAATGTTGATAATTAATTTTCACTTATAATAACTATAAAATCAGATTTTTAGAGTTGAAAAAAAAAGTTGTGAGGAGAAGAAAAAAGACATTTTTGTGAAACCCTAGATTTTGATTCACTCAACCAAAATGAGTGATTCCAGTGACAAATTTGAGATGGGTGAATCTCTAAATTAGTTCCCATTAGCTTTTTGTCGCTCAAAATTATCTAAAGTACGTAAAAAAAATCGAAACTTTTAAAATTTCAGAAGAACTTACGGTTGGAATTTAGCTCGTTACCAACCGTAACTCTCAGTTACGGTTCCAAAAGTATCGAATACCAACCGTAACTGGTTCAATTTGGGGAAAACCCAACCGTAATACCAGTTACGGTTGGTAGAATGACAACATATAGCAACCGTAACAAATTATGGTTGGTAACTAATGAATCGAGATCAACCGTAATTAACCTACGGCTGGTAAGGTTATTTGAGTTACAAGTCGTAACTCAAATACGGTTGGTAACAGTGATGCAATTACAAACCGTACGCAAAAAGAAAATGAAACATTCAGGACAACTTACGGTTCGTAACTTAAGTAACGAGACCAACCGTAAGTAATTTACGGTTGGAAAAAAAATTCGTAACTGAATATTTTATCTCAAAATCAAGAACTTACGGTTGGTATTTGAGTTAAATGAACCGTAACATCAACCAAATCATAGTTACGGTTCCAATTGGAGTTATTACCAACCGTAACTCACATGCAACACAGAAATTTCAATTTCAATTTTGATCCAAAACCCTAATTTTTGATACAAAACTAACTTAAATCAAACACAATAAACAAAACCCTAACTGGGTCTTTTGGAAATATAGTTTTCAATCAACGTTTATCAATTTTTCAAATCGCTGATTAATCGAGGACGATGAAAATTTCAATTTTAATGGAGGAGGAGAAGAGAAGAGAAGATGAAAAAAATCAAAAAAACTGTTTTGATTTTTCTGATTCCATTAGGTTAAAAATAGGAGTAGGATAATCTGGTCAATTTACACCCTCTATAGGACATCCCCTAACTAATAAGAGGACATTGCTATCACCCTTGCCGCCACTCCAATGGAACATGCCATGCCGCCCCTTTAACAGGATTGTTTAAAGGAGGGGAGATTGTATTTTTTAAAAAAAATTTTTGGTAAACTTTGTATTGTAGTGTTACTCAAATGCCCTTTTGTTTTGCGGTTTTTAGGACACCTGTTGCATGCGTTTGGTGAAGACAGATGTCGGGAGAATAAATTTACTTGTGCTGTTGTTATTGGAGTTGTAGCAGGCTTACGTATAATTGCTTCTAAATTCTAATGTGACAAAATTGGGTTTAGCCATATTAGTAACAGAGATGATGAATGGTTGAACGATCGTACATATGCCTAGGTCCGTCATGATGTTGAACTGTCATGTATGTATGGTCTTTGGATAGGTCTATCTGACCCATGTTCGAAACGTTGCTTATTTTGAAGTTGGTTTGAAGTTATTCGATGAAATGCCTGACAAAACTGTTGGTTGTGTACAGTGCATTTCTTCGTCGGCCCCCCACCGCTGCGCGGTCATCTAGTTAGATAATTTATAGTACTGGGTCATTCTTGATTTGAGCTGAAAAAAAGTCAATTTCTTTGTTCTTAATTTTATAATAGTGTAAGTGACGAGTGTTGTTTACTTTATCATGGCATCTTCTTTTAATTGCTTGTCTGAACATATATTGTGGGATAATCACAATTAACATTTGACCTTAAGGCAAGAATACAATCATGCTTGTCGAGGGTCAACCCAAGGTACATCATTTGCTAAATTGAAATTTGACTCATACTCTGTGACTATAGGTATTGGATAAGGACTTCAATCTTAAGCTGGTTGCTACGTATTGTTGGTGAATTGTAATTGTTGAGTTAGCATGGTGAGAAACATAGTTGTAGATCATGGTACAGTTTCATTATGAAGAAAGGCATGCTTAGTTTGCTTCTAAGTAAAAGGTGTTTGCCAAGTATTTGCTGACATATCTCTAACAACATTATCATCCTAAAGGCTAGAACTTTCTCAATGAACCGTTAGTGTAATGGTAGAAGTATCATATTATATGTGAAGATGAATACACTGGATGCTGGGATAAATCCTATTTTACGGTTTCAAAATCTGAAACAAACCTGTTTTCTGTTTGCTGTATAAATGATTTGATGTCCTTGTATTAACATGTCTGGGGCCACAAACTGATACTTCTTTTTTCTGGACTCCAGATATAGGTCTGACAGGAACCAAGCTTGTCTGCGGAGAAGGTGGTTGTGGGGCTTGTACAGTGATGGTTTCTTATTTTGATCAATTATCAAAGAAGACTATGTGAGTGAGATTGTTCTTTATTTTCATATACGAGAGTGTCAACCATAAAAGAAGACTGTGCGAGTGAACTGATATCGTAACAGCTTTTTATTACCCTCGTTTCCTTCTGTAACTTATCCCCATGCCCAACAAGGAATCATATTAAGTACAACTAATATGCACATACTTGCACATTCACAATATAAGTGTTACTTGCTGCTAAATTTACCGAAGCTACAACAATGGGCTTCTTTACTATAAAATCATGGAAGGAACAGAGATGCTAGCAATTTAGTAGAAATGAGAGAATCCTGACCAATCATATGATATTATCAAAGTGATGCTTGACACCTTTCCATTTCATCGAAAATATATTTTCATATCCTAACTGCTCTCCTTATGCAAACTGCAGACACAGTGCGGTAAATGCATGCTTGACTCCTCTTTATTCTGTAGAAGGAATGCATGTCATTACTGTAGAGGGCATTGGGAACCGTCGACAAGGCTTGCACCCTATCCAGGTTTAATAATATTTTACATCACTGGTTGTAATTCTTATTGATATAAAAGTTAAAGCTGATGAATCATATTGAACACTGAACTGAACCGCAGGAGACAATGGCGCGCTCTCATGGATCACAATGTGGATTTTGTACTCCAGGTTTTATCATGTCCATGTATGCATTATTGAGGTCGAATCGAGGATGTCCTAGTGAAGAACAAATAGAGGAGAGCCTTGGTGGAAATTTATGTCGTTGCACAGGGTACAGGCCAATTATTGATGCATTTAGGGTTTTTGCTAAAACTGATAACGTCTTGTACATCGATAATGGAAAGCCTTGTTCTTCAGAAAGCCCTTCAGGGAGTGAATTTATATGCCCCTCTACTGGGAACATGTTCTTGTGGAACGAAGGTAATAAGTGATGATAACTGTACGCCAGACTCTGAAAATTGTAACAGCATTTATAAGCCTGTTTCATACAATGAGATAGATGGTAGCTCGTACAGGGAGAAAGAACATATTTTCCCTCCGGAGCTTCTACTGAGGAAATTAAAGCCGTTGAGTTTGACTGGATTTGGTGGGATTAAGTGGTATCGCGCCCTCAGACTCCAACATGTGTTGGATTTGAAGTCAAAATATCCTGATGCAAAGTTAGTAATTGGTAACACGGAAGTAGGAATTGAGATGAAGCTAAAGGGTCTCAAGTATCAGGCCTTAGTTTCTGTTGCTCATGTACCTGAGCTTAACAATTTAAATGTCAAGGATGACGGGTTGGAGATTGGTGCTGCTATAAGGTTAAGTGAACTCCACAAGTTTCTTAAAAAGGTGTCTGCAGAACGTGCTGCTCATGAAACTTCGGCTTCTAGAGCTTTTATTGAACAAATAAAATGGTTTGCTGGAAAACAAACTAGAAATGTTGCATCTGTTGGTGGAAATATCTGTACTGCTAGTCCAATATCAGATTTAAACCCACTATGGATGGCTGCTGGAGCAAGGTTTCAAGTGATTGACTGCAGCGGAAACATCAGAACAGTCAATGCAAAAGATTTCTTTTTAGGGTACCACAAAGTAGATCTCGCAAGCAATGAGATTTTACTCTCGATTTTTTTACCATGGACTAGGCAGTATGAGTATGTTAAAGAATTCAAGCAAGCTCATCGGAGGGAAGATGATATTGCCCTAGTAAATGCTGGAATGCGTGTTTTCCTCGAAAAGACTAGTGAAGGTAGTTGGGCAGTTGCCGATGCCTCCATTGTTTATGGTGGGGTGGCTCCTGTTTCTCTAAGTGCATCGAAAACTGAAATGCTACTTGCTGGAAAATTTTGGGGTCAGGGTCTTATCCAAGATGCTCTGAGAGAAGACATTGTGATTAAAGATGGTGCACCTGGTGGAATGGTGGAATTCCGGAGATTATTAACATTAAGTTTCTTTTTCAAGTTTTGCCTGTGGGTTTCACATCAAATGGAGGGGGAACAATCCTTCAAGGAAACTGTACCATTGTCCTATCTGTCGGCTGTACAGTCTTTCTCCAGGCCATTTCCTACAGCAAGTCAGAATTATGATATAACAAAACTAGGCACCGCTGTGGGTTTACCTGAGATTCATCTCTCATCAAGACTTCAGGTTTTTCTTGAGACCATGAACTCGTATAATTTTCAATTTGGCACGAAATCCATGCTGTATTTTTTAACAATTACATTTTCATCTGAAGTGTCATTCAGATTCTTACATTTACTATTTACAAGTGTCTGAACTCTGGAGTATGCATGTTTTTTTCTTTCAATTCGTTAATAATGCTGTGCAAACTTATGAATGGATCATTTGTGAGCATCAATTTTAGTTTTGTCAGCTGGATGACATAGCTAAAATAGAATGTCCCAGGATATAAATTATTTGTCAAAATAGAATGTCCAAGGATCGCGACCCAACGGTAAATGTTTAGGCAAGACGGCAAGTTTAAGTTTGGTCTTTGTGGTCCGTTTATTGTTGGCCTTAATACTTCATTGCCATTGTTGGCAGCAATGAAGTTTTTTATCAAGTTCCCAAGAGGTGTTTCAAGGTGTTAATTTGTTGAAGTACATAACTATTTTCAGGTAACTGGAGACGCTGAGT